>NW_027077566.1:600000-1200000 GCF_963924675.1 Phocoena phocoena | reverse complement strand
ATATATTCAGGAAAAAACGCATACGCCCTTTTTGGCCAACCAAGCAAGCCTGTAAAGGAAATCTGCACTACAATGAAATCTCACTGCCCCCCCGGGCAAAAGGGCCATCTGAAAAAAGTATAAAATCCAGAAAGTTAGGACAGGATATGGAGAACAGGGAGCCTTGTTATGCTGATTGGCAGGATGTAAATTGCCAGCAGCCACCCTGGAGAAGTGTATGGTGTTTCCTGAAACACGTAAGAAACAAAGCAACACAGCCTATGGCACTTCCACTTATGGTCCTATAGCTTACGGAAATTAAAATCAAAAACAGACAGCCACCCCAATATTTGGGACGGCTGTGTTCACAAGAAGCTCGTCTACAGTATCAGGTAAATATCCCAGAAAGCAAAAAATGGATAAGGAAGTTGTGGCACGTACGTACAATGCAATATCACTCAGCAATGAAATCTGTGTCATCAGGCCCGTAGCGGCATAGTGAGTGGATGCAGGTACGGTGATTCTACGTGAACTACGTCACACAGAAAAAGAAACATCATAAGATATCACTAATACACGGAATGTAAACTTGACTACACATGAACTGAATAACAAAAAAGAACAGGGTCTCAAATTTAGAAAACCAACTAGTGCTTGCTTATGGGGAAAGGTGCCTTGGGGTGCTGCATAAAACCAGAGACCGAAATTAGCACAGATAACTTTCCATAAGCCAAATATGTAATAGACAAGACCTACTCCTTGCTCAACGAAATGGACCCAACACCACATATTCAACGCCTAGGAATATACCTGACTAGGAAGAATCTTAAAACCCATGGATATATATGTCTCCGTAAGAGAATCAAGCGTGTGTACAGCGGCCGAAACGCAGCAGTGAAAATCCGATAAATCCCATTATCAAAATAAGTTTCGAAAACAAAACACAAAGACAGTGAAATAGAGAGCAATTCTTAAATAATTCACTCAGGGCATGTGATGCAACCGGGATTGACCACATCTACACCCAGAGCTGGTTGAGACATAAGGCTGGACACTTCAGGCTGATAGCATTGGTGAGTTTCGGTGAGCAAATGCAGACCCTTTGAAGTCATACTGCATGGTACCCATTCCATGGGTCCCAACTCTCCAGGTTCAAGGCATTCTTCCTCCAGCTAAAACATGCATGGGAAACCCAGAGTATTGTCCACCGTGTGATTGGGAAACGATTTAAAATGCATCACAGTTTTCGTATCCTGGTCCTCGGGTTCACCATTCCAGATGCTTTACTAACACTCTCCCTGCTTGGAGAGTCAGTGCCTTTAACCTCCTGTTTGGCACAGCTTGCCATTTTTGTGCAAGATGAACAGGAATAGGGTAACCAATGAGAGACTAGCTGTAGGTGTCTGCACGGGCAAATGTAACGCTCATTGCCCACCAGGAAGAGGAATTAAACAAAGTCTCAGTGTGCCCTGCAGGAAACAGATTAGGGCCTGAAGCAATCCTGCGGTTTTGTGCCCAGCTCACAAGAAAGCGAGTTGAAGAAAGGAGCTCAGGGGCACTGTACTTCACAAACCTGCAGAGTTATAAATGACAGCTATCCTCCAAAAATATATTGAAGTAAGCCTGCGAAGGGGACTTGAAAGCGGGGCTGAATTTCAGGCAAACGATTGCAGGGGGTAGACTGGAATTGCCCTGAAAGCATAGGAAAAGAGGCACAACGTCGACAATGATGCACTTGGCCAAAAAGGGCGTATGCGTTTTTTTCTGAATATATTCAGGAAAAAACGCATACGCCCTTTTTGGCCAACCAAGCAAGCCTGTAAAGGAAATCTGCACTACAATGAAATCTCACTGACCCCCCGGGCAAAAGGGCCATCTGAAAAAAGTGTAAAATCCAGAAAGGTAGGACAGGATATGGAGAACAGGGAGGCTTGTTATGCTGATTGGCAGGATGTAAATTGCCAGCAGCCACCCTGGAGAAGTGTATGGTGTTTCCTGAAACACGTAAGAAACAAAGCAACACAGCCTATGGCACTTCCACTTATGGTCCTATAGCTTACGGAAATTAAAATCAAAAACAGACAGCCACCCCAATATTTGGGACGGCTGTGTTCACAAGAAGCTCGTCTACAGTATCAGGTAAATATCCCAGAAAGCAAAAAATGGATAAAGAAGTTGTGGCACGTACGTACAATGCAATATCACTCAGCAATGAAATCTGTGTCATCAGGCCCGTAGCGGCATAGTGAGTGGATGCAGGTACGGTGATTCTACGTGAACTACGTCACACAGAAAAAGAAACATCATAAGATATCACTAATACACGGAATGTAAACTTGACTACACATGAACTGAATAACAAAAAAGAACAGGGTCTCAAATTTAGAAAACCAACTAGTGCTTGCTTATGGGGAAAGGTGCCTTGGGGTGCTGCATAAAACCAGAGACCAAAATTAGCACAGATAACTTTCCATAAGCCAAATATGTAATAGACAAGACCTACTCCTTGCTCAGCGAAATGGACCCAACACCACATATTCAACGCCTAGGAATATACCTGACTAGGAAGAATCTTAAAACCCATGGATATATATGTCTCCGTAAGAGAATCAAGCGTGTGTACAGCGGCCGAAACGCAGCAGTGAAAATCCGATAAATCCCATTATCAAAATAAATTTCGAAAACAAAACACAAAGACAGTGAAATAGAGAGCAATTCTTAAATAATTCACTCAGGGCATGTGATGCAACCGGGATTGACCACATCTACACCCAGAGCTGGTTGAGACATAAGGCTGGACACTTCAGGCTGATAGCATTGGTGAGTTTCGGTGAGCAAATGCAGACCCTTTGAAGTCATACTGCATGGTACCCATTCCATGGGTCCCAACTCTCCAGGTTCAGGGGATTCTTCCTCCAGCTAAAACCTGCATGGGAAACCCAGAGTATCGTCCACTGTGTGATTGGGAAACGATTTAAAATGCATCTCAGTTTTCGTTTCCTGGTCCTCGGGTTCACCATTCCAGATGCTTTACTAACACTCTCCCCGCTTGGAGAGTCAGTGCCTTTAACCTCCTCTTTGGCACAGCTTGCAATTTCTGTGCAAGATGAACAGGAATAGGGAGAACCAATGAGAGACTAGCTGTAGGTGTCTGCACGGGCAAATGTAACGCTCATTTCCCACCAGGAAGAGGAATTATCCAAAGGCTCACTGTGCCCTGCCGGAAACAGATTAGGGCCTGAAGCAATCCTGCGGTTTTGTGCCCAGCTCACAAGAAAGCGAGTTGAAGAAAGGAGCTCAGGGGCACTGTAATTCACAAACCTGCAGAGTTATAAATGACAGCTATCCTCCAAAAATATATTGAAGTAAGCCTGCAAAGGGGACTTGAAAGCGGGGCAGAAATTCAGGAAAACGATTGAAGGGTTAAACTGGAATTGCACTTAAAGAATAGGAAAAGAGGCAGAACGTCAATAATGATGCACTTGTCCAAAAAGTGCGGATGCTTTTTTCCCTAAATATATTCAGGAAAAAACGCATACGCACTTTTTGGCCAACCAAGAAGCTTGTAAATAACCCTGCACTACAATGAAATCTCAGTGCCCCCCAGGGCAAAAGGGCCATTTAAAAAAATTGTAAAATCCAGAAACGGAGGACAGGCAATGGAAAACAGGGATCCTTATTATGCTGATGCATATGATGTAAATTGCCGACAGCCATTCTGGAGAAGTGTTATGTGTTTCCTGAAACACGTAAGAAACAAAGCAACACAGCCTATGGCACTTCCACTTATGGTCCTACAGCTTAGGGAAATTAAAATCAAAAACACCCAGCCACCTCAAAGTTTGGGACCTCTCTGTTCACAAGAACCTCGTTTACAGTACCAGGTAAATATCTCAGAGAGCAAACAATGGATAAAGAAGTTGTGGTACGTACGTACAATGGAATATCACTCAGCAATGAAATCTGTGTCATCAGGCCCGTAGTGGCATAGTGAGTGGATACAGGTATGGTGATTCGACGTGAAATAAGTCACACATAAAGAGAAACATCATAAAATATCACTAAAACACAGTATGTAAACTTGACTACACATGAACTGAATTACAAAACAGAACAGTCTCAAATTTAGAAAACCAACTTGTGCTTTCTTATGGAGAAAGGTGCGTTGGAGTGCTGCATAAAACCAGAGACTGAAATTAGCACAGATACCGTTCCATAAGCCAAATATGTAATAGACAAGACCTACTCCTTGCTCAACGAAATGGACTCAACACCACATATTCAACGCCTAGGAATATACCTGACTAGGAAGAATCTTAAAACCCGTGGATATTTATGTCTCCGTAAGAGAATCAAGAGTGTGTACAGCGGCATTAACGCAGCAGTGAAAATCCGATAAATCCCAGTGTCAAAAAAAATTTCAAAAACAAAACACAATGACAGTGAAATAGAGAGCAATTCTTAAATAACTCACACAGGGCATGTGATGCAACCTGGTTTACCACATCTACACCCAGAGCTGGGTGAGAGATAAGGCTTGACCCTTTGGGCTGATAGCATTGGTGAGGTTCAGTGAGCAAATGCAGACCCTTTGATGTCATACTGCCTGGTACCCATTCCATGGTTCCCAACTCTCCAGGTTCAAGGGATTCTTCCTTCTGCTAAAATTTGCATGGGAAACCCAGAGTATGCTCCACCGTGTGACTGGGAAACCTTTTTACATGCATGTCTGTTTTCGTCCCCTGGTACTCAGGTTCACCATTCCAGACCCTTTTCTTACACTCTCTCCATTTGGAGAGTCAGTGCCTTTAACCTCCTGTTTGGCACTGTTTGCAATTTCTGCGCAAGATGAACAGGAATAAGGAGAACCAATGGGAGACTATCTGTAGGTGTGTGCACGGGCAAATATTTTTTTTAACATCTTTATTGGGGTATAATTGCTTTACAATGGTGTGTTAGTTTTTGCTTTATAACAAAGTGAATCAGCTATACATATACATATGCTCCCTGTGTCTTCCCTCTTGTGTCTCCCTCCCTCCCTCTCTCCCCCTTCCACCCCTCCAGGCTGTCCCAACGCCCCGAGCTAATATCCCTGTGCCTTGCGGCTGCTTCCCCCTTGCTATCTACCTTACTACATTTGTTAGTGTGTATATGTCCATGACTCTCTCTCGCCCTGTCAAAACTCACCATTCCCCCTCCCCATATCCTCAATTCCGTTCTCCAGTAGGTCTGCGCCTCTATTCCTGTCTTATCCCTAGGTTCTTCATGACATTTTTTTCCTTTAAATTCCATATATATGTGTTAGCATACGCTATTTGTCTTTTTCTTTCTGACTTACTTCACTCTGTATGACAGACTCTAGGTCTATCCATCTCATTACAAATAACTCAGTTTCATTTCTTTTTAAGGCTGAGTAATATTCCATTGTGTATATGTGCCACATCTTCTTTATCCATTCATCCGATGATGGGCGCTTAGGTTCTTTCCATCTCCGGGCTATTGTAAATAGAGCTGCAATGAACATTTTGGTACATGACTCTTTTTGAATTTTGGTTTTCTCAGGGTATATGCCCAGTATGCACGGGCAATTTTAACACTCATTTCCCAACAGGAAAAGGAATTAACCAAAGGCTCAGCATGCCGTGCTGGAACAAGATTAGGGCCTGAAGCAATCCTGCAGTTTTGTGGCCAGCTCACAAGAAAGCGAGTTGAGGAAAGGAGCTCAGGGGCACTGTCATTCACATACCTGCAGACTTATAAATGACAGAAATCGTACAAAAATATATTGAATTAAGGCTGCGAAGAGGACTTGAAAGTGGGGCAGAATTGCTGGAATCCGATTTCAGGAGGTAGACGTGAATTGCTCTGAAAGCATAAGAGAAGTGGCAGAACCTCGTCAATGAAGCACTTGGCCAAAAAGGGCATATGCATTTTTTCCAGGGCCATCATTCACGGGAGTAGGAGGCTTCCAGCATGCTCCAGTGGCCAACAGAGGGCCCACGTCGCCAAGGCGATGTGAGCTAGACAGGCAGGAGTGACCTGACATCAGAGGGCCCACCTCACAGAATGGTAGGGAACCCAGCCAGGATCAGACTCTCCCCAGAGGGCCCACATCACCAAGGTGATGGGAACCAGGCAGGAGTGTCCTCACACCCGTGGGGCCACATCATCAAAAGTTGAGGTACCCAGCACATGTGGCCTCAAACCAGAGGACCCACATCACCATGGGTTTCGGAGTGAGGCAGGCAGGATTAACCTCACAACACATGTCCCATTGTATACAAAAGGTGTGGAAACCAGCAGTTGGATCTTCCTAGCAGGCGGCCCAGAGCACTGAGGCTATGAGATCCAGGCCGGCATGAACTCACAACAGAGGGCCCTCATTGTGATTCTGTAAGCAACCCAGCCGTTGTGACCTCAGAGCAGAAGGCCCACATCCCCATGGGGAAGGGAAACAAGCAGGAGTGTCATCGCAAGAGTGGGCACACATGAAAAAATGTGGGGAGCCCAACAATTAGTGCCTGATGCCAGAGGGCCCTCATCACCGAGGGGCGGTGGCTCCCAGCCAGCTCCGACTGCTACCAGAGGGGCGACGTCGCCAATGCGGAGTGCGACAACCAGGCAGGAGTGACCTCAGAGCAGAGGGTCAACCTCACAGAAGTGTGAAGAACTAAAGAGGATCAGATTCTCACCAGAGGGCCCACATCACCAAGGGAATGGGAACCAGGCAGGAGTGTCCTCACACTAGTGGGGCCACATCACCGAAAAGTGAGGGACCCAGCACACGTGGCCTCAAACCAGAGGACACACATCACAAGGGAGCTGGGATTGAGGCAGGCAGGAGGAGCCTCAAAACAGAGGGACCATAGAATTAAAGAGGTGAAGAATCCCGCAGTTGGAACCTCCCAGCAGGCGGCCAGGAGCAGCGAGACTATGGGATCCAGGCCGGAGTGATCTCACACCAGAGGGCCGTCATCATGAAACTGTGAGCAACCTAGGCGTTGGGATCTCAGAGCAGAAGGCCCACATTCCCATGGGGTTGGGAACCTGTCAGAAGTGTACTCGCACCACAGGGCACACATCAGAGAATTTAGGGAACCCAGGAGTTAGGGCCTGACGCCAGAGGGCCCTCATTACCAAGGGGAGGAGACTCCAATCAGGCACCAACACCCAACTGAGGTCCCACGTCGCCAAGGTGACGTGTGACAGCCAGGTAGGAGTGACCTCACCGCAGAGGGCCTACCTCACAGAAGGGTGAGGAACACAGCCAGGATAAGACTCTCACCAGAGGGCCCACATCACCAAGGTGATCAGAACCAGGCAGGAGAGTCTTCACACCAGTGTGGCCACATCATAGAAAGGTGAGGAACCCAGCACATGTGGCCTAAACCAGAAGACCCACATCTCCAAGGGGCTCGGAATGAGGCAGGCAGGAGTAGCCTCACAACACAGGGCCCATAGAATAAAAAAGCTGAGGAATCCAGCAATGGGAACCTCCCAGCAGGCGGCCAAGAGCACCAAGTCTATGCGATTCAGGCCGCAGTCAACTCACAGCAGAGGGTCCACATCATGAAACTGCGAGCAACCCAGCCATTTGGACCTCAGAGCAGAAGGTCCACATCCCCAAGGTGTTGGGAGCATGGCAGGAGTGTCCTCGCACCACTTAGCACATATCAGAAAATGTGGGTACCCAGCAGTTAGGGCCTGACGCCAGAGGGCCCTCATCACTGAGGGGAGGAGGCTCCCAGCATGTTCCAACTACCACAAGAGGGCCCACGTCGCCAAGGCGGGGTGTGCCAGCCAGGCAGGAGTGACCTCACAGCAGACGGCCCACCTCAAAGAAGTGTGAGGAACCCAACCAGGATCAGACTCTCACCAGAGGGCCCATATCACCAAGGGGACGGGAACCAGGCACGAGTGTCCTCACACCAGTGGGGCCACATCACTAAAAGATGAGGAAACTGGCACATGTGGCCACAAACCAGAGGACCTACATCACCAAGGGGCTGGGAGTGACACAGGCAGGAGGAGCCTCCCAACACAGGGCCCAAAGAATAAAAAAGGTGAGGAACCCAGCAGTTGGAACTTCCCAGCAGGCGGCCCAGAGTACAGAGGCTATGGGATCTAGGAATGAGTGAACTAACACCAGAGAGCTAACATCAGGAAACTGTGAGCAACCCAGTCGTTGGAACCTCAGAGCAGAAGGCCCATATCGCCATGGGGATGGGAACATTTCACGAGTGTCCTGGCATCACTGGGCTCACATCAGAAAACCTGGGGAGCCCAGCAGTTAGAGCCTGACGCCAGAGGGACCTCATCACCGAGGACAGGAGTCTCCAAAAGGATCCAACTGCCACCAGAGGGCCGACGTCACCAAGGCAATGGGAGCAAGCCAGGCAGGAGTTACCTCAGAGCACAGGGCCCACCTCACAGAACGGTAAGGAACCCAGCCAGGATCAGACTCTCACCAGAGGGGCCACATCACCAAGGGGCTGGGAAACAGGCACGAGTGTCCTCACACCATTGGGGCCACATCATCGAAAGGTGAGGGACCCAGCACACGTGGCCTCACACCAGAGGACACACATCACAACGGGGCTGGGATTGAGGCAGGCAGGAGGAGCCTCAAAACAGAGGGCCCATAGAATAAAAAAGGTGAGGAATCCCGCAGTTGGAACCTCCCAGCAGGCGCCCAGGAGCAGCAAGCCTATGGGATCTAGGCCGGAATGAACGCACATCAGAGGGCCCTCATCATGAAACTGTGAGCACCCCAGCCGTTGGGACCTCAGAGCAGAAGGCCCAAATTCCCATGGGGTTGGGAACCTGACAGGAGTGTACTCGCACCACAGGTCGCACATCTGCAAATTTTGGGAGCCCAGGAGTTAGGGTCTGACGCAAGAGGGCCCTCATTACCGAGGGACGGAGACTCGCAGCAGACACCAACTCCCAACTGAGGGCCCACGTCACCAAGGTGATGTGTGCCAGCCAGGCAGGAGTGACCTCACCGCAGAGGGCCTACCTCACAGAAGGGTGAGGAAACCAGCCAGGATAAGACTCTCACCAGAGGGCCCACATCACCAAGGGGATCGGAACCAGGCAGGAGGGTCCTCACACCAGTGTGGCCACATTATAGAAAGGTGAGGAACCCAGAACATGTGGCCTAAAACAGGGGACCCACATCTCCAAGGGGCTAGGAGTGAGGCAAGCAGGAGTATCCTCACAAAACAGAGCCCACAGAATAAAAGTTGTGAGGAATCCAGCAGTTGGAACCGGCCAGTAGGCCGCCCAGTGCACAGAGTCTATGGGATCCAGGCCACAGCAAACTCACAGCAGAGGACCCACATCATGAAACTGTGAGCAACCCAGCGGATGGGACCTCAGAGCGGAAGGCCCACATCCCTATGGGGATGGGAACCTGACAGGAGTGTCCTCGGCCCACTTCCACGAATCAGAAAATGTGGGAACCCAGCAGTTAGGACCTGAAGCCAGAGGACCCTCATCACTGAGGGGAGGAGGCTCCCAGCAGGCTCTAACTGCCACCATAAGGCCGATGTCACCAAGGCGGGGTGTGCCAACCAGGCAGGAGTGACCTCAGAGCAGAAAGCCCACCTCACAGAAGTGTGAGGAACCCAACAAGGATCAGACTGTCACCAGAGGGCCAACATCACCAAGGGAATGGGAACCAGGCAGGAGTGTCCTCACACCAGTGGGGCTACATCACCATAATTTGAGGGACCCAGCACACGTGGCCTCAAACCTGAGGACACACATCACCAAGGGGCTGGGAGTGAGGCAGGCCAGAGGATCCTCAAAACAGAGGGACCATAGAATAAAAAAGGTGAGGAATCCCACAGTTGGAACCTCCGGCAGGCAGCCAGGAGCAGCGAGGCTATGGGATCTAGGCAGGAGTGAACTCACACCAGAGGGCCCTCATCATGAAACTGTGAGCAACACAGCCGTTGGGACCTCAGAGCAGAAGGCTCACATCCCCATGGGGATGGGAACCTGGCAGGAGTGTCCTTGCACCACTTAGCACGAATCAGAAAATGTGGGAACCCAGCAGTTAGGGCCTGAGGCCAGAGGGCCCTCATCACTGAGGGGAGGAGGCTCCCAGCAGGCTCCAACTGCCACCATATGGCCGACGTTGCCAAGGGGGGGTGTGCCAGCCAGGCAGGAGTGAGCTCAGAGCAGAGGGCCCACCTCACAGAAGGGTGAGGAACCTAACCAGGATCAGACTCTCACCAGGGGCCAACATCACCAAGGTGATGGGAACCAGGCAAGACTGTCCTAACAGCAGTGGGGCCAACATCACCAAGGGAATGGGAACCAGGCAAGAGTGTCCTCACACCAGTGTGGCCACATTATAGAAAGGTGAGGAACACAGCACATGTGGCCTCAAACAAGGGGACACACATCACGAAGGGGCTGGGAGTGAGGCATGCAGGAGGAGACGCACAACCGAGGGCCCATAGAATAAAAAAGGTGAGGAATCGAGAAGTTGGAAACTCCAAGCTGGAGGCCCAGAGCACTGACACTATGGGATACAGGCCAGAGTGAACACACAGCAAAGGGCCCACATCATGAAACTGTGAGCAACCCAGCAGTTGGGACCACAGAACAGAAGTCCCACATGCTCATGGGGATGGGAACCTGGCAGGAGTGACTCGCACCACTGGGCACACATCAGAAAATGTGTGGAGCCCAGCACTTAGGGCCTGACACCAGAAGGCCCTCATCACTGAGGGGAGGAGGCCCCAGCACACTCCAACTGCCACCAGAGGGTCCACATCGCCAAGGCGACGTGCGCCAGCCAGGCAGGATTGACCTCACAGCAGAGGGCCCACATCATGAAAGTGTGAGCAACCCAGCCGTTAGGACCTCAGAACAGAAGGCCCACACGCTCATGAGGATGGGAACCTGGCAGGAGTGCCCTCGTACCACTTAGCACGTATCAGAAAATGTGGGAACCCCGCCATTAGGGTCTGACGCCAGAGGGCCTCATCACCGCGGGAAGGAGGCTCCCAGCAGGCTCCAACTGCCACCAGGGTGCCGAAGTCAACAAGGCGGGTTGTGCCAGCCAGGCAGGAGTGACCTCAGAGAAGAGGGCTCACCTCACGGATGTGTGAGGAACCCAACCAGGATCAGAGTCTCACCAGAGGGCCCACATCACCAAGGGGATGGGAACCAGGCAGGAGTGTCCACACACCAGTGGGGCCACATCATCAAAAGATGAGGAACCCATCACATATGGCCTCAAACCTGAGGACATACATCACCATGTGGCTGGGAGTGAGGCAGGTATCTGGAGGGGCACATTTAACTCTAATTTCCCACCAGGAAGAGGAATTAACCAAAGGCTCAGAGTGCCGTGCTGGACCCTGATTATGGCCTGAAGCAAACCTGCAGTTTTGTGGCCAGCTTACAAGGAAGCGAGTTAAGAAAGGAGCTCAGGGGCACTGTAATTCACAAACCTGCAGAGATAAATGACAGCTATTGGCAAAAATATATCGAAGTAAGTCTGCAAAGAGGACTTGAAAACGAGGCAGAATTGCAGGAATCATATTTCAAGAGGTAGATTGGAATTGCATTTAAAGCATATGAAAAGCGGCAGATCTTTGACAGTGATGCACATGGACAAAAAGTGCGTATACATTTTTCCTGAATATATTCAGGAAAAAACGCATATGAACATTTTGGCCAACCAAGCACTCCAGCAATGGAAATCCACACTACAATGAAGTCACATTTCCCATTCGTCAAAAAGGCCATCTGAATAAAGTGTAAAAACCAGAAACACAGGACAGGCCATGGAGAACAGGGAGCCGTGTTATGCTGATGGGCGGGATGTAAATTGCCAACAGACACTCTGGAGATGTTCATGGTGTATCCTGAAACATCTAAAAAACAAAGCTACAGAGCCTAGGGCACTTCCACTTTTGGCCCTATATCTTAGGAAAATTAAAATCAACAAGACACAGCCAACACAAAATTTAGGGCTGCTGTGTTTACAAGAACCTCGAGTCCAGTACAAATTAAATATCCCAGAAAGAAAAAAATGGATAAAGAAGTTGTGCTACTTACGTACAACGGAATATCACTCAGCAGTGAAATCAATGTCATCAGGCCTGTAGCAGCAAATTGAGTGGATTTAATTATGATGATTCTAAGAGAAATATATCACACAAAGAAAGATAATTATCATAAGATATCACTAATAGAGGGAGTGTAAACTTGGCTACACATAAACTGAATTACAAAACCGAACAGAGTCTCACATTTAGATAAAAACCTTATGCTTGCTTAAGGGGAAAGTTGAGTTGGGCTGCTGTATAAAAACAGATTGAAATTAGCACACATACCATTCCATAAGCCAAATACATAATAAACAAGACCTACTCTTTGCTCAACGAAATAGACTCATCCATGGTGTATCACCTCACACCTATTAGAATGGGCATCATCAGAAAATCTACAAACAACAAATGCTGGAAACGGTGTGGAGATAAGGAATCCTCTTCCACTATTGTTGGGAACGTAAATTGATACAGTCACTGTGGAGAACATTATGGAGTTTCTTATAAAACTAAGAATAGAATTACCATATGATACAGCAATCCCTCTACTGGGCATATACCCAGACAAAACCATAAATCAAAAAGAGACATTCACCACAATGTTCATTGCATCACTATTTACACTATCCAGGAAATGGAAGCAACCTAAATGCCCACAGACAGACGAATGCATAAAGATGTGGTACATATATAAAATGGAATATTACTAAGCCATAAAAAGGAATGAAATTGGGACATTTGTAGAGACGTTGATGGATCTAGAGACTGTCATACAGAGTGAAGTAAGTCAGAAAGAGAAAAACAAATCTTGTATATTAATGCATATATGTGGAACCTAGAAAAATTGTACAGATGAACCGTTTTGCAAGGCAGAAATAGAGCAATACATGTATACAACAAACGTATGGACAACAAGGGGGGAAAGCTGTTGGGGATGGTGGTGGGAGGAGTTGAGATATTGGGATTGGTATGTATACATTTATATGTATAAAGTAGATAACCAAAAACAACCTGCTGTATAAAAATATAAAATTAAATTCAAAATAAAAAATAAAATTAAAAAAAGTAAAACAGAAAAATATTCTTCCCTTCACATACATGTATTTATATGAATAAATTATTTCCATGCTTATATCTGTAAATACACAAAAGAGGAATAAAATCTACCTTGAACCAAAAACGAAAAAAAGATAAAAAAGAACAGAACCCACCAGTTACACAGAGGAAAACCGTTTCAGGGCACTTGCTCCAATTGCAAACAATTCTGAAGTTGGTCAGTGGTGGGGAATCATCTCCCATTCAGCCAGCATGCTCCTCGCAACAAGCGTTCTCACTGCAAAGCTGGGGGACCGTGCCGAGGTATCTGTGAGTAAACGTGGGCCGAGCCCCAGGCCAGCTGCTGCTGAAATGTTCCCACCCTTCCAAGGCTAAACACCTGAATATGTACAAGGACTTGAAAACCTAGAGGAAGGGCCATGGAGCCACATGAGGGACAGCATGCCAGCCGACTTGGTGCCTGCAGGCCAGCCAGGATGGTCCTGGCCCTGGGTGCTCTTCTGGAAGCTCTCCATTTCCCTGCCTGAGATACCCCTGCTGTCCCGGCCCCCACTGCTTTCTTCCTTCCTCACCTGTGCCCAGGGAGAAATTCCAGCGGCAGGTGTGGGTGACACATCCTCTTCTTTAGCAGGTAGCATCTTGGCAACTGCTGCAGAAAGTCCAGCAGAGCCCCACTCACACTGGGACACCCACAAAGCCGTGGCCTCTCACTCCCTCTCACCAGCCCAGCCCCGAGACTGCTGACAGGGCAGAGAAAATGGCGTCAGGCACAGCTGCAGGGACTCTTGCTGCCTGGAGCGGTGTTTATATTGATCTCAACCCAGGCACACCTGGGGAGGGCTGGCCGGCACCGTCAGGCCTCCCAAGCCAGCCAATAATCACCCCTCAGGGGCTCACAGTTGCTGAAAATGGAACTTGCTGAATTGGCCAGGTCCAAGGAACAGGTGTGGGCTCCTGAGAGTCAGGATAGACAAGGGGCTGCAGCTCTGGCTTGTTTTCTAATTATATTATCTGGCCCATGAGTGGGAGACAACTTCAAGAAAACCCTCTCCTAATGAGAGGAACCCAGGAGTCAGGGAGAGGAGGGGTGGGTGGTGGTTGGAGACAGAGGCCTGGTGCCCCGGGTGCAGTGGAAGTCTCTGGAAGACCAGGTGGTGGAGGCCGCACAGAGTGATGCCCAGGGTCACAGACCTGTCAGAGCTGCTGTTTGTTAGTTCAAGTCCTGCTCTGAGGTGCTCTGTGTCAGATCTGAGCGACAGGTGAGCTGGGAGTGCTCTGCAATGAGGGCTATGTGCACGGTTCCTGTGTGCCCAGCCCTGCCAAGGTACCTGCAAGGGTAGCTCTGTATCCTGGGAGGGGCCTGACCACGGGAGCCCCATGAACTGCAGAGGACCTGCCCAGGGAATCCCATATCCTGGGAGGGGCCTGAACACGAAAGCCCCGTGGGCTGGGGTGGGGGTAGGGTACCTGCCCAGGTGAGTTCCATATCCTGGGATTGGCCTGACCTCGAGAGCCCCATGGGCTGCTGGAGTCCTGGTAAAGGATGTCAGGACAGTCAGTGAAGCCACTGAGGATATACCTCCAGTAGTTCCTAAATCCTACACCCTGCTGGTCATTCTACCAACCACCAGGACTTGGTATTCTGTATTAGTCTTCACTGATGCCTTCTTTTGTATTCCATTAGTCCCAGAGTCACAAGAAATTTTGGCTTGTGAGTGACAGGACTCAACATACAACTAAAACAATACTTCCAGGCTGTCTTGCCCCAAGGGTTCAAAAATTCCCACACCATCTTTGGGGAAAGCTCAGCTAAAGACCTAAAAGTTCTACCTCTGGAAAAGGAAACACTCCTTCAATATTCAGACGACATTCTGATCGCCAGCCCTACTAAGGAGGCCTCAGAACTACCAAGCCAATAAAGGATAGAAGTTGTCCACGAAAAAGCTCAAGTATCACAGACTACGGTGACCTGCCTGGGCTTCATTCTCACAGAAGGTCGGAGAAGCCCATCCCAGGAAAGGGAAGAAACAATTTACAGCCTTACCCCTTTCTGAAACTAGAAGACAGCTTAGGGGTTCCTGGGGAAGCCAGGGTTTCCTGCCTCTGGATCCCTAACTACAGTCTACTAGCTGGGCCTCTATATGAAACACTGAAAGGAAAAGATGATGATCCTTTTGAATAGAATCCAGAAGTGGCCTTTCAAGAATGGAAAGAGCAGTCAATTCAGACCCTTGCCCTGGAACTCCCTAATTTAGCTAAACCCTTTGACCTTTACATTCCTGGTGAAAGGTGAATCGCCATTGGAGTATTAGTGCAAAAACTGGGACCACTTGAAATGGAACAATGCAAGAATGCCATCCAGGTAGGATAAACTATGGTCACCAAGGGGCTTGGCCCACCGCCACATCTGGCCAAGATACTGGTGGTATCTGAAAACCTGGAAATCAGCAGCCCAAAAGGCCACCTCCCTTCTAAGGGAAACGGACCCCACGTGGTGATCCTAACCCCCAACCATGCCCTGAAGTTGCAGGGTTTGCTCCGTGGGCACACTGACCTCGATTGAGGAGGCCCTCCAACTCCAACCTCCAGAGAGATAACCGGGGGCAACGGGGCACCATGACGACCCGTGTGACCATCACTTGACCTGGAGTTTCTCTCATAAAACAACAAGAGTGTGTCCCAAAAGAGTAGACTACTGCTTGCAGTACTTACTGTACCCAGAGGGGAGCTAATAATCTTGGCGGGGGAACCGTATATCATGCTGTCACCATAGAAAAGCCTACAGACACCCTGATGATGGTGGCCAATAAGACCGGCTGGACTCCTGTTTACTTCCAAAGGCTCTTGACTCAGTGACCATCATGATCCTTCATCACCACTGACCCTGGACTGTCTGGGAGCTGAGCGGGCAGGATCCTGACACCTGGTGCTGTTTTTACGTTAATTCAGGGGCCTAATGGAAGAAAGCGCAGACTGTTGGTCAGAGCATCTAGGCTGGCAGAAACGGTCAGTCAGAGCATCTAGGCTGGCAGAAACGGTCAGCCTAAGGTGGCCGAACAAATGTGGGGCGGAGTGAAACTGGACCTCACAGCGCCACTGCACATCTCCTTTCTGGACCCTTAAAGGTCATTAGAATCTATAACACTTCCAATACTGGTGCTCAGGTGGACGAGCAGGGAGGCAGGAGGCCTGGGGACAATCAACGTCACCTGGAGGCTGCTGGGGAGAAGTTCTGACCCTCGCCCACGGGTATGAAGCCTCCTAACTCAGCACTCAGCAGTTACAGAAGAAGGGTCTGCACCCGCAGCACTCCAAGAATGAGGAAAGGGACAAAAGGCAGAAGAGAAGTTTGTCCCAGGCAAAGCCCCTTAAAAATGCCTGGGAGATAAAAATAGAATCTGGGCAATAAAATAAAGTCTAACCATTTTTATCCTTTGTGCTTTGTTTAATTTCAGGTGCTCCTAGTGTCCCGCATACAGAGGTTCCACACCCGGCACTTCAGACCAGATTTCCTAGAGCAGAATGGCTCGATGACACTTCAGCTCCTGGGGCCCAGTTCAGACTCCGTGACATAGAGCCTGAGCTGCAGCCAACCAGGTCCTCGAGAGCTCAGCCCCCTCCCTCCCAGTGACTCTGACAGGATCTCTACACAGCAGCCCAGCCCACAGCCCACAGGGTAGCACCTCTCCATTCTCTGATCAAAATATAAAGTTTCCTTTGCTTTTGAACCAAACTCAGTCTCGATCTATTGGCTCCAATGACACTGGGCAGGGGGACACTTGTTGGCGTCCACTCTGGAGGATCAGTAACAGAAATTGAGAACATTGTAACTTCAATGAACAGATGTGTGAGCCAAACTGTAATTAACGTAGAACAGTGTATAAGGCTCGGGTAAAATAAGATGTTTCTAACACTTCCATTTGATATTTCCATCACTTTCTTATAAGCAAGTTCAGTGAAAAGGTTTGTCTTCTTTGTCAGGTCAATATTAGAGAAACAAAGTGATTTCTTTCCAAGGATGTACATCTAATAATCTTGGTTAAAGCTTCAATCTTGTTTTAAATGCTTTTGCATTGAAAATGATACCTCTCTTTCAGCTCCCCCATTTCTGAGAAGCATAAAATCTTATAATTTATTATTACCAAAGGGAAATGGTAGGAGGAGGGATAAATTAACAGTTTGGGATTAACACATACACACTGCTATGTATGAAATCATCAGCAAGGAACTACTGTATAGCACAGGGAACTACACTCAATATTTTGCAATAACCTATAAGGGGAAATGATCTGAAAAAGAATAGATATTTTTATTGACATCATCCATCAATGACAGTAAAAATGGAATCTAAGGGAAGACAGTGGTGAGTGCTTCTGACTCTGAAGACTTCAATCATCTAAAGTTTGGACTCTGCCTACTTCCCAAGGCCCTTAATGAACATATGTGTAGCCGTAGCTTAAAAAATTCCCCAGTTTGGGTTGCGGAGAGACACTGATATTTAAAATCCCCTGGTATTCTCCTCACATGAATGGGACCCTTCCTACACCTAAAACATGCCTGTCACACCCAGAGGGTGGTATACCGTCTGATCGGGAAAAGTTTGGAAAAGGCATCTCATCTCCTCATCTCTTGGTGCTAGGGTTCACCACTCCAGCGTCTTTACTAACAGTCTCCCCACTTGGAGATGTCAGCACTGTCAACATCCTGTTGCATACAGTTTGGAATTTGTCCAGAGGATGAAGCAGAAGGAGGAGGAACAATGAGAGACAAGTCCTAGGTGTTCGGACAGGCACATGCCACTCTAATTTCCAATCAGGAAGACGAATTGACCAAAGGCTAGGGTTGCCCATGGAAACAGAATAGGGCTTGAGGAGTCCTGATGCTTTGTGGCCAGTTCCCATAAACACAAGTTGGAAAATGGAACTCAGGGGCACTAAAATTCACGAAACTGCAGAATTGAAAATATCTATCACTGAAAAATGTCTTGAGGAAAGTCAGAGAAAAGGACTTGTAAGAAACGGAGAATGGCAGGAAAGGGATTGGAAGAGGTAGAAAGGACTCGCCATTAAGCACAAGAAAAGGGGCTGAACATTGCCAACATTGCAGTTGGCCAAAAAGGGTGTATGCGTCTTTTTCTGTATATATTCAAGAAAAGGGCATACACTTTTTTAGCCAACCAAACAGGTGGGCACTGGAAATCAATACTACAAAACATATCACTTTGCATCAGTCAGAAGAGCCGTCCTCATAAAGTGTAAACACCAGAAATGCAGGACAGGGCAAGGAGAAAAGGGAGCCCTGTGAGTCTTATAGTGGAAATGTATATTGCCAACGGTCACTCTGGATAAGTCTATTGTGTTTACTAAAGCATCTAAAAAATGAGCTACCGAGCACAGGGCACTTGCACTCATGGACGTATATCTTGGGAAAAACAAAAATCGAGAGGACACAGGCACCCCAATGTTTACCACCTCTCTGTTTAAAAGATCCTCGACTAGGATATAACTTAAAGTATCTGCAGAGAAAAAACGGACAGAGATGTGGTGCTTATGTAGAGTGGAATATTACTCAGCCTGGAAATCAATGAAATACGGCCAGTTATAACAACTCAAGAGGAGTTACGTGTGATCATTCGAAGTCACATAATTCAAAAAGGAAAAGACATAAGATATCACTAATACATGGAATGTTAACATGGCTACACATGAACTGAATTACAAAAGAGAAGAGGGTTTCAAATTAAGAAAACCAACTTATGCTTCCTTAAGGGGAAAGGTGAGTTGGGGTGCTGCATAAAACCAGAGATTGAAATTAGCACAGATACCATTCCATAAGCCAAATATGTAATAGTCAAGACCTACTCCTTGCTCAAAGAAATGGACTCCACACGCCATATTCAATGCCTAAGAATATACCGGATTAGTAAGAATCTTAAAACCCATGGACTTATATGTCTCCGTAACAGAATGAAGCGCGTGTACAGCGGCATAAACGAAGCAGTGAAAATCCGATAAATCCCATTATTAAAATAAATTTCAAAAACAAAACACAATGACAGTGAAATAGGAAGCAATTCTTAAATAATTCACTCAGGGCATGTGATGCAACCGGGATTTAACACATCTACACCCAGAGCTGGTTGAGACATAAGGCTGGACACTTCAGGCTGATAGCATTGGTGAGTTTCGGTGAGCAAATGCAGACCCTTTGAAGTCATACTGCATGGTACCCATTCCATGGGTCCCAACTCTCCAGGTTCAAGGGATTCTTCCTCCAGCTAAAACATGCATGGGAAACCCAGAGTATCGTCCACCGTGTGATTGGGAAACGATTTAAAATGCATCTCAGTTTTCGTATCCTGGTCCTCGGGTTCACCATTCCAGATGCTTTACTAACACTCTCCCCGCTTGGAGAGTCAGTGCCTTTAACCTCCTCTTTGGCACAGCTTGCAATTTCTGTGCAAGATGAACAGGAATAGGGAGAACCAATGAGAGACTAGCTGTAGGTGTCTGCACGGGCAAATGTAACGCTCATTGCCCACCAGGAAGAGGAATTAAACAAAGGCTCAGTGTGGCCTGCTGGAAACAGATTAGGGCCTGAAGCAATCCTGCGGTTTTGTGCCCAGCTCACAAGAAACCGAGTTGAAGAAAGGAGCTCAGGGGCACTGTAATTCACAAACGTGCAGAGTTATAAATGACAGCTATCCTCCAAAAATATATTGAAGTAAGCCTGCGAAGGGGACTTGAAAGCGGGGCAGAATTTCAGGAAAACGATTGCAGGGGGTAGACTGGAATTGCCCTGAAAGCATAGGAAAAGAGGCAGAACGTCGACAATGATGCACTTGGCCAAAAAGGGCGTATGCGTTTTTTCCTGAATATATTCAGGAAAAAACGCATACGCCCTTTTTGGCCAACCAAGCAAGCCTGTAAAGGAAATCTGCACTACAATGAAGTCTCACTGCCCCCCGGGCAAAAGGGCCATCTGAAAAAAGTGTAAAATCCAGAAAGGTAGGACAGGATATGGAGAACAGGGAGCCTTGTTATGCTGATTGGCAGGATGTAAATTGCCAGCAGCCACCCTGGAGAAGTGTATGGTGTTTCCTGAAACACGTAAGAAACACAGCAACATAGCCTATGGCACTTCCACTTATGGTCCTATAGCTTACGGAAATTGAAATCAAAAACAGACAGCCACCCCAATATTTGGGACGGCTGTGTTCACAACAAGCTCGTCTACAGTATCAGGTAAATATCCCAGAAAGCAAAAAATGGATAAAGAAGTTGTGGCACGTACGTACAATGCAATATCACTCAGCAATGAAATCTGTGTCACCAGGCCCGTAGCGGCATAGTGAGTGGATGCAGATACGGTGAATCTACGTGAACTACGTCACACAGAAAAAGAAACAACATAAGATATCACTAATACACGGAATGTAAACTTGTCTACACATGAACTGAATTACAAAACAGAACAGGGTCTCAAATTTAGAAAACCAACTAGTGCTTGCTTATGGGGAAAGGTGCCTTGGGGTGCTGCATAAAACCAGAGACTGAAATTAGCACAGATAACTTTCCATAAGCCAAATATGTAATAGACAAGACCTACTCCTTGCTCAACGAAATGGAACCAACACCACATATTCAACGCCTAGGAATATACCTGACTAGGAAGAATCTTAAAACCCATGGATATATATGTCTCCGTAAGAGAATCAAGCGTGTGTACAGCGGCCGAAACGCAGCACTGAAAATCCGATAAATCCCATTATCAAAATAAATTTCGAAAACAAAACACAAAGACAGTGAAATAGAGAGCAATTCTTAAATAATTCACTCAGGGCATGTGATGCAACCGGGATTGACCACATCTACACCCAGAGCTGGTTGAGACATAAGGCTGGACACTTCAGGCTGATAGCATTGGTGAGTTTCGGTGAGCAAATGTAGACCCTTTGAAGTCATACTGCATGGTACCCATTCCATGGGTCCCAACTCTCCAGGTTCAAGGGATTCTTCCTCCAGCTAAAACATGCATGGGAAACCCAGAGTATCGTCCACCGTGTGATTGGGAAACGATTTAAAATGCATCTCAGTTTTCGTATCCTGGTCCTCGGGTTCACCATTCCAGATGCTTTACTAACACTCTCCCCGCTTAGAGAGTCAGTGCCTTTAACCTCCTCTTTGGCACAGCTTGCAATTTCTGTGCAAGATGAACAGGAAAAGGGAGAACCAATGAGAGACTAGCTGTAGGTGTCTGCACGGGCAATTGTAACGCTCATTGCCCACCAGGAAGAGGAATTAAACAAAGGCTCAGTGTGCCCTGCTGGAAACAGATTAGGGCCTGAAGCAATCCTGCGGTTTTGTGCCCAGCTCACAAGAAAGCGAGTTGAAGAAAGGAGCTCAGGGGCACTGTAATTCACAAACATGCAGAGTTATAAATGACAGCTATCTTCCAAAAGTATATTGAAGTAAGCCTGCGTAGGGGACTTGAAAGCGGGGCAAAATTTCAGGAAAACGATTGCAGGGGGTAGACTGGAATTGTCCTGAAAGCATAGGAAAAGAGGCACAAAGTGGACAATGATGCACTTGGCCAAAAAGGGCGTATGCGTTTTTTCCTGAATATATTCAGGAAAAAACGCATATGCCCTTTTTGGCCAACAAAGCAAGCCTGTAAAGAAATCTGCACTACAATGAAGTCTCACTGCCCCACGGGCAAGAGGGCCATCTGAAAAAAGTGTAAAATCCAGAAAGGTAGGACAGGATATGGAGAACAGGGAGCCTTGTTATGCTGATTGGCAGGATGTAAATTGCCAACAGCCACCCTGGAGAAATGTATGGTGTTTCCTGAAACACGTAAGAAATAAAGCAACACAGCCTATGGCAATTGCACTTATGGTCCTTTTCCTTAGGGAAATTAAGATCAAAAACAGAGAGCCACCTCAAAGTTTGGGACGGCTGTGTTCCCAAGAAGCTCGTCTACAGTACCAGGTAAATATCCCAGAAAGCAAAAAATGGATAAAGAAGTTGTGGCACATACGTGCAATGCAATATCACTCAGCAATGAAATCTGTGTCATCAGGCCCGTAGCGGCATAGTGAGTGGATGCAGGTACGGTGATTCTACGTGAACTACGTCACACAGAAAAAGAAACATCATAAGATATCACTAATACACGGAATGTAAACTTGACTACACATGAACTGAATTACAAAACAGAACAGGGTCTCAAATTTAGAAAACCAACTAGTGCTTGCTTATGGGGAAAGGTGCCTTGGGGTGCTGCATAAAACCAGAGACTGAAATTAGCACAGATAACATTCCATAAGCCAAATATGTAATAGAAAAGACCTACTCCTTGCTCAACGAAATGGACTCAACACCACATATTCAACGCATTGGAATATACCTGACTAGGAAGAATCTTCAAACCCATGGATATATATGTCTCCGTAAGAGAATCAAGCGTGTGTACAGCGGCCGATACACATCAGTGAAAATCCGATAAATCCCATTATCAAAATAAATTTCGAAAACAAAACACAAAGACAGTGAAATAGAGAGCAATTCTTAAATAATTCACTCAGGGCATGTGATGCAACCGGGATTGACCACATCTACACCCAGAGCTGGTTGAGACATAAGGCTGGACACTTCAGGCTGATAGCATTGGTGAGTTTCGGTGAGCAAATACAGACCCTTTGAAGTCATACTGCATGGTACCTATTCCATGGGTCCCAACTCTTCAGGTTCAAGGGATTCTTCCTCCAGCTAAAACATGCATGGGAAACCCACAGTACGGTCCACCGTGTGATTGGGAAACGATTTAAAATGCACCTCAGTTTTCGTATCCTGGTCCACGGGTTCACCATTCCAGATGCTTTACTAACACTCTCCCTGCTTGGAGAGTCAGTGCCTTTAACCTCCTGTTTGGCACAGCTTGCAATTTCTGTGCAAGATGAACAGGAATTGGGAGAACCAATGACAGACTAGCTATAGGTGTCTGCACGGGCAAATGTAACGCTCATTTCCCACCAGGAAGAGGAATTAAACAAAGGCTCAGTGTGCCCTGCTGGAAACAGATTAGGGCCTGAAGCAATCCTGCGGTTTTGTGCCCAGCTCACAAGAAAGCGAGTTGAAGAAAGGAGCTCAGGGGCACTGTAATTCACAAACCTGCAGAGTTATAAATGACAGCTATCCTCCAAAAATATATTGAAGTAAGCCTGCGAAGGGGACTTGAAAGCGGGGCAGAATTTCAGGAAAAGGATTGCAGGGGGTAGACTGGAATTGCCCTGAAAGCATAGGAAAAGAGGCAGAACGTCGACAATGATGCACTTGGCCAAAAAGGGCTCATGCGTGTTTTCCTGAATATATTCAGGAAAACACGCATACGCCCTTTTTGGCCAACCAAAAAGCCTGTAAAGGAAATCTGCACTACAATGAAGTCTCACTGCCCCCCGGGCAAAAGGGACATCTGAAAAAAGTGTAAAATCCAGAAATGTAGGACAGGATATGGAGAACAGGGAGCCTTGTTATGCTGATTGGCAGGATGTAAATTGCCAGCAGCCACCCTGGAGAAGTGTATGGTGTTTCCTGAAACACGTAAGAAACAAAGCAACACAGCCTATGGCACTTCCACTTATGGTCCTATAGCTTACGGAAATTAAAATCAATAACAGACAGCCACCTCAATATTTGGGACGGCTGTGTTCACAAGAAGTTCGTCTACAGTATCAGGTAAATATCCCAGAAAGCAAAAAATGGATAAAGAAGTTGTGGCACGTACGTACAATGCAATATCACTCAGCAATGAAATCTGTGTCATCAGGCCCGTAGCGGCATAGTGAGTGGATGCAGGTACGGTGATTCTACGTGAACTACGTCACACAGAAAAAGAAACATCATAAGATATCACTAATACACGGAATGTAAACTTGACTACACATGAACTGAATTACAAAACAGAACAGGGTCTCAAATTTAGAAAACCAACTAGTGCTTGCTTATGGGGAAAGGTGCCTTTGGGTGCTGCATAAAACCACAGACAGAAATTAGCACAGATAACTTTCCATAAGCCAAATATGTAATAGACAAGACCTACTCCTTGCTCAACGAAATGGTCCCAACACCACATAATCAACGCCTAGGAATATACCTGACTAGGAAGAATCTTAAAACCCATGGATATATATGTCTCCATAAGAGAAACAAGCGTGTGTACAGCGGCCGAAACGCAGCAGTGAAAATCCAATAAATCCCATTATCAAAATAAATTTCGAAAACAAAACACAAATACAGTGAAATAGAGAGCAATTCTTAAATAATTCACTCAGGGCATGTGATGCAACCGGGATTGACCACATCTACACCCAGAGCTGGTTGAGACATAAGGCTGGACACTTCAGGCTGATAGCATGGTGAGTTTCGGTGAGCAAATGCAGACCCTTTGAAGTCATACTGCATGTTACCCATTCCATGGATCCCAAATCTCCAGGTTCAAGGGATTCTTCCTCCAGCTATAACATTCATGGGAAACCCACAGTATAGTCCACCATGTGATTGTGAAACGATTTAAAATGCATCTCAGTTTTCGTATTCTGGTCCTCGGGTCCACCATTCCAGATGCTTTACTAACACTCTCCCCGTTTGGAGAGTCAGTGCCTTTAACCTCCTCTTTGGCACAGCTTGCAATTTCTGTGCAAGATGAACAGGAATAGGGAGAACCAATGAGAGACTAGCTGTAGGTGTCTGCACGGGCAAATGAAATGCTCATTTCCCACCAGGAAGAGGAATTAACCAAAGGCTCAGCATGCCCTGCTGGAAACAGATTACTGCCTGAAGCAATCCTGCCGTTTTGTGCCCAGCTCACAAGAAAACGAGTTGAAGAAAGGAGCTCAGGGGCACTGTATTTCACAAACCTGCAGAGTTATAAATGACAGCGATCTTCCAAAAGTATATTGAAGTAAGCCTGTGAAGGGGACTTGAAAGCGGGGCAGAATTTCAGGAAAACGATTGCAGGGGGTAGACTGGAATTGCCCTGAAAGCATAGAAAAAGAGGCACAACGTCGAAAATGATGCACTTGGCCAAAAAGTGCGTATGCGTTTTCTCCTGAATATATTCAGGAAAAAACGCATACGCCCTTTTTGGCCAACCAAGCAAGCCTGTAAAGGAAATCTGCACTACAATGAAATCTCACTGCCCACCCGGGCAAAAGGGCCATCTGAAAAAAGTGTAAAATCCAGAAAGTTAGGACAGGATATGGAGAACAGGGAGCCTTGTTATGCTGATTGGCAGGATGTAAATTGCCAGCAGCCACCCTGGAGAAGTGTATGGTGTTTCCTGAAACACGTAAGAAACAAAGCAACACAGCCTATGGCACTTCCACTTATGGTCCTATAGCTTACGGAAATTAAAATCAAAAACAGACAGCCACACCAATATTTGGGACGGCTGTGTTCACAAGAAGCTCGTCTACAGTATCAGGTAAATATCCCAGAAAGCAAAAAATGGATAAAGAAGTTGTGGCACGTACGTACAATGCAATATCACTCAGCAATGAAATCTGTGTCATCAGGCCCGTAGCGGCATAGTGAGTGGATGCAGGTACGGTGATTCTACGTGAACTACGTCACACAGAAAAAGAAACATCATAAGATATCACTAATACACGGAATGTAAACTTGACTACACATGAACTGAATAACAAAACAGAACAGGGTCTCAAATTTAGAAAACCAACTAGTGCTTGCTTATGGGGAAAGGTGCCTTGGGGTGCTGCATAAAACCAGAGACCGAAATTAGCACAGATAACTTTCCATAAGCCAAATATGTAATAGACAAGACCTACTCCTTGCTCAACGAAATGGACCCAACACCACATATTCAACGCCTAGGAATATACCTGACTAGGAAGAATCTTAAAACCCATGGATATATATGTCTCCGTAAGAGAATCAAGCGTGTGTACAGCGGCCGAAACGCAGCAGTGAAAATCCGATAAATCCCATTATCAAAATAAGTTTCGAAAACAAAACACAAAGACAGTGAAATAGAGAGCAATTCTTAAATAATTCACTCAGGGCATGTGATGCACCCGGGATTGACCACACCTACACCCAGAGCTGGTTGAGACATAAGGCTGGACACTTCTGGCTGATAGCACTTGTGAGTTTCGGTGAGCAAATGCAGACCCTTTGAAGTCATACTGCATGGTACCCATTCCATGGGTCCCAACTCTCCAGGTTCAAGGCATTCTTCCTCCAGCTAAAACATGCATGGGAAACCCAGAGTATCGTCCACCGTGTGATTGGGAAACGATTTAAAATGCATCTCAGTTTTCGTATCCTGGTCCTCGGGTTCACCATTCCAGATGCTTTACTAACACTCTCCCCGCTTGGAGAGTCAGTGCCTTTAACCTCCTGTTTGGCACAGCTTGCAATTTCTGTGCAAGATGAACAGGAATAGGGAGAACCAATGAGAGACTAGTTGTAGGTGTCTGCACGGGCAAATGTAATGCTCATTGCCGACCAGGAAGAGGAATTAAACAAAGGCTCAGCGTGCCCTGCTGAAAACAGATTAGGGCCTGAAGCAATCCTGCGGTTTTGTGCCCAGCTCACAAGAAAGCGAGTTGAAGAAAGGAGCTCAGGGGCACTGTACTTCACAAACCTGCAGAGTTATAAATGACAGCTATCCTCCAAAATTATATTGAAGTAAGCCTGCGAAGGGGACTTGAAAGCGGGCAGAATTTCAGGAAAACGATTGCAGGGGGTAGACTGGAATTGCCCTGAAAGCATAGGAAAAGAGCCACAACGTCGACAATGATGCACTTGGCCAAAAAGGGCGTATGCGTTTTTTCCTGAATATATTCAGGAAAAAACGC
This sequence comes from Phocoena phocoena, assembly GCF_963924675.1. Lineage (NCBI taxonomy): Eukaryota > Metazoa > Chordata > Mammalia > Artiodactyla > Phocoenidae > Phocoena > Phocoena phocoena. Next base: position 1,173,012 of record NW_027077566.1, on the reverse strand, counting down.
ATACGCCCTTTTTGGCCAAACAAGCAAGCCTGTAAAGGAAATCTGCACTACAATGAAGTCTCACTGCCCCTTGGGCAAGAGGGCCATCTGAAAAAAGTGTAAAATCCAGAAAGGTAGGACAGGATATGGAGAACAGGGAGCCTTGTTATGCTGATTGGCAGGATGTAAATTGCCAACAGCCACCCTGGAGAAGTGTATGGTGTTTCCTGAAACACGTAAGAAATAAAGCAACACAGCCTATGGCACTTGCACTTATGGTCCTATAGCTTAGGGAAATAAAAATCAAAAACAGACAGCCACCCCAATGTTTGGGACGGCTTTGTTCACAGGAAGCTCGTCTACAGTACCAGGTAAATATCCCAGAAAGCAAAAAATGGATAAAGAAGTTGTGGCACGAACGTGCAATGCAGTATCACTCAGCAATGAAATCTGTGTCATCAGGCCCGTAGCGGTTAGTGAGTGGATGCATGTACGGTGATTCTACGTGAACTACGTCACACAGAAATAGAAACATCATAAGATATCACTGATACACGGAATGTAAACTTGACTACACATGAACTGAATTACAAAACAGAACAGGGTCTCAAATTTAGAAAACCAACTAGAGCTTGCTTATGGGGAAAGGTGCGTTGGGGTGCTGCATAAAACCAGAGACTGAAATTAGCACAGATAACTTTCCATAAGCCAAATATATAATAGACAAGACCTACCACTTGCTCAAAGAAATAGACCCAACACCACATATTCAATGCCTAGGAATATACATGACTAAGAATAATCTTAAAACCCATGGATATATATGTTTCCGTAAGAGAATCAAGCGTGTGTACAGCGGCCGAAACGCAGCAGTGATAATCCGATAAATCCCATTATCAAAATAAATTTCGAAAACAAAACACAAAGACAGTGAAATAGAGAGCAATTCTTAAATAATTCACTCAGGGCATGTGATGCAACCGGGATTGACCACATCTACACCCAGAGCTGGTTGAGACATAAGGCTGGACACTTCAGGCTGATAGCATTGGTGAGTTTTGGTGAGCAAATGCAGACCCTTTGAAGTCATACTGCATGGTACCCATTCCATGGGTCCCAACTCTCCAGGTTCAAGGGATTCTTCCTCCAGCTAAAACATGCATGGGAAACCCAGAGTATGGTCCACCGTGTGATTGGGAAACGATTTAAAATGCATCTCAGTTTTCCTATCCTGGTCCTCGGGTTCACCATTCCAGATGCTTTACTAACACTCTCCCCGCTTGGAGAGTCAGTGCCTTTAACCTCCTCTTTGGCACAGCTTGCAATTTCTGTGCAAGATGAACAGGAATAGGGAGAACCAATGAGAGACTAGCTGTAGGTGTCTGCACGGGCAAATGTAACGCTCATTTCCCACCAGGAAGAGGAATTATCCAAAGGCTCACTGTGCCCTGCCGGAAACAGATTAGGGCCTGAAGCAATCCTGCGGTTTTGTGCCCAGCTCACAAGAAAGCGAGTTGAAGAAAGGAGCTCAGGGGCACTGTAATTCACAAACCTGCAGAGTTATAAATGACAGCTATCCTCCAAAAATATATTGAAGTAAGCCTGCAAAGGGGACTTGAAAGCGGGGCAGAAATTCAGGAAAACGATTGAAGGGTTAAACTGGAATTGCACTTAAAGAATAGGAAAAGAGGCAGAACGTCGATAATGATGCACTTGTCCAAAAAGTGCGGATGCTTTTTTCCCTAAATATATTCAGGAAAAAACGCATACGCACTTTTTGGCCAACCAAGAAGCTTGTAAATAACCCTGCACTACAATGAAATCTCAGTGCCCCCCAGGGCAAAAGGGCCATTTAAAAAAATTGTAAAATCCAGAAACGGAGGACAGGCAATGGAAAACAGGGATCCTTATTATGCTGATGCATATGATGTAAATTGCCGACAGCCATTCTGGAGAAGTGTTATGTGTTTCCTGAAACACGTAAGAAACAAAGCAACACAGCCTATGGCACTTCCACTTATGGTCCTACAGCTTAGGGAAATTAAAATCAAAAACACCCAGCCACCTCAAAGTTTGGGACCTCTCTGTTCACAAGAACCTCGTTTACAGTACCAGGTAAATATCTCAGAGAGCAAACAATGGATAAAGAAGTTGTGGTACGTACGTACAATGGAATATCACTCAGCAATGAAATCTGTGTCATCAGGCCCGTAGTGGCATAGTGAGTGGATACAGGTATGGTGATTCGACGTGAAATAAGTCACACATAAAGAGAAACATCATAAAATATCACTAAAACACAGTATGTAAACTTGACTACACATGAACTGAATTACAAAACAGAACAGTCTCAAATTTAGAAAACCAACTTGTGCTTTCTTATGGAGAAAGGTGCGTTGGAGTGCTGCATAAAACCAGAGACTGAAATTAGCACAGATACCGTTCCATAAGCCAAATATGTAATAGACAAGACCTACTCCTTGCTCAACGAAATGGACTCAACACCACATATTCAACGCCTAGGAATATACCTGACTAGGAAGAATCTTAAAACCCGTGGATATTTATGTCTCCGTAAGAGAATCAAGAGTGTGTACAGCGGCATTAACGCAGCAGTGAAAATCCGATAAATCCCAGTGTCAAAAAAAATTTCAAAAACAAAACACAATGACAGTGAAATAGAGAGCAATTCTTAAATAACTCACACAGGGCATGTGATGCAACCTGGTTTACCACATCTACACCCAGAGCTGGGTGAGAGATAAGGCTTGACCCTTTGGGCTGATAGCATTGGTGAGGTTCAGTGAGCAAATGCAGACCCTTTGATGTCATACTGCCTGGTACCCATTCCATGGTTCCCAACTCTCCAGGTTCAAGGGATTCTTCCTTCTGCTAAAATTTGCATGGGAAACCCAGAGTATGCTCCACCGTGTGACTGGGAAACCTTTTTACATGCATGTCTGTTTTCGTCCCCTGGTACTCAGGTTCACCATTCCAGACCCTTTTCTTACACTCTCCCCATTTGGAGAGTCAGTGTCTTTAGCCTCCTGTTTGGCACTGTTTGCAATTTCTGCGCAAGATGAACAGGAATAAGGAGAACCAATGGGAGACTATCTGTAGGTGTGTGCACGGGCAAATATTTTTTTTAACATCTTTATTGGGGTATAATTGCTTTACAATGGTGTGTTAGTTTTTGCTTTATAACAAAGTGAATCAGCTATACATATACATATGCTCCCTGTGTCTTCCCTCTTGTGTCTCCCTCCCTCCCTCTCTCCCCCTTCCACCCCTCCAGGCTGTCCCAACGCCCCGAGCTAATATCCCTGTGCCTTGCGGCTGCTTCCCCCTTGCTATCTACCTTACTACATTTGTTAGTGTGTATATGTCCATGACTCTCTCTCGCCCTGTCAAAACTCACCATTCCCCCTCCCCATATCCTCAATTCCGTTCTCCAGTAGGTCTGCGCCTCTATTCCTGTCTTATCCCTAGGTTCTTCATGACATTTTTTTCCTTTAAATTCCATATATATGTGTTAGCATACGCTATTTGTCTTTTTCTTTCTGACTTACTTCACTCTGTATGACAGACTCTAGGTCTATCCATCTCATTACAAATAACTCAGTTTCATTTCTTTTTAAGGCTGAGTAATATTCCATTGTGTATATGTGCCACATCTTCTTTATCCATTCGTCCGATGATGGGCGCTTAGGTTCTTTCCATCTCCGGGCTATTGTAAATAGAGCTGCAATGAACATTTTGGTACATGACTCTTTTTGAATTTTGGTTTTCTCAGGGTATATGCCCAGTATGCACGGGCAATTTTAACACTCATTTCCCAACAGGAAAAGGAATTAACCAAAGGCTCAGCATGCCGTGCTGGAACAAGATTAGGGCCTGAAGCAATCCTGCAGTTTTGTGGCCAGCTCACAAGAAAGCGAGTTGAGGAAAGGAGCTCAGGGGCACTGTCATTCACATACCTGCAGACTTATAAATGACAGAAATCGTACAAAAATATATTGAATTAAGGCTGCGAAGAGGACTTGAAAGTGGGGCAGAATTGCTGGAATCCGATTTCAGGAGGTAGACGTGAATTGCTCTGAAAGCATAAGAGAAGTGGCAGAACCTCGTCAATGAAGCACTTGGCCAAAAAGGGCATATGCATTTTTTCCAGGGCCATCATTCACGGGAGTAGGAGGCTCCCAGCATGCTCCAGTGGTCAACAGAGGGCCCACGTCGCCAAGGCGATGTGAGCTAGACAGGCAGGAGTGACCTGACATCAGAGGGCCCACCTCACAGAATGGTAGGGAACCCAGCCAGGATCAGACTCTCCCCAGAGGGCCCACATCACCAAGGTGATGGGAACCAGGCAGGAGTGTCCTCACACCCGTGGGGCCACATCATCAAAAGTTGAGGTACCCAGCACATGTGGCCTCAAACCAGAGGACCCACATCACCATGGGTTTCGGAGTGAGGCAGGCAGGATTAACCTCACAACACATGTCCCATTGTATACAAAAGGTGTGGAAACCAGCAGTTGGATCTTCCTAGCAGGCGGCCCAGAGCACTGAGGCTATGAGATCCAGGCCGGCATGAACTCACAACAGAGGGCCCTCATTGTGATTCTGTAAGCAACCCAGCCGTTGTGACCTCAGAGCAGAAGGCCCACATCCCCATGGGGAAGGGAAACAAGCAGGAGTGTCATCGCAAGAGTGGGCACACATGAAAAAATGTGGGGAGCCCAACAATTAGTGCCTGATGCCAGAGGGCCCTCATCACCGAGGGGCGGTGGCTCCCAGCCAGCTCCGACTGCTACCAGAGGGGCGACGTCGCCAATGCGGAGTGCGACAACCAGGCAGGAGTGACCTCAGAGCAGAGGGTCAACCTCACAGAAGTGTGAAGAACTAAAGAGGATCAGATTCTCACCAGAGGGCCCACATCACCAAGGGAATGGGAACCAGGCAGGAGTGTCCTCACACTAGTGGGGCCACATCACCGAAAAGTGAGGGACCCAGCACACGTGGCCTCAAACCAGAGGACACACATCACAAGGGAGCTGGGATTGAGGCAGGCAGGAGGAGCCTCAAAACAGAGGGACCATAGAATTAAAGAGGTGAAGAATCCCGCAGTTGGAACCTCCCAGCAGGCGGCCAGGAGCAGCGAGACTATGGGATCCAGGCCGGAGTGATCTCACACCAGAGGGCCGTCATCATGAAACTGTGAGCAACCTAGGCGTTGGGATCTCAGAGCAGAAGGCCCACATTCCCATGGGGTTGGGAACCTGTCAGAAGTGTACTCGCACCACAGGGCACACATCAGAGAATTTAGGGAACCCAGGAGTTAGGGCCTGACGCCAGAGGGCCCTCATTACCAAGGGGAGGAGACTCCAATCAGGCACCAACACCCAACTGAGGTCCCACGTCGCCAAGGTGACGTGTGACAGCCAGGTAGGAGTGACCTCACCGCAGAGGGCCTACCTCACAGAAGGGTGAGGAACACAGCCAGGATAAGACTCTCACCAGAGGGCCCACATCACCAAGGTGATCAGAACCAGGCAGGAGAGTCTTCACACCAGTGTGGCCACATCATAGAAAGGTGAGGAACCCAGCACATGTGGCCTAAACCAGAAGACCCACATCTCCAAGGGGCTCGGAATGAGGCAGGCAGGAGTAGCCTCACAACACAGGGCCCATAGAATAAAAAAGCTGAGGAATCCAGCAATGGGAACCTCCCAGCAGGCGGCCAAGAGCACCAAGTCTATGCGATTCAGGCCGCAGTCAACTCACAGCAGAGGGTCCACATCATGAAACTGCGAGCAACCCAGCCATTTGGACCTCAGAGCAGAAGGTCCACATCCCCAAGGTGTTGGGAGCATGGCAGGAGTGTCCTCGCACCACTTAGCACATATCAGAAAATGTGGGTACCCAGCAGTTAGGGCCTGACGCCAGAGGGCCCTCATCACTGAGGGGAGGAGGCTCCCAGCATGTTCCAACTACCACAAGAGGGCCCACGTCGCCAAGGCGGGGTGTGCCAGCCAGGCAGGAGTGACCTCACAGCAGACGGCCCACCTCAAAGAAGTGTGAGGAACCCAACCAGGATCAGACTCTCACCAGAGGGCCCATATCACCAAGGGGACGGGAACCAGGCACGAGTGTCCTCACACCAGTGGGGCCACATCACTAAAAGATGAGGAAACTGGCACATGTGGCCACAAACCAGAGGACCTACATCACCAAGGGGCTGGGAGTGACACAGGCAGGAGGAGCCTCCCAACACAGGGCCCAAAGAATAAAAAAGGTGAGGAACCCAGCAGTTGGAACTTCCCAGCAGGCGGCCCAGAGTACAGAGGCTATGGGATCTAGGAATGAGTGAACTAACACCAGAGAGCTAACATCAGGAAACTGTGAGCAACCCAGTCGTTGGAACCTCAGAGCAGAAGGCCCATATCGCCATGGGGATGGGAACATTTCACGAGTGTCCTGGCATCACTGGGCTCACATCAGAAAACCTGGGGAGCCCAGCAGTTAGAGCCTGACGCCAGAGGGACCTCATCACCGAGGACAGAAGTCTCCAAAAGGATCCAACTGCCACCAGAGGGCCGACGTCACCAAGGCAATGGGAGCAAGCCAGGCAGGAGTTACCTCAGAGCACAGGGCCCACCTCACAGAACGGTAAGGAACCCAGCCAGGATCAGACTCTCACCAGAGGGGCCACATCACCAAGGGGCTGGGAAACAGGCACGAGTGTCCTCACACCATTGGGGCCACATCATCGAAAGGTGAGGGACCCAGCACACGTGGCCTCACACCAGAGGACACACATCACAACGGGGCTGGGATTGAGGCAGGCAGGAGGAGCCTCAAAACAGAGGGCCCATAGAATAAAAAAGGTGAGGAATCCCGCAGTTGGAACCTCCCAGCAGGCGCCCAGGAGCAGCAAGCCTATGGGATCTAGGCCGGAATGAACGCACATCAGAGGGCCCTCATCATGAAACTGTGAGCACCCCAGCCGTTGGGACCTCAGAGCAGAAGGCCCAAATTCCCATGGGGTTGGGAACCTGACAGGAGTGTACTCGCACCACAGGTCGCACATCTGCAAATTTTGGGAGCCCAGGAGTTAGGGTCTGACGCAAGAGGGCCCTCATTACCGAGGGACGGAGACTCGCAGCAGACACCAACTCCCAACTGAGGGCCCACGTCACCAAGGTGATGTGTGCCAGCCAGGCAGGAGTGACCTCACCGCAGAGGGCCTACCTCACAGAAGGGTGAGGAAACCAGCCAGGATAAGACTCTCACCAGAGGGCCCACATCACCAAGGGGATCGGAACCAGGCAGGAGGGTCCTCACACCAGTGTGGCCACATTATAGAAAGGTGAGGAACCCAGAACATATGGCCTAAAACAGGGGACCCACATCTCCAAGGGGCTAGGAGTGAGGCAAGCAGGAGTATCCTCACAAAACAGAGCCCACAGAATAAAAGTTGTGAGGAATCCAGCAGTTGGAACCGGCCAGTAGGCCGCCCAGAGCACAGAGTCTATGGGATCCAGGCCACAGCAAACTCACAGCAGAGGTCCCACATCATGAAACTGTGAGCAACCCAGCGGATGGGACCTCAGAGCGGAAGGCCCACATCCCTATGGGGATGGGAACCTGACAGGAGTGTCCTCGGCCCACTTCCACGAATCAGAAAATGTGGGAACCCAGCAGTTAGGACCTGAAGCCAGAGGACCCTCATCACTGAGGGGAGGAGGCTCCCAGCAGGCTCCAACTGCCACCATAAGGCCGATGTCACCAAGGCGGGGTGTGCCAACCAGGCAGGAGTGACCTCAGAGCAGAAAGCCCACCTCACAGAAGTGTGAGGAACCCAACAAGGATCAGACTGTCACCAGAGGGCCAACATCACCAAGGGAATGGGAACCAGGCAGGAGTGTCCTCACACCAGTGGGGCTACATCACCATAATTTGAGGGACCCAGCACACGTGGCCTCAAACCTGAGGACACACATCACCAAGGGGCTGGGAGTGAGGCAGGCCAGAGGATCCTCAAAACAGAGGGACCATAGAATAAAAAAGGTGAGGAATCCCACAGTTGGAACCTCCGGCAGGCAGCCAGGAGCAGCGAGGCTATGGGATCTAGGCAGGAGTGAACTCACACCAGAGGGCCCTCATCATGAAACTGTGAGCAACACAGCCGTTGGGACCTCAGAGCAGAAGGCTCACATCCCCATGGGGATGGGAACCTGGCAGGAGTGTCCTTGCACCACTTAGCACGAATCAGAAAATGTGGGAACCCAGCAGTTAGGGCCTGAGGCCAGAGGGCCCTCATCACTGAGGGGAGGAGGCTCCCAGCAGGCTCCAACTGCCACCATATGGCCGACGTTGCCAAGGGGGGGTGTGCCAGCCAGGCAGGAGTGAGCTCAGAGCAGAGGGACCACCTCACAGAAGGGTGAGGAACCTAACCAGGATCAGACTCTCACCAGAGGGCCAACATCACCAAGGTGATGGGAACCAGGCAAGACTGTCCTAACAGCAGTGGGGCCAACATCACCAAGGGAATGGGAACCAGGCAAGAGTGTCCTCACACCAGTGTGGCCACATTATAGAAAGGTGAGGAACACAGCACATGTGGCCTCAAACAAGGGGACACACATCACGAAGGGGCTGGGAGTGAGGCATGCAGGAGGAGACGCACAACCGAGGGCCCATAGAATAAAAAAGGTGAGGAATCGAGAAGTTGGAAACTCCAAGCTGGAGGCCCAGAGCACTGACACTATGGGATACAGGCCAGAGTGAACACACAGCAAAGGGCCCACATCATGAAAATGTGAGCAACCCAGCAGTTGGGACCACAGAACAGAAGTCCCACATGCCCATGGGGATGGGAACCTGGCAGGAGTGACTCGCACCACTGGGCACACATCAGAAAATGTGTGGAGCCCAGCACTTAGGGCCTGACACCAGAAGGCCCTCATCACTGAGGGGAGGAGGCCCCAGCACACTCCAACTGCCACCAGAGGGTCCACATCGCCAAGGCGACGTGCGCCAGCCAGGCAGGATTGACCTCACAGCAGAGGGCCCACATCATGAAAGTGTGAGCAACCCAGCCGTTAGGACCTCAGAACAGAAGGCCCACACGCTCATGAGGATGGGAACCTGGCAGGAGTGCCCTCGTACCACTTAGCACGTATCAGAAAATGTGGGAACCCCGCCATTAGGGTCTGACGCCAGAGGGCCTCATCACCGCGGGAAGGAGGCTCCCAGCAGGCTCCAACTGCCACCAGGGTGCCGAAGTCAACAAGGCGGGTTGTGCCAGCCAGGCAGGAGTGACCTCAGAGAAGAGGGCTCACCTCACGGATGTGTGAGGAACCCAACCAGGATCAGAGTCTCACCAGAGGGCCCACATCACCAAGGGGATGGGAACCAGGCAGGAGTGTCCACACACCAGTGGGGCCACATCATCAAAAGATGAGGAACCCATCACATATGGCCTCAAACCTGAGGACATACATCACCATGTGGCTGGGAGTGAGGCAGGTATCTGGAGGGGCACATTTAACTCTAATTTCCCACCAGGAAGAGGAATTAACCAAAGGCTCAGAGTGCCGTGCTGGACCCTGATTATGGCCTGAAGCAAACCTGCAGTTTTGTGGCCAGCTTACAAGGAAGCGAGTTAAGAAAGGAGCTCAGGGGCACTGTAATTCACAAACCTGCAGAGATAAATGACAGCTATTGGCAAAAATATATCGAAGTAAGTCTGCAAAGAGGACTTGAAAACGAGGCAGAATTGCAGGAATCATATTTCAAGAGGTAGATTGGAATTGCATTTAAAGCATATGAAAAGCGGCAGATCTTTGACAGTGATGCACATGGACAAAAAGTGCGTATACATTTTTCCTGAATATATTCAGGAAAAAACGCATATGAACATTTTGGCCAACCAAGCACTCCAGCAATGGAAATCCACACTACAATGAAGTCACATTTCCCATTCGTCAAAAAGGCCATCTGAATAAAGTGTAAAAACCAGAAACACAGGACAGGCCATGGAGAACAGGGAGCCGTGTTATGCTGATGGGCGGGATGTAAATTGCCAACAGACACTCTGGAGATGTTCATGGTGTATCCTGAAACATCTAAAAAACAAAGCTACAGAGCCTAGGGCACTTCCACTTTTGGCCCTATAGCTTAGGAAAATTAAAATCAACAAGACACAGCCAACACAAAATTTAGGGCTGCTGTGTTTACAAGAACCTCGAGTCCAGTACAAATTAAATATCCCAGAAAGAAAAAAATGGATAAAGAAGTTGTGCTACTTACGTACAACGGAATATCACTCAGCAGTGAAATCAATGTCATCAGGCCTGTAGCAGCAAATTGAGTGGATTTAATTATGATGATTCTAAGAGAAATATATCACACAAAGAAAGATAATTATCATAAGATATCACTAATAGAGGGAGTGTAAACTTGGCTACACATAAACTGAATTACAAAACCGAACAGAGTCTCACATTTAGATAAAAACCTTATGCTTGCTTAAGGGGAAAGTTGAGTTGGGCTGCTGTATAAAAACAGATTGAAATTAGCACACATACCATTCCATAAGCCAAATACATAATAAACAAGACCTACTCTTTGCTCAACGAAATAGACTCATCCATGGTGTATCACCTCACACCTATTAGAATGGGCATCATCAGAAAATCTACAAACAACAAATGCTGGAAACGGTGTGGAGATAAGGAATCCTCTTCCACTATTGTTGGGAACGTAAATTGATACAGTCACTGTGGAGAACATTATGGAGTTTCTTATAAAACTAAGAATAGAATTACCATATGATACAGCAATCCCTCTACTGGGCATATACCCAGACAAAACCATAAATCAAAAAGAGACATTCACCACAATGTTCATTGCATCACTATTTACACTATCCAGGAAATGGAAGCAACCTAAATGTCCACAGACAGACGAATGCATAAAGATGTGGTACATATATAAAATGGAATATTACTAAGCCATAAAAAGGAATGAAATTGGGACATTTGTAGAGACGTTGATGGATCTAGAGACTGTCATACAGAGTGAAGTAAGTCAGAAAGAGAAAAACAAATCTTGTATATTAATGCATATATGTGGAACCTAGAAAAATTGTACAGATGAACCGTTTTGCAAGGCAGAAATAGAGCAATACATGTATACAACAAACGTATGGACAACAAGGGGGGAAAGCTGTTGGGGATGGTGGTGGGAGGAGTTGAGATATTGGGATTGGTATGTATACATTTATATGTATAAAGTAGATAACCAAAAACAACCTGCTGTATAAAAATATAAAATTAAATTCAAAATAAAAAATAAAATTAAAAAAAGTAAAACAGAAAAATATTCTTCCCTTCACATACATGTATTTATATGAATAAATTATTTCCATGCTTATATCTGTAAATACACAAAAGAGGAATAAAATCTACCTTGAACCAAAAACGAAAAAAAGATAAAAAAGAACAGAACCCACCAGTTACACAGAGGAAAACCGTTTCAGGGCACTTGCTCCAATTGCAAACAATTCTGAAGTTGGTCAGTGGTGGGGAATCATCTCCCATTCAGCCAGCATGCTCCTCGCAACAAGCGTCCTCACTGCAAATCTGGGGGACCGTGCCGAGGTATCTGTGAGTAAACGTGGGCCGAGCCCCAGGCCAGCTGCTGCTGAAATGTTCCCACCCTTCCAAGGCTAAACACCTGAATATGTACAAGGACTTGAAAACCTAGAGGAAGGGCCATGGAGCCACATGAGGGACAGCATGCCAGCCGACTTGGTGCCTGCAGGCCAGCCAGGATGGTCCTGGCCCTGGGTGCTCTTCTGGAAGCTCTCCATTTCCCTGCCTGAGATACCCCTGCTGTCCCGGCCCCCACTGCTTTCTTCCTTCCTCACCTGTGCCCAGGGAGAAATTCCAGCGGCAGGTGTGGGTGACACATCCTCTTCTTTAGCAGGTAGCATCTTGGCAACTGCTGCAGAAAGTCCAGCAGAGCCCCACTCACACTGGGACACCCACAAAGCCATGGCCTCTCACTCCCTCCCACCAGCCCAGCCCCGAGACTGCTGACAGGGCAGAGAAAATGGCGTCAGGCACAGCTGCAGGGGCTCTTGCTGCCTGGAGCGGTGTTTATATTGATCTCAACCCAGGCACACCTGGGGAGGGCTGGCCGGCACGGTCAGGCTTCCCAAGCCAGCCAATAATCACCCCTCAGGGGCTCACAGTTGCTGAAAATGGAACTTGCTGAATTGTCCAGGTCCAAGGAACAGGTGTGGGCTCCTGAGAGTCAGGATAGACAAGGGGCTGCAGCTCTGGCTTGTTTTCTAATTATATTATCTGGCCCATGAGTGGGAGACAACTTCAAGAAAACCCTCTCCTAATGAGAGGAACCCAGGAGTCAGGGAGAGGAGGGGTGGGTGGTGGTTGGAGACAGAGGCCTGGTGCCCCGGGTGCAGTGGAAGTCTCTGGAAGACCAGGTGGAGGAGGCCGCACAGAGTGATGCCCAGGGTCACAGACCTGTCAGAGCTGCTGTTTGTTAGTTCAAGTCCTGCTCTGAGGTGCTCTGTGTCAGATCTGAGCGACAGGTGAGCTGGGAGTGCTCTGCAATGAGGGCTATGTGCACGGTTCCTGTGTGCCCAGCCCTGCCAAGGTACCTGCAAGGGTAGCTCTGTATCCTGGGAGGGGCCTGACCACGGGAGCCCCATGGACTGCAGAGGACCTGCCCAGGGAATCCCATATCCTGGGAGGGGCCTGAACACGAGAGCCCCGTGGGCTGGGGTGGGGGTAGGGTACCTGCCCAGGTGAGCTCCATATCCTGGGATTGGCCTGACCTCGAGAGCCCCATGGGCTGCTGGAGTCCTGGTAAAGGATGTCAGGACAGTCAGTGAAGCCACTGAGGATATACCTCCAGTAGTTCCTAAATCCTACACCCTGCTGGTCATTCTACCAACCACCAGGACTTGGTATTCTGTATTAGTCTTCACTGATGCCTTCTTTTGTATTCCATTAGTCCCAGAGTCACAAGAAATTTTGGCTTGTGAGTGACAGGACTCAACATACAACTAAAACAATACTTCCAGGCTGTCTTGCCCCAAGGGTTCAAAAATTCCCACACCATCTTTGGGGAAAGCTCAGCTAAAGACCTAAAAGTTCTACCTCTGGAAAAGGAAACACTCCTTCAATATTCAGACGACATTCTGATCGCCAGCCCTACTAAGGAGGCCTCAGAACTACCAAGCCAATAAAGGATAGAAGTTGTCCACGAAAAAGCTCAAGTATCACAGACTACGGTGACCTGCCTGGGCTTCATTCTCACAGAAGGTCGGAGAAGCCCATCCCAGGAAAGGGAAGAAACAATTTACAGCCTTACCCCTTTCTGAAACTAGAAGACAGCTTAGGGGTTCCTGGGGAAGCCAGGGTTTCCTGCCTCTGGATCCCTAACTACAGTCTACTAGCTGGGCCTCTATATGAAACACTGAAAGGAAAAGATGATGATCCTTTTGAATAGAATCCAGAAGTGGCCTTTCAAGAATGGAAAGAGCAGTCAATTCAGACCCTTGCCCTGGAACTCCCTAATTTAGCTAAACCCTTTGACCTTTACATTCCTGGTGAAAGGTGAATCGCCATTGGAGTATTAGTGCAAAAACTGGGACCACTTGAAATGGAACAATGCAAGAATGCCATCCAGGTAGGATAAACTATGGTCACCAAGGGGCTTGGCCCACCGCCACATCTGGCCAAGATACTGGTGGTATCTGAAAACCTGGAAATCAGCAGCCCAAAAGGCCACCTCCCTTCTAAGGGAAACGGACCCCACGTGGTGATCCTAACCCCCAACCATGCCCTGAAGTTGCAGGGTTTGCTCCGTGGGCACACTGACCTCGATTGAGGAGGCCCTCCAACTCCAACCTCCAGAGAGATAACCGGGGGCAACGGGACACCATGACGACCCGTGTGACCATCACTTGACCTGGAGTTTCTCTCATAAAACAACAAGAGTGTGTCCCAAAAGAGTAGACTACTGCTTGCAGTACTTACTGTACCCAGAGGGGAGCTAATAATCTTGGCGGGGGAACCGTATATCATGCTGTCACCATAGAAAAGCCTACAGACACCCTGATGATGGTGGCCAATAAGACCGGCTGGACTCCTGTTTACTTCCAAAGGCTCTTGACTCAGTGACCATCATGATCCTTCATCACCACTGACCCTGGACTGTCTGGGAGCTGAGCGGGCAGGATCCTGACACCTGGTGCTGTTTTTACGTTAATTCAGGGGCCTAATGGAAGAAAGCGCAGACTGTTGGTCAGAGCATCTAGGCTGGCAGAAACGGTCAGTCAGAGCATCTAGGCTGGCAGAAACGGTCAGCCTAAGGTGGCCGAACAAATGTGGGGCGGAGTGAAACTGGACCTCACAGCGCCACTGCACATCTCCTTTCTGGACCCTTAAAGGTCATTAGAATCTATAACACTTCCAATACTGGTGCTCAGGTGGACGAGCAGGGAGGCAGGAGGCCTGGGGACAATCAACGTCACCTGGAGGCTGCTGGGGAGAAGTTCTGACCCTCGCCCACGGGTATGAAGCCTCCTAACTCAGCACTCAGCAGTTACAGAAGAAGGGTCTGCACCCGCAGCACTCCAAGAATGAGGAAAGGGACAAAAGGCAGAAGAGAAGTTTGTCCCAGGCAAAGCCCCTTAAAAATGCCTGGGAGATAAAAATAGAATCTGGGCAATAAAATAAAGTCTAACCATTTTTATCCTTTGTGCTTTGTCTAATTTCAGGTGCTCCTAGTGTCCCGCATACAGAGGTTCCACACCCGGCACTTCAGACCAGATTTCCTAGAGCAGAATGGCTCGATGACACTTCAGCTCCTGGGGCCCAGTTCAGACTCCGTGACATAGAGCCTGAGCTGCAGCCAACCAGGTCCTCGAGAGCTCAGCCCCCTCCCTCCCAGTGACTCTGACAGGATCTCTACACAGCAGCCCAGCCCACAGCCCACAGGGTAGCACCTCTCCATTCTCTGATCAAAATATAAAGTTTCCTTTGCTTTTGAACCAAACTCAGTCTCGATCTATTGGCTCCAATGACACTGGGCAGGGGGACACTTGTTGGCGTCCACTCTGGAGGATCAGTAACAGAAATTGAGAACATTGTAACTTCAATGAACAGATGTGTGAGCCAAACTGTAATTAACGTAGAACAGTGTATAAGGCTCGGGTAAAATAAGATGTTTCTAACACTTCCATTTGATATTTCCATCACTTTCTTATAAGCAAGTTCAGTGAAAAGGTTTGTCTTCTTTGTCAGGTCAATATTAGAGAAACAAAGTGATTTCTTTCCAAGGATGTACATCTAATAATCTTGGTTAAAGCTTCAATCTTGTTTTAAATGCTTTTGCATTGAAAATGATACCTCTCTTTCAGCTCCCCCATTTCTGAGAAGCATAAAATCTTATAATTTATTATTACCAAAGGGAAATGGTAGGAGGAGGGATAAATTAACAGTTTGGGATTAACACATACACACTGCTATGTATGAAATCATCAGCAAGGAACTACTGTATAGCACAGGGAACTACACTCAATATTTTGCAATAACCTATAAGGGGAAATGATCTGAAAAAGAATAGATATTTTTATTGACATCATCCATCAATGACAGTAAAAATGGAATCTAAGGGAAGACAGTGGTGAGTGCTTCTGACTCTGAAGACTTCAATCATCTAAAGTTTGGACTCTGCCTACTTCCCAAGGCCCTTAATGAACATATGTGTAGCCGTAGCTTAAAAAATTCCCCAGTTTGGGTTGCGGAGAGACACTGATATTTAAAATCCCCTGGTATTCTCCTCACATGAATGGGACCCTTCCTACACCTAAAACATGCCTGTCACACCCAGAGGGTGGTATACCGTCTGATCGGGAAAAGTTTGGAAAAGGCATCTCATCTCCTCATCTCTTGGTGCTAGGGTTCACCACTCCAGCGTCTTTACTAAGAGTCTCCCCACTTGGAGATGTCAGCACTGTCAACATCCTGTTGCATACAGTTTGGAATTTGTCCAGAGGATGAAGCAGAAGGAGGAGGAACAATGAGAGACAAGTCCTAGGTGTTCGGACAGGCACATGCCACTCTAATTTCCAATCAGGAAGACGAATTGACCAAAGGCTAGGGTTGCCCATGGAAACAGAATAGGGCTTGAGGAATCCTGATGCTTTGTGGCCAGTTCCCATAAACACAAGTTGGAAAATGGAACTCAGGGGCACTAAAATTCACGAAACTGCAGAATTGAAAATATCTATCACTGAAAAATGTCTTGAGGAAAGTCAGAGAAAAGGACTTGTAAGCAACGGAGAATGGCAGGAAAGGGATTGGAAGAGGTAGAAAGGACTCGCCATTAAGCACAAGAAAAGGGGCTGAACATTGCCAACATTGCAGTTGGCCAAAAAGGGTGTATGCGTCTTTTTCTGTATATATTCAAGAAAAGGGCATACACTTTTTTAGCCAACCAAACAGGTGGGCACTGGAAATCAATACTACAAAACATATCACTTTGCATCAGTCAGAAGAGCCGTCCTCATAAAGTGTAAACACCAGAAATGCAGGACAGGGCAAGGAGAAAAGGGAGCCCTGTGAGTCTTATAGTGGAAATGTATATTGCCAACGGTCACTCTGGATAAGTCTATTGTGTTTACTAAAGCATCTAAAAAATGAGCTACCGAGCACAGGGCACTTGCACTCATGGACGTATATCTTGGGAAAAACAAAAATCGAGAGGACACAGGCACCCCAATGTTTACCACCTCTCTGTTTAAAAGATCCTCGACTAGGATATAACTTAAAGTATCTGCAGAGAAAAAACGGACAGAGATGTGGTGCTTATGTAGAGTGGAATATTACTCAGCCTGGAAATCAATGAAATACGGCCAGTTATAACAACTCAAGAGGAGTTACGTGTGATCATTCGAAGTCACATAATTCAAAAAGGAAAAGACATAAGATATCACTAATACATGGAATGTTAACATGGCTACACATGAACTGAATTACAAAAGAGAAGAGGGTTTCAAATTAAGAAAACCAACTTATGCTTCCTTAAGGGGAAAGGTGAGTTGGGGTGCTGCATAAAACCAGAGATTGAAATTAGCACAGATACCATTCCATAAGCCAAATATGTAATAGTCAAGACCTACTCCTTGCTCAACGAAATGGACTCCACACGCCATATTCAATGCCTAAGAATATACCGGATTAGTAAGAATCTTAAAACCCATGGACTTATATGTCTCCGTAACAGAATGAAGCGCGTGTACAGCGGCATAAACGAAGCAGTGAAAATCCGATAAATCCCATTATTAAAATAAATTTCAAAAACAAAACACAATGACAGTGAAATAGGAAGCAATTCTTAAATAATTCACTCAGGGCATGTGATGCAACCGGGATTTAACACATCTACACCCAGAGCTGGTTGAGACATAAGGCTGGACACTTCAGGCTGATAGCATTGGTGAGTTTCGGTGAGCAAATGCAGACCCTTTGAAGTCATACTGCATGGTACCCATTCCATGGGTCCCAACTCTCCAGGTTCAAGGGATTCTTCCTCCAGCTAAAACATGCATGGGAAACCCAGAGTATCGTCCACCGTGTGATTGGGAAACGATTTAAAATGCATCTCAGTTTTCGTATCCTGGTCCTCGGGTTCACCATTCCAGATGCTTTACTAACACTCTCCCCGCTTGGAGAGTCAGTGCCTTTAACCTCCTCTTTGGCACAGCTTGCAATTTCTGTGCAAGATGAACAGGAATAGGGAGAACCAATGAGACACTAGCTGTAGGTGTCTGCACGGGCAAATGTAACGCTCATTGCCCACCAGGAAGAGGAATTAAACAAAGGCTCAGTGTGGCCTGCTGGAAACAGATTAGGGCCTGAAGCAATCCTGCGGTTTTGTGCCCAGCTCACAAGAAAGCGAGTTGAAGAAAGGAGCTCAGGGGCACTGTAATTCACAAACGTGCAGAGTTATAAATGACAGCTATCCTCAAAAATATATTGAAGTAAGCCTGCGAAGGGGACTTGAAAGCGGGGCAGAATTTCAGGAAAACGATTGCAGGGGGTAGACTGGAATTGCCCTGAAAGCATAGGAAACAAGGCAGAACGTCGACAATGATGCACTTGGCCAAAAAGGGCGTATGCGTTTTTTCCTGAATATATTCAGGAAAAAACGCATACGCCCTTTTTGGCCAACCAAGCAAGCCTGTAAAGGAAATCTGCACTACAATGAAGTCTCACTGCCCCCCGGGCAAAAGGGCCATCTGAAAAAAGTGTAAAATCCAGAAAGTTAGGACAGGATATGGAGAACAGGGAGCCTTGTTATGCTGATTGGCAGGATGTAAATTGCCAGCAGCCACCCTGGAGAAGTGTATGGTGTTTCCTGAAACACGTAAGAAACACAGCAACATAGCCTATGGCACTTCCACTTATGGTCCTATAGCTTACGGAAATTAAAATCAAAAACAGACAGCCACCCCAATATTTGGGACGGCTGTGTTCACAACAAGCTCGTCTACAGTATCAGGTAAATATCCCAGAAAGCAAAAAATGGATAAAGGAGTTGTGGCACGTACGTACAATGCAATATCACTCAGCAATGAAATCTGTGTCATCAGGCCCGTAGCGGCATAGTGAGTGGATGCAGATACGGTGAATCTACGTGAACTACGTCACACAGAAAAAGAAACAACATAAGATATCACTAATACACGGAATGTAAACTTGTCTACACATGAACTGAATTACAAAACAGAACAGGGTCTCAAATTTAGAAAACCAACTAGTGCTTGCTTATGGGGAAAGGTGACTTGGGGTGCTGCATAAAACCAGAGACTGAAATTAGCACAGATAACTTTCCATAAGCCAAATATGTAATAGACAAGACCTACTCCTTGCTCAACGAAATGGACCCAACACCACATATTCAACGCCTAGGAATATACCTGACTAGGAAGAACCTTAAAACCCATGGATATATATGTCTCCGTAAGAGAATCAAGCGTGTGTACAGCGGCCGAAACGCAGCAGTGAAAATCCGATAAATCCCATAATCAAAATAAATTTCGAAAACAAAACACAAACACAGTGAAATAGAGAGCAATTCTTAAATAATTCACTCAGGGCATGTGATGCAACCGGGATTGACCACATCTACACCCAGAGCTGGTTGAGACATAAGGCTGGACACTTCAGGCTGATAGCATTGGTGAGTTTCGGTGAGCAAATGTAGACCCTTTGAAGTCATACTGCATGGTACCCATTCCATGGGTCCCAACTCTCCAGGTTCAAGGGATTCTTCCTCTAGCTAAAACATGCATGGGAAACCCAGAGTATCGTCCACCGTGTGATTGGGAAACGATTTAAAATGCATCTCAGTTTTCGTATCCTGGTCCTCGGGTTCACCATTCCAGATGCTTTACTAACACTCTCCCCGCTTAGAGAGTCAGTGCCTTTAACCTCCTGTTTGGCACAGCTTGCAATTTCTGTGCAAGATGAACAGGAAAAGGGAGAACCAATGAGAGACTAGCTGTAGGTGTCTGCACGGGCAATTGTAACGCTCATTGCCCACCAGGAAGAGGAATTAAACAAAGGCTCAGTGTGCCCTGCTGGAAACAGATTAGGGCCTGAAGCAATCATGCGGTTTTGTGCCCAGCTCACAAGAAAGCGAGTTGAAGAAAGGAGCTCAGGGGCACTGTAATTCACAAACATGAAGAGTTATAAATGACAGCTATCTTCCAAAAGTATACTGAAGCAAGCCTGCGTAGGGGACTTGAAAGCGGGGCAGAATTTCAGGAAAACGATTGCAGGGGTAGACTGGAATTGCCCTGAAAGCATAGGAAAAGAGGCAGAACGTCGACAATGATGCACTTGGCCAAAAAGGGCGTATGCGTTTTTTCCTGAATATATTCAGGAAAAAACGCATACGCCCTTTTTGGACAACCAAGCAAGCCTGTAAAGGAAATCTGTACTACAATGAAGTCTCACTGCCCCCCGGGCAAGAGGGACATCTGAAAAAAGTGTAAAATCCAGAAAGGTAGGACAGGATATGGAGAAGAGGGAGCCTTGTTATGCTGATTGGCAGGATGTAAATTGCCAACAGCCACCCTGGAGAATTGTATGGTGTTTCCTGAAACACGTAAGAAACAAAGCAACACAGCCTATGGCACTTCCACTTATGGTCCTATAGCTTACGGAAATTAAAATCAAAAACAGACAGCCACCGCAATATTTGGGACGGCTGTGTTCACAAGAAGCTCGTCTACAGTATCAGGTAAATATCCCAGAAAGCAAAAAATGGATAAAGAAGTTGTGGCACGTACGTACAATGCAATATCACTCAGCAATGAAATCTGTGTCATCAGGCCCGTAGCGGCATAGTGAGTGGATGCAGGTACGGTGATTCTACGTGAACTACGTCACACAGAAAAAGAAACATCATAAGATATCACTAATACACGGAATGTAAACTTGACTACACATGAACTGAATTACAAAAAAGAACAGGGTCTCAAATTTAGAAAACCAACTAGTGCTTGCTTATGGGGAAAGGTGCGTTGGGGTGCTGCATAAAACCAGAGACTGAAATTAGCACAGATAACTTTCCATAAGCCAAATATGTAATAGACAAAACCTACTCCTTGCTCAACGAAATGGACCCAACACCACATATTCAACGCCTAGGAATATACCTGACTAGGAAGAATCTTAAAACCCATGGATATATATGTCTCCGTAAGAGAATCAAGCGTGTGTACAGCGGCCGAAACGCAGCAGTGAAAATCCGATAAATCCCATTATCAAAATAAATTTCGAAAACAAAACACAAAGACAGTGAAATAGAGAGCAATTCTTAAATAATTCACTCAGGGCATGTGATGCAACCGGGATTTACCACATCTACACCCAGAGCTGGTTGAGACATAAGGCTGGACACTTCAGGCTGAGAGCATTGGTGAGTTTCGGTGAGCAAATGCAGACCCTTTGAAGTCATACTGCATGGTACCCATTCCATGGGTCCCAACTCTCCAGGTTCAAGGGATTCTTCCTCCAGCTAAAACATGCATGGGAAACGCAGAGTATCGTCCACCGTGTGATTGGGAAACGATTTAAAATGCATCTCAGTTTTCGTATCATGGTCCTCGGGTTCACCATTCCAGATGCTTTACTAACACTCTCCCCGCTTGGAGAGTCAGTGCCTTTAACCTCCTGTTTGGCACAGCTTGCCATTTCTGTGCAAGATGGACAGGAATAGGGAGAACCAATGAGAGACTAGCTGTAGGTGTCTGCACGGGCAAATGTAACGCTCATTGCCCACCAGGAAGAGGAATTAAACAAAGGCTCAGTGTGCCCTGCTGGAAACAGATTAGGGCCTGAAGCAATCCTGCGGTTTTGTGCCCAGCTCACAAGAAAGCGAGTTGAAGAAAGGAGCTCAGGGGCACTGTACTTCACAAACCTGCAGAGTTATAAATGACAGCTATCCTCCAAAAATATATTGAAGTAAGCCTGCGAAGGGGACTTGAAAGCGGGGCTGAATTTCAGGAAAACGATTGCAGGGGGTAGACTGGAATTGCCCTGAAAGCATAGGAAAAGAGGCACAACGTCGACAATGATGCACTTGGCCAAAAAGGGCGTATGCGTTTTTTCCTGAATATATTCAAGAAAAAACGCATACGCCCTTTTTGGCCAACCAAGCAAGCCTGTAAATGAAATCTACACTACAATGAAATCTCACTGCCCCCCCGGGCAAAAGGGCCATCTGAAAAAAGTGTAAAATCCAGAAAGGTAGGACAGGATATGGAGAACAGGGAGCCTTGTTATGCTGATTGGCAGGATGTAAATTGCCAGCAGCCACCCTGGAGAAGTGTATGGTGTTTCCTGAAACACGTAAGAAACAAAGCAACACAGCCTATGGCACTTCCACTTATGGTCCTATAGCTTACGGAAATTAAAATCAAAAACAGACAGCCACCCCAATATTTGGGACGGCTGTGTTCACAAGAAGCTCGTCTACAGTATCAGGTAAATATCCCAGAAACCAAAAAATGGATAAAGAAGTTGTGGCACGTACGTACAATGCAATATCACTCAGCAATGAAATCTGTGTCATCAGGCCCGTAGCGGCATAGTGAGTGGATGCAGGTACGGTGATTCTACGTGAACTACGTCACACAGAAAAAGAAACATCATAAGATATCACTAATACACGGAATGTAAACTTTACTACACATGAACTGAATTACAAAAAAGAACAGGGTCTCAAATTTAGAAAACCAACTAGTGCTTGCTTATGGGGAAAGGTGCGTTGGGGTGCTGCATAAAACCAGAGACTGAAATTAGCACAGATAACTTTCCATAAGCCAAATATGTAATAGACAAGACCTACTCCTTGCTCAACGAAATGGACCCAACACCACATATTCAACGCCTAGGAATATACCTGACTAGGAAGAATCTTAAAACCCATGTATATATATGTCTCCGTAAGAGAATCAAGCGTGTGTACAGCGGCCGAAACGCAGCAGTGAATATTCGATAAATCCCATTATCAAAATAAATTTCGAAAACAAAACACAAAGACAGTGAAATAGAGAGCAATTCTTAAATAATTCACTCAGGGCATTTGATGCAACCGGGATTGACCACATCTACACCCAGAGATGGTTGAGACATAAGGCTGGACACTTCAGGCTGATAGCATTGGTGAGTTTCGGTGAGCAAATGCAGACCCTTTGAAGTCATACTGCATGGTACCCATTCCATGGGTCCCAACTCTCCAGGTTCAAGGGATTCTTCCTCCAGCTAAAACATGCATGGGAAACCCAGCGTATCGTCCACTGTGTGATTGGGAAATGATTTAAAATGCATCTCAGTTTTCGTTTCCTGGTCCTCGGGTTCACCATTCCAGATGCTTTACTAACACTCTCCCCGCTTGGAGAGTCAGTGCCTTTAACCTCCTGTTTCGCACAGCTTGCAATTTCTGTGCAAGATGAACAGGAATAGGGAGAACCAATGAGATATTAGCTGTAGGTGTCTGCACGGGCAAATGTAACGCTCATTGCCCACCAGGAAGAGGAATTAAACAAAGGCTCAGTGTGCCCTGCTGGAAACAGAATAGGGCCTGAAGCAATCCTGCGGTTTTGTGCCCAGCTCACAAGAAAGCGTGTAGAAGAAAGGAGCTCAGGGGCACTGTACTTCACAAACCTGCAGAGTTATAAATGACAGCTATCCTCCAAAAATATATTGAAGTAAGTCTGCGAAGGGGACTTGAAAGCGGGGCTGAATTTCAGGAAAACGATTGCAGGGGGTAGACTGGAATTGCCCTGAAAGCATAGGAAAAGAGGCACAACGTCGACAATGATGCACTTGGCCAAAAAGGGCGTATGCGTTTTTTCCTGAATATATTCAGGAAAAAACGCATACGCCCTTTTTGGACAACCAAGCAAGCCTGTAAAGGAAATCTGCACTACAATGAAATCTCACTGCCCCCCCCCCTGGGCAAAAGGGCCATCTGAAAAAAGTGTAAAATCCAGAAAGGTAGGACAGGATATGGAGAACAGGGAGCCTTGTTATGCTGATTGGCAGGATGTAAATTGCCAGCAGCCACCCTGGAGAAGTGTATGGTGTTTCCTGAAACACGTAAGAAACAAAGCAACACAGCCTATGGCACTTCCACGTATGGTCCTATAGCTTATGGAAATTAAAATCAAAAACAGACAGCCACCCCAATATTTGGGACGGCTGTGTTCACAAGAAGCTCGTCTACAGTATCAGGTAAATATCCCAGAAAGCAAAAAATGGATAAAGAAATTGTGGCACGTACGTGCAATGCAATATCACTCAGCAATGAAATCTGTGTCATCAGGCCCGTAGCGGCATAGTGAGTGGATGCAGGTACGGTGATTCTACGTGAACTACGTCACACAGAAAAAGAAACATCATAAGATATCACTAATACACGGAATGTAAACTTGACTACACATGAACTGAATTACAAAACAGAACAGGGTCTCAAATTTAGAAAACCAACTAGTGCTTGCTTATGGGGAAAGGTGCGTTGGGGTGCTGCATAAAACCAGAGACTGAAATCAGCACAGATAACATTCCATAAGCCAAATATGTAATAGACAAGACCTACTCCTTGCTCAACGAAATGGACTCAACACCACATATTCAACGCCTAGGAATATACCTGACTAGGAAGAATCTTAAAACCCATGGATATATATGTCTCCGTAAGAGAATCAAGAGTGTGTACAGCGGCGGAAATGCAGCAGTGAAAATCCGATAAAACCCATTATCAAAATAAATTTCGAAAACAAAACACAAAGACAGTGAAATAGAGAGCAATTATTAAATAATTCACTCAGGACATGTTATGCAACCGGGATTGACCACATCTACACCCAGAGCTGGTTGAGACATAAGGCTGGACACTTCTGGCTGATAGCACTGGTGAGTTTCGGTGAGCAAATGCAGACCCTTTGAAGTCATACGGCATTGTACCCATTCCATGGGTCCCAACTCTCCAGGTTCAAGGTATTCTTCCTCCAGCTAAAACATGCATAGGAAACCCAGAGTATCGTCCACCGTGTGATTGGGAAACGATTTAAAATGCATCTCAGTTTTCGTATCCTGGTCCTCGGGTTCACCATTCCAGATGCTTTACTAACACTCTCCCCGCTTGGAGAGTCAGTGCCTTTAACCTCCTGTTTCGCACAGCTTGCAATTTCTGTGCAAGATGAACAGGAATAGGGAGAACCAATGAGAGACTAGCTGTAGGTGTCTGCACGGGCAAATGTAACGCTCATTGCCCACCAGGAAGAGGAATTAAACAAAGGCTCAGTGTGCCCTGCTGGAAACAGAATAGGGCCTGAAGCAATCCTGCGGTTTTGTGCCCAGCTCACAAGAAAGCGAGTAGAAGAAAGGAGCTCAGGGGCACTGTACTTCACAAACCTGCAGAGTTATAAATGACAGCTATCCTCCAAAAATATATTGAAGTAAGTCTGCGAAGGGGACTTGAAAGCGGGGCTGAATTTCAGGAAAACGATTGCAGGGGGTAGACTGGAATTGCCCTGAAAGCATAGGAAAAGAGGCACAACGTCGACAATGATGCACTTGGCCAAAAAGGGCGTATGCGTTTTTTCCTGAATATATTCAGGAAAAAACGCATACGCCCTTTTTGGCCAACCAAGCAAGCCTGTAAAGGAAATCTGCACTACAATGAAATCTCACTGCCCCCCCCGGGCAAAAGGGCCATCTGAAAAAAGTGTAAAATCCAGAAAGGTAGGACAGGATATGGAGAACAGGGAGCCTTGTTATGCTGATTGGCAGGATGTAAATTGCCAGCAGCCACCCTGGAGAAGTGTATGGTGTTTCCTGAAACACGTAAGAAACAAAGCAACACAGCCTATGGCACTTCCACTTATGGTCCTATAGCTTATGGAAATTAAAATCAAAAACAGACAGCCACCCCAATATTTGGGACGGCTGTGTTCACAAGAAGCTCGTCTACAGTATCAGGTAAATATCCCAGAAAGCAAAAAATGGATAAAGAAATTGTGGCACGTACGTGCAATGCAATATCACTCAGCAATGAAATCTGTGTCATCAGGCCCGTAGCGGCATAGTAAGTGGATGCAGGTACGGTGATTCTACGTGAACTACGTCACACAGAAAAAGAAACATCATAAGATATCACTAATACACGGAATGTAAACTTGACTACACATGAACTGAATTACAAAACAGAACATGGTCTCAAATTTAGAAAACCAACTAGTGCTTGCTTATGGGGAAAGGTGCGTTGGGGTGCTGCATAAAACCAGAGACTGAAATTAGCACAGATAACATTCCATAAGCCAAATATGTAATAGACAAGACCTACTCCTTGCTCAACGAAATGGACTCAACACCACATATTCAACGCCTAGGAATATACCTGACTAGGAAGAATCTTAAAACCCATGGATATATATGTCTCCGTAAGAGAATCAAGCGTGTGTACAGCGGCGGAAATGCAGCAGTGAAAATCCGATAAATCCCATTATCAAAATAAATTTCGAAAACAAAACACAAAGACAGTGAAATAGAGAGCAATTCTTAAATAATTCACTCAGGGCATGTGATGCAACCGGGATTGACCACATCTACACCCAGAGCTGGTTGAGACATAAGGCTGGACACTTCAGGCTGATAGCATTGGTGAGTTTCGGTGAGCAAATGCAGACCCTTTGAAGTCATACTGCATGGTACCCATTCCATGGGTCCCAACTCTCCAGGTTCAAGGGATTCTTCCTCCAGCTAAAACATGCATGGGAAACCCAGAATATCGGCCACTGTGTGATTGGGAAATGATTTAAAATGCATCTCAGTTTTCGTTTCCTGGTCCTCGGGTTCACCATTCCAGATGCTTTACTAACACTCTCCCCGCTTGGAGAGTCAGTGCCTTTAACCTCCTGTTTCGCACAGCTTGCAATTTCTGTGCAAGATGAACAGGTATAGGGAGAACCAATGAGAAACTAGCTGTAGGTGTCTGCACGGGCAAATGTAACGCTCATTGCCCACCAGGAAGAGGAATTAAACAAAGGCTCAGTGTGCCCTGCTGGAAACAGATTAGGGCCTGAAGCAATCCTGCGGTTTTGTGCCCAGCTCACAAGAAAGCGAGTTGAAGAAAGAGCTCAGGGGCACTGTACTTCACAAACCTGCAGAGTTATAAATGACAGCTATCCTCCAAAAATATATTGAAGTACGTCTGCGAAGGGGACTTGAAAGCGGGGCAGAATTTCAGGAAAACGATTGCAGGGGGTAGACTGGAATTGCCCTGAAAGCATAGGAAAAGAGGCACAACGTCGACAATGATGCACTTGGCCAAAAAGGGCGTATGCGTTTTTTCCTGAATATATTCAGGATAAAACGCATACGCCCTTTTTGGCCAACCAAGCAAGCCTGTAAAGGAAATCTGCACTACAATGAAATCTCACTGCCCCCCCGGGCAAAAGGGCCATCTGAAAAAAGTGTAAAATCCAGAAAGTTAGGACAGGATATGGAGAACAGGGAGCCTTGTTATGCTGATTGGCAGGATGTAAATTGCCAGCAGCCACCCTGGAGAAGTGTATGGTGTTTCCTGAAACACGTAAGAAACAAAGCAACACAGCCTATGGCACTTCCACTTATGGTCCTATAGCTTACGGAAATTAAAATCAAAAACAGACAGCCACCCCAATATTTGGGACGGCTGTGTTCACAAGAAGCTCGTCTACAGTATCAGGTAAATATCCCAGAAAGCAAAAAATGGATAAAGAAGTTGTGGCACGTACGTTCAATGCAATATAACTCAGCAATGAAATCTGTGTCATCAGGCCCGTAGCGGCATAGTGAGTGGATGCACGTACGGTGATTCTACGTGAACTACGTCACACAGAAAAAGAAACATCATAAGATATCACTAATACACGGAATGTAAACTTGACTACACATGAACTGAATTACAAAACAGAACAGGGTCTCAAATTTAGAAAATCAACTAGTGCTTGCTTATGGGGAAAGGTGCGTTGGGGTGCTGCATAAAACCAGAGACTGAAATTAGCACAGATAACATTCCATAAGCCAAATATGTAATAGACAAGACCTACTCCTTGCTCAACGAAATGGACTCAACACCACATATTCAACGCCTAGGAATATACCTGACTAGGAAGAATCTTAAAACCCATGGATATATATGTCTCCGTAAGAGAATCAAGCGTGTGTACAGCGGCCGAAACGCAGCAGTGAAAATCCGATAAATCCCATTATCAAAATAAATTTCGAAAACAAAACACAAAGACAGTGAAATAGAGAGCAATTCTTAAATAATTCACTCAGGGCATGTGATGCAACCGGGATTGACCACATCTACACCCAGAGCTGGTTGAGACATAAGGCTGGACACTTCAGGCTGATAGCATTGGTGAGTTTCGGTGAGCAAATGCAGACCCTTTGAAGTCATACTGCATGGTACCCATTCCATGGGTCCCAACTCTCCAGGTTCAAGGGATTCTTCCTCCAGCTAAAACATGCATGGGAAACCCAGAGTATCGTCCACTGTGTGATTGGGAAACGATTTAAAATGCATCTCAGTTTTCATTTCCTGGTCCTCGGGTTCACCATTCCAGATGCTTTACTAACACTCTCCCCGCTTGGAGAGTCAGTGCCTTTAACCTCCTGTTTCGCACAGCTTGCAATTTCTGTGCAAGATGAACAGGAATAGGGAGAACCAATGAGAGACTAGCTGTAGGTGTCTGCACGGGCAAATGTAACGCTCATTGCCCACCAGGAAGAGGAATTAAACAAAGGCTCAGTGTGCCCTGCTGGAAACAGAATAGGGCCTGAAGCAATCCTGCGGTTTTGTGCCCAGCTCACAAGAAAGCGAGTAGAAGAAAGGAGCTCAGGGGCACTGTACTTCACAAACCTGCAGAGTTATAAATGACAGCTATCCTCCAAAAATATATTGAAGTAAGTCTGCGAAGGGGACTTGAAAGCGGGGCTGAATTTCAGGAAAACGATTGCAGGGGGTAGACTGGAATTGCCCTGAAAGCATAGGAAAAGAGGCACAACGTCGACAATGATGCACTTGGCCAAAAAGGGCGTATGCGTTTTTTCCTGAATATATTCAGGAAAAAACGCATACGCCCTTTTTGGCCAACCAAGCAAGCCTGTAAAGGAAATCTGCACTACAATGAAATCTCACTGCCCCCCCCGGGGAAAAGGGCCATCTGAAAAAAGTGTAAAATCCAGAAAGGTAGGACAGGATATGGAGAACAGGGAGCCTTGTTATGCTGATTGGCAGGATGTAAATTGCCAGCAGCCACCCTGGAGAAGTGTATGGTGTTTCCTGAAACACGTAAGAAACAAAGCAACACAGCCTATGGCACTTCCACTTATGGTCCTATAGCTTATGGAAATTAAAATCAAAAACAGACAGCCACCCCAATATTTGGGACGGCTGTGTTCACAAGAAGCTCGTCTACAGTATCAGGTAAATATCCCAGAAAGCAAAAAATGGATAAAGAAATTGTGGCACGTACGTGCAATGCAATATCACTCAGCAATGAAATCTGTGTCATCAGGCCCGTAGCGGCATAGTAAGTGGATGCAGGTACGGTGATTCTACGTGAACTACGTCACACAGAAAAAGAAACATCATAAGATATCACTAATACACGGAATGTAAACTTGACTACACATGAACTGAATTACAAAACAGAACAGGGTCTCAAATTTAGAAAACCAACTAGTGCTTGCTTATGGGGAAAGGTGCGTTGGGGTGCTGCATAAAACCAGAGACTGAAATTAGCACAGATAACATTCCATAAGCCAAATATGTAATAGACAAGACCTACTCCTTGCTCAACGAAATGGACTCAACACCACATATTCAACGCCTAGGAATATACCTGACTAGGAAGAATCTTAAAACCCATGGATATATATGTCTCCGTAAGAGAATCAAGAGTGTGTACAGCGGCGGAAATGCAGCAGTGAAAATCCGATAAATCCCATTATCAAAATAAATTTCGAAAACAAAACACAAAGACAGTGAAATAGAGAGCTATTCTTAAATAATTCACTCAGGACATGTGATGCAACCGGGATTGACCACATCTACACCCAGAGTTGGTTGAGACATAAGGCTGGACACTTCTGGCTGATAGCACTGGTGAGTTTCGGTGAGCAAATGCAGACCCTTTGAAGTCATACTGCATGGTACCCATTCCATGGGTCCCAACTCTCCAGGTTCAAGGCATTCTTCCTCCAGCTAAAACATGCATAGGAAACCCAGAGTATCGTCCACCGTGTGATTGGGAAACGATTTAAAATGCATCACAGTTTTCGTATCCTGGTCCTCGGGTTCACCATTCCAGATGCTTTACTAACACTCTCCCCGCTTGGAGAGTCAGTGCCTTTAACCTCCTGTTTGGCACAGCTTGCAATTTCTGTGCAAGATGAACAGGAATAGGGAGAACCAATGAGAGACTAGCTGTAGGTGTCTGCACGGGCAAATGTAACGCTCATTGCCCACCAGGAAGAGGAATTAAACAAAGGCTCAGTGTGCACTGCTGGAAACAGATTAGGGCCTGAAGCAATCCTGCGGTTTTGTGCCCAGCTCACAAGAAAGCGAGTTGAAGAAAGGAGCTCAGGGGCACTGTACTTCACAAACCTGCAGAGTTAAAAATGACAGCTATCCTCCAAAAATATATTGAAGTAAGCCTGCGAAGGGGACTTGAAAGCGGGGCTGAATTTCAGGAAAACGATTGCAGGGGGTAGACTGGAATTGCCCTGAAAGCATAGGAAAAGGGGCACAACGTCGACAATGATGCACTTGGCCAAAAAGGGCGTATGCGTTTTTTCCTGAATATATTCAGGAAAAAACGCATATGCCCTTTTTGGCCAACCAAGCAAGCCTGTAAAGGAAATCTGCACTACAATGAAGTCTCACTGCCCCCCCCCCTGGGCAAAAGGGCCATCTGAAAAAAGTGTAAAATCCAGAAAGGTAGGACAGGATATGGAGAACAGGGAGCCTTGTTATGCTGATTGGCAGGATGTAAATTGCCAGCAGCCACCCTGGAGAAGTGTATGTTGTTTCCTGAAACACATAAGAAACAAAGCAACACAGCCTATGGAACTTCCACTTATGGTCCTATAGCTTACGGAAATTAAAATCAAAAACAGACAGCCACCCCAATATTTGGGACGGCTGTGTTCACAAGAAGCTCGTCTACAGTATCAGGTAAATATCCCAGAAAGCAAAAAATGGATAAAGAAGTTGTGGCACGTACGTGCAATGCAATATAACTCAGCAATGAAATCTGTGTCATCAGGCCCGTAGCGGCATAGTGAGTGGATGCACGTACGGTGATTCTACGTGAACTACGTCACACAGAAAAAGAAACATCATAAGATATCACTAATACATGGAATGTAAACTTGACTACACATAAACTGAATTACAAAACAGAACAGGGTTTCAAATTTAGAAAAGAAACTAGTGCTTGCTCATGGGGAAAGGTGCGTTGGGGTGCTGCATAAAACCAGAGACTGAAATTAGCACAGATAACTTTCCATAAGCCAAATATGTAATAGACAAGACCTACTCCTTGCTCAACGAAATGGACCCAACACCACATATTCAACGCCTAGGAATATACCTGACTAGGAAGAATCTTAAAACCCATGGATATATATGTCTCCGTAAGAGAATCAAGCGTGTGTACAGCGGCCGAAACGCAGCAGTGAAAATCCGATAAATCCCATTATCAAAATAAATTTCGAAAACAAAACACAAAGACAGTGAAATAGAGAGCAATTCTTAAATAATTCACTCAGGGCATGTGATGCAACCGGGATTGACCACATCTACACCCAGAGCTGGTTGAGACATAAGGCTGGACACTTCAGGCTGATAGCATTGGTGAGTTTCGGTGAGCAAATGCAGACCCTTTGAAGTCATACTGCATGGTACCCATTCCATGGGTCCCAACTCTCCAGGTTCAAGGGATTCTTCCTCCAGCTAAAACATGCATGGGAAACCCAGAGTATCGGCCACTGTGTGATTGGGAAATGATTTAAAATGCATCTCAGTTTTCGTTTCCTGGTCCTCGGGTTCACCATTCCAGATGCTTTACTAACACTCTCCCCGCTTGGAGAGTCAGTGCCTTTAACCTCCTGTTTGGCACAGCTTGCAATTTCTGTGCAAGATGAACAGGAATAGGGAGAACCAATGAGAGACTAGCTGTAGGTGTCTGCACGGGCAAATGTAACGCTCATTGCCCAACAGGAAGAGGAATTAAACAAAGGCTCAGTGTGCCCTGCTGGAAACAGATTAGGGCCTGAAGCAATCCTGCGGTTTTGTGCCCAGCTCACAAGAAAGCGAGTTGAAGAAAGAGCTCAGGGGCACTGTACTTCACAAACCTGCAGAGTTATAAATGACAGCTATCCTCCAAAAATATATTGAAGTACGTCTGCGAAGGGGACTTGAAAGCGGGGCAGAATTTCAGGAAAACGATTTCAGGGGGTAGACTGGAATTGCCCTGAAAGCATAGGAAAAGAGGCACAACGTCGACAATGATGCACTTGGCCAAAAAGGGCGTATGCGTTTTTTCCTGAATATATTCAGGATAAAACGCATACGCCCTTTTTGGCCAACCAAGCAAGCCTGTAAAGGAAATCTGCACTACAATGAAATCTCACTGCCCCCCCGGGCAAAAGGGCCATCTGAAAAAAGTGTAAAATCCAGAAAGTTAGGACAGGATATGGAGAACAGGGAGCCTTGTTATGCTGATTGGCAGGATGTAAATTGCCAGCAGCCACCCTGGAGAAGTGTATGGTGTTTCCTGAAACACGTAAGAAACAAAGCAACACAGCCTATGGCACTTCCACTTATGGTCCTATAGCTTACGGAAATTAAAATCAAAAACAGACAGCCACCCCAATATTTGGGACGGCTGTGTTCACAAGAAGCTCGTCTACAGTATCAGGTAAATATCCCAGAAAGCAAAAAATGGATAAAGAAGTTGTGGCACGTACGTTCAATGCAATATAACTCAGCAATGAAATCTGTGTCATCAGGCCCGTAGCGGCATAGTGAGTGGATGCACGTACGGTGATTCTACGTGAACTACGTCACACAGAAAAAGAAACATCATAAGATATCACTAATACACGGAATGTAAACTTGACTACACATGAACTGAATTACAAAACAGAACAGGGTCTCAAATTTAGAAAATCAACTAGTGCTTGCTTATGGGGAAAGGTGCGTTGGGGTGCTGCATAAAACCAGAGACTGAAATTAGCACAGATAACATTCCATAAGCCAAATATGTAATAGACAAGACCTACTCCTTGCTCAACGAAATGGACTCAACACCACATATTCAACGCCTAGGAATATACCTGACTAGGAAGAATCTTAAAACCCATGGATATATATGTCTCCGTAAGAGAATCAAGCGTGTGTACAGCGGCCGAAACGCAGCAGTGAAAATCCGATAAATCCCATTATCAAAATAAATTTCGAAAACAAAACACAAAGACAGTGAAATAGAGAGCAATTCTTAAATAATTCACTCAGGGCATGTGATGCAACCGGGATTGACCACATCTACACCCAGAGCTGGTTGAGACATAAGGCTGGACACTTCAGGCTGATAACATTGGTGAGTTTCGGTGAGCAAATGCAGACCCTTTGAAGTCATACTGCATGGTACCCATTCCATGGGTCCCAACTCTCCAGGTTCAAGGGATTCTTCCTCCAGCTAAAACATGCATGGGAAACCCAGAGTATCGTCCACTGTGTGATTGGGAAACGATTTAAAATGCATCTCAGTTTTCATTTCCTGGTCCTCGGGTTCACCATTCCAGATGCTTTACTAACACTCTCCCCGCTTGGAGAGTCAGTGCCTTTAACCTCCTGTTTCGCACAGCTTGCAATTTCTGTGCAAGATGAACAGGAATAGGGAGAACCAATGAGAGACTAGCTGTAGGTGTCTGCACGGGCAAATGTAACGCTCATTGCCCACCAGGAAGAGGAATTAAACAAAGGCTCAGTGTGCCCTGCTGGAAACAGAATAGGGCCTGAAGCAATCCTGCGGTTTTGTGCCCAGCTCACAAGAAAGCGAGTAGAAGAAAGGAGCTCAGGGGCACTGTACTTCACAAACCTGCAGAGTTATAAATGACAGCTATCCTCCAAAAATATATTGAAGTAAGTCTGCGAAGGGGACTTGAAAGCGGGGCTGAATTTCAGGAAAACGATTGCAGGGGGTAGACTGGAATTGCCCTGAAAGCATAGGAAAAGAGGCACAACGTCGACAATGATGCACTTGGCCAAAAAGGGCGTATGCGTTTTTTCCTGAATATATTCAGGAAAAAACGCATACGCCCTTTTTGGCCAACCAAGCAAGCCTGTAAAGGAAATCTGCACTACAATGAAATCTCACTGCCCCCCCCGGGGAAAAGGGCCATCTGAAAAAAGTGTAAAATCCAGAAAGGTAGGACAGGATATGGAGAACAGGGAGCCTTGTTATGCTGATTGGCAGGATGTAAATTGCCAGCAGCCACCCTGGAGAAGTGTATGGTGTTTCCTGAAACACGTAAGAAACAAAGCAACACAGCCTATGGCACTTCCACTTATGGTCCTATAGCTTATGGAAATTAAAATCAAAAACAGACAGCCACCCCAATATTTGGGACGGCTGTGTTCACAAGAAGCTCGTCTACAGTATCAGGTAAATATCCCAGAAAGCAAAAAATGGATAAAGAAATTGTGGCACGTACGTGCAATGCAATATCACTCAGCAATGAAATCTGTGTCATCAGGCCCGTAGCGGCATAGTAAGTGGATGCAGGTACGGTGATTCTACGTGAACTACGTCACACAGAAAAAGAAACATCATAAGATATCACTAATACACGGAATGTAAACTTGACTACACATGAACTGAATTACAAAACAGAACAGGGTCTCAAATTTAGAAAACCAACTAGTGCTTGCTTATGGGGAAAGGTGCGTTGGGGTGCTGCATAAAACCAGAGACTGAAATTAGCACAGATAACATTCCATAAGC
Source organism: Phocoena phocoena (assembly GCF_963924675.1). Taxonomy (NCBI): domain Eukaryota; kingdom Metazoa; phylum Chordata; class Mammalia; order Artiodactyla; family Phocoenidae; genus Phocoena; species Phocoena phocoena. The sequence goes on along the minus strand of NW_027077566.1, from coordinate 1,138,350 downwards.
CAAATATGTAATAGACAAGACCTACTCCTTGCTCAACGAAATGGACTCAACACCACATATTCAACGCCTAGGAATATACCTGACTAGGAAGAATCTTAAAACCCATGGATATATATGTCTCCGTAAGAGAATCAAGAGTGTGTACAGCGGCGGAAATGCAGCAGTGAAAATCCGATAAATCCCATTATCAAAATAAATTTCGAAAACAAAACACAAAGACAGTGAAATAGAGAGCTATTCTTAAATAATTCACTCAGGACATGTGATGCAACCGGGATTGACCACATCTACACCCAGAGTTGGTTGAGACATAAGGCTGGACACTTCTGGCTGATAGCACTGGTGAGTTTCGGTGAGCAAATGCAGACCCTTTGAAGTCATACTGCATGGTACCCATTCCATGGGTCCCAACTCTCCAGGTTCAAGGCATTCTTCCTCCAGCTAAAACATGCATAGGAAACCCAGAGTATCGTCCACCGTGTGATTGGGAAACGATTTAAAATGCATCACAGTTTTCGTATCCTGGTCCTCGGGTTCACCATTCCAGATGCTTTACTAACACTCTCCCCGCTTGGAGAGTCAGTGCCTTTAACCTCCTGTTTGGCACAGCTTGCAATTTCTGTGCAAGATGAACAGGAATAGGGAGAACCAATGAGAGACTAGCTGTAGGTGTCTGCACGGGCAAATGTAACGCTCATTGCCCACCAGGAAGAGGAATTAAACAAAGGCTCAGTGTGCACTGCTGGAAACAGATTAGGGCCTGAAGCAATCCTGCGGTTTTGTGCCCAGCTCACAAGAAAGCGAGTTGAAGAAAGGAGCTCAGGGGCACTGTACTTCACAAACCTGCAGAGTTATAAATGACAGCTATCCTCCAAAAATATATTGAAGTAAGTCTGCGAAGGGGATTTGAAAGCGGGGCTGAATTTCAGGAAAACGATTGCAGGGGGTAGACAGGAATTGCCCTGAAAGCATAGGAAAAGAGGCACAACGTCGACAATGATGCACTTGGCCAAAAAGGGCGTATGCGTTTTTTCCTGAATATATTCAGGAAAAAACGCATACGCCCTTTTTGGCCAACCAAGCAAGCCTGTAAAGGAAATCTGCACTACAATGAAATCTCACTGCCCCCCCGGGCAAAAGGGCCATCTGAAAAAAGTGTAAAATCCAGAAAGGTAGGACAGGATATGGAGAACAGGGAGCCTTGTTATGCTGATTGGCAGGATGTAAATTGCCAGCAGCCACCCTGGAGAAGTGTATGGTGTTTCCTGAAACACGTAAGAAACAAAGCAACACAGCCTATGGCACTTCCACTTATGGTCCTATAGCTTACGGAAATTAAAATCAAAAACAGACAGCCACCCCAATATTTGGGACGGCTGTGTTCACAAGAAGCTCGTCGACAGTATCAGGTAAATATCCCAGAAAGCAAAAAATGGATAAAGAAGTTGTGGCACGTACGTGCAATGCAATATCACTCAGCAATGAAATCTGTGTCATCAGGCCCGTAGCGGCATAGTGAGTGGATGCAGGTACGGTGATTCTATGTGAAATACGTCACACAGAAAAAGAAACATCATAAGATATCACTAATACACGGAATGTAAACTTGACTACACATGAACTGAATTACAAAACAGAACAGGGTCTCAAATTTAGAAAACCAACTAGTGCTTGCTTATTGGGAAAGGTGCGTTGGGGTGCTGCATAAAACCAGAGACTGAAATTAGCACAGATAACATTCCATAAGCCAAATATGTAATAGACAAGACCTACTCCTTGCTCAACGAAATGGACTCAACACCACATATTCAACGCCTAGGAATATACCTGACTAGGAAGAATCTTAAAACCCATGGATATATATGTCTCCGTAAGAGAATCAAGCGTGTGTACAGTGGCCGAAACGCAGCAGTGAAAATCCGATAAATCCCATTATCAAAATAAATTTCGAAAACAAAACACAAAGACAGTGAAATAGAGAGCAATTCTTAAATAATTCACTCAGGTCATGTGATGCAACCGGGATTGACCACATCTACACCCAGAGCTGGTTGACACATAAGGCTGGACACTTCAGGCTGATAGCATTGGTGAGTTTCGGTGAGCAAATGCAGACCCTTTGAAGTCATACTGCATGGTACCCATTCCATGGGTCCCAACTCTCCAGGTTCAAGGGATTCTTCCTCCAGCTAAAACATGCATGGGAAACCCAGAGTATCGTACACTGTGTGATTGGGAAACGATTTAAAATGCATCTCAGTTTTCGTTTCCTGGTCCTCGGGTTCACCATTCCAGATGCTTTACTAACACTCTCCCCGCTTGGAGAGTCAGTGCCTTTAACCTCCTGTTTGGCACAGCTTGCAATTTCTGTGCAAGATGAACAGGAATAGGGAGAACCAATGAGAGACTAGCTGTAGGTGTCGGCATGGGCAAATGTAACGCTCATTGCCCACCAGGAAGAGGAATTAAACAAAGGCTCAGTGTGCCCTGCTGGGAACAGATTAGGGCCTGAAGCAATCCTGCAGTTTTGTGCCCAGCTCACAAGAAAGCGAGTTGAAGAAAGGAGCTCAGGGGCACTGTACTTCACAAACCTGCAGAGTTATAAATGACAGCTATCCTCCAAAAATATATTGAAGTAAGTCTGCGAAGGGGATTTGAAAGCGGGGCTGAATTTCAGGAAAACGATTGCAGGGGGTAGACAGGAATTGCCCTGAAAGCATAGGAAAAGAGGCACAACGTCGACAATGATGCACTTGGCCAAAAAGGGCGTATGCGTTTTTTCCTGAATATATTCAGGAAAAAACGCATACGCCCTTTTTGGCCAACCAAGCAAGCCTGTAAAGGAAATCTGCACTACAATGAAATCTCACTGCCCCCCCGGGCAAAAGGGCCATCTGAAAAAAGTGTAAAATCCAGAAAGGTAGGACAGGATATGGAGAACAGGGAGCCTTGTTATGCTGATTGGCAGGATGTAAATTGCCAGCAGCCACCCTGGAGAAGTGTATGGTGTTTCCTGAAACACGTAAGAAACAAAGCAACACAGCCTATGGCACTTCCACTTATGGTCCTATAGCTTACGGAAATTAAAATCAAAAACAGACAGCCACCCCAATATTTGGGACGGCTGTGTTCACAAGAAGCTCGTCGACAGTATCAGGTAAATATCCCAGAAAGCAAAAATTGGATAAAGAAGTTGTGGCACGTACGTGCAATGCAATATCACTCAGCAATGAAATCTGTGTCATCAGGCCCGTAGCGGCATAGTGAGTGGATGCAGGTACGGTGATTCTACGTGAAATACGTCACACAGAAAAAGAAACATCATAAGATATCACTAATACACGGAATGTAAACTTGACTACACATGAACTGAATTACAAAACAGAACAGGGTCTCAAATTTAGAAAACCAACTAGTGCTTGCTTATTGGGAAAGGTGCGTTGGGGTGCTGCATAAAACCAGAGACTGAAATTAGCACAGATAACATTCCATAAGCCAAATATGTAATAGACAAGACCTACTCCTTGCTCAACGAAATGGACTCAACACCACATATTCAACGCCTAGGAATATACCTGACTAGGAAGAATCTTAAAACCCATGGATATATATGTCTCCGTAAGAGAATCAAGCATGTGTACAGCGGCGGAAATGCAGCAGTGAAAATCCGATAAATCCCATTATCAAAATAAATTTCGAAAACAAAACACAAAGACAGTGAAATAGAGAGCAATTCTTAAATAATTCACTCAGGGCATGTGATGCAACCGGGATTGACCACATCTACACCCAGAGCTGGTTGAGACATAAGGCTGGACACTTCAGGCTGATAGCACTGGTGAGTTTCGGTGAGCAAATGCAGACCCTTTGAAGTCATACTGCATGGTACCCATTCCATGGGTCCCAACTCTCCAGGTTCAAGGCATTCTTCCTGCAGCTAAAACATGCATGGGAAACCCAGAGTATCGTCCACCGTGTGATTGGGAAACGATTTAAAATGCATCTCAGATTTCGTATCCTGGTCCTCGGGTTCACTATTCCAGATGCTTTACTAACACTCTCCCCGCTTGGAGAGTCAGTGCCTTTAACCTCCTGTTTGGCACAGCTTGCCATTTCTGTGCAAGATGAACAGGAATAGGGAGAACCAATGAAAGACTAGCTGTAGGTGCCTGCACGGGCAAATGTAACGCTCTTTGCCCACCAGGAAGAGGAATTAAACAAAGTCTCAGTGTGCACTGCCGGAAACAGATTAGGGCCTGAAGCAATCCTGCGGTTTTGTGCCCAGCTCACAGGAAAGCGAGTTGAAGAAAGGAGCTCAGGGGCACTGTACTTCACAAACCTGCAGAGTTATAAATGACAGCTATCCTCCAAAAATATATTGAAGTAAGCCTGCGAAAGGGACTTGAAAGCGGGGCTGAATTTCAGGAAAACGATTGCAGGGGGTAGACTGGAATTGCCCTGAAAGCATAGGAAAAGAGGCACAACGTCGACAATGATGCACTTGGCCAAAAAGGGCGTATGCGTTTTTTCCTGAATATATTCAGGAAAAAACGCATACGCCCTTTTTGGCCAACCAAGCAAGCCTGTAAAGGAAATCTGCACTACAATGAAATCTCACTGCCCCCCCGGGCAAAAGGGCCATCTGAAAAAAGTGTAAAATCCAGAAAGGTAGGACAGGATATGGAGAACAGGGAGCCTTGTTATGCCGATTGGCAGGATGTAAATTGCCAGCAGCCACCCTGGAGAAGTGTATGGTGTTTCCTGAAACACGTAAGAAACAAAGCAACACAGCCTATGGCACTTCCACTTATGGTCCTATAGCTTACGGAAATTAAAATCAAAAACAGACAGCCACCCCAATATTTGGGACGGCTGTGTTCACAAGAAGCTCGTCTACAGTATCAGGTAAATATCCCAGAAAGCAAAAAATGGATAAAGAAGTTGTGGCACGTACGTACAATGCAATATCACTCAGCAATGAAATCTGTGTCATCAGGCCCGTAGCGGCATAGTGAGTGGATGCAGGTACGGTGATTCTACGTGAACTACGTCACACAGAAAAAGAAACATCATAAGATATCACTAACACACGGAATGTAAACTTGACTACACATGAACTGAATAACAAAAAAGAACAGGGTCTCAAATTTAGAAAACCAACTAGTGCTTGCTTATGGGGAAAGGTGCCTTAGGGTGCTCCATAAAACCAGAGACCGAAATTAGCACAGATAACTTTCCATAAGCCAAATATGTAATAGACAAGACCTACTCCTTGCTCAACGAAATGGACCCAACACCACATATTCAACGCCTAGGAATATACCTGACTAGGAAGAATCTTAAAACCCATGGATATATATGTCTCCGTAAGAGAATCAAGCGTGTGTACAGCGGCCGAAACGCAGCAGTGAAAATCCGATAAATCCCATTATCAAAATAAATTTCGAAAACAAAACACAAAGACAGTGAAATAGAGAGCAATTCTTAAATAATTCACTCAGGGCATGTGATGCAACCGGGATTGACCACATCTACACCCAGAGCTGGTTGACACATAAGGCTGGACACTTCAGGCTGATAGCATTGGTGAGTTTCGGTGAGCAAATGCAGACCCTTTGAAGTCATACTGCATGGTACCCATTCCATGGGTCCCAACTCTCCAGGTTCAAGGGATTCTTCCTCCAGCTAAAACATGCATGGGAAACCCAGAGTATCGTACACTGTGTGATTGGGAAACGATTTAAAATGCATCTCAGTTTTCGTTTCCTGGTCCTCGGGTTCACCATTCCAGATGCTTTACTAACACTCTCCCCGCTTGGAGAGTCAGTGCCTTTAACCTCCTGTTTGGCACAGCTTGCAATTTCTGTGCAAGATGAACAGGAATAGGGAGAACCAATGAGAGACTAGCTGTAGGTGTCGGCATGGGCAAATATAACGCTCATTGCCCACCAGGAAGAGGAATTAAACAAAGGCTCAGTGTGCCCTGCTGGGAACAGATTAGGGCCTGAAGCAATCCTGCAGTTTTGTGCCCAGCTCACAAGAAAGCGAGTTGAAGAAAGGAGCTCAGGGGCACTGTACTTCACAAACCTGCAGAGTTATAAATGACAGCTATCCTCCAAAAATATATTGAAGTAAGTCTGCGAAGGGGATTTGAAAGCGGGGCTGAATTTCAGGAAAACGATTGCAGGGGGTAGACAGGAATTGCCCTGAAAGCATAGGAAAAGAGGCACAACGTCGACAATGATGCACTTGGCCAAAAAGGGCGTATGCGTTTTTTCCTGAATATATTCAGGAAAAAACGCATACGCCCTTTTTGGCCAACCAAGCAAGCCTGTAAAGGAAATCTGCACTACAATGAAATCTCACTGCCCCCCCGGGCAAAAGGGCCATCTGAAAAAAGTGTAAAATCCAGAAAGGTAGGACAGGATATGGAGAACAGGGAGCCTTGTTATGCTGATTGGCAGGATGTAAATTGCCAGCAGCCACCCTGGAGAAGTGTATGGTGTTTCCTGAAACACGTAAGAAACAAAGCAACACAGCCTATGGCACTTCCACTTATGGTCCTATAGCTTACGGAAATTAAAATCAAAAACAGACAGCCACCCCAATATTTGGGACGGCTGTGTTCACAAGAAGCTCGTCGACAGTATCAGGTAAATATCCCAGAAAGCAAAAAATGGATAAAGAAGTTGTGGCACGTACGTGCAATGCAATATCACTCAGCAATGAAATCTGTGTCATCAGGCCCGTAGCGGCATAGTGAGTGGATGCAGGTACGGTGATTCTATGTGAAATACGTCACACAGAAAAAGAAACATCATAAGATATCACTAATACACGGAATGTAAACTTGACTACACATGAACTGAATTACAAAACAGAAACAGGGTCTCAAATTTAGAAAACCAACTAGTGCTTGCTTATTGGGAAAGGTGCGTTGGGGTGCTGCATAAAACCAGAGACTGAAATTAGCACAGATAACATTCCATAAGCCAAATATGTAATAGACAAGACCTACTCCTTGCTCAACGAAATGGACTCAACACCACATATTCAACGCCTAGGAATATACCTGACTAGGAAGAATCTTAAAACCCATGGATATATATGTCTCCGTAAGAGAATCAAGCGTGTGTACAGTGGCCGAAACGCAGCAGTGAAAATCCGATAAATCCCATTATCAAAATAAATTTCGAAAACAAAACACAAAGACAGTGAAATAGAGAGCAATTCTTAAATAATTCACTCAGGTCATGTGATGCAACCGGGATTGACCACATCTACACCCAGAGCTGGTTGACACATAAGGCTGGACACTTCAGGCTGATAGCATTGGTGAGTTTCGGTGAGCAAATGCAGACCCTTTGAAGTCATACTGCATGGTACCCATTCCATGGGTCCCAACTCTCCAGGTTCAAGGGATTCTTCCTCCAGCTAAAACATGCATGGGAAACCCAGAGTATCGTACACTGTGTGATTGGGAAACGATTTAAAATGCATCTCAGTTTTCGTTTCCTGGTCCTCGGGTTCACCATTCCAGATGCTTTACTAACACTCTCCCCGCTTGGAGAGTCAGTGCCTTTAACCTCCTGTTTGGCACAGCTTGCAATTTCTGTGCAAGATGAACAGGAATAGGGAGAACCAATGAGAGACTAGCTGTAGGTGTCGGCATGGGCAAATGTAACGCTCATTGCCCACCAGGAAGAGGAATTAAACAAAGGCTCAGTGTGCCCTGCTGGGAACAGATTAGGGCCTGAAGCAATCCTGCAGTTTTGTGCCCAGCTCACAAGAAAGCGAGTTGAAGAAAGGAGCTCAGGGGCACTGTACTTCACAAACCTGCAGAGTTATAAATGACAGCTATCCTCCAAAAATATATTGAAGTAAGTCTGCGAAGGGGATTTGAAAGCGGGGCTGAATTTCAGGAAAACGATTGCAGGGGGTAGACAGGAATTGCCCTGAAAGCATAGGAAAAGAGGCACAACGTCGACAATGATGCACTTGGCCAAAAAGGGCGTATGCGTTTTTTCCTGAATATATTCAGGAAAAAACGCATACGCCCTTTTTGGCCAACCAAGCAAGCCTGTAAAGGAAATCTGCACTACAATGAAATCTCACTGCCCCCCCGGGCAAAAGGGCCATCTGAAAAAAGTGTAAAATCCAGAAAGGTAGGACAGGATATGGAGAACAGGGAGCCTTGTTATGCTGATTGGCAGGATGTAAATTGCCAGCAGCCACCCTGGAGAAGTGTATGGTGTTTCCTGAAACACGTAAGAAACAAAGCAACACAGCCTATGGCACTTCCACTTATGGTCCTATAGCTTACGGAAATTAAAATCAAAAACAGACAGCCACCCCAATATTTGGGACGGCTGTGTTCACAAGAAGCTCGTCGACAGTATCAGGTAAATATCCCAGAAAGCAAAAAATGGATAAAGAAGTTGTGGCACGTACGTGCAATGCAATATCACTCAGCAATGAAATCTGTGTCATCAGGCCCGTAGCGGCATAGTGAGTGGATGCAGGTACGGTGATTCTATGTGAAATACGTCACACAGAAAAAGAAACATCATAAGATATCACTAATACACGGAATGTAAACTTGACTACACATGTACTGAATTACAAAACAGAACAGGGTCTCAAATTTAGAAAACCAACTAGTGCTTGCTTATTGGGAAAGGTGCGTTGGGGTGCTGCATAAAACCAGAGACTGAAATTAGCACAGATAACATTCCATAAGTCAAATATGTAATAGACAAGACCTACTCCTTGCTCAACGAAATGGACTCAACACCACATATTCAACGCCTAGGAATATACCTGACTAGGAAGAATCTTAAAACCCATGGATATATATGTCTCCGTAAGAGAATCAAGCGTGTGTACAGTGGCCGAAACGCAGCAGTGAAAATCCGATAAATCCCATTATCAAAATAAGTTTCGAAAACAAAACACAAAGACAGTGAAATAGAGAGCAATTCTTAAATAATTCACTCAGGGCATGTGATGCAACCGGGATTGACCACATCTACACCCAGAGCTGGTTGAGACATAAGGCTGGACACTTCAGGCTGATAGCATTGGTGAGTTTCGGTGAGCAAATGCAGACCCTTTGAAGTCATACTGCATGGTACCCATTCCATGGGTCCCAACTCTCCAGGTTCAAGGGATTCTTCCTCCAGCTAAAACATGCATGGGAAACCCAGAGTATCGTACACTGTGTGATTGGGAAACGATTTAAAATGCATCTCAGTTTTCGTTTCCTGGTCCTCGGGTTCACCATTCCAGATGCTTTACTAACACTCTCCCCGCTTGGAGAGTCAGTGCCTTTAACCTCCTGTTTCGCACAGCTTGCAATTTCTGTGCAAGATGAACAGGAATAGGGAGAACCAATGAGAGACTAGCTGTAGGGGACTGCACGGGCAAATGTAACTCTCATTGCCCACCAGGAAGAGGAATTAAATAAAGGCTCAGTGTGCCCTGCTGGGAACAGATTAGGGCCTGAAGCAATCCTGCAGTTTTGTGCCCAGCTCACAAGAAAGTGAGTTGAAGAAAGGAGCTCAGGGGCACTGTACTTCACAAACCTGCAGAGTTATAAATGACAGCTATCCTCCAAAAATATACTGAAGTAAGTCTGCGAAGGGGATTTGAAAGCGGGGCTGAATTTCAGGAAAACGATTGCAGGGGGTAGACTGGAATTGCACTGAAAGCATAGGAAAGGAGGCACAACGTCGACAATGATGCACTTGGCCAAAAAGGGCGTATGCGTTTTTTCCTGAATATATTCAGGAAAAAACGCATACGCCCTTTTTGGCCAACCAAGCAAGCCTGTAAAGGAAATCTGCACTACAATGAAATCTCACTGCCCCCCCCACCGGGCAAAAGGGCCATCTGAAAAAAGTGTAAAATCCAGAAAGGTAGGACAGGATATGGAGAACAGGGAGCCTTGTTATGCTGATTGGCAGGATGTAAATTGCCAGCAGCCACCCTGGAGAAGTGTATGGTGTTTCCTGAAACACGTAAGAAACAAAGCAACACAGCCTATGGCACTTCCACTTATGGTCCTATAGCTTACGGAAATTAAAATCAAAAACAGAGAGCCACCCCAATATTTGGGACGGCTGTGTTAACAAGAAGCTCGTCTACAGTATCAGGTAAATATCCCAGAAAGCAAAAAATGGATAAAGAAGTTGTGGCACGTACGTACAATGCAATATCACTCAGCAATGAAATCTGTGTCATCAGGCCCGTAGCGGCATAGTGAGTGGATGCAGGTACGGTGATTCTACGTGAACTACGTCACACAGAAAAAGAAACATCATAAGATATAACTAATACACGGAATGTAAACTTGACTACACATGAACTGAATAACAAAAAAGAACAGGGTCTCAAATTTAGAAAATCAACTGGTGCTTGCTTATGGGGAAAGGTGCCTTGGGGTGCTGCATAAAACCAGAGACTGAAATTAGCACAGATAACTTTCCATAAGCCAAATATGTAATAGACAAGACCTACTCCTTGCTCAACGAAATGGACCCAACACCACATATTCAACGCCTAGGAATATACCTGACTAGGAAGAATCTTAAAACCCATGGATATATATGTCTCCGTAAGAGAATCAAGCGTGTGTACAGCGGCCGAAACGCAGCAGTGAAAATCCGATAAATCCCATTATCAAAATAAATTTCGAAAACAAAACACAAAGACAGTGAAATAGAGAGCAATTCTTAAATAATTCACTCAGGGCATGTGATGCAACCGGGATTGACCACATCTACACCCAGAGCTGGTTGAGACATAAGGCTGGACACTTCAGGCTGATAGCATTGGTGAGTTTCGGTGAGCAAATGCAGACCCTTTGAAGTCATACTGCATGGTACCCATTCCATGGGTCCCAACTCTCCAGGTTCAAGGGATTCTTCCTCCAGCTAAAACATGCATGGGAAACCCAGAGTATCGTCCACCGTGTGATTGGGAAACGATTTAAAATGCATCTCAGTTTTCGTATCCTGGTCCTCGGGTTCACCATTCCAGATGCTTTACTAACACTCTCCCCGCTTGGAGAGTCAGTGCCTTTAACCTCCTCTTTGGCACAGCTTGCAATTTCTGTGCAAGATGAACAGGAATAGGGAGAACCAATGAGAGACTAGCTGTAGGTGTCTGCACGGGCAAATGTAACGCTCATTGCCCACCAGGAAGAGGAATTAAACAAAGGCTCAGTGTGCCCTGCTGTAAACAGATTAGGGCCTGAAGCAATCCTGCGGTTTTGTGCCCAGCTCACAAGAAAGCGAGTTGAAGAAAGGAGCTCAGGGGCACTGTACTTCACAAACCTGCAGAGTTATAAATGACAGCTATCCTCCAAAAGTATATTGAAGTAAGCCTGCGAAGGGGACTTGAAAGCGGGCAGAATTTCAGGAAAACGATTGCAGGGGGTAGACTGGAATTGCCCTGAAAGCATAGGAAAAGAGGCACAATGTCGACAATGATGCACTTGGCCAAAAAGGGCGTATGCGTTTTTTCCTGAATATATTCAGGAAAAAACGCATACGCCCTTTTTGGACAAACAAGCAAGCCTGTAAAGGAAATCTGCACTACAATGAAGTCTCACTGCCCCTCGGGCAAGAGGGCCATCTGAAAAAAGTGTAAAATCCAGAAAGGTAGGACAGGATATGGAGAACAGGGAGCCTTGTTATGCTGATTGGCAGGATGTAAATTGCCACCAGCCACCCTGGAGAAGTGTATGGTGTTTCCTGAAACACGTAAGAAATAAAGCAACACAGCCTATGGCACTTGCACTTATGGTCCTATAGCTTAGGGAAATAAAAATCAAAAACAGACAGCCACCCCAATGTTTGGGACGGCTGTGTTCACAGGAAGCTCGTCTACAGTACCAGGTAAATATCCCAGAAAGCAAAAAATGGATAAAGAAGTTGTGGCACGAACGTGCAATGCAGTATCACTCAGCAATGAAATCTGTGTCATCAGGCCCGTAGCGGTTAGTGAGTGGATGCATGTACGGTGATTCTACGTGAACTACGTCACACAGAAATAGAAACATCATAAGATATCACTGATACACGGAATGTAAACTTGACTACACATGAACTGAATTACAAAACAGAACAGGGTCTCAAATTTAGAAAACCAACTAGAGCTTGCTTATGGGGAAAGGTGCGTTGGGGTGCTGCATAAAACCAGAGACTGAAATTAGCACAGATAACTTTCCATAAGCCAAATATATAATAGACAAGACCTACCACTTGCTCAAAGAAATAGACCCAACACCACATATTCAACGCCTAGGAATATACATGACTAAGAATAATCTTAAAACCCATGGATATATATGTTTCCGTAAGAGAATCAAGCGTGTGTACAGCGGCCGAAACGCAGCAGTGAAAATCCGACAAATCCCATTATCAAAATAAATTTTGAAAACAAAACACAAAGACAGTGAAATAGAGAGCAATTCTTAAATAATTCACTCAGGTCATGTGATGCAACCGGGATTGACCACATCTACACCCAGAGCTGGTTGAGACATAAGGCTGGACACTTCAGGCTGATAGCATTGGTGAGTTTTGGTGAGCAAATGCAGACCCTTTGAAGTCATACTGCATGGTACCCATTCCATGGGTCCCAACTCTCCAGGTTCAAGGGATTCTTCCTCCAGCTAAAACATGCATGGGAAACCCAGAGTATGGTCCACCGTGTGATTGGGAAACGATTTAAAATGCATCTCAGTTTTCCTATCCAGGTCCTCGGGTTCACCATTCCAGATGCTTTACTAACACTCTCCCCGCTTGGAGAGTCAGTGCCTTTAACCTCCTCTTTGGCACAGCTTGCAATTTCTGTGCAAGATGAACAGGAATAGGGAGAACCAATGAGAGACTAGCTGTAGGTGTCTGCACGGGCAAATGTAACGCTCATTTCCCACCAGGAAGAGGAATTATCCAAAGGCTCACTGTGCCCTGCCGGAAACAGATTAGGGCCTGAAGCAATCCTGCGGTTTTGTGCCCAGCTCACAAGAAAGCGAGTTGAAGAAAGGAGCTCAGGGGCACTGTAATTCACAAACCTGCAGAGTTATAAATGACAGCTATCCTCCAAAAATATATTGAAGTAAGCCTGCAAAGGGGACTTGAAAGCGGGGCAGAAATTCAGGAAAACTATTGAAGGGTTAAACTGGAATTGCACTTAAAGAATAGGAAAAGAGGCAGAACGTCGATAATGATGCACTTGTCCAAAAAGTGCGGATGCTTTTTTCCCTAAATATATTCAGGAAAAAACGCATACGCACTTTTTGGCCAACCAAGAAGCTTGTAAATAACCCTGCACTACAATGAAATCTCAGTGCCCCCCAGGGCAAAAGGGCCATTTAAAAAAATTGTAAAATCCAGAAACGGAGGACAGGCAATGGAAAACAGGGATCCTTATTATGCTGATGCATATGATGTAAATTGCCGACAGCCATTCTGGAGAAGTGTTATGTGTTTCCTGAAACACGTAAGAAACAAAGCAACACAGCCTATGGCACTTCCACTTATGGTCCTACAGCTTAGGGAAATTAAAATCAAAAACACCCAGCCACCTCAAAGTTTGGGACCTCTCTGTTCACAAGAACCTCGTTTACAGTACCAGGTAAATATCTCAGAGAGCAAACAATGGATAAAGAAGTTGTGGTACGTACGTACAATGGAATATCACTGAGCAATGAAATCTGTGTCATCAGGCCCGTAGTGGCATAGTGAGTGGATACAGGTATGGTGATTCGACGTGAAATAAGTCACACATAAAGAGAAACATCATAAAATATCACTAATACACAGTATGTAAACTTGACTACACATGAACTGAATTACAAAACAGAACAGTCTCAAATTTAGAAAACCAACTTGTGCTTTCTTATGGAGAAAGGTGCGTTGGAGTGCTGCATAAAACAAGAGACTGAAATTAGCACAGATACCGTTCCATAAGCCCAATATGTAATAGACAAGACCTACTCCTTGCTCAACGAAATGGACTCAACACCACATATTCAACGCCTAGGAATATACCTGACTAGGAAGAATCTTAAAACCCATGGATTTATATGTCTCCGTAAGAGAATCAAGCGTGTGTACAGCGGCATAAACGCAGCAGTGAAAATCTGATAAATCCCATTATCAAAATAAATTTCAAAAACAAAACACAAAGACAGTGAAATAGAGAGCAATTCTTAAACAATTCACTCAGGGCATGTGATGCAACCGGGATTGACCACATCTACACCCACAGCTGGTTGAGACATAAGGCTGGACACTTCAGGCTGATAGCATTGGTGAGTTTTGGTGAGCAAATGCAGACCCTTTGAAGTCATACTGCATGGTACCCATTCCATGGGTCCCAACTCTCCAGGTTCAAGGGATTCTTCCTCCAGCTAAAACATGCATGGGAAACCCAGAGTATGGTCCACCATGTGATTGGGAAACGATTTAAAATGCATCTCAGTTTTCGTATCCTGGTCCTCGGGTTCACCATTCCAGATGCTTTACTAACACTCTCCCCGCTTGGAGAGTCAGTGCCTTTAACCTCCTCTTTGGCACAGCTTGCAATTTCTGTGCAAGATGAACAGGAATAGGGAGAACCAATGAGAGACTAGCTGTAGGTGTCTGCACGGGCAAATGTAATGCTCATTTCCCACCAGGAAGAGGAATTAACCAAACGCTCAGCGTGCCCTGCTGGAAAGAGATTAGTGCCTGAAGCAATCCTGCGGTTTTGTGCCCAGCTCACAAGAAAGCGAGTTGAAGAAAGGAGCTCAGGGGCACTGTAATTCACAAACCTGCAGAGTTATAAATGACAGCTATCCTCCAAAAATATATTGAAGTAAGCCTGCAAAGGGGACTTGAAAGCGGGGCAGAAATTCAGGAAAACGATTGAAGGGTTAAACTGGAATTGCACTTAAAGAATAGGAAAAGAGGCAGAACGTCGATAATGATGCACTTGTCCAAAAAGTGCGGATGCTTTTTTCCCTAAATATATTCAGGAAAAAACGCATACGCACTTTTTGGCCAACCAAGAAGCTTGTAAATAAACCTGCACTACAATGAAATCTCAGTGCCCCCCAGGGCAAAAGGGCCATTTAAAAAAATTGTAAAATCCAGAAACGGAGGACAGGCAATGGAAAACAGGGATCCTTATTATGCTGATGCATATGATGTAAATTGCCGACAGCCATTCTGGAGAAGTGTAATGTGCTTCCTGAAACACGAAAGAAACAAAGCAACACAGCCTATGGCACTTCCACTTATGGTCCTACAGCTTAGGGAAATTAAAATCAAAAACACCCAGCCACCTCAAAGTTTGGGACCTCTCTGTTCACAAGAACCTCGTTTACAGTACCAGGTAAATATCTCAGAGAGCAAACAATGGATAAAGAAGTTGTGGTACGTACGTACAATGGAATATCACTGAGCAATGAAATATGTGTCATCAGGCCCGTAGTGGCATAGTGAGTGGATACAGGTATGGTGATTCTACGTGAAATAAGTCACACATAAAAAGAAACATCATAAAATATCACTAATACACAGTATGTAAACTTGACTACACATGAACTGAATTACAAAACAGAACAGTCTCAAATTTAGAAAACCAACTTGTGCTTTCTTATGGAGAAAGGTGCGTTGGAGTGCTGCATAAAACCAGAGACTGAAATTAGCACAGACACCGTTCCATAAGCCAAATATGTAATAGACAAGACCTACTCCTTGCTCAACGAAATGGACTCAACACCACATATTCAACGCCTAGGAATATACCTGACTAGGAAGAATCTTAAAACCCGTGGATATTTATGTCTCCGTAAGAGAATCAAGAGTGTGTACAGCGGCATTAACGCAGCAGTGAAAATCCGATAAATCCCAGTGTCAAAAAAAATTTCAAAAACAAAACACAATGACAGTGAAATAGAGAGCAATTCTTAAATAACTCACACAGGGCATGTGATGCAACCTGGTTTACCACATCTACACCCAGAGCTGGGTGAGAGATAAGGCTTGACCCTTTGGGCTGATAGCATTGGTGAGGTTCAGTGAGCAAATGCAGACCCTTTGATGTCATACTGCCTGGTACCCATTCCATGGTTCCCAACTCTCCAGGTTCAAGGGATTCTTCCTTCTGCTAAAATTTGCATGGGAAACCCAGAGTATGCTCCACCGTGTGACTGGGAAACCTTTTTACATGCATGTCTGTTTTCGTCCCCTGGTACTCAGGTTCACCATTCCAGACCCTTTTCTTACACTCTCCCCATTTGGAG
The DNA here is from genome assembly GCF_963924675.1 of Phocoena phocoena. Lineage (NCBI taxonomy): Eukaryota > Metazoa > Chordata > Mammalia > Artiodactyla > Phocoenidae > Phocoena > Phocoena phocoena. The sequence goes on along the minus strand of NW_027077566.1, from coordinate 1,122,050 downwards.
AGTCAGTGCCTTTAACCTCCTGTTTGGCACTGTTTGCAATTTCTGCGCAAGATGAACAGGAATAAGGAGAACCAATGGGAGACTATCTGTAGGTGTGTGCACGGGCAAATATTTTTTTTAACATCTTTATTGGGGTATAATTGCTTTACAATGGTGTGTTAGTTTTTGCTTTATAACAAAGTGAATCAGCTATACATATACATATGCTCCCTGTGTCTTCCCTCTTGTGTCTCCCTCCCTCCCTCTCTCCCCCTTCCACCCCTCCAGGCTGTCCCAACGCCCCGAGCTAATATCCCTGTGCCTTGCGGCTGCTTCCCCCTTGCTATCTACCTTACTACATTTGTTAGTGTGTATATGTCCATGACTCTCTCTCGCCCTGTCAAAACTCACCATTCCCCCTCCCCATATCCTCAATTCCGTTCTCCAGTAGGTCTGCGCCTCTATTCCTGTCTTATCCCTAGGTTCTTCATGACATTTTTTTCCTTTAAATTCCATATATATGTGTTAGCATACGCTATTTGTCTTTTTCTTTCTGACTTACTTCACTCTGTATGACAGACTCTATGTCTATCCATCTCATTACAAATAACTCAGTTTCATTTCTTTTTAAGGCTGAGTAATATTCCATTGTGTATATGTGCCACATCTTCTTTATCCATTCGTCCGATGATGGGCGCTTAGGTTCTTTCCATCTCCGGGCTATTGTAAATAGAGCTGCAATGAACATTTTGGTACATGACTCTTTTTGAATTTTGGTTTTCTCAGGGTATATGCCCAGTATGCACGGGCAATTTTAACACTCATTTCCCAACAGGAAAAGGAATTAACCAAAGGCTCAGCATGCCGTGCTGGAACAAGATTAGGGCCTGAAGCAATCCTGCAGTTTTGTGGCCAGCTCACAAGAAAGCGAGTTGAGGAAAGGAGCTCAGGGGCACTGTCATTCACATACCTGCAGACTTATAAATGACAGAAATCGTACAAAAATATATTGAATTAAGGCTGCGAAGAGGACTTGAAAGTGGGGCAGAATTGCTGGAATCCGATTTCAGGAGGTAGACGTGAATTGCTCTGAAAGCATAAGAGAAGTGGCAGAACCTCGTCAATGAAGCACTTGGCCAAAAAGGGCATATGCATTTTTTCCAGGGCCATCATTCACGGGAGTAGGAGGCTCCCAGCATGCTCCAGTGGCCAACAGAGGGCCCACGTCGCCAAGGCGATGTGAGCTAGACAGGCAGGAGTGACCTGACATCAGAGGGCCCACCTCACAGAATGGTAGGGAACCCAGCCAGGATCAGACTCTCCCCAGAGGGCCCACATCACCAAGGTGATGGGAACCAGGCAGGAGTGTCCTCACACCCGTGGGGCCACATCATCAAAAGTTGAGGTACCCAGCACATGTGGCCTCAAACCAGAGGACCCACATCACCATGGGTTTCGGAGTGAGGCAGGCAGGATTAACCTCACAACACATGTCCCATTGTATACAAAAGGTGTGGAAACCAGCAGTTGGATCTTCCTAGCAGGCGGCCCAGAGCACTGAGGCTATGAGATCCAGGCCGGCATGAACTCACAACAGAGGGCCCTCATTGTGATTCTGTAAGCAACCCAGCCGTTGTGACCTCAGAGCAGAAGGCCCACATCCCCATGGGGAAGGGAAACAAGCAGGAGTGTCATCGCAAGAGTGGGCACACATGAAAAAATGTGGGGAGCCCAACAATTAGTGCCTGATGCCAGAGGGCCCTCATCACCGAGGGGCGGTGGCTCCCAGCCAGCTCCGACTGCTACCAGAGGGGCGACGTCGCCAATGCGGAGTGCGACAACCAGGCAGGAGTGACCTCAGAGCAGAGGGTCAACCTCACAGAAGTGTGAAGAACTAAAGAGGATCAGATTCTCACCAGAGGGCCCACATCACCAAGGGAATGGGAACCAGGCAGGAGTGTCCTCACACTAGTGGGGCCACATCACCGAAAAGTGAGGGACCCAGCACACGTGGCCTCAAACCAGAGGACACACATCACAAGGGAGCTGGGATTGAGGCAGGCAGGAGGAGCCTCAAAACAGAGGGACCATAGAATTAAAGAGGTGAAGAATCCCGCAGTTGGAACCTCCCAGCAGGCGGCCAGGAGCAGCGAGACTATGGGATCCAGGCCGGAGTGATCTCACACCAGAGGGCCGTCATCATGAAACTGTGAGCAACCTAGGCGTTGGGATCTCAGAGCAGAAGGCCCACATTCCCATGGGGTTGGGAACCTGTCAGAAGTGTACTCGCACCACAGGGCACACATCAGAGAATTTAGGGAACCCAGGAGTTAGGGCCTGACGCCAGAGGGCCCTCATTACCAAGGGGAGGAGACTCCAATCAGGCACCAACACCCAACTGAGGTCCCACGTCGCCAAGGTGACGTGTGACAGCCAGGTAGGAGTGACCTCACCGCAGAGGGCCTACCTCACAGAAGGGTGAGGAACACAGCCAGGATAAGACTCTCACCAGAGGGCCCACATCACCAAGGTGATCAGAACCAGGCAGGAGAGTCTTCACACCAGTGTGGCCACATCATAGAAAGGTGAGGAACCCAGCACATGTGGCCTAAACCAGAAGACCCACATCTCCAAGGGGCTCGGAATGAGGCAGGCAGGAGTAGCCTCACAACACAGGGCCCATAGAATAAAAAAGCTGAGGAATCCAGCAATGGGAACCTCCCAGCAGGCGGCCAAGAGCACCAAGTCTATGCGATTCAGGCCGCAGTCAACTCACAGCAGAGGGTCCACATCATGAAACTGCGAGCAACCCAGCCATTTGGACCTCAGAGCAGAAGGTCCACATCCCCAAGGTGTTGGGAGCATGGCAGGAGTGTCCTCGCACCACTTAGCACATATCAGAAAATGTGGGTACCCAGCAGTTAGGGCCTGACGCCAGAGGGCCCTCATCACTGAGGGGAGGAGGCTCCCAGCATGTTCCAACTACCACAAGAGGGCCCACGTCGCCAAGGCGGGGTGTGCCAGCCAGGCAGGAGTGACCTCACAGCAGACGGCCCACCTCAAAGAAGTGTGAGGAACCCAACCAGGATCAGACTCTCACCAGAGGGCCCATATCACCAAGGGGACGGGAACCAGGCACGAGTGTCCTCACACCAGTGGGGCCACATCACTAAAAGATGAGGAAACTGGCACATGTGGCCACAAACCAGAGGACCTACATCACCAAGGGGCTGGGAGTGACACAGGCAGGAGGAGCCTCCCAACACAGGGCCCAAAGAATAAAAAAGGTGAGGAACCCAGCAGTTGGAACTTCCCAGCAGGCGGCCCAGAGTACAGAGGCTATGGGATCTAGGAATGAGTGAACTAACACCAGAGAGCTAACATCAGGAAACTGTGAGCAACCCAGTCGTTGGAACCTCAGAGCAGAAGGCCCATATCGCCATGGGGATGGGAACATTTCACGAGTGTCCTGGCATCACTGGGCTCACATCAGAAAACCTGGGGAGCCCAGCAGTTAGAGCCTGACGCCAGAGGGACCTCATCACCGAGGACAGAAGTCTCCAAAAGGATCCAACTGCCACCAGAGGGCCGACGTCACCAAGGCAATGGGAGCAAGCCAGGCAGGAGTTACCTCAGAGCACAGGGCCCACCTCACAGAACGGTAAGGAACCCAGCCAGGATCAGACTCTCACCAGAGGGGCCACATCACCAAGGGGCTGGGAAACAGGCACGAGTGTCCTCACACCATTGGGGCCACATCATCGAAAGGTGAGGGACCCAGCACACGTGGCCTCACACCAGAGGACACACATCACAACGGGGCTGGGATTGAGGCAGGCAGGAGGAGCCTCAAAACAGAGGGCCCATAGAATAAAAAAGGTGAGGAATCCCGCAGTTGGAACCTCCCAGCAGGCGCCCAGGAGCAGCAAGCCTATGGGATCTAGGCCGGAATGAACGCACATCAGAGGGCCCTCATCATGAAACTGTGAGCACCCCAGCCGTTGGGACCTCAGAGCAGAAGGCCCAAATTCCCATGGGGTTGGGAACCTGACAGGAGTGTACTCGCACCACAGGTCGCACATCTGCAAATTTTGGGAGCCCAGGAGTTAGGGTCTGACGCAAGAGGGCCCTCATTACCGAGGGACGGAGACTCGCAGCAGACACCAACTCCCAACTGAGGGCCCACGTCACCAAGGTGATGTGTGCCAGCCAGGCAGGAGTGACCTCACCGCAGAGGGCCTACCTCACAGAAGGGTGAGGAAACCAGCCAGGATAAGACTCTCACCAGAGGGCCCACATCACCAAGGGGATCGGAACCAGGCAGGAGGGTCCTCACACCAGTGTGGCCACATTATAGAAAGGTGAGGAACCCAGAACATATGGCCTAAAACAGGGGACCCACATCTCCAAGGGGCTAGGAGTGAGGCAAGCAGGAGTATCCTCACAAAACAGAGCCCACAGAATAAAAGTTGTGAGGAATCCAGCAGTTGGAACCGGCCAGTAGGCCGCCCAGAGCACAGAGTCTATGGGATCCAGGCCACAGCAAACTCACAGCAGAGGTCCCACATCATGAAACTGTGAGCAACCCAGCGGATGGGACCTCAGAGCGGAAGGCCCACATCCCTATGGGGATGGGAACCTGACAGGAGTGTCCTCGGCCCACTTCCACGAATCAGAAAATGTGGGAACCCAGCAGTTAGGACCTGAAGCCAGAGGACCCTCATCACTGAGGGGAGGAGGCTCCCAGCAGGCTCCAACTGCCACCATAAGGCCGATGTCACCAAGGCGGGGTGTGCCAACCAGGCAGGAGTGACCTCAGAGCAGAAAGCCCACCTCACAGAAGTGTGAGGAACCCAACAAGGATCAGACTGTCACCAGAGGGCCAACATCACCAAGGGAATGGGAACCAGGCAGGAGTGTCCTCACACCAGTGGGGCTACATCACCATAATTTGAGGGACCCAGCACACGTGGCCTCAAACCTGAGGACACACATCACCAAGGGGCTGGGAGTGAGGCAGGCCAGAGGATCCTCAAAACAGAGGGACCATAGAATAAAAAAGGTGAGGAATCCCACAGTTGGAACCTCCGGCAGGCAGCCAGGAGCAGCGAGGCTATGGGATCTAGGCAGGAGTGAACTCACACCAGAGGGCCCTCATCATGAAACTGTGAGCAACACAGCCGTTGGGACCTCAGAGCAGAAGGCTCACATCCCCATGGGGATGGGAACCTGGCAGGAGTGTCCTTGCACCACTTAGCACGAATCAGAAAATGTGGGAACCCAGCAGTTAGGGCCTGAGGCCAGAGGGCCCTCATCACTGAGGGGAGGAGGCTCCCAGCAGGCTCCAACTGCCACCATATGGCCGACGTTGCCAAGGGGGGGTGTGCCAGCCAGGCAGGAGTGAGCTCAGAGCAGAGGGCCCACCTCACAGAAGGGTGAGGAACCTAACCAGGATCAGACTCTCACCAGAGGGCCAACATCACCAAGGTGATGGGAACCAGGCAAGACTGTCCTAACAGCAGTGGGGCCAACATCACCAAGGGAATGGGAACCAGGCAAGAGTGTCCTCACACCAGTGTGGCCACATTATAGAAAGGTGAGGAACACAGCACATGTGGCCTCAAACAAGGGGACACACATCACGAAGGGGCTGGGAGTGAGGCATGCAGGAGGAGACGCACAACCGAGGGCCCATAGAATAAAAAAGGTGAGGAATCGAGAAGTTGGAAACTCCAAGCTGGAGGCCCAGAGCACTGACACTATGGGATACAGGCCAGAGTGAACACACAGCAAAGGGCCCACATCATGAAAATGTGAGCAACCCAGCAGTTGGGACCACAGAACAGAAGTCCCACATGCCCATGGGGATGGGAACCTGGCAGGAGTGACTCGCACCACTGGGCACACATCAGAAAATGTGTGGAGCCCAGCACTTAGGGCCTGACACCAGAAGGCCCTCATCACTGAGGGGAGGAGGCCCCAGCACACTCCAACTGCCACCAGAGGGTCCACATCGCCAAGGCGACGTGCGCCAGCCAGGCAGGATTGACCTCACAGCAGAGGGCCCACATCATGAAAGTGTGAGCAACCCAGCCGTTAGGACCTCAGAACAGAAGGCCCACACGCTCATGAGGATGGGAACCTGGCAGGAGTGCCCTCGTACCACTTAGCACGTATCAGAAAATGTGGGAACCCCGCCATTAGGGTCTGACGCCAGAGGGCCTCATCACCGCGGGAAGGAGGCTCCCAGCAGGCTCCAACTGCCACCAGGGTGCCGAAGTCAACAAGGCGGGTTGTGCCAGCCAGGCAGGAGTGACCTCAGAGAAGAGGGCTCACCTCACGGATGTGTGAGGAACCCAACCAGGATCAGAGTCTCACCAGAGGGGCCACATCACCAAGGGGCTGGGAACCAGGCAGGAGTGTCCACACACCAGTGGGGCCACATCATCAAAAGATGAGGAACCCATCACATATGGCCTCAAACCTGAGGACATACATCACCATGTGGCTGGGAGTGAGGCAGGTATCTGGAGGGGCACATTTAACTCTAATTTCCCACCAGGAAGAGGAATTAACCAAAGGCTCAGAGTGCCGTGCTGGACCCTGATTATGGCCTGAAGCAAACCTGCAGTTTTGTGGCCAGCTTACAAGGAAGCGAGTTAAGAAAGGAGCTCAGGGGCACTGTAATTCACAAACCTGCAGAGATAAATGACAGCTATTGGCAAAAATATATCGAAGTAAGTCTGCAAAGAGGACTTGAAAACGAGGCAGAATTGCAGGAATCATATTTCAAGAGGTAGATTGGAATTGCATTTAAAGCATATGAAAAGCGGCAGATCTTTGACAGTGATGCACATGGACAAAAAGTGCGTATACATTTTTCCTGAATATATTCAGGAAAAAACGCATATGAACATTTTGGCCAACCAAGCACTCCAGCAATGGAAATCCACACTACAATGAAGTCACATTTCCCATTCGTCAAAAAGGCCATCTGAATAAAGTGTAAAAACCAGAAACACAGGACAGGCCATGGAGAACAGGGAGCCGTGTTATGCTGATGGGCGGGATGTAAATTGCCAACAGACACTCTGGAGATGTTCATGGTGTATCCTGAAACATCTAAAAAACAAAGCTACAGAGCCTAGGGCACTTCCACTTTTGGCCCTATAGCTTAGGAAAATTAAAATCAACAAGACACAGCCAACACAAAATTTAGGGCTGCTGTGTTTACAAGAACCTCGAGTCCAGTACAAATTAAATATCCCAGAAAGAAAAAAATGGATAAAGAAGTTGTGCTACTTACGTACAACGGAATATCACTCAGCAGTGAAATCAATGTCATCAGGCCTGTAGCAGCAAATTGAGTGGATTTAATTATGATGATTCTAAGAGAAATATATCACACAAAGAAAGATAATTATCATAAGATATCACTAATAGAGGGAGTGTAAACTTGGCTACACATAAACTGAATTACAAAACCGAACAGAGTCTCACATTTAGATAAAAACCTTATGCTTGCTTAAGGGGAAAGTTGAGTTGGGCTGCTGTATAAAAACAGATTGAAATTAGCACACATACCATTCCATAAGCCAAATACATAATAAACAAGACCTACTCTTTGCTCAACGAAATAGACTCATCCATGGTGTATCACCTCACACCTATTAGAATGGGCATCATCAGAAAATCTACAAACAACAAATGCTGGAAACGGTGTGGAGATAAGGAATCCTCTTCCACTATTGTTGGGAACGTAAATTGATACAGTCACTGTGGAGAACATTATGGAGTTTCTTATAAAACTAAGAATAGAATTACCATATGATACAGCAATCCCTCTACTGGGCATATACCCAGACAAAACCATAAATCAAAAAGAGACATTCACCACAATGTTCATTGCATCACTATTTACACTATCCAGGAAATGGAAGCAACCTAAATGTCCACAGACAGACGAATGCATAAAGATGTGGTACATATATAAAATGGAATATTACTAAGCCATAAAAAGGAATGAAATTGGGACATTTGTAGAGACGTTGATGGATCTAGAGACTGTCATACAGAGTGAAGTAAGTCAGAAAGAGAAAAACAAATCTTGTATATTAATGCATATATGTGGAACCTAGAAAAATTGTACAGATGAACCGTTTTGCAAGGCAGAAATAGAGCAATACATGTATACAACAAACGTATGGACAACAAGGGGGGAAAGCTGTTGGGGATGGTGGTGGGAGGAGTTGAGATATTGGGATTGGTATGTATACATTTATATGTATAAAGTAGATAACCAAAAACAACCTGCTGTATAAAAATATAAAATTAAATTCAAAATAAAAAATAAAATTAAAAAAAGTAAAACAGAAAAATATTCTTCCCTTCACATACATGTATTTATATGAATAAATTATTTCCATGCTTATATCTGTAAATACACAAAAGAGGAATAAAATCTACCTTGAACCAAAAACGAAAAAAAGATAAAAAAGAACAGAACCCACCAGTTACACAGAGGAAAACCGTTTCAGGGCACTTGCTCCAATTGCAAACAATTCTGAAGTTGGTCAGTGGTGGGGAATCATCTCCCATTCAGCCAGCATGCTCCTCGCAACAAGCGTCCTCACTGCAAATCTGGGGGACCGTGCCGAGGTATCTGTGAGTAAACGTGGGCCGAGCCCCAGGCCAGCTGCTGCTGAAATGTTCCCACCCTTCCAAGGCTAAACACCTGAATATGTACAAGGACTTGAAAACCTAGAGGAAGGGCCATGGAGCCACATGAGGGACAGCATGCCAGCCGACTTGGTGCCTGCAGGCCAGCCAGGATGGTCCTGGCCCTGGGTGCTCTTCTGGAAGCTCTCCATTTCCCTGCCTGAGATACCCCTGCTGTCCCGGCCCCCACTGCTTTCTTCCTTCCTCACCTGTGCCCAGGGAGAAATTCCAGCGGCAGGTGTGGGTGACACATCCTCTTCTTTAGCAGGTAGCATCTTGGCAACTGCTGCAGAAAGTCCAGCAGAGCCCCACTCACACTGGGACACCCACAAAGCCATGGCCTCTCACTCCCTCCCACCAGCCCAGCCCCGAGACTGCTGACAGGGCAGAGAAAATGGCGTCAGGCACAGCTGCAGGGGCTCTTGCTGCCTGGAGCGGTGTTTATATTGATCTCAACCCAGGCACACCTGGGGAGGGCTGGCCGGCACGGTCAGGCTTCCCAAGCCAGCCAATAATCACCCCTCAGGGGCTCACAGTTGCTGAAAATGGAACTTGCTGAATTGTCCAGGTCCAAGGAACAGGTGTGGGCTCCTGAGAGTCAGGATAGACAAGGGGCTGCAGCTCTGGCTTGTTTTCTAATTATATTATCTGGCCCATGAGTGGGAGACAACTTCAAGAAAACCCTCTCCTAATGAGAGGAACCCAGGAGTCAGGGAGAGGAGGGGTGGGTGGTGGTTGGAGACAGAGGCCTGGTGCCCCGGGTGCAGTGGAAGTCTCTGGAAGACCAGGTGGAGGAGGCCGCACAGAGTGATGCCCAGGGTCACAGACCTGTCAGAGCTGCTGTTTGTTAGTTCAAGTCCTGCTCTGAGGTGCTCTGTGTCAGATCTGAGCGACAGGTGAGCTGGGAGTGCTCTGCAATGAGGGCTATGTGCACGGTTCCTGTGTGCCCAGCCCTGCCAAGGTACCTGCAAGGGTAGCTCTGTATCCTGGGAGGGGCCTGACCACGGGAGCCCCATGGACTGCAGAGGACCTGCCCAGGGAATCCCATATCCTGGGAGGGGCCTGAACACGAGAGCCCCGTGGGCTGGGGTGGGGGTAGGGTACCTGCCCAGGTGAGCTCCATATCCTGGGATTGACCTGACCTCGAGAGCCCCATGGGCTGCTGGAGTCCTGGTAAAGGATGTCAGGACAGTCAGTGAAGCCACTGAGGATATACCTCCAGTAGTTCCTAAATCCTACACCCTGCTGGTCATTCTACCAACCACCAGGACTTGGTATTCTGTATTAGTCTTCACTGATGCCTTCTTTTGTATTCCATTAGTCCCAGAGTCACAAGAAATTTTGGCTTGTGAGTGACAGGACTCAACATACAACTAAAACAATACTTCCAGGCTGTCTTGCCCCAAGGGTTCAAAAATTCCCACACCATCTTTGGGGAAAGCTCAGCTAAAGACCTAAAAGTTCTACCTCTGGAAAAGGAAACACTCCTTCAATATTCAGACGACATTCTGATCGCCAGCCCTACTAAGGAGGCCTCAGAACTACCAAGCCAATAAAGGATAGAAGTTGTCCACGAAAAAGCTCAAGTATCACAGACTACGGTGACCTGCCTGGGCTTCATTCTCACAGAAGGTCGGAGAAGCCCATCCCAGGAAAGGGAAGAAACAATTTACAGCCTTACCCCTTTCTGAAACTAGAAGACAGCTTAGGGGTTCCTGGGGAAGCCAGGGTTTCCTGCCTCTGGATCCCTAACTACAGTCTACTAGCTGGGCCTCTATATGAAACACTGAAAGGAAAAGATGATGATCCTTTTGAATAGAATCCAGAAGTGGCCTTTCAAGAATGGAAAGAGCAGTCAATTCAGACCCTTGCCCTGGAACTCCCTAATTTAGCTAAACCCTTTGACCTTTACATTCCTGGTGAAAGGTGAATCGCCATTGGAGTATTAGTGCAAAAACTGGGACCACTTGAAATGGAACAATGCAAGAATGCCATCCAGGTAGGATAAACTATGGTCACCAAGGGGCTTGGCCCACCGCCACATCTGGCCAAGATACTGGTGGTATCTGAAAACCTGGAAATCAGCAGCCCAAAAGGCCACCTCCCTTCTAAGGGAAACGGACCCCACGTGGTGATCCTAACCCCCAACCATGCCCTGAAGTTGCAGGGTTTGCTCCGTGGGCACACTGACCTCGATTGAGGAGGCCCTCCAACTCCAACCTCCAGAGAGATAACCGGGGGCAACGGGGCACCATGACGACCCGTGTGACCATCACTTGACCTGGAGTTTCTCTCATAAAACAACAAGAGTGTGTCCCAAAAGAGTAGACTACTGCTTGCAGTACTTACTGTACCCAGAGGGGAGCTAATAATCTTGGCGGGGGAACCGTATATCATGCTGTCACCATAGAAAAGCCTACAGACACCCTGATGATGGTGGCCAATAAGACCGGCTGGACTCCTGTTTACTTCCAAAGGCTCTTGACTCAGTGACCATCATGATCCTTCATCACCACTGACCCTGGACTGTCTGGGAGCTGAGCGGGCAGGATCCTGACACCTGGTGCTGTTTTTACGTTAATTCAGGGGCCTAATGGAAGAAAGCGCAGACTGTTGGTCAGAGCATCTAGGCTGGCAGAAACGGTCAGTCAGAGCATCTAGGCTGGCAGAAACGGTCAGCCTAAGGTGGCCGAACAAATGTGGGGCGGAGTGAAACTGGACCTCACAGCGCCACTGCACATCTCCTTTCTGGACCCTTAAAGGTCATTAGAATCTATAACACTTCCAATACTGGTGCTCAGGTGGACGAGCAGGGAGGCAGGAGGCCTGGGGACAATCAACGTCACCTGGAGGCTGCTGGGGAGAAGTTCTGACCCTCGCCCACGGGTATGAAGCCTCCTAACTCAGCACTCAGCAGTTACAGAAGAAGGGTCTGCACCCGCAGCACTCCAAGAATGAGGAAAGGGACAAAAGGCAGAAGAGAAGTTTGTCCCAGGCAAAGCCCCTTAAAAATGCCTGGGAGATAAAAATAGAATCTGGGCAATAAAATAAAGTCTAACCATTTTTATCCTTTGTGCTTTGTCTAATTTCAGGTGCTCCTAGTGTCCCGCATACAGAGGTTCCACACCCGGCACTTCAGACCAGATTTCCTAGAGCAGAATGGCTCGATGACACTTCAGCTCCTGGGGCCCAGTTCAGACTCCGTGACATAGAGCCTGAGCTGCAGCCAACCAGGTCCTCGAGAGCTCAGCCCCCTCCCTCCCAGTGACTCTGACAGGATCTCTACACAGCAGCCCAGCCCACAGCCCACAGGGTAGCACCTCTCCATTCTCTGATCAAAATATAAAGTTTCCTTTGCTTTTGAACCAAACTCAGTCTCGATCTATTGGCTCCAATGACACTGGGCAGGGGGACACTTGTTGGCGTCCACTCTGGAGGATCAGTAACAGAAATTGAGAACATTGTAACTTCAATGAACAGATGTGTGAGCCAAACTGTAATTAACGTAGAACAGTGTATAAGGCTCGGGTAAAATAAGATGTTTCTAACACTTCCATTTGATATTTCCATCACTTTCTTATAAGCAAGTTCAGTGAAAAGGTTTGTCTTCTTTGTCAGGTCAATATTAGAGAAACAAAGTGATTTCTTTCCAAGGATGTACATCTAATAATCTTGGTTAAAGCTTCAATCTTGTTTTAAATGCTTTTGCATTGAAAATGATACCTCTCTTTCAGCTCCCCCATTTCTGAGAAGCATAAAATCTTATAATTTATTATTACCAAAGGGAAATGGTAGGAGGAGGGATAAATTAACAGTTTGGGATTAACACATACACACTGCTATGTATGAAATCATCAGCAAGGAACTACTGTATAGCACAGGGAACTACACTCAATATTTTGCAATAACCTATAAGGGGAAATGATCTGAAAAAGAATAGATATTTTTATTGACATCATCCATCAATGACAGTAAAAATGGAATCTAAGGGAAGACAGTGGTGAGTGCTTCTGACTCTGAAGACTTCAATCATCTAAAGTTTGGACTCTGCCTACTTCCCAAGGCCCTTAATGAACATATGTGTTGCCGTAGCTTAAAAAATTCCCCAGTTTGGGTTGCGGAGAGACACTGATATTGAAAATCCCCTGGTGTTCTCCTCACATGAATGGGACCCTTCCTACACCTAAAACATGCCTGTCACACCCAGAGGATGGTATACCGTCTGATCGGGAAAAGTTTGGAAAAGGCATCTCATCTCCTCATCTCTTGGTGCTAGGGTTCACCACTCCAGCGTCTTTACTAACAGTCTCCCCACTTGGAGATGTCAGCACTGTCAACATCCTGTTGCATACAGTTTGGAATTTGTCCAGAGGATGAAGCAGAAGGAGGAGGAACAATGAGAGACAAGTCCTAGGTGTTCGGACAGGCACATGCCACTCTAATTTCCAATCAGGAAGACGAATTGACCAAAGGCTAGGGTTGCCCATGGAAACAGAATAGGGCTTGAGGAATCCTGATGCTTTGTGGCCAGTTCCCATAAACACAAGTTGGAAAATGGAACTCAGGGGCACTAAAATTCACGAAACTGCAGAATTGAAAATATCTATCACTGAAAAATGTCTTGAGGAAAGTCAGAGAAAAGGACTTGTAAGCAACGGAGAATGGCAGGAAAGGGATTGGAAGAGGTAGAAAGGACTCGCCATTAAGCACAAGAAAAGGGGCTGAACATTGCCAACATTGCAGTTGGCCAAAAAGGGTGTATGCGTCTTTTTCTGTATATATTCAAGAAAAGGGCATACACTTTTTTAGCCAACCAAACAGGTGGGCACTGGAAATCAATACTACAAAACATATCACTTTGCATCAGTCAGAAGAGCCGTCCTCATAAAGTGTAAACACCAGAAATGCAGGACAGGGCAAGGAGAAAAGGGAGCCCTGTGAGTCTTATAGTGGAAATGTATATTGCCAACGGTCACTCTGGATAAGTCTATTGTGTTTACTAAAGCATCTAAAAAATGAGCTACCGAGCACAGGGCACTTGCACTCATGGACGTATATCTTGGGAAAAACAAAAATCGAGAGGACACAGGCACCCCAATGTTTACCACCTCTCTGTTTAAAAGATCCTCGACTAGGATATAACTTAAAGTATCTGCAGAGAAAAAACGGACAGAGATGTGGTGCTTATGTAGAGTGGAATATTACTCAGCCTGGAAATCAATGAAATACGGCCAGTTATAACAACTCAAGAGGAGTTACGTGTGATCATTCGAAGTCACATAATTCAAAAAGAAAAAGACATAAGATATCACTAATACATGGAATGTTAACATGGCTACACATGAACTGAATTACAAAAGAGAAGAGGGTTTCAAATTAAGAAAACCAACTTATGCTTCCTTAAGGGGAAAGGTGAGTTGGGGTGCTGCATAAAACCAGAGATTGAAATTAGCACAGATACCATTCCATAAGCCAAATATGTAATAGTCAAGACCTACTCCTTGCTCAACGAAATGGACTCCACACGCCATATTCAATGCCTAAGAATATACCGGATTAGTAAGAATCTTAAAACCCATGGACTTATATGTCTCCGTAACAGAATGAAGCGCGTGTACAGCGGCATAAAGGAAGCAGTGAAAATCCGATAAATCCCATTATTAAAATAAATTTCAAAAACAAAACACAATGACAGTGAAATAGGAAGCAATTCTTAAATAATTCACTCAGGGCATGTGATGCAACCGGGATTTAACACATCTACACCCAGAGCTGGTTGAGACATAAGGCTGGACACTTCAGGCTGATAGCATTGGTGAGTTTCGGTGAGCAAATGCAGACCCTTTGAAGTCATACTGCATGGTACCCATTCCATGGGTCCCAACTCTCCAGGTTCAAGGGATTCTTCCTCCAGCTAAAACATGCATGGGAAACCCAGAGTATCGTCCACCGTGGGATTGGGAAACGATTTAAAATGCATCTCAGTTTTCGTATCCTGGTCCTCGGGTTCACCATTCCAGATGCTTTACTAACACTCTCCCCGCTTGGAGAGTCAGTGCCTTTAACCTCCTGTTTGGCACTGCTTGCAATTTCTGTGCAAGATGAACAGGAATAGGGAGAACCAATGAGAGACTAGCTGTAGGTGTCTGCACGGGCAAATGTAACGCTCATTGCCCACCAGGAAGAGGAATTAAACAAAGGCTCAGTGTGGCCTGCTGGAAACAGATTAGGGCCTGAAGCAATCCTGTGGTTTTGTGCCCAGCTCACAAGAAAGCGAGTTGAAGAAAGGAGCTCAGGGGCACTGTAATTCACAAACGTGCAGAGTTATAAATGACAGCTATCCTCAAAAATATATTGAAGTAAGCCTGCGAAGGGGACTTGAAAGCGGGGCAGAATTTCAGGAAAACGATTGCAGGGGGTAGACTGGAATTGCCCTGAAAGCATAGGAAAAGAGGCAGAACGTCGACAATGATGCACTTGGCCAAAAAGTGCGTATGCGTTTTTTCCTGAATATATTCAGGAAAAAACGCATACGCCCTTTTTGGCCAACCAAGCAAGCCTGTAAAGGAAATCTGCCCTACAATGAAATCTCACTGCCCCCCCCCCGTGCAAAAGGGCCATCTGAAAAAAGTGTAAAATCCACAAAGGTAGGACAGGATATGGAGAACAGGGAGCCTTGTTATGCTGATTGGCAGGATGTAAATTGCCAGCAGCCACCCTGGAGAAGTGTATGGTGTTTCCTGAAACACGTAAGAAACAAAGCAACACAGCCTATGGCACTTCCACTTATGGTCCTATAGCTTATGGAAATTAAAATCAAAAACAGACAGCCACCCCAATATTTCGGATGGCTGTGTTCACAAGAAGCTCGTCTACAGTACCAGGTGAATATCCCAGAATGCAAAAAATGGATAAAGAAGTTGTGGCACGTACGTACAATGCAATATCACTCAGCAATGAAATCTGTGTCATCAGGCCCGTAGCGGCATAGTGAGTGGATGCAGGTACGGTGATTCTACGTGAACTACGTCACACAGAAAAAGAAACATCATAAGATATCACTAATACACGGAATGTAAACTGGACTACACATGAACTGAATTACAAAACAGAACAGGGTCTCAAATTTAGAAAACCAACTAGTGCTTGCTTATGGGGAAAGGTGCCTTGGGGTGCTGCATAAAACCAGAGACTGAAATTAGCACAGATAACTTTCCATAAGCCAAATATGTAATAGACAAGACCTACTCCTTGCTCAACGAAATGGACCCAACACCACATATTCAACGCCTAGGAATATACCTGACTAGGAAGAACCTTAAAACCCATGGATATATATGTCTCCGTAAGAGAATCAAGCGTGTGTACAGCGGCCGAAACGCAGCAGTGAAAATCCGATAAATCCCATAATCAAAATAAATTTCGAAAACAAAACACAAACACAGTGAAATAGAGAGCAATTCTTAAATAATTCACTCAGGGCATGTGATGCAACCGGGATTGACCACATCTACACCCAGAGCTGGTTGAGACATAAGGCTGGACACTTCAGGCTGATAGCATTTGTGAGTTTCGGTGAGCAAATGTAGACCCTTTGAAGTCATACTGCATGGTACCCATTCCATGGGTACCAACTCTCCAGGTTCAAGGGATTCTTCCTCCAGCTAAAACATGCATGGGAAACCCAGAGTATCACCACCGTGTGATTGGGAAACGATTTAAAATGCATCTCAGTTTTCGTATCCTGGTCCTCGGGTTCACCATTCCAGATGCTTTACTAACACTCTCCCCACTTAGAGAGTCAGTGCCTTTAACCTCCTCTTTGGCACAGCTTGCAATTTCTGTGCAAGATGAACAGGAAAAGGGAGAACCAATGAGAGACTAGCTGTAGGTGTCTGCACGGGCAATTGTAACGCTCATTGCCCACCAGGAAGAGGAATTAAACAAAGGCTCAGTGTGCCCTGCTGGAAACAGATTAGGGCCTGAAGCAATCCTGCGGTTTTGTGCCCAGCTCACAAGAAAGCGAGTTGAAGAAAGGAGCTCAGGGGCACTGTAATTCACAAACATGCAGAGTTATAAATGACAGCTATCTTCCAAAAGTATATTGAAGTAAGCCTGCGTAGGGGACTTGAAAGCGGGGCAAAATTTCAGGAAAACGATTGCAGGGGGTAGACTGGAATTGTACTGAAAGCATAGGAGAAGAGGCACAAAGTCGACAATGATGCACTTGGCCAAAAAGGGCGTATGCGTTTTTTCCTGAATATATTCAGGAAAAAACGCATACGCCCTTTTTGGCCAACAAAGCAAGCCTGTAAAGAAATCTGCACTACAATGAAGTCTCACTGCCCCACGGGCAAGAGGGCCATCTGAAAAAAGTGTAAAATCCAGAAAGGTAGGACAGGATATGGAGAACAGGGAGCCTTGTTATGCTGATTGGCAGGATGTAAATTGCCAACAGCCACCCTGGAGAAGTGTATGGTGTTTCCTGAAACACGTAAGAAATAAAGCAACACAGCCTATGGCAATTGCACTTATGGTCCTATTCCTTAGGGAAATTAAAATCAAAAACAGAGAGCCACCTCAAAGTTTGGTACGGCTGTGTTCCCAAGAAGCTCGTCTACAGTACCAGGTAAATATCCCAGAAAGCAAAAAATGGATAAAGAAGTTGTGGCACAAACGTGCAATGCAATATCACTCAGCAATGAAATCTGTGTCATCAGGCCCGTAGCGGCATAGTGAGTGGATGCAGGTACGGTGATTCTACGTGAACTACGTCACACAGAAAAAGAAACATCATAAGATATCACTAATACACGGAATGTAAACTTGACTACACATGAACTGAATTACAAAACAGAACAGGGTCTCAAATTTAGAAAACCAACTAGTGCTTGCTTATGGGGAAAGGTGCCTTGGGGTGCTGCATAAAACCAGAGACTGAAATTAGCACAGATAACATTCCATAAGCCAAATATGTAATAGAAAAGACCTACTCCTTGCTCAACGAAATGGACTCAACACCACATATTCAACGCATAGGAATATACCTGACTAGGAAGAATCTTCAAACCCATGGATATATATGTCTCCGTAAGAGAATCAAGCGTGTGTACAGCGGCCGAAACGCAGCAGTGAAAATCCGATAAATCCCATTATCAAAATAAATTTCGAAAACAAAACACAAAGACAGTGAAATAGAGAGCAATTCTTAAATAATTCACTCAGGGCATGTGATGCAACCGGGATTGACCACATCTACACCCAGAGCTGGTTGAGACATAAGGCTGGACACTTCAGGCTGATAGCATTGGTGAGTTTCGGTGAGCAAATACAGACCCTTTGAAGTCATACTGCATGGTACCTATTCCATGGGTCCCAACTCTTCAGGTTCAAGGGATTCTTCCTCCAGCTAAAACATGCATGGGAAACCCACAGTACGGTCCACCGTGTGATAGGGAAACGATTTAAAATGCACCTCAGTTTTCGTATCCTGGTCCTCGGGTTCACCATTCCAGATGCTTTACTAACACTCTCCCTGCTTGGAGAGTCAGTGCCTTTAACCTCCTGTTTGGCACAGCTTGCAATTTCTGTGCAAGATGAACAGGAATAGGGAGAACCAATGACAGACTAGCTATAGGTGTCTGCACGGGCAAATATAACGCTCATTTCCCACCAGGAAGAGGAATTAAACAAAGGCTCAGTGTGCCCTGCTGGAAACAGATTAGGGCCTGAAGCAATCCTGCGGTTTTGTGCCCAGCTCACAAGAAAGCGAGTTGAAGAAAGGAGCTCAGGGGCACTGTAATTCACAAACCTGCAGAGTTATAAATGACAGCTATCCTCCAAAAATATATTGAAGTAAGCCTGCGAAGGGGACTTGAAAGCGGGGCAGAATTTCAGGAAAACGATTGCAGGGGGTAGACTGGAATTGCCCTGAAAGCATAGGAAAAGAGGCAGAACGTCGACAATGATGCACTTGGCCAAAAAGGGCTCATGCGTGTTTTCCTGAATATATTCAGGAAAACACGCATACGCCCTTTTTGGCCAACCAAGCAAGCCTGTAAAGGAAATCTGCACTACAATGAAGTCTCACTGCCCCCCGGGCAAAAGGGACATCTGAAAAAAGTGTAAAATCCAGAAATGTAGGACAGGATATGGAGAACAGGGAGCCTTGTTATGCTGATTGGCAGGATGTAAATTGCCAGCAGCCACCCTGGAGAAGTGTATGGTGTTTCCTGAAACACGTAAGAAACAAAGCAACACAGCCTATGGCACTTCCACTTATGGTCCTATAGCTTACGGAAATTAAAATCAATAACAGACAGCCACCTCAATATTTGCGACGGCTGTGTTCAAAAGAAGCTCGTCTACAGTATCAGGTAAATATCCCAGAAAGCAAAAAATGGATAAAGAAGTTGTGGCACGTACGTACAATGCAATATCACTCAGCAATGAAATCTGTGTCATCAGGCCCGTAGCGGCATAGTGAGTGGATGCAGGTACGGTGATTCTACGTGAACTACGTCACACGGAAAAAGAAACATCATAAGATATCACTAATACACGGAATGTAAACTTGACTACACATGAACTGAATTACAAAACAGAGCAGGGTCTCAAATTTAGAAAACCAACTAGTGCTTGCTTATGGGGAAAGGTGCCTTGGGGTGCTGCATAAAACCAGAGATTGAAATTAGCACAGATAACTTTCCATAGGCCAAATATGTAATAGACAAGACCTACTCCTTGCTCAACGAAATGGACCCAACACCACATATTCAACGCCTAGGAATATACCTGACTAGGAAGAATCTTGAAACCCATGGATATATATGTCTCCGTAAGAGAATCAAGCGTGTGTAGAGCGGCCGAAACGCAGCAGTGAAAATCCGATAAATCCCATTATCAAAATAAATTTCGAAAACAAAACACAAAGAAAGTGACATCGAGAGCAATTCTTAACTACTTCACTCAGGGCATGTGATGCAACCGGGATTGACCACATCTACACCCAGAGCTGGTTGAGACATAAGGCTGGACACTTCAGGCTGATAGCATTGGTGAGTTTCGGTGAGCAAATGCAGACCCTTTGAAGTCATACTGCATGGTACCCATTCCATAGGTCCCAACTCTCCGGGTTCAAGGCATTCTTCCTCCAGTTAAAACATGCATGGGAAACCCAGAGTATCGTCCACCGTGTGATTGGGAAACGATTTAAAATGCATCTCAGTATTCGTATCCTGGTCCTCGGGTTCACCATTCCAGATGCTTTACTAACACTCTCCCCGCTTGGAGAGTCAGTGCCTTTAACCTCCTGTTTGGCACAGCTTGCAATTTCTGTGCAAGATAAACAGGAATAGGGAGAACCAATGAGAGACTAGCTGTAGGTGTCTGCACGGGCAAATGTATCCCTCATTGCCAACCAGGAAGAGGAATTAAACAAAGGCTCAGCGTGCCCTGCTGAAAACAGATTAGGGCCTGAAGCAATCCTGCGGTTTTGTGCCCAGCTCACAAGAAAGCGAGTTGAAGAAAGGAGCTCAGGGGCACTGTAATTCACAAACCTGCAGAGTTATAAATGACAGCTATCCTCCAAAAATATATTGAAGTAAGCCTGCGAAGGGGACTTGAAAGCGGGGCAGAATTTCAGGAAAACGATTGCAGGGGGTAGACTGGAATTGCCCTGAAAGCATAGGAAAAGAGGCAGAACGTCGACAATGATGCACTTGGCCAAAAAGGGCGTATGCGTTTTTTCCTGAATATATTCAGGAAAAAACGCATACGCCCTTTTTGGCCAACCAAGCAAGCCTGTAAAGGAAATCTGTACTACAATGAAGTCTCACTGCCCCCCGGGAAAAAGGGCCATCTGAAAAAAGTGTAAAATCCAGAAAGGTAGGACAGGATATGGAGAACAGGGAGCCTTGTTATGCTGATTGGCAGGATGTAAATTGCCAGCAGCCACCCTGGAGAAGTGTATGGTGTTTCCTGAAACACGTAAGAAATAAAGCAACACAGCCTATGGCAATTGCACTTATGGTCCTATTCCTTAGGGAAATTAAAATCAAAAACAGAGAGCCACCCCAAAGTTTGGGACGGCTGTGTTCCCCAGAAGCTCGTCTACAGTACCAGGTAAATATCCCAGAAAGCAAAAAATGGATAAAGAAGTTGTGGCACGTACGTGCAATGCAATATCACTCAGCAATGAAATCTGTGTCATCAGGCCCGTAGCGGCATAATGAGTGGATGCAGGTACGGTGATTCTATGTGAACTACGTCACACAGAAAAAGAAACATCATAAGATATCACTAATACACGGAATGTAAACTTGACTACACATGAACTGAATTACAAAACAGAACAGGGTCTCATATTTAGAAAACCAACTAGTGCTTGCTTATGGGGAAAGGTGCCTTGGGGTGCTGCATAAAACCAGAGACTGAAATTAGCACAGATAACTTTCAATAAGCCAAATATGTAATAGACAAGACCTACTCCTTGCTCAACGAAATGGACTCAACACCACATATTCAACGCCTAGGAATATACCTGACTAGGAAGAATCTTAAAACCCATGGATATATATGTCTCCGTAAGAGAATCAAGCATGTGTACAGCAGCCGATACGCAGCAGTGAAAATCCGATAAATCCCATTATCAAAATAAATTTCGAAAACAAAACACAAAGACAGTGAAATAGAGAGCAATTCTTAAATAATTCACTCAGGGCATGTGATGCAACCGAGATTGACCACATCTACACCCAGAGCTGATTGAGACATAAGGCTGGACACTTCAGGCTAATAGCATTGGTGAGTTTCGGTGAGCAAATGCAGACACTTTGAAGTCATACTGCATGGTACCTATTCCATGGGTCCCAACTCTTCAGGTTCAAGGGATTCTTCCTCCAGCTAAAACATGCATAGGAAACCCACAGTATGGTCCACCGTGTGACTGGGAAACGATTTAAAATGCATCTCAGTTTTCGTATCCTGGTCCTCGGGTTCACCATTCCAGTTGCTTTACTAACACTCTCCCCGCTTGGAGAGTCAGTGCCTTTAACCTCATCTTTGGCACAGCTTGCCATTTCTGTGCAAGATGAACAGGAATAGGGAGAACCAATGAGAGACTAGCTGTAGGTGTCTGCACGGGCAAATGTAACGCTCATTGCCCACCAGGAAGAGGAATTAAACAAAGGCTCAGTGTGCCCTGCTGGAAACAGATTAGGGCCTGAAGCAATCCTGCGGTTTTGTGCACAGCTCACAAGAAAGCGAGTTGAAGAAAGGAGCTCAGGGGCACTGTACTTCACAAACCTGCAGAGTTATAAATGACAGCTATCCTCCAAAAATATATTGAAGTAAGCCTGCGAAGGGGACTTGAAAGCGGCGCTGAATTTCAGGAAAACGATTGCAGGGGGTAGACAGGAATTGCCCTGAAAGCATAGGAAAAGAGGCACAACATCGACAATGATGCACTTGGCCAAAAAGTGCGTATGCGTTTTTTCCTGAATATATTCAGGAAAAAACGCATACACCCTTTTTGGCCAACCAAGCAAGCCTGTAAAGGAAATCTGCACTACAATGAAATCTCACTGCCCCCCCCCAGGCAAAAGGGCCATCTGAAAGAAGTGTAAAATCCAGAAAGGTAGGACAGGATATGGAGAACAGGGAGCCTTGTTATGCCGATTGGCAGGATGTAAATTGCCAGCAGCCACCCTGGAGAAGTGTATGGTGTTTCCTGAAACACGTAAGAAACAAAGCAACACAGCCTATGGTACTTCCACTTATGGTCCTATAGCTTACGGAAATTAAAAGCAATAACAGACAGCCACCTCAATATTTGGGACGGCTGTGTTCACAAGAAGCTCGTCTACAGTATCAGGTAAATATCCCAGAAAGCAAAAAATGGATAAAGAAATTGTGGCACGTACGTGCAATGCAATATCACTCAGCAATGAAATCTGTGTCATCAGACCCGTAGCGGCATAGTAAGTGGATGCAGGTACGGTGATTCTACGTGAACTACGTCACACAGAAAAAGAAACATCATAAGATATCACTAATACACGGAATGTAAACTTGACTACACATGAACTGAATTACAAAACAGAACAGTGTCTCAAATTTAGAAAACCAACTAGTGCTTGCTTATGGGGAAAGGTGCGTTGGGGTGCTGCATAAAACCAGAGACTGAAATTATCACAGATAACATTCCATAAGCCAAATATGTAATAGACAAGACCTACTCCTTGCTCAACGAAATGGACTCAACACCACATATTCAACGCCTAGGAATATACCTGACTAGGAAGAATCTTAAAACCCATGGATATATATGTCTCCGTAAGAGAATCAAGCGTGTGTACAGCGGCGGAAATGCAGCAGTGAAAATCCGATAAATCCCATTATCAAAATAAATTTCGAAAACAAAACACAAAGACAGTGAAATAGAGAGCAATTCTTAAATAATTCACTCAGGACATGTGATGCAACCGGGATTGACCACATCTACACCCAGAGTTGGTTGAGACATAAGGCTGGACACTTCTGGCTGATAGCACTGGTGAGTTTCGGTGAGCAAATGCAGACCCTTTGAAGTCATACTGCATGGTACCCATTCCATGGGTCCCAACTCTCCAGGTTCAAGGCATTCTTCCTCCAGCTAAAACATGCATAGGAAACCCAGAGTATCGTCCACCGTGTGATTGGGAAACGATTTAAAATGCATCTCAGTTTTCGTATCCTGGTCCTCGGGTTCACCATTCCAGATGCTTTACTAACACTCTCCCCGCTTGGAGAGTCAGTGCCTTTAACCTCCTGTTTGGCACAGCTTGCCATTTCTGTGCAAGATGAACAGGAATAGGGAGAACCAATGAGAGACTAGCTGTAGGTGTCTGCACGGGCAAATGTAACGCTCATTGCCCACCAGGAAGAGGAATTAAACAAAGGCTCAGTGTGCCCTGCTGGAAACAGATTAGGGCCTGAAGCAATCCTGCGGTTTTGTGCCCAGCTCACAAGAAAGCGAGTTGAAGAAAGGAGCTCAGGGGCACTGTACTTCACAAACCTGCAGAGTTATAAATGACAGCTATCCTCCAAAAATATATTGAAGTAAGCCTGCGAAGGGGACTTGAAAGCGGGGCTGAATTTCAGGAAAACGATTGCAGGGGGTAGACTGGAATTGCCCTGAAAGCATAGGAAAAGAGGCACAACGTCGACAATGATGCACTTGGCCAAAAAGGGCGTATGCGTTTTTTCCTGAATATATTCAGGAAAAAACGCATACGCCATTTTTGGCCAACCAAGCAAGCCTGTAAAGGAAATCTACACTACAATGAAATCTCACTGCCCCCCCCGGGCAAAAGGGCCATCTGAAAAAAGTGTAAAATCCAGAAAGGTAGGACAGGATATGGAGAACAGGGAGCCTTGTTATGCTGATTGGCAGGATGTAAATTGCCAGCAGCCACCCTGGAGAAGTGTATGGTGTTTCCTGAAACACGTAAGAAACAAAGCAACACAGCCTACGGCACTTCCACTTATGGTCCTATAGCTTATGGAAATTAAAATCAAAAACAGACAGCCACCCCAAAATTTGGGACGGCTGTGTTCACAAGAAGCTCGTCTACAGTATCAGGTAAATATCCCAGAAAGCAAAAAATGGATAAAGAAATTGTGGCACGTACGTGCAATGCAATATCACTCAGCAATGAAATCTGTGTCATCAGGCCCGTAGCGTCATAGTATGTGGATGCAGGTACGGTGATTCTACGTGAACTACGTCACACAGAAAAAGAAACATCATAAGATATCACTAATACACGGAATGTAAACTTGACTACACATGAAATGAATTACAAAACAGAACAGGGTCTCAAATTTAGAAAACCAACTAGTGCTTGCTTATGGGGAAAGGTGCGTTGGGGTGCTGCATAAAACCAGAGACTGAAATTAGCACAGATAACTTTCCATAAGCCAAATATGTAATAGACAAGACCTACTCCTTGCTCAACGAAATGGACCCAACACCACATATTCAACGCCTAGGAATATACCTGACTAGGAAGAATCTTAAAACCCATGGATATATATGTCTCCGTAAGAGAATCAAGCGTGTGTACAGCGGCCGAAACGCAGCAGTGAAAATCCGATAAATCCCATTATCAAAATAAATTTCGAAAACAAAACACAAAGACAGTGAAATAGAGAGCAATTCTTAAATAATTCACTCAGGGCATGTGATGCAACCGGGATTGACCACATCTACACCCAGAGCTGGTTGAGACATAAGGCTGGACACTTCAGGCTGATAGCACTGGTGAGTTTCGGTGAGCAAATGCAGACCCTTTGAAGTCATACTGCATGGTACCCATTCCATGGGTCCCAACTCTCCAGGTTCAAGGCATTCTTCCTCCAGCTAAAACATGCATGGGAAACCCAGAGTATCGTCCACCGTGTGATTGGGAAACGATTTAAAATGCATCTCAGATTTCGTATCCTGGTCCTCGGGTTCACTATTCCAGATGCTTTACTAACACTCTCCCCGCTTGGAGAGTCAGTGCCTTTAACCTCCTGTTTGGCACAGCTTGCCATTTCTGTGCAAGATGAACAGGAATAGGGAGAACCAATGAGAGAATAGCTGTAGGTGCCTGCACGGGCAAATGTAACGCTCATTGCCCACCAGGAAGAGGAATTAAACAAAGGCTCAGTGTGCCCTGCTGGAAACAGAATAGGGCCTGAAGCAATCCTGCGGTTTTGTGCCCAGCTCACAAGAAAGCGAGTTGAAGAAAGGAGCTCAGGGGCACTGTACTTCACAAACCTGCAGAGTTATAAATGACAGCTATCCTCCAAAAATATATTGAAGTAAGCCTGCGAAGGGGACTTGAAAGCGGGGCTGAATTTCAGGAAAACGATTGCAGGGGGTAGACTGGAATTGCCCTGAAAGCATAGGAAAAGAGGCACAACGTCGACAATGATGCACTTGGCCAAAAAGGGCGTAGGCGTTTTTTCCTGAATATATTCAGGAAAAAACGCATACGCCCTTTTTGGCCAACCAAGCAAGCCTGTAAAGGAAATCTGCACTACAATGAAATCTCACTGCCCCCCCCCCGGGCAAAAGGGCCATCTGAAAAAAGTGTAAAATCCAGAAAGGTAGGACAGGATATGGAGAACAGGGAGCCTTGTTATGCTGATTGGCAGGATGTAAATTGCCAGCAGCCACCCTGGAGAAGTGTATGGTGTTTCCTGAAACACGTAAGAAACAAAGCAACACAGCCTATGGTACTTCCACTTATGGTCCTATAGCTTACGGAAATTAAAATCAATAACAGACAGCCACCTCAATATTTGGGACGGCTGTGTTCACAAGAAGCTCGTCTACAGTATCAGGTAAATATCCCAGAAAGCAAAAAATGGATAAAGAAATTGTGGCACGTACGTGCAATGCAATATCACTCAGCAATGAAATCTGTGTCATCAGGCCCGTAGCGGCATAGTAAGTGGATGCAGGTACGGTGATTCTACGTGAACTACGTCACACAGAAAAAGAAACATCATAAGATATCACTAATACACGGAATGTAAACTTGACTACACATGAACTGAATTACAAAACAGAACAGGGTCTCAAATTTAGAAAACCAACTAGTGCTTGCTTATGGGGAAAGGTGTGTTGGGGTGCTGCATAAAACCAGAGACTGAAATTAGCACAGATAACATTCCATAAGCCAAATATGTAATAGACAAGACCTACTCCTTGCTCAACGAAATGGACTCAACACCACATATTCAACGCCTAGGAATATACCTGACTAGGAAGAATCTTAAAACCCATGGATATATATGTCTCCGTAAGAGAATCAAGCGTGTGTACAGCGGCGGAAATGCAGCAGTGAAAATCCGATAAATCCCATTATCAAAATAAATTTCGAAAACAAAACACAAAGACAGTGAAATAGAGAGCAATTCTTAAATAATTCACTCAGGACATGTGATGCAACCGGGATTGACCACATCTACAAACAGAGTTGGTTGAGACATAAGGCTGGACACTTCTGGCTGATAGCACTGGTGAGTTTCGGTGAGCAAATGCAGACCCTTTGAAGTCATACTGCATGGTACCCATTCCATGGGTCCCAACTCTCCAGGTTCAAGGCATTCTTCCTCCAGCTAAAACATGAATAGGAAACCCAGAGTATCGTCCACCGTGTGATTGGGAAACGATTTAAAATGCATCTCAGTTTTCGTATCCTGGTCCTCGGGTTCACCATTCCAGATGCTTTACTAACACTCTCCCCGCTTGGAGAGTCTGTGCCTTTAACCTCCTGTTTGGCACAGCTTGCCATTTCTGTGCAAGATGAACAGGAATAGGGAGAACCAATGAGAGACTAGCTGTAGGTGTCTGCACGGGCAAATGTAACGCTCATTGCCCACCAGGAAGAGGAATTAAACAAAGGCTCAGTGTGCCCTGCTGGAAACAGATTAGGGCCTGAAGCAATCCTGCGGTTTTGTGCCCAGCTCACAAGAAAGCGAGTTGAAGAAAGGAGCTCAGGGGCACTGTACTTCACAAACCTGCAGAGTTATAAATGACAGCTATCCTCCAAAAATATATTGAAGTAAGCCTGCGAAGGGGACTTGAAAGCGGGGCTGAATTTCAGGAAAACGATTGCAGGGGGTAGACTGGAATTGCCCTGAAAGCATAGGAAAAGAGGCACAACGTCGACAATGATGCACTTGGCCAAAAAGGGCGTATGCGTTTTTTCCTGAATATATTCAGGAAAAAACGCATACGCCCTTTTTGGCGAACCAAGCAAGCCTGTAAAGGAAATCTGCACTACAATGAAATCTCACTGCCCCCCCCGGGCAAAAGGGCCATCTGAAAAAAGTGTAAAATCCAGAAAGGTAGGACAGGATATGGAGAACAGGGAGCCTTGTTATGCTGATTGGCAGGATGTAAATTGCCAGCAGCCACCCTGGAGAAGTGTATGGTGTTTCCTGAAACACGTAAGAAACAAAGCAACACAGCCTACGGCACTTCCACTTATGGTCCTATAGCTTATGGAAATTAAAATCAAAAACAGACAGCCACCCCAATATTTGGGACGGCTGTGTTCACAAGAAGCTCGTCTACAGTATCAGGTAAATATCCCAGAAAGCAAAAAATGGATAAAGAAATTGTGGCACGTACGTGCAATGCAATATCACTCAGCAATGAAATCTGTGTCATCAGGCCCGTAGCGGCATAGTAAGTGGATGCAGGTACGGTGATTCTACGTGAACTACGTCACACAGAAAAAGAAACATCATAAGATATCACTAATACACGGAATGTAAACTTGACTACACATGAAATGAATTACAAAACAGAGCAGGGTCTCAAATTTAGAAAACCAACTAGTGCTTGCATATGGGGAAAGGTGCGTTGGGGTGCTGCATAAAACCAGAGACTGAAATTAGCACAGATAACTTTCCATAAGCCAAATATGTAATAGACAAGACCTACTCCTTGCTCAACGAAATGGACCCAACACCACATATTCAACGCCTAGGAATATACCTGACTAGGAAGAATTTTAAAACCCATGGATATATATGTCTCCGTAAGAGAATCAAGCGTGTGTACAGCGGCCGAAACGCAGCAGTGAAAATCCGATAAATCCCATTATCAAAATAAATTTCGAAAACAAAACACAAAGACAGTGAAATAGAGAGCAATTCTTAAATAATTCACTCAGGGCATGTGATGCAACCGGGATTGACCACATCTACACCCAGAGCTGGTTGAGACATAAGGCTGGACACTTCAGGCTGATAGCACTGGTGAGTTTCGGTGAGCAAATGCAGACCCTTTGAAGTCATACTGCATGGTACCCATTCCATGGGTCCCAACTCTCCAGGTTCAAGGCATTCTTCCTCCAGCTAAAACATGCATGGGAAACCCAGAGTATCGTCCACCGTGTGATTGGGAAACGATTTAAAATGCATCTCAGATTTCGTATCCTGGTCCTCGGGTTCACTATTCCAGATGCTTTACTAACACTCTCCCCGCTTGGAGAGTCAGTGCCTTTAACCTCCTGTTTGGCACAGCTTGCCATTTCTGTGCAAGATGAACAGGAATAGGGAGAACCAATGAGAGAATAGCTGTAGGTGCCTGCACGGGCAAATGTAACGCTCATTGCCCACCAGGAAGAGGAATTAAACAAAGGCTCAGTGTGCCCTGCTGGAAACAGAATAGGGCCTGAAGCAATCCTGCGGTTTTGTGCCCAGCTCACAAGAAAGCGAGTTGAAGAAAGGAGCTCAGGGGTACTGTACTTCACAAACCTGCAGAGTTATAAATGACAGCTATCCTCCAAAAATATATTGAAGTAAGCCTGCGAAGGGGACTTGAAAGCGGGGCTGAATTTCAGGAAAACGATTGCAGGGGGTAGACTGGAATTGCCCTGAAAGCATAGGAAAAGAGGCACAACGTCGACAATGATGCACTTGGCCAAAAAGGGCGTAGGCGTTTTTTCCTGAATATATTCAGGAAAAAACGCATACGCCCTTTTTGGCCAACCAAGCAAGCCTGTAAAGGAAATCTGCACTACAATGAAATCTCACTGCCCCCCCCGGGCAAAAGGGCCATCTGAAAAAAGTGTAAAATCCAGAAAGGTAGGACAGGATATGGAGAACAGGGAGCCTTGTTATGCTGATTGGCAGGATGTAAATTGCCAGCAGCCACCCTGGAGAAGTGTATGGTGTTTCCTGAAACACGTAAGAAACAAAGCAACACAGCCTATGGTACTTCCACTTATGGTCCTATAGCTTACGGAAATTAAAATCAATAACAGACAGCCACCTCAATATTTGGGACGGCTGTGTTCACAAGAAGCTCGTCTACAGTATCAGGTAAATATCCCAGAAAGCAAAAAATGGATAAAGAAATTGTGGCACGTACGTGCAATGCAATATCACTCAGCAATGAAATCTGTGTCATCAGGCCCGTAGCGGCATAGTAAGTGGATGCAGGTACGGTGATTCTACGTGAACTACGTCACACAGAAAAAGAAACATCATAAGATATCACTAATACACGGAATGTAAACTTGACTACACATGAACTGAATTACAAAACAGAACAGGGTCTCAAATTTAGAAAACCAACTAGTGCTTGCTTATGGGGAAAGGTGTGTTGGGGTGCTGCATAAAACCAGAGACTGAAATTAGCACAGATAACATTCCATAAGCCAAATATGTAATAGACAAGACCTACTCCTTGCTCAACGAAATGGACTCAACACCACATATTCAACGCCTAGGAATATACCTGACTAGGAAGAATCTTAAAACCCATGGATATATATGTCTCCGTAAGAGAATCAAGCGTGTGTACAGCGGCGGAAATGCAGCAGTGAAAATCCGATAAATCCCATTATCAAAATAAATTTCGAAAACAAAACACAAAGACAGTGAAATAGAGAGCAATTCTTAAATAATTCACTCAGGACATGTGATGCAACCGGGATTGACCACATCTACAAACAGAGTTGGTTGAGACATAAGGCTGGACACTTCTGGCTGATAGCACTGGTGAGTTTCGGTGAGCAAATGCAGACCCTTTGAAGTCATACTGCATGGTACCCATTCCATGGGTCCCAACTCTCCAGGTTCAAGGCATTCTTCCTCCAGCTAAAACATGAATAGGAAACCCAGAGTATCGTCCACCGTGTGATTGGGAAACGATTTAAAATGCATCTCAGTTTTCGTATCCTGGTCCTCGGGTTCACCATTCCAGATGCTTTACTAACACTCTCCCCGCTTGGAGAGTCTGTGCCTTTAACCTCCTGTTTGGCACAGCTTGCCATTTCTGTGCAAGATGAACAGGAATAGGGAGAACCAATGAGAGACTAGCTGTAGGTGTCTGCACGGGCAAATGTAACGCTCATTGCCCACCAGGAAGAGGAATTAAACAAAGGCTCAGTGTGCCCTGCTGGAAACAGATTAGGGCCTGAAGCAATCCTGCGGTTTTGTGCCCAGCTCACAAGAAAGCGAGTTGAAGAAAGGAGCTCAGGGGCACTGTACTTCACAAACCTTCAGAGTTATAAATGACAGCTATCCTCCAAAAATATATTGAAGTAAGCCTGCGAAGGGGACTTGAAAGCGGGGCTGAATTTCAGGAAAACGATTGCAGGGGGTAGACTGGAATTGCCCTGAAAGCATAGGAAAAGAGGCACAACGTCGACAATGATGCACTTGGCCAAAAAGGGCGTATGCGTTTTTTCCTGAATATATTCAGGAAAAAACGCATACGCCCTTTTTGGCGAACCAAGCAAGCCTGTAAAGGAAATCTGCACTACAATGAAATCTCACTGCCCCCCCCGGGCAAAAGGGCCATCTGAAAAAAGTGTAAAATCCAGAAAGGTAGGACAGGATATGGAGAACAGGGAGCCTTGTTATGCTGATTGGCAGGATGTAAATTGCCAGCAGCCACCCTGGAGAAGTGTATGGTGTTTCCTGAAACACGTAAGAAACAAAGCAACACAGCCTACGGCACTTCCACTTATGGTCCTATAGCTTATGGAAATTAAAATCAAAAACAGACAGCCACCCCAATATTTGGGACGGCTGTGTTCACAAGAAGCTCGTCTACAGTATCAGGTAAATATCCCAGAAAGCAAAAAATGGATAAAGAAATTGTGGCACGTACGTGCAATGCAATATCACTCAGCAATGAAATCTGTGTCATCAGGCCCGTAGCGGCATAGTAAGTGGATGCAGGTACGGTGATTCTACGTGAACTACGTCACACAGAAAAAGAAACATCATAAGATATCACTAATACACGGAATGTAAACTTGACTACACATGAAATGAATTACAAAACAGAGCAGGGTCTCAAATTTAGAAAACCAACTAGTGCTTGCATATGGGGAAAGGTGCGTTGGGGTGCTGCATAAAACCAGAGACTGAAATTAGCACAGATAACTTTCCATAAGCCAAATATGTAATAGACAAGACCTACTCCTTGCTCAACGAAATGGACCCAACACCACATATTCAACGCCTAGGAATATACCTGACTAGGAAGAATTTTAAAACCCATGGATATATATGTCTCCGTAAGAGAATCAAGCGTGTGTACAGCGGCCGAAACGCAGCAGTGAAAATCCGATAAATCCCATTATCAAAATAAATTTCGAAAACAAAACACAAAGACAGTGAAATAGAGAGCAATTCTTAAATAATTCACTCAGGGCATGTGATGCAACCGGGATTGACCACATCTACACCCAGAGCTGGTTGAGACATAAGGCTGGACACTTCAGGCTGATAGCACTGGTGAGTTTCGGTGAGCAAATGCAGACCCTTTGAAGTCATACTGCATGGTACCCATTCCATGGGTCCCAACTCTCCAGGTTCAAGGCATTCTTCCTCCAGCTAAAACATGCATGGGAAACCCAGAGTATCGTCCACCGTGTGATTGGGAAACGATTTAAAATGCATCTCAGATTTCGTATCCTGGTCCTCGGGTTCACTATTCCAGATGCTTTACTAACACTCTCCCCGCTTGGAGAGTCAGTGCCTTTAACCTCCTGTTTGGCACAGCTTGCCATTTCTGTGCAAGATGAACAGGAATAGGGAGAACCAATGAGAGAATAGCTGTAGGTGCCTGCACGGGCAAATGTAACGCTCATTGCCCACCAGGAAGAGGAATTAAACAAAGGCTCAGTGTGCCCTGCTGGAAACAGAATAGGGCCTGAAGCAATCCTGCGGTTTTGTGCCCAGCTCACAAGAAAGCGAGTTGAAGAAAGGAGCTCAGGGGTACTGTACTTCACAAACCTGCAGAGTTATAAATGACAGCTATTCTCCAAAAATATATTGAAGTAAGCCTGCGAAGGGGACTTGAAAGCGGGGCTGAATTTCAGGAAAACGATTGCAGGGGGTAGACTGGAATTGCCCTGAAAGCATAGGAAAAGAGGCACAACGTCGACAATGATGCACTTGGCCAAAAAGGGCGTATGCGTTTTTTCCTGAATATATTCAGGAAAAAACGCATACGCCCTTTTTGGCCAACCAAGCAAGCCTGTAAAGGAAATCCTCACTACAATGAAATCTCACTGCCCCCCCGGGCAAAAGGGCCATCTGAAAAAAGTGTAAAATCCAGAAAGGTAGGACAGGATATGGAGAACAGGGAGCCTTGTTATGCTGATTGGCAGGATGTAAATTGCCAGCAGCCACCCTGGAGAAGTGTATGGTGTTTCCTGAAACACGTAAGAAACAAAGCAACACAGCCTATGGCACTTCCACTTATGGTCCTATAGCTTACAGAAATTAAAATCAAAAACAGACAGCCACCCCAATATTTGGGACGGCTGTGTTCACAAGAAGCTCGTCTACAGTATCAGGTAAATATCCCAGAAAGCAAAAAATGGATAAAGAAGTTGTGGCACGTACGTACAATGCAATATCACTCAGCAATGAAATCTGTGTCATCAGGCCCGTAGCGGCATAGTGAGTGGATGCAGGTATGGTGATTCTACGTGAACTACGTCACACAGAAAAAGAAACATCATAAGATATCACTAATACACGGAATGTAAACTTGACTACACATGAACTGAATTACAAAACAGAACAGGGTCTCAAATTTAGAAAACCAACTAGTGCTTGCTTATGGAGAAAGGTGCCTTGGGGTGCTGCATAAAACCAGAGACTTAAATTAGCACAGATAACTTTCCATAAGCCAAATATGTAATAGACAAGACCTACTCCTTGCTCAACGAAATGGACCCAACACCACATATTCAACGCCTAGGAATATACCTGACTAGGAAGAATCTTAAAACCCATGGATATATATGTCTCCGTAAGAGAATCAAGCGTGTGTACAGCGGCCGAAACGCAGCAGTGAAAATCCGATAAATCCCATTATCAAAATAAATTTAGAAAACAAAACACAAAGACAGTGAAATAGAGAGCAATTCTTAAATAATTCACTCAGGGCATGTGATGCAACCGGGATTGACCACATCTACACCCAGAGCTGGTTGAGACATAAGGCTGGACACTTCAGGCTGATAGCATTGGTGAGTTTCGGTGAGCAAATGCAGACCCTTTGAAGTCATACTGCATGGTACCCATTCCATGGGTCCCAGCTCTCCAGGTTCAAGGGATTCTTCCTCCAGCTAAAACATGCATGGGAAACCCAGAGTATCGTGCACAGTGTGATTGGGAAACGATTTAAAATGCATCTCAGTTTTCGTATCCTGGTCCTCGGGTTCACCATTCCAGATGCTTTACTAACACTCTCCCCGCTTGGAGAGTCAGTGCCTTTAACCTCCTGTTTGGCACAGCTTGCCATTTCTGTGCAAGATGAACAGGAATAGGGAGAACCAATGAGAGACTAGCTGTAGGTGTCTGCACGGGCAAATGTAACGCTCATTGCCCACCAGGAAGAGGAATTAAACAAAGGCTCAGTGTGCCCTGCTGAAAACAGATTAGGGCCTGAAGCAATCCTGCGGTTTTGTGCCCAGCTCACAAGAAAGCGAGTTTAAGAAAGGAGCTCAGGGGCACTGTAATTCACAAACCTGCAGAGTTATAAATGACAGCTATCCTCCAAAAATATATTGAAGTAAGCCTGCGAAGGGGACTTGAAAGCGGGGCAGAATTTCAGGAAAACGATTGCAGGGGGTAGACTGGAATTGCCCTGAAAGCATAGGAAAAGAGGCACAACGTCGACAATGATGCACTTGGCCAAAAAGGGCGTATGCGTTTTTTCCTGAATATATTCAGGAAAAAACGCATATGCCCTTTTTGGCCAACCAAGCAAGCCTGTAAAGGAAATCTGCACTACAATGAAGTCTCACTGCCCCCCCCCCCGGGGCAAAAGGGCCATCTGAAAAAAGTGTAAAATCCAGAAAGGTAGGACAGGATATGGAGAACAGGGAGCCTTGTTATGCTGATTGGCAAGATGTAAATTGCCAGCAGCCACCCTAGAGAAGTGTATGGTGTTTCCTGAATCACGTAAGAAACAAAGCAACACAGCCTATGGAACTTCCACTTATGGTCCTATAGCTTACGGAAATTAAAATCAAAAACAGACAGCCACCCCAATATTTGGGACGGCTGTGTTCACAAGAAGCTCGTCTACAGTATCAGGTAAATATCCCAGAAAGCAAAAAATGGATAAAGAAGTTGTGGCACGTACGTGCAATGCAATATAACTCAGCAATGAAATCTGTGTCATCAGGCCTGTAGCGGCATAGTGAGTGGATCCACGTACGGTGATTCTACGTGAACTACGTCACACAGAAAAAGAAACATCATAAGATATCACTAATACATGGAATGTAAACTTGACTACACATGAACTGAATTACAAAACAGAACAGGGTTTCAAATTTAGAAAAGCAACTAGTGCTTGCTTATGGGGAAAGGTGCGTTGGGGTGCTGCATAAAACCAGAGACTGAAATTAGCACAGATAACTTTCCATAAGCCAAATATGTAATAGACAAGACCTACTCCTTGCTCAACGAAATGGACCCAACACCACATATTCAACGCCTAGGAATATACCTGACTAGGAAGAATCTTAAAACCCATGGATATATATGTCTCCGTAAGAGAATCAAGCGTGTGTACAGCGGCCAAAACGCAGCAGTGAAAATCCGATAAATCCCATTATCAAAATAAATTTCGAAAACAAAACACAAAGACAGTGAAATAGAGAGCAATTCTTAAATAATTCACTCAGGGCATGTGATGCAACCGGGATTGACGACATCTACACCCAGAGCTGGTTGAGACATAAGGCTGGACACTTCAGGCTGATAGCATTGGTGAGTTTCGGTGAGCAAATGCAGACCCTTTGAAGTCATACTGCATGGTACCCATTCCATTGGTCCCAACTCTCCAGGTTCAAGGGTTTCTTCCTCCAGCTATAACATGCATGGGAAACCCAGTGTATCGTCCACCGTGTGATTGGGAAACGATTTAAAATGCATCTCAGTTTTCGTTTCCTGGTCCTCGGGTTCACCATTCCAGATGCTTTACTAACACTCTCCCCGCTTGGAGAGTCAGTGCCTTTAACCTCCTGTTTGGCACAGCTTGCCATTTCTGTGCAAGATGAACAGGAATAGGGAGAACCAATGAGAGACTAGCTGTAGGTGTCTGCACGGGCAAATGTAATGCTCATTGCCCACCAGGAAGAGGAATTAAACAAAGGCTCAGCGTGCCCTGCTGAAAACAGATTAGGGCCAGAAGCAATCCTTTGGTTTTGTGTCCAGCTCACAAGAAAGCGAGTTGAAGAAAGGAGCTCAGGGGCACTGTAATTCACAAACCTGCAGAGTTATAAATGACAGCTATCCTCCAAAAATATATTGAAGTAAGCCTGCGAAGGGGACTTGAAAGCGGGGCTGAATTTCAGGAAAACGATTGCAGGGGGTAGACTGGAATTGCCCTGAAAGCATAGGAAAAGAGGCACAACGTCGACAATGATGCACTTGGACAAAAAGGGCGTATGCGTTTTTTCCTGAATATATTCAGGAAAAAACGCATACGCCCTTTTTGGCCAACCAAGCAAGCCTGTAAAGGAAATCTGCACTACAATGAAATCTCACTGCCCCCCCTCCCCGGGCAAAAGGGCCATCTGAAAAATGTGTGAAATCCAGAAAGGTAGGACAGGATATGGAGAACAGGGAGCCTTGTTATGCTGATTGGCAGGATGTAAATTGCCAGCAGCCACCCTGGAGAAGTGTATGGTGTTTCCTGAAACACGTAAGAAACAAAGCAACACAGCCTATGGCACTTCCACTTATGGTCCTATAGCTTACGGAAATTAAAATAAAAAAATAGACAGCCACCCCAATATTTGGGACGGCTGTGTTCACAAGAAGCTCGTCTACAGTATCAGGTAAATATCCCAGAAATCAAAAAATGGATAAAGATGTTGTGGCACGTACGTACAATGCAATATCACTCAGCAATGAAATCTGTGTCATCAGGCCCGTAGCGGCATAGTGAGTGGATGCAGGTACGGTGATTCTACGTGAACTACGTCACACAGAAAAAGAAACATCATAAGATATCACTAATACACGGAATGTAAACTTGACTACACATGAACTGAATTACAAAACAGAACAGGGTCTCAAATTTAGTAAACCAACTAGTGCTTGCTTATGGGGAAAGGTGCCTTGGGGTGCTGCATAAAACCAGAGACTGAAATTAGCACAGATAACTTTCCATAAGCCAAATATGTAATAGACAAGACCTACTCCTTGCTCAACGAAATGGACCCAATACAACATATTCAACGCCTAGGAATATACCTGACTAGGAAGAATCTTAAAACCCATGGATATATATGTCTCCGTAAGAGAATCAAGCGTGTGTACTGCGGCCGAAACGCAGCAGTGAAAATCCGATAAATCCCATTATCAAAATAAATTTCGAAAACAAAACACAAAGACAGTGAAATAGAGAGCAATTCTTAAATAATTCACTCAGGGCAGGTGATGCAACCGGGATTGACCACATCTACACCCAGAGCTGGTTGAGACATAAGGCTGGACACTTCAGGCTGATAGCATTGGTGAGTTTCGGTGAGCAAATGCAGACCCTTTGAAGTCATACTGCATGGTACCCATTCCATGGGTCCCAACTCTCCAGGTTCAAGGCATTCTTCCTCCAGCTAAAACATGCATGGGAAACCCAGAGTATTGTCCACCGTGTGATTGGGAAACGATTTAAAATGCATCTCAGTTTTCGTATCCTGGTCCTCGGGTTCACCATTCCAGATGCTTTACTAACACTCTCCCCGCTTGGAGAGTCAGTGCTTTAACCTCCTGTTGGGCACAGCTTGCAATTTCTGTGCACGATGAACAGGAATAGGGAAAACCAATGAGAGACTAGCTATAGGTGTCTGCACCTGCAAATGTAACGCTCATTTCCCACCAGGAAGAGGAATTAACCAAAGGCTCAGCATGCCCTGCCGGAAACAGATTAGGGCCTGAAGCAATCCTGCCGTTTTGTGCCCAGCTCACAAGAAAGCGAGTTGAAGAAAGGAGCTCAGGGGCACTGTAATTCACAAACCTGCAGAGTTATAAATGACAGCTATCCTCCAAAAATATATTGAAGTAAGCCTGTGAAGGGGACTTGAAAGCAGGGCAGAGTTTCAGGAAAACCATTGCAGGGGGTAGACTGGAATTGCCCTGAAAGCATAGGAAAAGAGGCACATCGTCCACAATGATGCACTTGGCCAAAAAGGGCGTATGCGTTTTTTCCTGAATATATTCAGGAAAAAACGCATACGCCCTTTTTGGCCAACAAAGCAAGCCTCTAAAGGAAATCCTCACTACAATGAAATCTCACTGCCCCCCCGGGCAAAAGGGCCATCTGAAAAAAGTGTAAAATCCAGAAAGGTAGGACAGGATATGGAGAACAGGGAGCCTTGTTATGCTGATTGGCAGGATGTAAATTGCCAGCAGCCACCCTGGAGAAGTGTATGGTGTTTCCTGAAACACGTAAGAAACAAAGCAACACAGCCTATGGAACTTCCACTTATGGTCCTATAGCTTACGGAAATTAAAATCAAAAACAGACAGCCACCCCAATATTTGGGACGGCTGTGTTCACAAGAAGCTCGTCTACAGTATCAGGTAAATATCCCAGAAAGCAAAAAATGGATAAAGAAGTTGTGGCACGTACGTGCAATGCAGTATCACTCAGCAATGAAATCTGTGTCATCAGGCCCGTAGCGGCATAGTGAGTGGATGCAGGTACGGTGATTCTACGTGAACTACGTCACACAGAAAAAGAAACATCATAAGATATCACTAATGCACGGAATGTAAACTTGACTACACATGAACTGAATTACAAAAGAGAACAGGGTCTCAAATTTAGAAAACCAACTAGTGCTTGCTTATGGGGAAAGGTGCCTTGGGTTGCTGCATAAAAGCAGAGACTGAAATTAGCACAGATAACATTCCATAAGCCAAATATGTAATAGACAAGACCTACTCCTTGCTCAACGAAATGCACTAAACACCACATATTCAACGCCTAGGAATATACCTGACTAGGAAGAATCTTAAAACCCATGGATATATATGTCTCCGTAAGAGAATCAAGCGTGTGTACAGCGGCTGAAACGCAGCAGTGAAAATCTGATAAATCCCATTATCAAAATAAATTTCTAAAACAAAACACAAAGACAGTGAAATAGAGAGCGATTCTTAAATAATTCACTCAGCGCATGTGATGCAACCGGGATAGACCACATCTACACCCAGAGCTGGTAGAGACATAAGGCTGGACACTACAGGCTGATAGCATTTGTGAGTTTCGGTGAGCAAATGCAGACCCTTTGAAGTCATACTGCATGGTACCTATTCCATGGGTCCCAACTCTTCAGGTTCAAGGGATTCTTCCTCCAGCTAAAACATGCATGGGAAACCCACAGTATGGTCCACCGTGTGATTGGGAAACGATTTATAATGCATCTCACTTTTCGTATCCTGGTCCTCGGGTTCACCATTCCAGATGCTTTACTAACACTCTCCCTGCTTGGAGAGTCAGTGCCTTTAACCTCCTGTTTGGCACAGCTTGCAATTTCTGTGCAAGATGAACAGGAATAGGGAGAACCAATGAGAGACTAGCTGTAGGTGTCTGCACGGGCAAATGTAACGCTCATTGCTGACCAGGAAGAGAAATTAACCAAAGGCTCAGTGTGCCCTGCCGGAAACAGATTAGGGCCTGAAGCAATCCTGCGGTTTTGTGCCCAGCTCACAAGAAAGCGAGTTGAAGAAAGGAGCTCAGGGGCACTGTAATTCACAAACCTGCAGAGTTATAAATGACAGCTATCCTCCAAAAATATATTGAAGTAAGCCTGCGAAGGGGACTTGAAAGCGGTGCAGAATTTCAGGAAAACGATTCCAGGGGGTAGACTGGAATTGCCCTGAAAGCATAGGAAAAGAGGCACAACGTCGACAATGATGCACTTGGCCAAAAAGGGCGTATGCGTTTTTTCCTGAATATATTCAGGAAAAAACGCATACGCACTTTTAGGCCAACCAAGCAAGCCTGTAAACGAAATCTGCACTACAATGAAGTCTCACTGCCCCCCGGGCAAAAGGGCCATCTGAAAAAAGTTTAAAATCCAGAAATGTAGGACAGGATATCGAGAACAGGGAGCCTTGTTATGCTGATTGGCAGGATGTAAATTGCCGGCAGCCACCCTGGAGAAGTGTATGGTGTTTCCTGAAACACGTAAGAAACAAAGCAACACAGCCTATGGCACTTCCACTTATGGTCCTATAGCTTATGGAAATTAAAATCAAAGACAGACAGCCACCCCAATATTTGGGACGGCTGTGTTAACAAGAAGCTCGTCTACAGTATCAGGTAAATATCCCAGAAAGCAAAAAATGGATAAAGAAGTTGTGGCACGTACGTACAATGCAATATCACTCAGCAATGAAATCTGTGTCATCAGGCCCGTAGCGGCATAGTGAGTGGATGCAGGTACGGTGATTCTACGTGAACTACGTCACACAGAAAAAGAAACATCATAAGATATCACTAATACACGGAATGTAAACTTGACTACACATGAACTGAATTACAAAACAGAACAGGGTCTCAAATTTAGAAAACCAACTAGTGCTTGCTTATGGGAAAAGGTGCCTTGGGGTGCTGCATAAAACCAGAGACTGAAATTAGCACAGATAACTTTCCATAAGCCAAATATGTAATAGACAAGACCTACTACTTGCTCAACGAAATGGACCCAACACCACATATTCAATGCCTAGGAATATACCTGACTAGGATGAATCTTAAAACCCATGGATATATATGTCTCCGTAAGAGAATCAAGCGTGTGTACAGCGGCCGAAAC
This sequence comes from Phocoena phocoena, assembly GCF_963924675.1. Lineage (NCBI taxonomy): Eukaryota > Metazoa > Chordata > Mammalia > Artiodactyla > Phocoenidae > Phocoena > Phocoena phocoena. The sequence continues at coordinate 1,081,488 of NW_027077566.1, read as the reverse complement.
GCAGCAGTGAAAATCCGATAAATCCCATTATCAAAATAAATTTCGAAAACAAAACACAAAGACAGTGAAATAGAGAGCAATTCTTAAATAATTCACTCAGGGCATGTGATGCAACCGGGATTTACCACATCTACACCCAGAGCTGGTTGAGACATAAGGCTGGACACTTCAGGCTGATAGCATTGGTGAGTTTCGGTGAGCAAATGCAGACCCTTTGAAGTCATACTGCATGGTACCCATTCCATGGGTCCCAAATCTCCAGGTTCAAGGGATTCTTCCTGCAGCTAAAACATGCATGGGAAACCCAGAGTATCGTCCACCGTGTGATTGGGAAACGATTTAAAATGCATCTCAGTTTTCGTATCCTGGTCCTCGGGTTCAACATTCCAGATGCTTTACTACCACTCTCCCTGCTTGGTGTGTCAGTGCCTTTAACCTCCTCTTTGGCACAGCTTGCAATTTCTGTGCAAGATGAACAGGAATAGGGAGAACCAATGAGAGACTAGCTGTAGGTGTCTGCACGGGCAAATGTAACGCTCATTTCCCACCAGGAAGAGGAATTAACCAAAGGCTCAGCATGCCCTGCCGGAAACAGATTAGGGCCTGAAGCAATCCTGCGGTTTTGTGCCCTGCTCACAAGAAAGCGAGTTGAAGAAAGGAGCTCAGGGGCACTGTAATTCACAAACCTGCAGAGTTATAAATAACAGCTATCCTCCAAAAATATATTGAAGTAAGTCTGCGAAGGGGACTTGAAAGCGGGGCAGAATTTCAGGAAAACGATTGCAGGGGGTAGACTGGAATTGCCCTGAAAGCATAGGAAAAGAGGCAGAATGTCAACAATGATGCACTTGGCCAAAAAGGGCGTATGCGTTTTTTCCTGAATATATTCAGGGAAAAACGCATACGCTCTTTTTGGCCAACCAAGCAAGCCTGGAAAAGAAATCTGCACTACAATGAAGTCTCACTGCCCCCCGGGCAAAAGGGCCATCTGAAAAAAGTGTAAAATCCAGAAAGGTAGGACAGGATATGGAGAACAGGGAGCCTTGTTATGCTGATTGGCAGGATGTAAATTGCCAACAGCCACCCTGGAGAAGTGTATGGTGTTTCCTGAAACACGTAAGAAAGAAAGCAACACAGCCTATGGCAATTGCACTTATGGTCCTATTCCTTAGGGAAATTAAAATCAAAAACAGAGAGCCACCCCTAAGTTTGGGACGGCTGTGTTCCCAAGAAGCTCGTCTACAGTACCAGGTAAATATCCCAGAAAGCAAAAAATGGATAAAGAAGTTGTGGCACGTACGTGCAATGCAGTATCACTCAGCAATGAAATCTGTGTCATCAGGCCCGTAGCGGCATAGTGAGTGGATGCAGGTACGGTGATTCTACGTGAACTACGTCACACAGAAAAAGAAACATCATAAGATATCACTAATGCACGGAATGTAAACTTGACTACACATGAACTGAATTACAAAACAGAACAGGGTCTCAAATTTAGAAAACCAACTAGTTCTTGCTTATGGGGAAAGGTACCTTGGGGTGCTGCATAAAACCAGAGACTGAAATTAGCACAGATAACATTCCATAAGCCAAATATGTAATAGACAAGACCTACTCCTTGCTCAACGAAATGGACTCAACACCACATATTCAACGCCTAGGAATATACCTGACTAGTAAGAATCTTAAAACCCATGGATATATATGTCTCCGTAAGAGAATCAAGCGTGTGTACAGCGGCTGAAACGCAGCAGTGCAAATCCGATAAATCCCATTATCAAAATAAATTTCGAAAACAAAACACAAAGACAGTGAAATAGAGAGCAATTCTTAAATAATTCACTCAGGGCATGTGATGCAACCGGGATTGACCACATCTACACCCAGAGCTGGTTGAGACATAAGGCTGGACACTTCAGGCTGATAGCATTGGTGAGTTTCGTTGAGCAAATGCAGACCCTTTGAAGTCATACTGCATGGTACCCATTCCATGGGTCCCAACTCTCCAGGTTCAAGGGATTCTTCCTCCAGCTAAAACATGCATGGGAAACCCAGAGTATCATCCACCGTGTGATTGGGAAACGATTTAAAATGCATCTCAGTGTTCGTATCCTGGTCCTCGGGTTCACCATTCCAGATGCTTTACTAACACTCTCCCTGCTTGGAGAGTCAGTGCCTTTAACCTCCTGTTTGGCACAGCTTGCAATTTCTGTGCAAGATGAACAGGAATAGGGAGAACCAATGAGAGACTAGCTGTAGGTTTCTGCACGGGCAAATGTAACGCTCATTTCCCACCAGGAAGAGGAATTAACCAAAGGCTCAGCATGCCCTGCCGGAAACAGATTAGGGCCTGAAGCAATCCTGCGGTTTTGTGCCCAGCTCACAAAAAAGCGAGTTGAAGAAAGGAGCTCAGGGGCACTGTAATTCACAAACCTGCAGAGTTATAAATGACAGCTATCCTCCAAAAATATATTGAAGTAAGTCTGCGAAGGGGACTTGAAAGCGGGGCAGAATTTCAGGAAAACGATTGCAGGGGGTAGACTGGAATTGCCCTGAAAGCATAGGAAAAGAGGCAGAACGTCGACAATGATGCACTTGGCCAAAAAGGGCGTATGCGTTTTTTCCTGAATATATTCAGGAAAAAACGCATACGCCCTTTTTGGCCAACCAAGCAAGACTGTAAAGGAAATCTGCACTACAATGAAGTCTCACTGTCCCCCGGGCAAAAGGGCCATCTGAAAAAAAGTGTAAAATCCAGAAAGGTAGGACAGGATATGGAGAAAAGGGAGCCTTGTTATGCTGATTGGCAGGATGTAAATTGCCAGCAGCCACCCTGGAGAAGTGTATGGTGTTTCCTGAAACACGTAAGAAACAAAGCAACACAGCCTATGGCACTTCCACTTATGGTCCTATAGCTTACGGAAATTAAAATCAAAAACAGACAGCCACCCCAATATTTGGGACGGCTGTGTTCACAAGAAGCTCGTCTAGAGTATCAGGTAAATATCTCAGAAAGCAAAAAATGGATAAAGAAGTTGTGGCACGAACGTACAATGCAATATCACTCAGCAATGAAATCTGTGTCATCAGGCCCGTAGCGGCATAGTGAGTGGATGCAGGTACGGTGATTCTACGTGAACTACGTCACACAGAAAAAGAAACATCATAAGATATCACTAATACACGGAATGTAAACTTGACTACACATGAACTGAATTACAAAACAGAACAGGGTCTCAAATTTAGAAAACCAACTAGTGCTTGTTTTTGGGGAAAGGTGCCTTGGGGGGCTGCCTAAAACGAGAGACTGAAATTAGCACAGATAACTTTCCATAAGCCAAATATGTAATAGACAAGACCTAATCCTTGCTCAACGAAATGGACCCAACACCACATATTCAACGCCGAGGAATATACCTGACTAGGAAGAATCTAAAAACCCATGGATATATATGTCTCCGTAAGAGAATCAAGCGTGTGTACAGCGGCCGAAACGCAGCAGTGAAAATCCGATAAATCCCATTATCAAAATAAATTTCGAAAACAAAACACAAAGACAGTGAAATAGAGAGCTATTCTTAAATAATTCACTCAGGGCATGTGATGCAACCGGGATTGACCACATCTACACCCAGAGCTGGTTGAGACATAAGGCTGGACACTTCAGGCTGATAGCAGTGGTGAGTTTCGGTGAGCAAATGCAGACCCTTTGAAGTCATACTGCATGGTACCCATTCCATGGGTCCCAACTCTCCAGGTTCAAGGGATTCTTCCTCCAGCTAAAACATGCATGGGAAACCCAGAGTATCGTCCACCGTGTGATTGGGAAACGATTTAAAATGCATCTCAGTTGTCGTAACCTGGTCCTCGGGTTCACCATTCCAGATGCTGTACTAACACTCTCCCCGCTTGGAGAGTCAGTGCCTTTAACCTCCTGTTTGGCACAGCTTGCAATTTCTGTGCAAGATGAACAGGAATAGGGAGAACCAATGAGAGACTAGCTGTAGGTGTCTGCACGGGCAAATGTAACGCTCATTGCCGACCAGGAAGAGGAATTAAACAAAAGCTCAGCGTGCCCTGCTGAAAACAGATTAGGGCCTGTAGCAATCCTGCGGTTTTGTGCCCAGCTCACAAGAAAGCGAGTTGAAGAAAGGAGCTCAGGTGCACTGTAATTCACAAACCTGCAGAGTTATAAATGACAGCTATCCTCCAAAAATATATTGAAGTAAGCCTGCGAAGGGGACTTGAAAGCGGGGCAGAATTTCAGGAAAACGATTGCAGGGGGTAGACTGGAATTGCCCTGAAAGCATAGGAAAAGAGGCAGAACGTCGACAATGATGCACTTGGCCAAAAAGGGCGTATGCGTTTTTTCCTGAATATATTGAGGAAAAAACGCATACGCACTTTTTGGCCAACCAAGCAAGCCTGTAAAGGAAATCTGCACTACAATGAAGTCTCACTGCCCCCCAGGCAAAAGGGCCATCTGAAAAAAGTGTAAAATCCAGAAATGTAGGACAGGATATGGAGAACAGGGAGCCTTGTTATGCTGATTGGCAGGATGTAAATTGCCGGCAGCCACCCTGGAGAAATGTATGGTGTTTCCTGAAACTCGTAAGAAACAAAGCAACACAGCCTATGGCACTTCCACTTATGGTCCTATAGCTTACGGAAATTAAAATCAAAAACAGACAGCCACCCCAATATTTGGGACGGCTGTGTTCACAAGAAGCTCGTCTACAGTATCAGGTAAATATCCCAGAAAGTAAAAAATGGATAAAGAATTTGTGGCACGTACGTACAATGCAATATCACTCAGCAATGAAATCTGTGTCATCAGGCCCGTAGCGGCATAGTGAGTGGATGCAGGTACGGTGATTCTACGTGAACTACGTCACACAGAAAAAGAAACATCATAAGATATCACTAATACACGGAATGTAAACTTGACTACACATGAACTGAATTACAAAACAGAGCAGGGTCTCAAATTTAGAAAACCAACTAGTGCTTGCTTATGGGGAAAGGTGCCTTGGGGTGCTGCATAAAACCAGAGACTGAAATTAGTACAGATAACATTCAATAAGACAAATATGTAATAGATAAAGACCTACTCCTTGCTCAACAAAATGGACTCAACACCACATATTCAACGCCTTGGAATATACCTGACTAGGAAGAATCTTAAAACCCATGGATATATATGTCTCCGTAAGAGAATCAAGCGTGTGTACAGCGGCCGATACGCAGCAGTGAAAATCCGATAAATCCCATTATCAAAATAAATTTCGAAAACAAAACACAAAGACAGTGAAATAGAGAGCAATTCTTAAATAATTCACTCAGGGCATGTGATGCAACCGGGATTGACCACATCTACACCCAGAGCTGGTTGAGACATAAGGCTGGACACTACAGGCTGATAGCATTGGTGAGTTTCGGTGAGCAAATGCAGACCCTTTGAAGTCATACTGCATGGTACCTATTCCATGGGTCCCAACTCTTCAGGTTCAAGGGATTCTTCCTCCAGCTAAAACATGCATGGGAAACCCACAGTATGGTCCACCATGTGATTGGGAAACGATTTAAAATGCATCTCAGTTTTCGTATCCTGGTCCTCGGGTTCACCATTCCAGATGCTTTACTAACACTCTCCCCGCTTGGAGAGTCAGTGCCTTTAACCTCCTGTTTCGCACAGCTTGCAATTTCTGTACAAGATGAACAGGAATAGGGAGAACCAATGAGAGACTAGCTATAGGTGTCTGCACGGGCAAATGTAACGCTCATTTCCCACCAGGAAGAGGAATTAAACAAAGGCTCAGTGTGCCCTGCTGGAAACAGATTAGGGCCTGAAGCAATCCTGCGGTTTTGTGCCCAGCTCACAAGAAAGTGAGTTGAACAAAGGAGCTCAGGGGCACTTTACTTCACAAACCTGCAGAGTTATAAATGACAGCTATCCTCCAAAAATATATTGAAGTAAGCCTGCGAAGGGGACTTGAAAGGGGGGCAGAATTTCTGGAAAATGATTGCAGGGGGTAGACTGGAATTGCCCTGAAAGCATAGGAAAAGAGGCAGAACCTCGACAATGATGCACTTGGCCAAAAAGGGCGTATGCGTTTTTTCCTGAATATATTCAGGAAAAAACGCATACGCCCTTTTTGGCCAACCAAGCAAGCCTGTAAAGGAAATCTGCACTACAATGAAGTCTCACTGCCCCACGGGCAAAAGGGACATCTGAAAAAAGTGTAAAATCCAGAAATGTAGGACAGGATATGGAGAACAGGGAGCCTTGTTATGCTGATTGGCAGGATGTAAATTGCCAACAGCCACCCTGGAGAAGTGTATGGTGTTTCATGAAACACGTAAGAAATAAAGCAACACAGCCTATGGCAATTGCACTTATGGTCCTATTCCTTAGGGAAATTAAAATCAAAAACAGAGAGCCACTCCAAAGTTTGGGACGGCTGTGTTCCCAAGTAGTTCGTCTATAGTACCAGGTAAATATCCCAGAAAGCAAAAAATGGATAAAGAAGTTGTGGCACGTACGTGCAATGCAGTATCACTCAGCAATGAAATCTGTGTCATCAGGCCCGTAGCGGCATAGTGAGTGGATGCAGGTACGGTGATTCTACGTGAACTACGTCACACAGAAAAAGAAACATCATAAGATATCACTAATACACGGAATGTAAACTTGACTACACATGAACTGAATTACAAAACAGAACAGGGTCTCAAATTTAGAAAACCAACTAGTGCTTGCTTACGGGAAAAGGTGCCTTGGGGGGCTGCATAAAACCAGAGACTGAAATTAGCACAGATAACTTTCCATAAGCCAAATATGTAATATACAAGACCTACTCCTTGCTCAACGAAATGGAACCAACACCACATATTCAACGCCTAGGAATATACGTGACTAGGAAGAATCTACAAACCCATGGATATATATGTCTCCGTAAGAGAATCAAGCGTGTGTACAGCGGCTGAAACGCAGCAGTGAAAATCCGATAAATCCCATTATCAAAATAAATTTCGAAAACAAAACACAAAGACAGTGAAATAGAGAGCAATTCTTAAATAATTCACTCAGGGCATGTGATGCAACCGGGATTGACCACATCTACACCCAGAGCTGGTTGAGACATAAGGCTGGACACTTCAGGCTGATAGCATTGGTGAGTTTCGGTGAGCAAATGCAGACCCTTTGAAGTCATACTGCATGGTACCCATTCCATGTGTCCCAACTCTCCAGGTTCAAGGGATTCTTCCTCCAGCTAAAACATGCATGGGAAACCCAGAGTATCGTCCACCGTGTGATTGGGAAACGATTTAAAATGCATCTCAGTTTTCGTATCCTGGTCCTCGGGTTCACCATTCCAGATGCTTTACTAACACTCTCCCCGCTTGGAGAGTCAGTGCGTTTAACCTCCTGTTTGGCACAGCTTGCAATTTCTGTGCAAGATGAACAGGAATAGGGAGAACCAATGAGAGACTAGCTGTAGGTGTCTGCACGGGCAAATGTAACGCTCATTGCCCACCAGGAAGAGGAATTAAACAAAGGCTCAGTGTGCCCTGCTGAAAACAGATTAGGGCCTGAAGCAATCCTGCGGTTTTGTGCCCAGCTCACAAGAAAGCGAGTTTAAGAAAGGAGCTCAGGGGCACTGTAATTCACAAACCTGCAGAGTTATAAATGACAGCTATCCTCCAAAAATATATTGAAGTAAGCCTGCGAAGGGGACTTGAAAGCGGGGCAGAATTTCAGGAAAACGATTGCAGGGGGTAGACTGGAATTGCCCTGAAAGCATAGGAAAAGAGGCAGAACTTCGACAATGATGCACTTGGCCGAAAAGGGCGTATGCGTTTTTTCCTGAATATATTCAGGAAAAACCGCATAAGCCCTTTTTGGCCAACCAAGCAAGCCTGTAAAGGAAATCTGCACTACAATGAAGTCTCACTGCCCCCCGGGCAAAAGGGCCATCTGAAAAAAGTGTAAAATCCAGAAATGTAGGACAGGATATGGAGAACAGGGAGCCTTGTTATGCTGATTGGCAGGATGTAAATTGCCAGCAGCCACCCTGGAGAAGTGTATGGTGTTTCCTGAAACACGTAAGAAACAAAGCAACACAGCCTATAGCAATTACACTTATGGTCCTATTCCTTAGGGAAATTAAAATCAAAAACAGAGAGCCACCCCAAAGTTTGGGACGGCTGTGTTCCCAAGAAGCTCGTCTACAGTACCAGGTAAATATCCCAGAAAGCAAAAAATGGATAAAGAAGTTGTGGCACGTACGTGCAATGCAGTATCACTCAGCAATGAAATCTGTGTCATCAGGCCCGTAGCGGCATAGTGAATGGATGCAGGTACAGTGATTCTACGTGAACTACGTCACACAGAAAAAGAAACATCATAAGATATCACTAATACACGGAATGTAAACTTGACTACACATGAACTGAATTACAAAACAGAACAGGGTCTCAAATTTAGAAAACCAACTAGTGCTTGCTTATCGGGAAAGGTGCCATGGGGTGCTGCATAAAACCAGACACTGAAATTAGCACAGATAACATTCCATAAGCCAAATATGTAATAGACAAGACCTACTCCTTGCTCAACGAAATGGACTCAACACCACATATTCAACGCCTAGGAATATACCTGACTAGGAAGAATCTTAAAACCCATGGATATATATGTCTCTGTAAGAGAATCAAGCGTGTGTACAGCGGCCGAAACGCAGCAGTGAAAATCTGATAAATCCCATTATCAAAATAAATTTCGAAAACAAAACACAAAGACAGTGAAATAGAGAGCAATTCTTAAATAATTCACTCAGGGCATGTGATGCAACCGGGATGGACCACATCTACACCCAGAGCTGGTTGACACATAAGGCTGGACACTTCAGGCTGATAGCATTGGTGAGTTTCGGTTAGCAAATGCAGACCCTTTGAAGTCATACTGCATGGTACCTATTCCATGGGTCCCAACTCTTCAGGTTCAAGGGATTCTTCCTCCAGCTAAAACATGCATGGGAAACCCACAGTATGGTCCACCGTGTGATTGGGAAACGATTTAAAATGCATCTCAGTTTTCGTATCCTGGTCCTCGGGTTCACCATTCCAGATGCTTTACTAACACTCTCCCTGCTTGGAGAGTCAGTGCCTTTAACCTCCTGTTTGGCACAGCTTGCAATTTCTGTGCAAGATGAACAGGAATAGGGAGAACCAATGAGAGACTAGCTGTAGGTGTCTGCACGGGCAAACGTAACGCTCATTTCCCACCAGGAAGAGGAATTAACCAAAGGCTCAGCATGCCCTGCCGGAAACAGATTAGGGCCTGAAGCAATCGTGCGGTTTTGTGCCCAGCTCACAAGAAAGCGAGTTGAAGAAAGGAGCTCAGGGGCACTGTAATTCACAAACCTGCAGAGTTATAAATGACAGCTATCCTCCAAAAATATATTGAAGTAAGCCTGCGAAGGGGACTTGAAAGCGGGGCAGAATTTCAGGAAAACGATTGCAGGGGGTAGACTGGAATTGCCCTGAAAGCATAGGAAAAGAGGCAGAACGTCGACAATGATGCACTTGGCCAAAAAGGGCGTATGCGTTTTTTCCTGAATATATTCAGGAAAAAACGCATACGCACTTTTTGGCCAACCAAGCAAGCCTGTAAAGGAAATCTGCACTACAATGAAGTCTCACTGCCCCCTGGGCAAAAGGGCCATCTGAAAATAGTGTAAAATCCAGAAATGTAGGACAGGATATGGAGAACAGGGAGCCTTGTTATGCTGATTGGCAGGATGTAAATTGCCAGCAGCCACCATGGAGAATTGTATGGTGTTTCTTGAAACACGTAACAAACAAAGCAACACAGCCTATGGCACTTCCACTTATGGTCCTATAGCTTACGGAAATTAAAATCAAAAACAGACAGCCACCCCAAAATTTGGGACGGCTGTGTTCACAAGAAGCTCGTCTACAGTATCAGGTAAGTATCCCAGAAAGCAAAAATTGGATAAAGAAGTTGTGGCACGTACGTACAATGCAATATCACTCAGCAATGAAATCTGTGTCATCAGGCCCGTAGCGGCATAGTGAGTGGATGCAGGTACGGTGATTCTACGTGAACTACGTCACACAGAAAAAGAAACATCATAAGATATCACTAATACACGGAATGTAAACTTGACTACACATGAACTGAATTACAAAACAGAACAGGGTCTCAAATTTAGAAAACCAACTAGTGCTTGCTTATGGGGAAAGGTGCGTTGGGGTGCTGCATAAAACCAGAGACTGAAATTAGCACAGATAACTTTCCATAAGCCAAATATGTAATAGACAAGACCTACTCCTTGCTCAACGAAATGGACCCAACACCACATATTCAACGCCTAGGAATATACCTGACTAGGAAGAATCTTAAAACCCATGGATATATATGTCTCTGTAAGAGAATCAAGCGTGTGTACAGCGGCCGAAACGCAGCAGTGAAAATCCGATAAATCCCATTATCAAAATAAATTTCGAAAACAAAACACAAAGACAGTGAAATAGAGAGCAATTCTTAAATAATTCACTCAGGGAATGTGATGCAACCGGGATTGACCACATCTACACCCAGAGCTGGTTGAGACATAAGGCTGGACACTTCAGGCTGATAGCAGTGGTGAATGTCGGTGAGCAAATGCAGACCCTTTGAAGTTATACTGCATGATACCCATTCCATGGGTCCCAACTCTCCAGGTTCAAGGGATTCTTCCTCCAGCTAAAGCATGCATGGGAAACCCACAGTATGGTCCACCATGTGATTGGGAAACGATTGAAAATGCATCTCAGTTTTCGTATCCTGGTCCTCGGCTTCACCATTCCAGATGCTTTACTAACACTCTCCCTGCTTGGTGTGTCAGTGCCTTTAACCTCCTCTTTGGCACAGCTTGCAATTTCTGTGCAAGATGAACAGGAATAGGGAGAACCAATGAGAGACTAGCTGTAGGTGTCTGCACGGGCAAATGTAACGCTCATTTCCCACCAGGAAGAGGAATTAACCAAAGGCTCAGCATGCCCTGCCGGAAACAGATTAGGGCCTGAAGCAATCCTGCGGTTTTGTGCCCTGCTCACAAGAAAGCGAGTTGAAGAAAGGAGCTCAGGGGCACTGTAATTCACAAACCTGCAGAGTTATAAATAACAGCTATCCTCCAAAAATATATTGAAGTAAGTCTGCGAAGGGGACTTGAAAGCGGGGCAGAATTTCAGGAAAACGATTGCAGGGGGTAGACTGGAATTGCCCTGAAAGCATAGGAAAAGAGGCAGAATGTCAACAATGATGCACTTGGCCAAAAAGGGCGTATGCGTTTTTTCCTGAATATATTCAGGGAAAAACGCATACGCTCTTTTTGGCCAACCAAGCAAGCCTGGAAAAGAAATCTGCACTACAATGAAGTCTCACTGCCCCCCGGGCAAAAGGGCCATCTGAAAAAAGTGTAAAATCCAGAAAGGTAGGACAGGATATGGAGAACAGGGAGCCTTGTTATGCTGATTGGCAGGATGTAAATTGCCAACAGCCACCCTGGAGAAGTGTATGGTGTTTCCTGAAACACGTAAGAAATAAAGCAACACAGCCTATGGCAATTGCACTTATGGTCCTATTCCTTAGGGAAATTAAAATCAAAAACAGAGAGCCACCCCAAAGTTTGGGACGGCTGTGTTCCCAAGAAGCTCGTCTACAGTACCAGGTAAATATCCCAGAAAGCAAAAAATGGATAAAGAAGTTGTGGCACGTACGTGCAATGCAGTATCACTCAGCAATGAAATCTGTGTCATCAGGCCCGTAGCGGCATAGTGAGTGGATGCAGGTACGGTGATTCTACGTGAACTACGTCACACAGAAAAAGAAACATCATAAGATATCACTAATGCACGGAATGTAAACTTGACTACACATGAACTGAATTACAAAACAGAACAGGGTCTCAAATTTAGAAAAGCAACTAGTTCTTGCTTATGGGGAAAGGTACCTTGGGGTGCTGCATAAAACCAGAGACTGAAATTAGCACAGATAACATTCCATAAGCCAAATATGTAATAGACAAGACCTACTCCTTGCTCAACGAAATGGACTCAACACCACATATTCAACGCCTAGGAATATACCTGACTAGTAAGAATCTTAAAACCCATGGATATATATGTCTCCGTAAGAGAATCAAGCGTGTGTACAGCGGCTGAAACGCAGCAGTGTAAATCCGATAAATCCCATTATCAAAATAAATTTCGAAAACAAAACACAAAGACAGTGAAATAGAGAGCAATTCTTAAATAATTCACTCAGGGCATGTGATGCAACCGGGATTGACCACATCTACACCCAGAGCTGGTTGAGACATAAGGCTGGACACTTCTGGCTGATAGCATTGGTGAGTTTCGTTGAGCAAATGCAGACCCTTTGAAGTCATACTGCATGGTACCCATTCCATGGGTCCCAACTCTCCAGGTTCAAGGGATTCTTCCTCCAGCTAAAACATGCATGGGAAACCCAGAGTATCATCCACCGTGTGATTGGGAAACGATTTAAAATGCATCTCAGTGTTCGTATCCTGGTCCTCGGGTTCACCATTCCAGATGCTTTACTAACACTCTCCCTGCTTGGAGAGTCAGTGCCTTTAACCTCCTGTTTGGCACAGCTTGCAATTTCTGTGCAAGATGAACAGGAATAGGGAGAACCAATGAGAGACTAGCTGTAGGTTTCTGCACGGGCAAATGTAACGCTCATTTCCCACCAGGAAGAGGAATTAACCAAAGGCTCAGCATGCCCTGCCGGAAACAGATTAGGGCCTGAAGCAATCCTGCGGTTTTGTGCCCAGCTCACAAAAAAGCGAGTTGAAGAAAGGAGATCAGGGGCACTGTAATTCACAAACCTGCAGAGTTATAAATGACAGCTATCCTCCAAAAATATATTGAAGTAAGTCTGCGAAGGGGACTTGAAAGCGGGGCAGAATTTCAGGAAAACGATTGCAGGGGGTAGACTGGAATTGCCCTGAAAGCATAGGAAAAGAGGCAGAACGTCGACAATGATGCACTTGGCCAAAAAGGGCGTATGCGTTTTTTCCTGAATATATTCAGGAAAAAACGCATACGCCCTTTTTGGCCAACCAAGCAAGACTGTAAAGGAAATCTGCACTACAATGAAGTCTCACTGTCCCCCGGGCAAAAGGGCCATCTGAAAAAAAGTGTAAAATCCAGAAAGGTAGGACAGGATATGGAGAAAAGGGAGCCTTGTTATGCTGATTGGCAGGATGTAAATTGCCAGCAGCCACCCTGGAGAAGTGTATGGTGTTTCCTGAAACACGTAAGAAACAAAGCAACACAGCCTATGGCACTTCCACTTATGGTCCTATAGCTTACGGAAATTAAAATCAAAAACAGACAGCCACCCCAATATTTGGGACGGCTGTGTTCACAAGAAGCTCGTCTACAGTATCAGGTAAGTATCCCAGAAAGCAAAAATTGGATAAAGAAGTTGTGGCACGTACGTACAATGCAATATCACTCAGCAATGAAATCTGTGTCATCAGGCCCGTAGCGGCATAGTGAGTGGATGCAGGTACGGTGATTCTACGTGAACTACGTCACACAGAAAAAGAAACATCATAAGATATCACTAATACACGGAATGTAAACTTGACTACACATGAACTGAATTACAAAACAGAACAGGGTCTCAAATTTAGAAAACCAACTAGTGCTTGCTTATGGGGAAAGGTGCGTTGGGGTGCTGCATAAAACCAGAGACTGAAATTAGCACAGATAACTTTCCATAAGCCAAATATGTAATAGACAAGACCTACTCCTTGCTCAACGAAATGGACCCAACACCACATATTCAACGCCTAGGAATATACCTGACTAGGAAGAATCTTAAAACCCATGGATATATATGTCTCTGTAAGAGAATCAAGCGTGTGTACAGCGGCCGAAACGCAGCAGTGAAAATCCGATAAATCCCATTATCAAAATAAATTTCGAAAACAAAACACAAAGACAGTGAAATAGAGAGCAATTCTTAAATAATTCACTCAGGGAATGTGATGCAACCGGGATTGACCACATCTACACCCAGAGCTGGTTGAGACATAAGGCTGGACACTTCAGGCTGATAGCAGTGGTGAATGTCGGTGAGCAAATGCAGACCCTTTGAAGTTATACTGCATGATACCCATTCCATGGGTCCCAACTCTCCAGGTTCAAGGGATTCTTCCTCCAGCTAAAGCATGCATGGGAAACCCACAGTATGGTCCACCATGTGATTGGGAAACGATTGAAAATGCATCTCAGTTTTCGTATCCTGGTCCTCGGCTTCACCATTCCAGATGCTTTACTAACACTCTCCCTGCTTGGTGTGTCAGTGCCTTTAACCTCCTCTTTGGCACAGCTTGCAATTTCTGTGCAAGATGAACAGGAATAGGGAGAACCAATGAGAGACTAGCTGTAGGTGTCTGCACGGGCAAATGTAACGCTCATTTCCCACCAGGAAGAGGAATTAACCAAAGGCTCAGCATGCCCTGCCGGAAACAGATTAGGGCCTGAAGCAATCCTGCGGTTTTGTGCCCTGCTCACAAGAAAGCGAGTTGAAGAAAGGAGCTCAGGGGCACTGTAATTCACAAACCTGCAGAGTTATAAATAACAGCTATCCTCCAAAAATATATTGAAGTAAGTCTGCGAAGGGGACTTGAAAGCGGGGCAGAATTTCAGGAAAACGATTGCAGGGGGTAGACTGGAATTGCCCTGAAAGCATAGGAAAAGAGGCAGAATGTCAACAATGATGCACTTGGCCAAAAAGGGCGTATGCGTTTTTTCCTGAATATATTCAGGGAAAAACGCATACGCTCTTTTTGGCCAACCAAGCAAGCCTGGAAAAGAAATCTGCACTACAATGAAGTCTCACTGCCCCCCGGGCAAAAGGGCCATCTGAAAAAAGTGTAAAATCCAGAAAGGTAGGACAGGATATGGAGAACAGGGAGCCTTGTTATGCTGATTGGCAGGATGTAAATTGCCAACAGCCACCCTGGAGAAGTGTATGGTGTTTCCTGAAACACGTAAGAAATAAAGCAACACAGCCTATGGCAATTGCACTTATGGTCCTATTCCTTAGGGAAATTAAAATCAAAAACAGAGAGCCACCCCAAAGTTTGGGACGGCTGTGTTCCCAAGAAGCTCGTCTACAGTACCAGGTAAATATCCCAGAAAGCAAAAAATGGATAAAGAAGTTGTGGCACGTACGTGCAATGCAGTATCACTCAGCAATGAAATCTGTGTCATCAGGCCCGTAGCGGCATAGTGAGTGGATGCAGGTACGGTGATTCTACGTGAACTACGTCACACAGAAAAAGAAACATCATAAGATATCACTAATGCACGGAATGTAAACTTGACTACACATGAACTGAATTACAAAACAGAACAGGGTCTCAAATTTAGAAAAGCAACTAGTTCTTGCTTATGGGGAAAGGTACCTTGGGGTGCTGCATAAAACCAGAGACTGAAATTAGCACAGATAACATTCCATAAGCCAAATATGTAATAGACAAGACCTACTCCTTGCTCAACGAAATGGACTCAACACCACATATTCAACGCCTAGGAATATACCTGACTAGTAAGAATCTTAAAACCCATGGATATATATGTCTCCGTAAGAGAATCAAGCGTGTGTACAGCGGCTGAAACGCAGCAGTGTAAATCCGATAAATCCCATTATCAAAATAAATTTCGAAAACAAAACACAAAGACAGTGAAATAGAGAGCAATTCTTAAATAATTCACTCAGGGCATGTGATGCAACCGGGATTGACCACATCTACACCCAGAGCTGGTTGAGACATAAGGCTGGACACTTCTGGCTGATAGCATTGGTGAGTTTCGTTGAGCAAATGCAGACCCTTTGAAGTCATACTGCATGGTACCCATTCCATGGGTCCCAACTCTCCAGGTTCAAGGGATTCTTCCTCCAGCTAAAACATGCATGGGAAACCCAGAGTATCATCCACCGTGTGATTGGGAAACGATTTAAAATGCATCTCAGTGTTCGTATCCTGGTCCTCGGGTTCACCATTCCAGATGCTTTACTAACACTCTCCCTGCTTGGAGAGTCAGTGCCTTTAACCTCCTGTTTGGCACAGCTTGCAATTTCTGTGCAAGATGAACAGGAATAGGGAGAACCAATGAGAGACTAGCTGTAGGTTTCTGCACGGGCAAATGTAACGCTCATTTCCCACCAGGAAGAGGAATTAACCAAAGGCTCAGCATGCCCTGCCGGAAACAGATTAGGGCCTGAAGCAATCCTGCGGTTTTGTGCCCAGCTCACAAAAAAGCGAGTTGAAGAAAGGAGATCAGGGGCACTGTAATTCACAAACCTGCAGAGTTATAAATGACAGCTATCCTCCAAAAATATATTGAAGTAAGTCTGCGAAGGGGACTTGAAAGCGGGGCAGAATTTCAGGAAAACGATTGCAGGGGGTAGACTGGAATTGCCCTGAAAGCATAGGAAAAGAGGCAGAACGTCGACAATGATGCACTTGGCCAAAAAGGGCGTATGCGTTTTTTCCTGAATATATTCAGGAAAAAACGCATACGCCCTTTTTGGCCAACCAAGCAAGACTGTAAAGGAAATCTGCACTACAATGAAGTCTCACTGTCCCCCGGGCAAAAGGGCCATCTGAAAAAAAGTGTAAAATCCAGAAAGGTAGGACAGGATATGGAGAAAAGGGAGCCTTGTTATGCTGATTGGCAGGATGTAAATTGCCAGCAGCCACCCTGGAGAAGTGTATGGTGTTTCCTGAAACACGTAAGAAACAAAGCAACACAGCCTATGGCACTTCCACTTATGGTCCTATAGCTTACGGAAATTAAAATCAAAAACAGACAGCCACCCCAATATTTGGGACGGCTGTGTTCACAAGAAGCTCGTCTAGAGTATCAGGTAAATATCTCAGAAAGCAAAAAATGGATAAAGAAGTTGTGGCACGAACGTACAATGCAATATCACTCAGCAATGAAATCTGTGTCATCAGGCCCGTAGCGGCATAGTGAGTGGATGCAGGTACGGTGATTCTACGTGAACTACGTCACACAGAAAAAGAAACATCATAAGATATCACTAATACACGGAATGTAAACTTGACTACACATGAACTGAATTACAAAACAGAACAGGGTCTCAAATTTAGAAAACCAACTAGTGCTTGCTTTTGGGGAAAGGTGCCTTGGGGGGCTGCATAAAACCAGAGACTGAAATTAGCACAGATAACTTTCCATAAGCCAAATATGTAATAGACAAGACCTAATCCTTGCTCAACGAAATGGACCCAACACCACATATTCAACGCCGAGGAATATACCTGACTAGGAAGAATCTAAAAACCCATGGATATATATGTCTCCGTAAGAGAATCAAGCGTGTGTACAGCGGCCGAAACGCAGCAGTGAAAATCCGATAAATCCCATTATCAAAATAAATTTCGAAAACAAAACACAAAGACAGTGAAATAGAGAGCTATTCTTAAATAATTCACTCAGGGCATGTGATGCAACCGGGATTGACCACATCTACACCCAGAGCTGGTTGAGACATAAGGCTGGACACTTCAGGCTGATAGCAGTGGTGAGTTTCGGTGAGCAAATGCAGACCCTTTGAAGTCATACTGCATGGTACCCATTCCATGGGTCCCAACTCTCCAGGTTCAAGGGATTCTTCCTCCAGCTAAAACATGCATGGGAAACCCAGAGTATCGTCCACCGTGTGATTAGGAAACGATTTAAAATGCATCTCAGTTGTCGTAACCTGGTCCTCGGGTTCACCATTCCAGATGCTGTACTAACACTCTCCCCGCTTGGAGAGTCAGTGCCTTTAACCTCCTGTTTGGCACAGCTTGCAATTTCTGTGCAAGATGAACAGGAATAGGGAGAACCAATGAGAGACTAGCTGTAGGTGTCTGCACCGGCAAATGTAATGCTCATTGCCGACCAGGAAGAGGAATTAAACAAAAGCTCAGCGTGCCCTGCTGAAAACAGATTAGGGCCTGTAGCAATCCTGCGGTTTTGTGCCCAGCTCACAAGAAAGCGAGTTGAAGAAAGGAGCTCAGGTGCACTGTAATTCACAAACCTGCAGAGTTATAAATGACAGCTATCCTCCAAAAATATATTGAAGTAAGCCTGCGAAGGGGACTTGAAAGCGGGGCAGAATTTCAGGAAAACGATTGCAGGGGGTAGACTGGAATTGCCCTGAAAGCATAGGAAAAGAGGCAGAACGTCGACAATGATGCACTTGGCCAAAAAGGGCGTATGCGTTTTTTCCTGAATATATTGAGGAAAAAACGCATACGCACTTTTTGGCCAACCAAGCAAGCCTGTAAAGGAAATCTGCACTACAATGAAGTCTCACTGCCCCCCAGGCAAAAGGGCCATCTGAAAAAAGTGTAAAATCCAGAAATGTAGGACAGGATATGGAGAACAGGGAGCCTTGTTATGCTGATTGGCAGGATGTAAATTGCCGGCAGCCACCCTGGAGAAATGTATGGTGTTTCCTGAAACTCGTAAGAAACAAAGCAACACAGCCTATGGCACTTCCACTTATGGTCCTATAGCTTACGGAAATTAAAATCAAAAACAGACAGCCACCCCAATATTTGGGACGGCTGTGTTCACAAGAAGCTCGTCTACAGTATCAGGTAAATATCCCAGAAAGTAAAAAATGGATAAAGAATTTGTGGCACGTACGTACAATGCAATATCACTCAGCAATGAAATCTGTGTCATCAGGCCCGTAGCGGCATAGTGAGTGGATGCAGGTACGGTGATTCTACGTGAACTACGTCACACAGAAAAAGAAACATCATAAGATATCACTAATACACGGAATGTAAACTTGACTACACATGAACTGAATTACAAAACAGAGCAGGGTCTCAAATTTAGAAAACCAACTAGTGCTTGCTTATGGGGAAAGGTGCCTTGGGGTGCTGCATAAAACCAGAGACTGAAATTAGTACAGATAACATTCAATAAGACAAATATGTAATAGATAAAGACCTACTCCTTGCTCAACAAAATGGACTCAACACCACATATTCAACGCCTAGGAATATACCTGACTAGGAAGAATCTTAAAACCCATGGATATATATGTCTCCGTAAGAGAATCAAGCGTGTGTACAGCGGCCGATACGCAGCAGTGAAAATCCGATAAATCCCATTATCAAAATAAATTTCGAAAACAAAACACAAAGACAGTGAAATAGAGAGCAATTCTTAAATAATTCACTCAGGGCATGTGATGCAACCGGGATTGACCACATCTACACCCAGAGCTGGTTGAGACATAAGGCTGGACACTACAGGCTGATAGCATTGGTGAGTTTCGGTGAGCAAATGCAGACCCTTTGAAGTCATACTGCATGGTACCTATTCCATGGGTCCCAACTCTTCAGGTTCAAGGGATTCTTCCTCCAGCTAAAACATGCATGGGAAACCCACAGTATGGTCCACCGTGTGATTGGGAAACGATTTAAAATGCATCTCAGTTTTCGTATCCTGGTCCTCGGGTTCACCATTCCAGATGCTTTACTAACACTCTCCCCGCTTGGAGAGTCAGTGCCTTTAACCTCCTGTTTCGCACAGCTTGCAATTTCTGTACAAGATGAACAGGAATAGGGAGAACCAATGAGAGACTAGCTATAGGTGTCTGCACGGGCAAATGTAACGCTCATTTCCCACCAGGAAGAGGAATTAAACAAAGGCTCAGTGTGCCCTGCTGGAAACAGATTAGGGCCTGAAGCAATCCTGCGGTTTTGTGCCCAGCTCACAGGAAAGCGAGTTGAAGAAAGGAGCTCAGGGGCACTGTACTTCACAAACCTGCAGAGTTATAAATGACAGCTATCCTCCAAAAATATATTGAAGTAAGCCTGCGAAGGGGACTTGAAAGGGGGGCAGAATTTCTGGAAAATGATTGCAGGGGGTAGACTGGAATTGCCCTGAAAGCATAGGAAAAGAGGCAGAACCTCGACAATGATGCACTTGGCCAAAAAGGGCGTATGCGTTTTTTCCTGAATATATTCAGGAAAAAACGCATACGCCCTTTTTGGCCAACCAAGCAAGCCTGTAAAGGAAATCTGCACTACAATGAAGTCTCACTGCCCCCCCCCCCGGGCAAAAGGGCCATCTGAAAAAAGTGTAAAATCCAGAAAGGTAGGACAGGATATGGAGAACAGAGAGCCTTGTTATGCTGATTGGCAGGATATAAATTGCCAGCAGCCACCCTGGAGAAGTGTATGGTGTTTCCTGAAACACGTAAGAAACAAAGCAACACAGCCTATGGCACTTCCACTTATGGTCCTATAGCTTACGGAAATTAAAATCAAAAACAGACAGCCACCCCAATATTTGGGACGGCTGTGTTCAAAAGAAGCTCGTCTACAGTATCAGGTAAATGTCCCAGAAAGCAAAAAATGGATAAAGAAGTTGTGGCACGTACGTACAATGCAATATCACTCAGCAATGAAATCTGTGTCATCAGGCCCGTAGCGGCATAGTGAGTGGATGCAGATACGGTGATTCTACGTGAACTACGTCACACAGAAAAAGAAACATCATAAGATATCACTAATACACGGAATGTAAACTTGACTACACATGACCTGAATTACAAAACAGAACAGTGTCTCAAATTTAGAAAACCAACTAGTGCTTGCTTATGGGGAAAGGTGCGTTGGGGTGCTGCATAAAACCAGAGACTGAAATTAGCACAGATAACTTTCCATAAGCCAAATATGTAATAGACAAGACCTACTCCTTGCTCAACGAAATGGACCCAACACCACATATTCAACGCCTAGGAATATACCTGACTAGGAAGAATCTTAAAACCCATGGATATATATGTCTCCGTAAGAGAATCAAGCGTGTGTACAGCAGCCGAAACGCAGCAGTGAAAATCCGATAAATCCCATTATCAAAATAAATTTCGAAAACAAAACACAAAGACAGTGAAATAGAGAGCAATTCTTAAATAATTCACTCAGGGCATGTGATGCAACCGGGATTTACCACATCTACACCCAGAGCTGGTTGAGACATAAGGCTGGACACTTCAGGCTGATAGCATTGGTGAGTTTCGGTGAGCAAATGCAGACCCTTTGAAGTCATACTGCATGGTCCCTATTCCATGGGTTCCAACTCTTCAGGTTCAAGGGATTCTTCCTCCAGCTAAAACATGCATGGGAAACCCCTAGTATGGTCCACCGTGTGATTGGGAAACGATTTAAAATGCATCTCAGTTTTCGTATCCTGGTCCTAGGGTTCACCACTCCAGATGCTTTACTAACACTCTCCCTGCTTGGAGAGTCAGTGCCTTTAACCTCCTGTTTGGCACAGCTTGCAATTTCTGTGCAAGATGAACAGGAATAGGGAGAACCAATCAGAGACTAGCTGTAGGTGTCTGCACGGGCAAATGTAATGCTCATTGCCCACCAGGAAGAGGAATTAAACAAAGGCTCAGCGTGCCCTGCTGAAAACAGATTAGGGCCTGAAGCAATCCTGCGGTTTTGTGCCCAGCTCACAAGAAAGTGAGTTGAACAAAGGAGCTCAGGGGCACTCTAATTCACAAACCTGCAGAGTTATAAATGACAGTTATCCTCCAAAAATATATTGAAGTAAGCCTGCGAAGGGGACTTGAAAGCGGGGCAGAATTTCAGGAAAACGATTGCAGGGGGTAGACTGGAATTGCCCTGAAAGCATAGGAAAAGAGGCAGAACGTCGACAATGATGCACTTGGCCAAAAAGGGCGTATGCGTTTTTTCCTGAATATATTCAGGAAAAACCGCATACGCCCTTTTTGGCCAACCAAGCAAGCCTGTAAAGGAAATCTGCACTACAATGAAGTCTCACTGCCCCCCGGGCAAAAGGGCCATCTGAAAAAAGTGTAAAATCCAGAAATGTAGGACAGGATATGGAGAACAGGGAGCCTTGTTATGCTGATTGGCAGGATGTAAATTGCCAGCAGCCACCCTGGAGAAGTGTATGGTGTTTCCTGAAACACGTAAGAAACAAAGCAACACAGCCTATAGCAATTACACTTATGGTCCTATTCCTTAGGGAAATTAAAATCAAAAACAGAGAGCCACCCCAAAGTTTGGGACGGCTGTGTTCCCAAGAAGCTCGTCTACAGTACCAGGTAAATATCCCAGAAAGCAAAAAATGGATAAAGAAGTTGTGGCACGTACGTGCAATGCAGTATCACTCAGCAATGAAATCTGTGTCATCAGGCCCGTAGCGGCATAGTGAATGGATGCAGGTACAGTGATTCTACGTGAACTACGTCACACAGAAAAAGAAACATCATAAGATATCACTAATACACGGAATGTAAACTTGACTACACATGAACTGAATTACAAAACAGAACAGGGTCTCAAATTTAGAAAACCAACTAGTGCTTGCTTATCGGGAAAGGTGCCATGGGGTGCTGCATAAAACCAGACACTGAAATTAGCACAGATAACATTCCATAAGCCAAATATGTAATAGACAAGACCTACTCCTTGCTCAACGAAATGGACTCAACACCACATATTCAACGCCTAGGAATATACCTGACTAGGAAGAATCTTAAAACCCATGGATATATATGTCTCTGTAAGAGAATCAAGCGTGTGTACAGCGGCCGAAACGCAGCAGTGAAAATCTGATAAATCCCATTATCAAAATAAATTTCGAAAACAAAACACAAAGACAGTGAAATAGAGAGCAATTCTTAAATAATTCACTCAGGGCATGTGATGCAACCGGGATGGACCACATCTACACCCAGAGCTGGTTGACACATAAGGCTGGACACTTCAGGCTGATAGCATTGGTGAGTTTCGGTTAGCAAATGCAGACCCTTTGAAGTCATACTGCATGGTACCTATTCCATGGGTCCCAACTCTTCAGGTTCAAGGGATTCTTCCTCCAGCTAAAACATGCATGGGAAACCCACAGTATGGTCCACCGTGTGATTGGGAAACGATTTAAAATGCATCTCAGTTTTCGTATCCTGGTCCTCGGGTTCACCATTCCAGATGCTTTACTAACACTCTCCCTGCTTGGAGAGTCAGTGCCTTTAACCTCCTGTTTGGCACAGCTTGCAATTTCTGTGCAAGATGAACAGGAATAGGGAGAACCAATGAGAGACTAGCTGTAGGTGTCTGCACGGGCAAACGTAACGCTCATTTCCCACCAGGAAGAGGAATTAACCAAAGGCTCAGCATGCCCTGCCGGAAACAGATTAGGGCCTGAAGCAATCGTGCGGTTTTGTGCCCAGCTCACAAGAAAGCGAGTTGAAGAAAGGAGCTCAGGGGCACTGTAATTCACAAACCTGCAGAGTTATAAATGACAGCTATCCTCCAAAAATATATTGAAGTAAGCCTGCGAAGGGGACTTGAAAGCGGGGCAGAATTTCAGGAAAACGATTGCAGGGGGTAGACTGGAATTGCCCTGAAAGCATAGGAAAAGAGGCAGAACGTCGACAATGATGCACTTGGCCAAAAAGGGCGTATGGGTTTTTTCCTGAATATATTCAGGAAAAAACGCATACGCACTTTTTGGCCAACCAAGCAAGCCTGTAAAGGAAATCTGCACTACAATGAAGTCTCACTGCCCCCTGGGCAAAAGGGCCATCTGAAAATAGTGTAAAATCCAGAAATGTAGGACAGGATATGGAGAACAGTGAGCCTTGTTATGCTGATTGGCAGGATGTAAATTGCCAGCAGCCACCATGGAGAAGTGTATGGTGTTTCTTGAAACACGTAACAAACAAAGCAACACAGCCTATGGCACTTCCACTTATGGTCCTATAGCTTACGGAAATTAAAATCAAAAACAGACAGCCACCCCAAAATTTGGGACGGCTGTGTTCACAAGAAGCTCGTCTACAGTATCAGGTAAGTATCCCAGAAAGCAAAAATTGGATAAAGAAGTTGTGGCACGTACGTACAATGCAATATCACTCAGCAATGAAATCTGTGTCATCAGGCCCGTAGCGGCATAGTGAGTGGATGCAGGTACGGTGATTCTACGTGAACTACGTCACACAGAAAAAGAAACATCATAAGATATCACTAATACACGGAATGTAAACTTGACTACACATGAACTGAATTACAAAACAGAACAGGGTCTCAAATTTAGAAAACCAACTAGTGCTTGCTTATGGGGAAAGGTGCGTTGGGGTGCTGCATAAAACCAGAGACTGAAATTAGCACAGATAACTTTCCATAAGCCAAATATGTAATAGACAAGACCTACTCCTTGCTCAACGAAATGGACCCAACACCACATATTCAACGCCTAGGAATATACCTGACTAGGAAGAATCTTAAAACCCATGGATATATATGTCTCTGTAAGAGAATCAAGCGTGTGTACAGCGGCCGAAACGCAGCAGTGAAAATCCGATAAATCCCATTATCAAAATAAATTTCGAAAACAAAACACAAAGACAGTGAAATAGAGAGCAATTCTTAAATAATTCACTCAGGGAATGTGATGCAACCGGGATTGACCACATCTACACCCAGAGCTGGTTGAGACATAAGGCTGGACACTTCAGGCTGATAGCAGTGGTGAATGTCGGTGAGCAAATGCAGACCCTTTGAAGTTATACTGCATGATACCCATTCCATGGGTCCCAACTCTCCAGGTTCAAGGGATTCTTCCTCCAGCTAAAGCATGCATGGGAAACCCAGAGTATCGTCCAACGTGTGATTGGGAAATGATTTAAAATGCATCTCAGTTTTCGTATCCTGGTCCTCGAGTTCACCATTCCAGATGGTTTACTAACACTCTCCCCACTTAGAGAGTCAGTGCCTTTAACCTCCTCTTTGGCACAGCTTGCAATTTCTGTGCAAGATGAACAGGAATAGGGAGAACCAATGAGAGACTAGCTGTAGGTGTCTGCACGGGCAAATGTAACGCTCATTGCCCACCAGGAAGAGGAATTAAACAAAGGCTCAGTGTGCCCTGCTGGAAACAGATTAGGGCCTGAAGCAATCCTGCGGTTTTGTGCCCTGCTCACAAGAAAGCGAGTTGAAGAAAGGAGCTCAGGGGCACTGTACTTCACCAACCTGCAGAGTTATAAATGACAGCTATCCTCCAAAAATATATTGAAGTAAGCCTGCGAAGGGGACTTGAAAGCGGGGCTGAATTTCAGGAAAACGATTGCACGGGGTAGACTGGAATTGCCCTGAAAGCATAGGAAAAGAGGCACAACGTCGACAATGATGCACTTGGCCAAAAAGGGCGTATGCGTTTTTTCCTGAATATATTCAGGAAAAAACGCATACGCACTTTTTGGCCAACCAAGCAAGCCTGTAAAGGAAATCTGCACTACAATGAAATCTCACTGCCCCCCGGGCAAGAGGGCCATCTGAAAAAAGTGTAAAATCCAGAAAGGTAGGACAGGATATGGAGAACAGGGAGCCTTGTTATGCTGATTGGCAGGATGTAAATTGCCAACAGCCACCCTGGAGAAGTGTATGGTGTTTCCTGAAACACGTAAGAAATAAAGCAACACAGCCTATGGCAATTGCACTTATGGTCCTATTCCTTAGGGAAATTAAAATCAAAAACAGAGAGCCACTCCAAAGTTTGGGACGGCTGTGTTTCCAAGAAGCTCGTCTACACAACCAGGTAAATATCCCAGAAAGCAAAAAATGGATAAAGAAGTTGTTGCACGTACGTGCAATGCAATATCACTCAGCAATGAAATCTGTGTCATCAGGTCCGTAGCGGCATAGTGAGTGGATGCAGGTACGGTGATTCTACGTGAACTACGTCACACAGAAAAAGAAACATCATAAGATATCACTAATACACGGAATGTAAACTTGACTACACATGAACTGAATTACAAAACAGAACAGGGTCTCAAATTTAGAAAACCAACTAGTGCTTGCTTATGGGGAAAGGTGCGTTGGGGTGCTGCATAAAACCAGAGACTGAAATTAGCACAGATAACTTTCCATAAGCCAAATATGTATTAGACAAGACCTACTCCTTGCTCAACGAAATGGACCCAAAACCACATATTCAACGCCTAGGAATATACCTGACTAGGAAGAATCTTAAAACCCATGGATATATATGTCTCCGTAAGAGAATCAAGCGTGTGTACAGCGGCCGAAACGCAGCAGTGAAAATCCGATAAATCCCATTATCAAAATAAATTTCGAAAACAAAACACAAAGACAGTGAAATAGAGAGCAATTCTTAAATAATTCACTCAGGGCATGTGATGCAACCGGGATTGACCACATCTACACCCAGAGCTGGTTGAGACATAAGGCTGGACACTTCAGGCTGATAGCAGTGGTGAGTGTCGGTGAGCAAATGCAGACCCTTTGAAGTTATACTGCATGGTACCCATTCCATGGGTCCCAACTCTCCAGGTTCAAGGGATTCTTCCTCCAGCTAAAGCAAGCATGGGAAACCCAGAGTATCGTCCAACGTGTGATTGGGAAATGATTTAAAATGCATCTCAGTTTTCGTATCCTGGTCCTCGGGTTCACCATTCCAGATGGTTTACTAACACTCTCCCCGCTTAGAGAGTCACTGCCTTTAACTTCCTGTTTGGCACAGCTTGCAATTTCTGTGCAAGATGAACAGGAATAGGGAGAACCAATGAGAGACTAGCTGTAGGTGTCTGCACGGGCAAATGTAACGCTCATTGCCGACCAGGAAGAGGAATTAAACAAAGGTTCAGCGTGCCCTGCTGAAAACAGATTAGGGCCTGAAGCAATCCTGAGGTTTTGTGCCAAGCTCACAAGAAAGCGAGTTGAAGAAAGGAACTCAGGGGCACTGTAATTTACAAACCTGCAGAGTTATAAATGACAGCTATCCTCCAAAAATATATTGAAGTAAGCCTGCGAAGGGGACTTGAAAGCGGGGCAGAATTTCAGGAAAACGATTGCAGGGTTAGACTGGAATTGCCCTGAAAGCATAGGAAAAGAGGCAGAACGTCGACAATGATGCACTTGGCCAAAAAGGGCGTATGCGTTTTTTTCTGAATATATTCAGGAAAAAACGCATACACACTTTCTGGCCAACCAAGCAAGCCTGTAAAGGAAATCTGCACTACAATGAAGTCTCACTGCCCCCCCCCACCGGGCAAATGGGCCATCTGAAAAAAGTGTAAAATCCAGAAAGGTAGGACAGGGTATGGAGAACAGGGAGCCTTGTTATGCTGATTGGCAGGATGTAAATTGCCAGCAGCCACCCTGGAGAAGTGTATGGTGTTTCCTGAAACACGTAAGAAACAAAGCAACACAGCCTATGGCACTTCCACTTATGGTCCTATAGCTTACGGAAATTAAAATCAAAAACAGACAGCCACCCCAATATTTGGGACGGCTTTGTTCACAAGAAGCTCGTCTACAGTATCAGGTAAATATCCCAGAAAGCAAAAAATGGATAAAGAAGTTGTGGCACGTACGTGCAATGCAATATCACTCAGCAATGAAATCTGTGTCATCAGGCCCGTAGCGGCATAGTAAGTGGATGCAGGTACGGTGATTCTACGTGAACTACGTCACACAGAAAAAGAAACATCATAAGATATCACTAATACACGGAATGTAAACTTGACTACACATGAACTGAATTACAAAACAGAACAGGGTCTCAAATTTAGAAAACCAACTAGTGCTTGCTTATGGGGAAAGGTGCCTTGGGGTGCTGCATAAAACCAGAGACTGAAATTAGCACAGATAACTTTCCATAAGCCAAATATGTAATAGACAAGACCTACTCCTTGCTCAACGAAATGGACCCAACACCACATATTCAACGCCTAGGAATATACCTGACTAGGAAGAATCTTAAAACCCATGGATATATATGTCTCCGTAAGAGAATCAAGCGTGTGTACAGCGGCCGAAACGCAGCAGTGAAAATCCGATAAATCCCATTATCAAAATAAATTTCGAAAACAAAACACAAAGACAGTGAAATAGAGAGCAATTCTTAAATAATTCACCCAGGGCATGTGATGCAACCGGGATTGACCACATCTACACCCAGAGCTGGTTGAGACATAAGGCTGGACACTTCAGCCTGATAGCATTGGTGAGTTTCGGTGAGCAAATGCAGACCCTTTGAAGTCATACTGCATGGTACCCATTCCATGGGTCCCAACTCTCCAGATTCAAGGGATTCTTTCTCCAGCTAAAACATGCATGGGAAACCCAGAGTATCGTCCACCGTGTGATTGGGAAACGATTTAAAATGCATCTCAGTTTTCGTATCCTGGTCCTCGGGTTCACCATTCCAGATGCTTTACTAACACTCTCCCCGCTTGGAGAGTCAGTGCCTTTAACCTCCTGTTTGGCACAGCTTGCAATTTCTGTGCAAGATGAACAGGAATAGGGAGAACCCATGAGAGACTAGCTGTAGGTGTCTGCACGGGCAAATGTAACGCTCATTTCCCACCAGGAAACGGAATTAACCAAACGCTCAGTGTGCCCTGCTGGAAACAGATTAGGGCCTGAAGCAATCCTGCGGTTTTGTGCCCAGCTCACAAGAAAGCGAGTTGAAGAAAGGAGCTCAGGGGCACTGTAATTCACAAACCTGCAGAGTTATAAATGACAGCTATCCTCCAAAAATATATTGAAGTAAGCCTGCGAAGGGGACTTGAAAGCGGGGCAGAATTTCAGGAAAACGATTGCAGGGGGTAGACAGGAATTGCCCTGAAAGCATAGGAAAAGAGGCACAACGTCGACAATGATGCACTTGGCCAAAAAGGGCGTATGCGTTTTTTCTTGTATATATTCAGGAAAAAACGCATACGCCCTTTTTGGCCAACCAAGCAAGCCTGTAAAGAAATCTGCACTACAATGAAGTCTCACTGCCCCCCTGGCAAAAGGGCCATCTAAAAAAGTGTAAAATCTAGAAAGTTAGGACAGGATATGGAGAAGAGGGAGCCTTGTTATGCTGATTGGCAGGATGTAAATTGCCAACAGCCACCCTGGAGAAGTGTATGGTGTTTCCTGAAACACGTAAGAAACAAAGCAACACAGCCTATGGCACTTGCACTTATTGTCCTATAGCTTAGGGAAATTAAAATCAAAAACAGACAGCCACACCAATGTTTGGGACGGCTGTGTTCACAAGAAGCTCGTCTACAGTACCAGGTAAATATCCCAGAAACCAAAAAATGGATAAAGATGTTGTGGCACGTACGTGCAATGCAGTATCACTCAGCAATGAAATCTGTGTCATCAGGCCCGTAGCGGCATAGTGAGTGGATGCAGGTACGGTGATTCTACGTGAACAACGTCACACAGAAAAAGAAACATCATAAGATATCACTAATGCACGGAATGTAAACTTGACTACACATGAACTGAATTACAAAACAGAACAGGGTCTCAAATTTAGAAAACCAACTAGTGCTTGCTTATGGGGAAAGGTGCCTTGGGGTGCTGCATAAAACCAGAGACTGAAATTAGCACAGATAACATTCCATAGGCCAAATATGTAATAGAAAAGACCTACTCCTTGCTCAACGAAATGGACTCAACACCACATATTCAACGCCTAGGAATATACCTGACTAGGAAGAATCTTAAAACCCATGGATATATATGTCTCCTTAAAGAATCAAGCGTGTGTACAGCGGCCGAAACGCAGCAGTGAAAATCCGATAAATCCCATTATCAAAATAAATTTCGAAACAAAACACAAAGACAGTGAAATAGAGAGCAATTCTTAAATAATTCACTCAGGGCATGTGATGCAACCGGGATTGACCACATCTACACCCAGAGCTGGTTGACACATAAGGCTGGACACTTCAGGCTGATAGCATTGGTGAGTTTCGTTGAGCAAATGCAGACCCTTTGAAGTCATACTGCATGGTACCTATTCCATGGGTCCCAACTCTTCAGGTTCAAGGGATTCTTCCTCCAGCTAAAACATGCATGGGAACCCACAGTATGGTCCACCGTGTGATTGGGAAACGATTTACAATGCATCTCAGTTTTCGTATCCTGGTCCTCGGGTTCACCATTCCAGATGCTTTACTAACACTCTCCCTGCTTGGAGAGTCAGTGCCTTGAACCTCCTGTTTGGCACAGCTTGCAATTTCTGTGCAAGATGTACAGGAATAGGGAGAACCAATGAGAGACTAGCTGTAGGTGTCTGCACGGGCAAATGTAACGCTCATTTCCCACCAGGAAGAGGAATTAACCAAAGGCTCAGCATGCCCTGCCACAAACAGATTAGGGCCTGAAGCAATCCTGCGGTTTTGTGCCCAGCTCACAAGAAAGCGAGTTGAAGAAAGGAGCTCAGGGGCACTGTAATTCACAAACCTGCAGAGTTATAAATGACAGCTATCCTCCAAAAATATATTGAAGTAAGCCTGCGAAGGGGACTTGAAAGCGGGGCAGAATTTCAGGAAAACGATTGCAGGGGGTAGACTGGAATTGCCCTGAAAGCATAGGAAAAGAGGCAGAACGTCGACAATGATGCACTTGGCTAAAAAGGGCGTATGCGTTTTTTCCTGAATGTATTCAGGAAAAAACACATATGCCCTTTTTGGCCAACCAAGCAAGCCTGTAAAGGAAATCTGCACTACAATGAAGTCTCACTGCCCCCCGGGCAAAAGGGCCATCTGAAAAAATTGTAAAATCCAGAAAGGTAGGACAGGATATGGAGAACAGGGAGCCTTGTTATGCTGATTGGCAGGATGTAAATTGCCAGCAGCCACCCTGGAGAAGTGTATGGTGTTTCCTGAAACACGTAAGAAATAAAGCAACACAGCGTATGGCAATTGCACTTATGGTCCTATAGCTTACGGAAATTAAAATCAAAAACAGACAGCCACCCCAATATTTGGGACGGCTGTGTTCACAAGAAGCTCGTCTACAGTATCAGGTAAATATCCCAGAAAGCAAAAAATGGATAAAGAAGTTGTGGCACGTACGTACAATGCAATATCACTCAGCAATGAAATCTGTGTCATCAGGCCCGTAGCGGCATAGTGAGTGGATGCAGGTACGGTGATTCTACGTGAACTACGTCACACAGAAAAAGAAACATCATAAGATATCACTAATACACGGAATGTAAACTTGACTACACATGAACTGAATTACAAAACAGAACAGGGTCTCAAATTTAGAAAACCAACTAGTGCTTGCTTATGGGGAAAGGTGCCTTGGGGTGCTGCATAAAACCAGAGACTGAAATTAGCACAGATAACTTTCCATAAGCCAAATATGTAATAGACAAGACCTACTACTTGCTCAACGAAATGGACCCAACACCACATATTCAACGCCTAGGAATATACCTGACTAGGAAGGATCTTAAAACCCATGGATATATATGTCTCCGTAAGAGAATCAAGCGTGTATAGAGCGGGCGAAACGCAGCAGTGAAAATTCGATAAATCCCATTATCAAAATAAACTTCGAAAACAAAACACAAAGACAGTGAAATAGAGAGCAATTCTTAAATAAATCACTCAGGGCATGTGATGCAACCGGGATTTACCACATCTACACCCAGAGCTGGTTGAGACATAAGGCTGGACACTTCAGGCTGATAGCATTGGTGAGTTTCGGTGAGCAAATGCAGACCCTTTGAAGTCATACTGCATGGTACCCATTCCATGGGTCCCAACTCTCCAGGTTCAAGGGATTCTTCCTCCAGCTAAAACATGCATGGGAAACCCAGAGTTTCATCCACCGTGTGATTGGGAAACGATTTAAAATGCATCTCAGTTTTCGTATCCTAGTTCTCGGGTTCACCATTCCAGATGCTTTACTAAAACTCTCCCCGCTTGGAGAGTCAGTGCCTTTAACCTCCTGTTTGGCACAGCTTGCAATTTCTGTGCAAGATGAACAGGAATAGGGAGAACCCATGAGAGACTAGCTGTAGGTGTCTGCACGGGTAAATGTAACGCTCATTGCCGACCAGGAAGAGGAATTAAACAAAGGCTCAGCGTGCCCTGCCGGAAACAGATTAGGGCCTGAAGCAATCCTGCGGTTTTGTGCCCAGCTCACAAGAAAGCGAGTTGAAGAAAGGAGCTCAGGGGCACTGTAATTCACAAACCTGCAGAGTTATAAATGACAGCTATCCTCCAAAAATATACTGAAGTAAGCCTGCGAAGGGGACTTGAAAGCGGGGCAGAATTTCAGGAAAACGATTGCAGGGGGTAGACTGGAATTGCCCTGAAAGCATAGGAAAAGAGGCACAACGTCGACAATGATGCACTTGGCCAAAAAGGGCGTATGCGTTTTTTCCTGAATATATTCAGGAAAAAACGCATACGCCCTTTTTGGCCAACCAAGCAAGCCTGTAAAGGAAATCTGCACTACAATGAAGTCTCACTGCCCCCGGGGCAAGAGGGACATCTGAAAAAAGTGTAAAATCCAGAAAGGTAGGACAGGATATGGAGAAGAGGGAGCCTTGTGATGCTGATTGGCAGAATGTAAATTGCCAACAGCCACCCTGGAGAAGTGTATGGTGTTTCCTGAAACACGTAAGAAATAAAGCAACACAGCCTATGGCAATTGCACTTATGGTCCTATTCCTTAGGGAAATTAAAATCAAAAACAGAGAGCCACCCCAAAGTTTGGGACGGCTGTGTTCACAAGAAGCTTGTCTACAGTACCAGGTAAATATCCCAGAAAGCAAAAAATGGATAAAGAAGTTGTGGCACGTACGTGCAATGCAATATCACTCAGCAATGAAATCTGTGTCATCAGGCCCGTAGCGGCATAGTGAGTGGATGCAGGTACGGTGATTCTAAGTGAACTACGTCACACAGAAAAAGAAACATCATAAGATATCACTAATACACGGAATGTAAACTTGACTACACATGAACTGAATTACAAAACAGAACAGGGTCTCAAATTTAGGAAACCAACTAGTGCTTGCTTATGGGGAAAGGTGCCTTGGGGTGCTGCATAAAACCAGAGACTAAAATTAGCACAGATAACTTTCCATAAGCCAAATATGTAATAGACAAGTCCTACTCCTTGTTCAACGAAATGGACCCAACACCAAATATTCAACGCCTAGGAATATACCTGACTAGGAAGAATCTTAAAACCCATGGATATATATGTCTCCGTAAGAGAATCAAGCGTGTGTACAGCGGCCTAAATGCAGCAGTGAAAATCCGATAAATCCCATTATCAAAATAAATTTCAAAAACAAAACACAAAGACAGTGAAATAGAGAGCAATTCTTAAATAATTCACTCAGGGCATGTGATGCAACCGGGATTTAACACATCTACACCCAGAGCTGGTTGAGACATAAGGCTGGACACTTCAGGCTGATAGCATTGGTGAGTTTCGGTGAGCAAATGCAGACCCTTTGAAGTCATACTGCATGGTACCCATTCCAAGGGTCCCAACTCTCCAGGTTCAAGGGATTCTTCCTCCAGCTAAAACATGCTGGGGAAACCCAGAGTATCGTCCAACGTGTGACTGGGAAACGATTTAAAAAGCATCTCAGTTTTCGTATCCTGGTCCTCGGGTTCACCATTCCAGATGCTTTACTAACACTCTCCCTGCTTGGAGAGTCAGTGCCTTTAACCTCCTCTTTGGCACAGCTTGCAATTTCTGTGCAAGATGAACAGGAATAGGGAGAATCAATGAGAGACTAGCTGTAGGTGTCTGCACGGGCAAATGTAACGCTCATTGCCCACCAGGAAGAGGAATTAAACAAAGGCTCAGTGTGCCCTGCTGGAAACAGATTAGGGCCTGAAGCAATCCTGCGGTTTTGTGCCCAGCTCACAAGAAAGCGAGTTGAAGAAAGGAGCTCAGGGGCACTGTAATTCACAAACCTGCAGAGTTATAAATGACAGCTATCCTCCAAAAATATATTGAACTAAGCCTGCGAAGGGGACTTGAAAGTGGGGCAGAATTTCAGGAAAACGATTGCAGGGGGTAGACTGGAATTGCCCTGAAAGCATAGGAAAAGAGGCACAACGTCGACAATGATGCACTTGGCCAAAAAGTGCGTATGCGTTTTTTCCTGAATATATTCAGGAAAAAACGCATACGCCCTTTTTGGCCAACCAAGCAAGCCTGTAAAGGAAATCTGCACTACAATGAAATCTCACTGCCCCCCCGGGCAAACGGGCCATCTGAAAAAAGTGTAAAATCCAGAAAGGTAGGACAGGATATGGAGAACAGGGAGCCTTGTTATGCTGATTGGCAGGATGTAAATTGTGAACAGCCACCCTGGAGAAGTGTATGGTGTTTCCTGAAACACGTAAGAAATAAAGCAACACAGCCTATGGCAATTGCAAATATGGTCCTATTGCTTAGTGAAATTAAAATGAAACACGGAGAGCCACCCCAAAGTTTGGGACGGCTGTGTTCCCAAGAAGCTCGTCTACAGTACCAGGTAAATATCTCAGAAAGCAAAAAATGGATAAAGAAGTTGTGGCACGTACGTGCAATGCAATATCACTCAGCAATGAAATCTGTGTCATCAGGCCCGTAGCGGCATAGTGAGTGGATGCAGGTACGGTGATTCTACGTGAACTACGTCACAAAGAAAAAGAAACATCATAAGATATCACTAATACACGGAATGTAAACTTGACTACACATGAACTGAATTACAAAACAGAACAGGGTCTCAAATTTAGAAAACCAACTAGTGCTTGCTTATGGGGAAAGGTGCCTTGGGGTGCTGCATAAAACCAGAGACTGAAATTAGCACAGATAACTTTCCATAAGCCAAATATGTAATAGACAAGACCTACTCCTTGCTCAACGAAATGGACCCAACACCACATATTCAACGCCTAGGAATATACCTGACTAGGAAGAATCTTAAAACCCATGGATATATATGTCTCCGTAAGAGAATCAAGCGTGTGTACAGCGGCCGAAACGCAGCAGTGAAAATCCGATAAATCCCATTATTAAAATAAATTTCGAAAACAAAACACAAAGACAGTGAAATAGAGAGCAATTCTTAAATAATTCACTCAGGGCATGTGATGCAACCGGGATTGACCACATCTACAACCAGAGCTGGTTGAGACATAAGGCTGGACACTTCAGGCTGATAGCACTGGTGAGTTTCGCTGAGCAAATGCAGACCCTTTGAAGTCATACTGCATGGTACCCATTCCATGGGTCCCAACTCTCCAGGTTCTAGGCATTCTTCCTCCAGCTAAAACATGCATGGGAAACACAGAGTATTGTCTACCGTGTGATTAGGAAACGATTTAAAATGCATCTCAGTTTTCGTATCCTGGTCCTCGGGTTCACCATTCCACATGCTTTACTAACACTCTCCCCGCTTGGAGAGTCAGTGCCTTTAACCTCCTGTTTGGCACAGCTTGCAATTTCTGTGCAAGATGAACAGGAATAGGGAGAACCAATGAGAGACTAGCTGTAGGTGTCTGCACGGGCAAATGTAATGCTCATTGCCGACAAGGAAGAGGAATTAAACAAAGGCTCAGCGTGCCCTGCTGAAAACAGATTAGGGCCTGAAGCAATCCTGCGGTTTTGTGCCCAGCTCACAAGAAAGCGAGTTGAAGAAAGGAGCTCAGGGGCACTGTACTTCACAAACCTGCAGAGTTATAAATGACAGCTATCCTCCAAAAATGTATTGAAGTAAGCCTGCGAAGGGGACTTGAAAGCGGGGCAGAATTTCAGGAAAACGATTGCAGGGGGTAGACTGGAATTGCCCTGAAAGCATAGGAAAAGAGGCACAACGTCGACAATGATGCACTTGGCCAAAAAGGGCGTATGCGTTTTTTCCTGAATATATTCAGGAAAAAACGCATACGCCCTTATTGGCCAACCAAGCAAGCCTCTAAAGGAAATCCTCACTACAATGAAATCTCACTGCCCCCCCGGGCAAAAGGGCCATCTGAAAAAAGTGTAAAATCCAGAAAGGTAGGACAGGATATGGAGAACAGGGAGCCTTGTTATGCTGATTGGCAGGATGTAAATTGCCAGCAGCCACCCTGGAGAAGTGTATGGTGTTTCCTGAAACACGTAAGAAACAAAGCAACACAGCCTATGGCACTTCCACTTATGGTCTTATAGCTTACGGAAATTAAAATCAAAAACAGACAGCCACCCCACTATTTGGGACGGCTGTGTTCACAAGAAGCTCGTCTACAGTATCAGGTAAATATCCCAGAAAGCAAAAAATGGATAAAGAAGTTGTGGCACGTACGTACAATGCAATATCACTCAGCAATGAAATCTGTGTCATCAGGCCCGTAGCGGCATAGTGAGTGGATGCAGGTACAGTGGTTCTACGTGAACTACGTCACTCAGAAAAAGAAACATCATAAGATATCACTAATACACGGAATGTAAACTTGAGTACACATGAAGTGAATTACAAAACAGAACAGGGTCTCAAATTTAGAAAACCAACTAGTGCTTGCTTATGGGGAAAGGTGCGTTGGGGTGCTGCATAAAACCAGAGACTGAAATTAGCACAGATAACATTCCATAAGCCAAATATGTAATAGACAAGACCTACTCCTTGCTCAACGAAATGGACTCAACACCACATATTCAACGCCTAGGAATATACCTGACTAGGAAGAATCTTAAATCCCATGGATATATATGTCTCCGTAAGAGTATCAAGCGTGTGTACAGCGGCCGAAACGCAGCAGTGAAAATCCGATAAATCCCATTATCAAAATAAATTTCGAAAACAAAACTTAAAGACAGTGTAATAGAGAGCAATTCTTAAATAATTCACTCAGGGCATGTGATGCAACCGGGATTGACCACATCTACACCCAGAGCTGGTTGAGACATAAGGCTGGACACTTCAGGCTGATAGCACTGGTGAGTTTCGGTGAGCAAATGCAGACCCTTTGAAGTCATACTGCATGGTACCCATTCCATGGGTCCCAACTCTCCAGGTTCGAGGCATTCTTCCTCCAGCTAAAACATGCATGGGAAACCCAGAGTATCGTCCACCGTGTGATTGGGAAACGATTTAAAATGCATCTCAGTTTTCGTATCCTGGTCCTCGGGTTCACCATTCCAGATTCTTTACTATCACTCTCCCCGCTTGGAGAGTCAGTGCCTTTAACCTCCTGTTTGGCACAGCTTGCAATTTCTGTGCAAGATGAACAGGAATAGGGAGAACCAATGAGAGACTAGCTGTAGGTATCTGCACGGGCAAATGTAACGCTCATTGCCCACCAGGAAGAGGAATTAAACAAAAGGCTCAGTGTGCCCTGCTGGAAACAGATTAGGGCCTGAAGCAATCCTGCAGTTTTGTGCCCAGCTCACAAGAAAGCGAGTTGAAGAAAGGAGTTCAGGGGCACTGTACTTCACAAACCTGCAGAGTTATAAATGACAGCTATCCTCCAAAAATATATTGAAGTAAGCCTGCGAAGGGGACTTGAAAGCGGGGCTGAATTTCAGGAAAACGATTGCAGGGGGTAGACTGGAATTGCCCTGAAAGCATAGGAAAATAGGCACAACGTCGACAATGATGCACTTTGCCAAAAAGGGCGTATGCGTTTTTTCCTGAATATATTCAGGAAAAAACGCATACGCCCTTTATGGCCAACCAAGCAAGCCTGTAAAGGAAATCTGCACTACAATGAAATCTCACTGCCCCCCCAGGCAAAAGGGCCATCTGAAAAAAGTGTAAAATCCAGAAAGGTAGGACAGGATATGGAGAACAGGGAGCCTTGTTATGCTGATTGGCAGGATGTAAATTGCCAGCAGCCACCCTGGAGAAGTGTATGGTGTTTCTTGAAACACGTAAGAAACAAAGCAACACAGCCTATGGCACTTCCACTTATGGTCCTATAGCTTACGGAAATTAAAATCAAAAACAGACAGCCACCCCAATATTTGGGATGGCTGTGTTCACAACAAGCTCGTCTACAGTATCAGGTAAATATCCCCGAAAGCAAAAAATGGATAAAGAAGTTGTGGCACGTACGTGCAATGCAATATCACTCAACAATGAAATCTGTGTCATCAGGCCCGTAGCGGCATAGTAAGTGGATGCAGGTACGGTGATTCTACGTGAACTACGTCACACAGAAAAAGAAACATCATAAGATATCACTAATACACGGAATGTAAACTTGACTACACA
This sequence comes from Phocoena phocoena, assembly GCF_963924675.1. Classification (NCBI taxonomy): domain Eukaryota; kingdom Metazoa; phylum Chordata; class Mammalia; order Artiodactyla; family Phocoenidae; genus Phocoena; species Phocoena phocoena. The sequence goes on along the minus strand of NW_027077566.1, from coordinate 1,043,328 downwards.
TGAACTGAATTACAAAACAGAACAGGGTCTCAAATTTAGAAAACCAACTAGTGCTTGCTTATGGGGAAAGGTGCGTTGGGGTGCTGCATAAAACCAGAGACTGAAATTAGCACAGATAACATTCCATAAGCCAAATATGTAATAGACAAGACCTACTCCTTGCTCAACGAAATGGACCCAACACCACATATTCAACGCCTAGGAATATACCTGACTAGGAATAATCTTAAAACCCATGGATATATATGTCTCCGTAAGAGAATCAAGCGTGTGTACAGCGGCGGAAATGCAGCAGTCAAAATCTGATAAATCCCATTTTCAAAATAAATTTCGAAAACAAAACACAAAGACAGTGAAATAGAGAGCAATTCTTAAATAATTCACTCAGGGCATGTGATGCAACCGGGATTGACCACATCTACACCCAGAGCTGGTTGAGATATAAGGCTGGACACTTCAGGCTGATAGCACTGGTGAGTTTCGGGGAGCAAATGCAGACCCTTTGAAGTCATACTGCATGGTACCCATTCCATGGGTCCCAACTCTCCAGGTTCAAGGCATTCTTCCTCCAGCTAAAACATGCATGGGAAACCCAGAGTATCGTCCACCGTGTGATTGGGAAACGATTTAAAATGCATCTCAGTTTTCGTATCCTGGTCCTCGGGTTCACCATTCCAGATGCTTTACTAACACTCTCCCCGCTTGGAGAGTCAGTGCCTTTAACCTCCTGTTTGGCACAGCTTGCAATTTCTGTGCAAGATGAACAGGAATAGGGAGAACCAATGAGAGACTAGCTGTAGGTGTCTGCACGGGCAAATGTAACGCTCATTTCCCACCAGGAAGAGGAATTAAACCAAGGCTCTGTGTGCACTGCTCGAAACAGATTAGGGCCTGAAGCAATCCTGCGGTTTTGTGCCCTTCTCACAAGAAAGCGAGTTGAAGAAAGGAGCTCAGGGGCACTGTACTTCACAAACCTGCAGAGTTATAAATGACAGCTATCCTCCAAAAATATATTGAAGTAAGTCTGCGAAGGGGACTTAAAGCGGGGCTGAATTTCAGGAAAACGTTTGCAGGGGGTAGACTGGAATTGCCCTGAAAGCATAGGAAAAGAGGCACAACGTCGACAATGATGCACTTGGCCAAAAAGGGCGTATGCGTTTTTTCCTGAATATATTCAGGAAAAAACGCATACGCCCTTTTTGGCCAACCAAGCAAGCCTGTAAAGGAAATCTGCACTACAATTAAATCTCACTGCCCCACGGGCCAAAAGGGCCATCTGAAAAAAGTGTAAAATCCAGAAAGCTAGGACAGGATATGGAGAACAGGGAGCCTTGTTATGCTGATTGGCAGGATGTAAATTGCCAGCAGCCACCCTGGAGAAGTGTATGGTTTTTCCTGAAACACGTAAGAAACAAAGCAACACAGCCTATGGCACTTCCAGTTATGGTCCTATAGCTTACGGAAATTAAAATCAAAAACAGACAGCCACCCCAATATTTGGGACGGCTGTGTTCACAAGAAGCTCGTCTACAGTATCAGGTAAATATCCCAGAAAGCAAAAAATGGATAAAGAAGTTGTGGCACGTACGTACAATGCAATATCACTCAGCAATGAAATCTGTGTCATCAGGCCCGTAGCGGCATAGTGAGTGGATGCAGGTACGGTGATTCTACGTGAACTACATCACACAGAAAAAGAAACATCATAAGATATCACTAATACACGGAATGTAAACTTGACTACACATGAACTGAATTACAAAAAAGAACAGGGTCTCAAATTTAGAAAACCAACTAGTGCTTGCTTATGGGGAAAGGTGCCTTGGGGTGCTGCATAAAACCAGAGACTGAAATTAGCACAGATAACTTTCCATAAGCCAAATATGTAATAGACAAGACCTACTCCTTTCTCAACGAAATGGACCCAACACCACATATTCAACGCCTAGGAATATACCTGACTAGGAAGAATCTTAAAACCCATGGATATATATGTCTCCATAAGAGAATCAAGCGTGTGTACAGCGGACAAAACGCAGCACTGAAAATCCGATAAATCCCATTATCAAAATAAATTTCGAAAACAAAACACAAAGACAGTGAAATAGAGAGCAATTCTTAAATAATTCACTCAGGGCATGTGATGCAACCGGGATTGACCACATCTACACCCAGAGCTGGTTGAGACATAAGGCTGGACACTTCAGGCTGATAGCATTGGTGAGTTTCAGTGAGCAAATGCAGAACCTTTGAAGTCATACTGCATGGTACCCATTCCATGGGTCCCAACTCTCCAGGTTCAAGGGATTCTTCCTCCAGCTAAAACATGCATGGGAAACCAAGAGTATCGTCCACTGTGTGATTGGGAAACGATTTAAAATGCATCTCAGTTTTCGTTTCCTGGTCCTCGGGTTCACCATTCCAGATGCTTTACTAACACTCTCCCCGCTTGGAGAGTCAGTGCCTTTAACCTCCTGTTTCGCACAGCTTGCAATTTCTGTGCAAGATGAACAGGAATAGGGAGAACCAATGAGAGACTAGATATAGGTGTCTATACGGGCAAATGTAACGCTCATTGCCCACCAGGAAGAGGAATTAAACAAAGGCTCAGTGTGCCCTGCTGGAAACAGATTAGGGCCTGAAGCAATCCTGCGGTTTTGTGCCCTTGTCACAAGAAAGCGAGTTGAAGAAAGGAGCTCAGGGGCACTGTACTTCACAAACCTGCAGAGTTATAAATGACAGCTATCCTCCAAAAATATATTGAAGTAAGTCTGCGAAGGGGACTTGAAAGCGGGACTGAATTTCAGGAAAACGATTGCAGGGGGTAGACTGGAATTGCCCTGAAAGCATAGGAAAAGAGGCACAACGTCGACAATGATGCACTTGGCCAAAAAGGGCGTATGCGTTTTTTCCTGAATATATTCAGGAAAAAACGCATACACCCTTTTTGGCCAACCAAGCAAGCCTGTAAAGAAATCTGCACTACAATGAAATCTCACTGCCACCCCGGGCAAAAGGGCCATCTCAAAAAAGTGTAAAATCCAGAAAGGTAGGACAGGATATGGAGAACAGGGAGCCTTTTTATGCTCATTGGCAGGATGTAAATTGCCAGCAGCCACCCTGGAGAAGTGTATGGTGTTTCCTGAAACACGTAAGAAACAAAGCAACACATCCTATGGCACTTCCACTTATGGTCCTATAGCTTACAGAAATTAAAATCAAAAACAGACAGCCACCCCAATATTTGGGACGGCTGTGTTCACAAGAAGCTCGTCTACAGTATCAGGTAAATATCCCAGAAAGCAAAAAATGGATAAAGAAGTTGTGGCACGTACGTGCAATGCAATATCACTCAGCAATGAAATCTGTGTCATCAGGCCCTTAGCGGCATAGTAAGTGGATGCAGGTACGGTGATTCTACGTGAACTACGTCACACAGAAAAAGAAACATCATAAGATTTCACTAATACACGGAATGTAAACTTGACTACACATGAACTGAATTACAAAACAGAACAGGTTCTCAAATTTAGAAAACCAACTAGTGCTTGCTTATGGGGAAAGGTGCGTTGGGGTGCTGCATAAAACCAGAGACTGAAATTAGCACAGATAACATTCCATAAGCCAAATATGTAATAGACAAGACCTACTCCTTGCTCAACGAAATGGACTCAACACCACATATTCAACGCCTAGGAATATACCTGACTAGGAAGAATATTAAAACCCATGGATATATATATCTCCGTAAGAAAATCAAGCGTGTGTACAGCGGCGGAAATGCAGCAGTGAAAATCCGATAAATCCCATTATGAAAATAAATTTCGAAAACAAAACACAAAGACAGTGAAATAGAGAGCAATTCTTAAATAATTCACTCAGGGCATGTGATGCAACCGGGATTGACCACATCTACACCCAGAGCTGGTTGAGACATAAGGCTGGACACTTCTGGCTGATAGCACTGGTGAGTTTCGGTGAGCAAATGCAGACCCTTTGAAGTCATACTGCATGGTACCCATTCCATGGGTCCCAACTCTCCAGGTTCAAGGCATTCTTCCTCCAGCTAAAACATGCATGGGAAACCCAGAGTATCGTCCACCGTGTGATTGGGAAACGATTTAAAATGCATCTCAGTTTTCGTATCCTGGTCCTCGGGTTCACCATTCCAGATGCTTTACTAACACTCTCCCCGCTTGGAGAGTCAGTGCCTTTAACCTCCTCTTTGGCACAGCTTGCCATTTCTGTGCAAGATGAACAGGAATAGGGAGAACCAATGAGAGACTAGCTGTAGGTGTCTGCACGGGCAAATGTAACGCTCATTGCCCACCAGGAAGAGGAATTAAACAAAGGCTCAGTGTGCCCTGCTGGAAACAGATTAGGGCCTGAAGCAATCCTGCGGTTTTGTGCCCAGCTCACAAGAAAGCGAGTTGAAGAAAGGAGCTCAGGGGCACTGTACTTCACAAACCTGCAGAGTTATAAATGACAGCTATCCTCCAAAAATATATTGAAGTAAGCCTGCGAAGGGGACTTGAAAGCGGGGCTGAATTTCAGGAAAACGATTGCAGGGGGTAGACTGGAATTGCCCTGAAAGCATAGGAAAAGAGGCACAACGTCGACAATGATGCACTTGGCCAAAAAGTGCGTACGCGTTTTTTCCTGAGTATATTCAGGAAAAAACGCATACGCCCTTTTTGGCCAACCAAGCAAGCTTGTAAAGGAAATCTGCACTACAATGAAATCTCACTGCCCCCACGGGCAAAAGGGCCATCTGAAAAAAGTGTAAAATCCAGAAAGGTAGGACAGGATATGGAGAACAGGGAGCCTTGTTATGCTGATTGGCAGGATGTAAATTGCCAGCAGCCACCCTGGAGAAGTGTATGGTGTTTCCTGAAACACGTAAGAAACAAAGCAACACAGCCTATGGCACTTCCACTTATGGTCCTATAGCTTACGGAAATTAAAATCAAAAACAGACAGCCACCCCAATATTTGGGACGGCTGTGTTCACAAGAAGCTCGTCTAGAGTATCAGGTAAATATCCCAGAAAGCAAAAAATGGATAAAGAGGTTGTGGCACGTACGTACAATGCAATATCACTCAGCAATGAAATCTGTGTCATCAGGCCCGTAGCGGCATAGTGAATGGATGCAGGTATGGTGATTCTACGTGAACTACGTCACACAGAAAAAGAAACATCATAAGATATCACTAATACACCGAATGTAAACTTGACTACACATGAACTGAATTACAAAACAGAACAGGTTCTCAAATTTAGAAAACCAACTAGTGCTTGCTTATGGGGAAAGGTGCGTTGGGGTGCTGCATAAAACCAGAGACTGAAATTAGCACAGATAACATTCCATAAGCCAAATATGTAATAGACAAGACCTACTCCTTGCTCAACGAAATGGACTCAACACCACATATTCAACGCCTAGGAATATACCTGACTAGGAAGAATATTAAAACCCATGGATATAAATATCTCCGTAAGAGAATCAAGCGTGTGTACAGCGGCGGAAATGCAGCAGTGAAAATCCGATAAATCCCATTATGAAAATAAATTTCGAAAACAAAACACAAAGACAGTGAAATAGAGAGCAATTCTTAAATAATTCACTCAGGGCATGTGATGCAACCGGGATTGACCACATCTACACCCAGAGCTGGTTGAGACATAAGGCTGGACACTTCTGGCTGATAGCACTGGTGAGTTTCGGTGAGCAAATGCAGACCCTTTGAAGTCATACTGCATGGTACCCATTCCATGGGTCCCAACTCTCCAGGTTCAAGGCATTCTTCCTCCAGCTAAAACATGCATGGGAAACCCAGAGTATCGTCCACCGTGTGATTGGGAAACGATTTAAAATGCATCTCAGTTTTCGTATCCTGGTCCTCGGGTTCACCATTCCAGATGCTTTACTAACACTCTCCCCGCTTGGAGAGTCAGTGCCTTTAACCTCCTCTTTGGCACAGCTTGCCATTTCTGTGCAAGATGAACAGGAATAGGGAGAACCAATGAGAGACTAGCTGTAGGTGTCTGCACGGGCAAATGTAACGCTCATTGCCCACCAGGAAGAGGAATTAAACAAAGGCTCAGTGTGCCCTGCTGGAAACAGATTAGGGCCTGAAGCAATCCTGCGGTTTTGTGCCCAGCTCACAAGAAAGCGAGTTGAAGAAAGGAGCTCAGGGGCACTGTACTTCACAAACCTGCAGAGTTATAAATGACAGCTATCCTCCAAAAATATATTGAAGTAAGCCTGCGAAGGGGACTTGAAAGCGGGGCTGAATTTCAGGAAAACGATTGCAGGGGGTAGACTGGAATTGCCCTGAAAGCATAGGAAAAGAGGCACAACGTCGACAATGATGCACTTGGCCAAAAAGTGCGTACGCGTTTTTTCCTGAGTATATTCAGGAAAAAACGCATACGCCCTTTTTGGCCAACCAAGCAAGCCTGTAAAGGAAATCTGCACTACAATGAAATCTCACTGCCCCCACGGGCAAAAGGGCCATCTGAAAAAAGTGTAAAATCCAGAAAGGTAGGACAGGATATGGAGAACAGGGAGCCTTGTTATGCTGATTGGCAGGATGTAAATTGCCAGCAGCCACCCTGGAGAAGTGTATGGTGTTTCCTGAAACACGTAAGAAACAAAGCAACACAGCCTATGGCACTTCCACTTATGGTCCTATAGCTTACGGAAATTAAAATCAAAAACAGACAGCCACCCCAATATTTGGGACGGCTGTGTTCACAAGAAGCTCGTCTAGAGTATCAGGTAAATATCCCAGAAAGCAAAAAATGGATAAAGAGGTTGTGGCACGTACGTACAATGCAATATCACTCAGCAATGAAATCTGTGTCATCAGCCCCGTAGCGGCATAGTGAATGGATGCAGGTATGGTGATTCTACGTGAACTACGTCACACAGAAAAAGAAACATCATAAGATATCACTAATACACGGAATGTAAACTTGACTACACATGAACTGAATTACAAAACAGAACAGGTTCTCAAATTTAGAAAACCAACTAGTGCTTGCTTATGGGGAAAGGTGCGTTGGGGTGCTGCATAAAACCAGAGACTGAAATTAGCACAGATAACATTCCATAAGCCAAATATGTAATAGACAAGACCTACTCCTTGCTCAACGAAATGGACTCAACACCACACATTCAACGCCTAGGAATATACCTGACTAGGAAGAATCTTAAAACCCATGGATATATATATCTCCGTAAGAGAATCAAGCCTGTGTACAGCGGCGGAAATGCAGCAGTGAAAATCCGATAAATCCCATTATGAAAATAAATTTCGAAAACAAAACACAAAGACAGTGAAATAGAGAGCAATTCTTAAATAATTCACTCAGGGCATGTGATGCAACCGGGATTGACCACATCTACACCCAGAGCTGGTTGAGACATAAGGCTGGACACTTCTGGATGATAGCACTGGTGAGTTTCGGTGAGCAAATGCAGACCCTTTGAAGTCATACTGCATGGTACCCATTCCATGGGTCCCAACTCTCCAGGTTCAAGGCATTCTTCCTCCAGCTAAAACATGCATGGGAAACCCAGAGTATCGTCCACCGTGTGATTGGGAAACGATTTAAAATGCATCTCAGTGTTCGTATCCTGGTCCTCGGGTTCACCATTCCAGATGCTTTACTAACACTCTCCCCGCTTGGAGAGTCAGTGCCTTTAACCTCCTCTTTGGCACAGCTTGCCATTTCTGTGCAAGATGAACAGGAATAGGGAGAACCAATGAGAGACTAGCTGTAGGTGTCTGCACGGGCAAATGTAACGCTCATTGCCCACCAGGAAGAGGAATTAAACAAAGGCTCAGTGTGCACTGCTGGAAACAAATTAGGGCCTGAAGCAATCCTGCGGTTTTGTGCCCAGCTCACAAGAAAGCGAGTTGAAGAAAGGAGCTCAGGGGCACTGTACTTCACAAACCTGCAGAGTTATAAATGACAGCTATCCTCCAAAAATATATTGAAGTAAGCCTGCGAAGGGGACTTGAAAGCGGGGCTGAATTTCAGGAAAACGATTGCAGGGGGTAGACTGGAATTGCCCTGAAAGCATAGGAAAAGAGGCACAACGTCGACAATGATGCACTTGGCCAAAAAGGGCGTATGCGTTTTTTCCTGAATATATTCAGGAAAAAACGCATACGCCCTTTTTGGCCAACCAAGCAAGCCTGTAAAGGAAATCTGCACTACAATGAAGTCTCACTGCCCCCCGGGCAAGAGGGTCATCTGAAAAAAGTGTAAAATCCAGAAAGGTAGGACAGGATATGGAGAACAGGGAGCCTTGTTATGCTGATTGGCAGGATGTAAATTGCCAGCAGCCACCCTGGAGAAGTGTATGGTGTTTCCTGAAACACCTAAGAAACAAAGCAACACAGCCTATGGCACTTCCACTTATGGTCCTATAGCTTACGGAAATTAAAATCAAAAACAGACAGCCACCCCAATATTTGGGACGGCTGTGTTCACAAGAAGCTCGTCTACAGTATCAGGTAAATATCCCAGAAAGCAAGAAATGGATAAAGAAGTTGTGGCACGTACGTACAATGCAATATCACTCAGCAATGAAATCTGTGTCATCAGGCCTGTAGCGGCATAGTGAGTGGATGCAGGTACGGTGATTCTACGTGAACTACGTCACACAGAAAAAGAAACATCATAAGATATCACTAATACACGGAATGTAAACTTGACTACACATGAACTGAATTACAAAACAGAACAAGGTCTCAAATTTGGAAAATCAACTAGTGCTTGCTTATGGGGAAAGGCGCCTTGGGGAGCTGCATAAAACCAGAGACTGAAATTAGCACAGATAACATTCCATAAGCCAAATATGTAATAGACAAGACCTACTCCTTGCTCAACGAAATGGACCCAACAGCACATATTCAACGCCTAGGAATATACCTGACTAGGAAGAATCTTAAAACCCATGGATATATATGTCTCCGTAAGAGAATCAAGCGTGTGTACAGCGGCCGAAACGCAGCAGTGAAAATCCGATAAATCCCATTATCAAAATAAATTTCGAAAACAAAACACAAAGACAGTGAAATAGAGAGCAATTCTTAAACAATTCACTCAGGTCATGTGATGCAAACGGGATTGACCACATCTACACCTACAGCTGGTTGATACATAAGGCTGGGCACTTCAGGCTGATAGCATTGGTGAGTTTTGGTGAGCAAATGCAGACCCTTTGAAGTCATAATGCATGGTACCCATTCCATGGGTCCCAACTCTCCAGGTTCAAGGGATTCTTCCTCCAGCTAAAACATGCATGGGAAACCCAGAGTATCGTCCACCGTGTGATTGGGAAACGATTTAAAATGCATCTCAGTTTTCGTATCCTGGTCCTCGGGTTCACCATTCCAGATGCTTTACTAACACTCTCCCCGCTTGGAGAGTCAGTGCCTTTAACCTCCTGTTTGGCACAGCTTGCAATTTCTGTGCAAGATGAACAGGAATAGGGAGAACCAATGAGAGACTAGCTGTAGGTGCCTGCACGGGCAAATGCACTGCTCATTTCCCACCAGGAAGAGGAATTAACCAAATGCTCAGCGTGCCCTGCTGGAAAGAGATTAGTGCCTGAAGCAATCCTGCGGTTTTGTGCCCAGCTCACAAGAAAGCGAGTTGAAGAAAGGAGCTCAGGGGCACTGTAATTCACAAACCTGCAGAGTTATAAATGACAGCTATCCTCCAAAAATATATTGAAGTAAGCCTGCAAAGGGGACTTGAAAGCGGGGCAGAAATTCAGGAAAACGATTGAAGGGTTAAACTGGAATTGCACTTAAAGAATAGGAAATGAGGCAGAACGTGGATAATGATGCACTTGTCCAAAAAGTGCGGATGCTTTTTTCCCTAAATATATTCAGGAAAAAACGCATACGCACTCTTTGGCCAACCAAGAAGCTTGTAAATAAACCTGCACTACAATGAAATCTCAGTGCCCCCCAGGGCAAAGGGCCATTTAAAAAAATTGTAAAATCCAGAAACGGAGGACAGGCAATGGAAAAAAGGGATCCTTATTATGCTGATGCATATGATGTAAATTGCCGACACCCATTCTGGAGAAGTGTTATGTGTTTCCTGAAACACGTAAGAAACAAAGCAACACAGCCTATGGCACTTCCACTTATGGTCCTACAGCTTAGGGAAATTAAAATCAAAAACACCCAGCCACCTCAAAGTTTGGGACCTCTCTGTTCACTAGAACCTCGTTTACAGTACCAGGTAAATATCTCAGAGAGCAAACAATGGATAAAGAAGTTGTGGTACGTACGTACAATGGAATATCACTCAGCAATGAAATCTGTGTCATCAGGCCCGTAGTGGCATAGTGAGTGGATACAAGTATGGTGATTCTACGTGAAATAAGTCACACATAAAAAGAAACATCATAAAATATCACTAATACACAGTATGTAAACTTGACTACACATGAACTGAATTACAAAACAGAACAGTCTCAAATTTAGAAAACCAACTTGTGCTTTCTTATGGAGAAAGGTGCGTTGGAGTGCTGCATAAAACCAGAGACTGAAATTAGCACAGATACCGTTCCATAAGCCAAATATTTAATAGACAAGACCTACTCCTTGCTCAACGAAATGGACTCAACACCACATATTCAACGCCTAGGAATATACCTGACTAGGAAGAATCTTAAAACACGTGGATATTTATGTCTCCGTAAGAGAATCAAGAGTGTGTACAGCGGCATTAACGCAGCAGTGAAAATCCGATAAATCCCAGTGTCAAAAAAAATTTCAAAAACAAAACACAATGACAGTGGAATAGAGAGCAATTCTTAAATAACTCACACAGGGCATGTGATGCAACCTGGTTTACCACATCTACACCCAGAGCTGGGTGAGAGATAAGGCTTGACCCTTTGGGCTGATAGCATTGGTGAGGTTCAGTGAGCAAATGCAGACCCTTTGATGTCATACTGCCTGGTACCCATTCCATGGTTCCCAACTCTCCAGGTTCAAGGGATTCTTCCTTCTGCTAAAATTTGCATGGGAAACCCAGAGTATGCTCCACCGTGTGACTGGGAAACCTTTTTACATGCATGTCTGTTTTCGTCCCCTGGTACTCAGGTTCACCATTCCAGACCCTTTTCTTACACTCTCCCCATTTGGAGAGTCAGTGCCTTTAACCTCCTGTTTGGCACTGTTTGCAATTTCTGCGCAAGATGAACAGGAATAAGGAGAACCAATGGGAGACTATCTGTAGGTGTGTGCACGGGCAAATATTTTTTTTTAACATCTTTATTGGGGTATAATTGCTTTACAATGGTGTGTTAGTTTTTGCTTTATAACAAAGTGAATCAGCTATACATATACTTATGCTCCCTGTGTCTTCCCTCTTGTGTCTCCCTCCCTCCCTCTCTCCCCCTTCCACCCCCCCAGGCTGTCCCAACGCCCCGAGCTAATATCCCTGTGCCTTGCGGCTGCTTCCCCCTTGCTATCTACCTTACTACATTTGTTAGTGTGTATATGTCCATGACTCTCTCTCGCCCTGTCAAAACTCACCATTCCCCCTCCCCATATCCTCAATTCCGTTCTCCAGTAGGTCTGCGCCTCTATTCCTGTCTTATCCCTAGGTTCTTCATGACATTTTTTTCCTTTAAATTCCATATATATGTGTTAGCATACGCTATTTGTCTTTTTCTTTCTGACTTACTTCACTCTGTATGACAGACTCTAGGTCTATCCATCTCATTACAAATAACTCAGTTTCATTTCTTTTTAAGGCTGAGTAATATTCCATTGTGTATATGTGCCACATCTTCTTTATCCATTCGTCCGATGATGGGCGCTTAGGTTCTTTCCATCTCTGGGCTATTGTAAATAGAGCTGCAATGAACATTTTGGTACATGACTCTTTTTGAATTTTGGTTTTCTCAGGGTATATGCCCAGTATGCACGGGCAATTTTAACACTCATTTCCCAACAGGAAAAGGAATTAACCAAAGGCTCAGCATGCCGTGCTGGAACAAGATTAGGGCCTGAAGCAATCCTGCGGTTTTGTGGCCAGCTCACAAGAAAGAGAGTTGAGGAAAGGAGCTCAGGGGCACTGTCATTCACATACCTGCAGACTTATAAATGACAGAAATCGTACAAAAATATATTGAATTAAGGCTGCGAAGAGGACTTGAAAGTGGGGCAGAATTGCTGGAATCCGATTTCAGGAGGTAGACGTGAATTGCTCTGAAAGCATAAGAGAAGTGGCAGAACCTCGTCAATGAAGCACTTGGCCAAAAAGGGCATATGCATTTTTTCCAGGGCCATCATTCACGGGAGTAGGAGGCTCCCAGCATGCTCCAGTGGCCAACAGAGGGCTCACGTCGCCAAGGCGATGTGAGCTAGCCAGGCAGGAGTGACCTGACATCAGAGGGCCCACCTCACAGAATGGTAGGGAACCCAGCCAGGATCAGACTCTCCCCAGAGGGCCCACATCACCAAGGTGATGGGAACCAGGCAGGAGTGTCCTCACACCCGTGGGGCCACATCATCAAAAGTTGAGGTACCCAGCACATGTGGCCTCAAACCAGAGGACCCACATCACCATGGGTTTCGGAGTGAGGCAGGCAGGATTAACCTCACAACACATGTCCCATTGTATACAAATGGTGTGGAAACCAGCAGTTGGATCTTCCTAGCAGGCGGCCCAGAGCACTGAGGCTATGAGATCCAGGCCGGCATGAACTCACAACAGAGGGCCCTCATTGTGATTCTGTAAGCAACCCAGCCGTTGTGACCTCAGAGCAGAAGGCCCACATCCCCATGGGGAAGGGAAACAAGCAGGAATGTCATCGCAAGAGTGGGCACACATGAAAAAATGTGGGGAGCCCAGCAATTAGTGCCTGATGCCAGAGGGCCCTCATCACCGAGGGGTGGTGGCTCCCAGCCAGCTCCGACTGCTACCAGAGGGGCGACGTCGCCAATGCGGAGTGCGACAACCAGGCAGGAGTGACCTCAGAGCAGAGGGTCAACCTCACAGAAGTGTGAAGAACTAAAGAGGATCAGATTCTCACCAGAGGGCCCACATCACCAAGGGAATGGGAACCAGGCAGGAGTGTCCTCACACTAGTGGGGCCACATCACCGAAAAGTGAGGGACCCAGCACACGTGGCCTCAAACCAGAGGACACACATCACAAGGGAGCTGGGATTGAGGCAGGCAGGAGGAGCCTCAAAACAGAGGGACCATAGAATTAAAGAGGTGAAGAATCCCGCAGTTGGAACCTCCCAGCAGGCGGCCAGGAGCAGCGAGACTATGGGATCCAGGCCGGAGTGATCTCACACCAGAGGGCCGTCATCATGAAACTGTGAGCAACCTAGGCGTTGGGATCTCAGAGCAGAAGGCCCACATTCCCATGGGGTTGGGAACCTGTCAGAAGTGTACTCGCACCACAGGGCACACATCAGAGAATTTAGGGAACCCAGGAGTTAGGGCCTGACGCCAGAGGGCCCTCATTACCAAGGGGAGGAGACTCCAATCAGGCACCAACACCCAACTGAGGTCCCACGTCGCCAAGGTGACGTGTGACAGCCAGGTAGGAGTGACCTCACCGCAGAGGGCCTACCTCACAGAAGGGTGAGGAACACAGCCAGGATAAGACTCTCACCAGAGGGCCCACATCACCAAGGTGATCAGAACCAGGCAGGAGAGTCTTCACACCAGTGTGGCCACATCATAGAAAGGTGAGGAACCCAGCACATGTGGCCTAAACCAGAAGACCCACATCTCCAAGGGGCTCGGAATGAGGCAGGCAGGAGTAGCCTCACAACACAGGGCCCATAGAATAAAAAAGCTGAGGAATCCAGCAATGGGAACCTCCCAGCAGGCGGCCAAGAGCACCAAGTCTATGCGATTCAGGCCGCAGTAAACTCACAGCAGAGGGTCCACATCATGAAACTGCGAGCAACCCAGCCATTTGGACCTCAGAGCAGAAGGTCCACATCCCCAAGGTGTTGGGAGCATGGCAGGAGTGTCCTCGCACCACTTAGCACATATCAGAAAATGTGGGTACCCAGCAGTTAGGGCCTGACGCCAGAGGGCCCTCATCACTGAGGGGAGGAGGCTCCCAGCATGTTCCAACTACCACAAGAGGGCCCACGTCGCCAAGGCGGGGTGTGCCAGCCAGGCAGGAGTGACCTCACAGCAGACGGCCCACCTCAAAGAAGTGTGAGGAACCCAACCAGGATCAGACTCTCACCAGAGGGCCCATATCACCAAGGGGACGGGAACCAGGCACGAGTGTCCTCACACCAGTGGGGCCACATCACTAAAAGATGAGGAAACTGGCACATGTGGCCACAAACCAGAGGACCTACATCACCAAGGGGCTGGGAGTGACACAGGCAGGAGGAGCCTCCCAACACAGGGCCCAAAGAATAAAAAAGGTGAGGAACCCAGCAGTTGGAACTTCCCAGCAGGCGGCCCAGAGTACAGAGGCTATGGGATCTAGGAATGAGTGAACTAACACCAGAGAGCTAACATCAGGAAACTGTGAGCAACCCAGTCGTTGGAACCTCAGAGCAGAAGGCCCATATCGCCATGGGGATGGGAACATTTCACGAGTGTCCTGGCATCACTGGGCTCACATCAGAAAACCTGGGGAGCCCAGCAGTTAGAGCCTGACGCCAGAGGGACCTCATCACCGAGGACAGGAGTCTCCAAAAGGATCCAACTGCCACCAGAGGGCCGACGTCACCAAGGCAATGGGAGCAAGCCAGGCAGGAGTTACCTCAGAGCACAGGGCCCACCTCACAGAACGGTAAGGAACCCAGCAGGATCAGACTCTCACCAGAGGGGCCACATCACCAAGGGGCTGGGAAACAGGCACGAGTGTCCTCACACCATTGGGGCCACATCATCGAAAGGTGAGGGACCCAGCACACGTGGCCTCACACCAGAGGACACACATCACAACGGGGCTGGGATTGAGGCAGGCAGGAGGAGCCTCAAAACAGAGGGCCCATAGAATAAAAAAGGTGAGGAATCCCGCAGTTGGAACCTCCCAGCAGGCGCCCAGGAGCAGCAAGCCTATGGGATCTAGGCCGGAATGAACGCACATCAGAGGGCCCTCATCATGAAACTGTGAGCACCCCAGCCGTTGGGACCTCAGAGCAGAAGGCCCAAATTCCCATGGGGTTGGGAACCTGACAGGAGTGTACTCGCACCACAGGTCGCACATCTGCAAATTTTGGGAGCCCAGGAGTTAGGGTCTGACGCAAGAGGGCCCTCATTACCGAGGGACGGAGACTCGCAGCAGACACCAACTCCCAACTGAGGGCCCACGTCACCAAGGTGATGTGTGCCAGCCAGGCAGGAGTGACCTCACCGCAGAGGGCCTACCTCACAGAAGGGTGAGGAAACCAGCCAGGATAAGACTCTCACCAGAGGGCCCACATCACCAAGGGGATCGGAACCAGGCAGGAGGGTCCTCACACCAGTGTGGCCACATTATAGAAAGGTGAGGAACCCAGAACATGTGGCCTAAAACAGGGGACCCACATCTCCAAGGGGCTAGGAGTGAGGCAAGCAGGAGTATCCTCACAAAACAGAGCCCACAGAATAAAAGTTGTGAGGAATCCAGCAGTTGGAACCGGCCAGTAGGCCGCCCAGAGCACAGAGTCTATGGGATCCAGGCCACAGCAAACTCACAGCAGAGGTCCCACATCATGAAACTGTGAGCAACCCAGCGGATGGGACCTCAGAGCAGAAGGCCCACATCCCTATGGGGATGGGAACCTGACAGGAGTGTCCTCGGCCCACTTCCACGAATCAGAAAATGTGGGAACCCAGCAGTTAGGACCTGAGGCCAGAGGACCCTCATCACCAAGGGGAGGAGGCTCCCAGCAGGCTCCAACTGCCACCATAAGGCCGATGTCACCAAGGCGGGGTGTGCCAACCAGGCAGGAGTGACCTCAGAGCAGAAAGCCCACCTCACAGAAGTGTGAGGAACCCAACAAGGATCAGACTGTCACCAGAGGGCCAACATCACCAAGGGAATGGGAACCAGGCAGGAGTGTCCTCACACCAGTGGGGCTACATCACCATAATTTGAGGGACCCAGCACACGTGGCCTCAAACCTGAGGACACACATCACCAAGGGGCTGGGAGTGAGGCAGGCCAGAGGATCCTCAAAACAGAGGGACCATAGAATAAAAAAGGTGAGGAATCCCACAGTTGGAACCTCCGGCAGGCAGCCAGGAGCAGCGAGGCTATGGGATCTAGGCAGGAGTGAACTCACACCAGAGGGCCCTCATCATGAAACTGTGAGCAACACAGCCGTTGGGACCTCAGAGCAGAAGGCTCACATCCCCATGGGGATGGGAACCTGGCAGGAGTGTCCTTGCACCACTTAGCACGAATCAGAAAATGTGGGAACCCAGCAGTTAGGGCCTGAGGCCAGAGGGCCCTCATCACTGAGGGGAGGAGGCTCCCAGCAGGCTCCAACTGCCACCATATGGCCGACGTTGCCAAGGCGGGGTGTGCCAGCCAGGCAGGAGTGAGCTCAGAGCAGAGGGCCCACCTCACAGAAGGGTGAGGAACCTAACCAGGATCAGACTCTCACCAGAGGGCCAACATCACCAAGGTGATGGGAACCAGGCAAGACTGTCCTAACAGCAGTGGGGCCAACATCACCAAGGGAATGGGAACCAGGCAAGAGTGTCCTCACACCAGTGTGGCCACATTATAGAAAGGTGAGGAACACAGCACATGTGGCCTCAAACAAGGGGACACACATCACGAAGGGGCTGGGAGTGAGGCATGCAGGAGGAGACGCACAACCGAGTGCCCATAGAATAAAAAAGGTGAGGAATCGAGAAGTTGGAAACTCCAAGCTGGAGGCCCAGAGCACTGACACTATGGGATACAGGCCAGAGTGAACACACAGCAAAGGGCCCACATCATGAAACTGTGAGCAACCCAGCAGTTGGGACCACAGAACAGAAGTCCCACATGCCCATGGGGATGGGAACCTGGCAGGAGTGACTCGCACCACTGGGCACACATCAGAAAATGTGTGGAGCCCAGCACTTAGGGCCTGACACCAGAAGGCCCTCATCACTGAGGGGAGGAGGCCCCAGCACACTCCAACTGCCACCAGAGGGTCCACATCGCCAAGGCGACGTGCGCCAGCCAGGCAGGATTGACCTCACAGCAGAGGGCCCACATCATGAAAGTGTGAGCAACCCAGCCGTTAGGACCTCAGAACAGAAGGCCCACACGCTCATGAGGATGGGAACCTGGCAGGAGTGCCCTCGTACCACTTAGCACGTATCAGAAAATGTGGGAACCCCGCCATTAGGGTCTGACGCCAGAGGGCCTCATCACCACGGGAAGGAGGCTCCCAGCAGGCTCCAACTGCCACCAGGGTGCCGAAGTCAACAAGGCGGGTTGTGCCAGCCAGGCAGGAGTGACCTCAGAGAAGAGGGCTCACCTCACGGATGTGTGAGGAACCCAACCAGGATCAGAGTCTCACCAGAGGGCCCACATCACCAAGGGGATGGGAACCAGGCAGGAGTGTCCACACACCAGTGGGGCCACATCATCAAAAGATGAGGAACCCATCACATATGGCCTCAAACCTGAGGACATACATCACCATGTGGCTGGGAGTGAGGCAGGTATCTGGAGGGGCACATTTAACTCTAATTTCCCACCAGGAAGAGGAATTAACCAAAGGCTCAGAGTGCCGTGCCGGACCCTGATTATGGCCTGAAGCAAACCTGCAGTTTTGTGGCCAGCTTACAAGGAAGCGAGTTAAGAAAGGAGCTCAGGGGCACTGTAATTCACAAACCTGCAGAGATAAATGACAGCTATTGGCAAAAATATATCGAAGTAAGTCTGCAAAGAGGACTTGAAAACGAGGCAGAATTGCAGGAATCATATTTCAAGAGGTAGATTGGAATTGCATTTAAAGCATATGAAAAGCGGCAGATCTTTGACAGTGATGCACATGGACAAAAAGTGCGTATACATTTTTCCTGAATATATTCAGGAAAAAACGCATATGAACATTTTGGCCAACCAAGCACTCCAGCAATGGAAATCCACACTACAATGAAGTCACATTTCCCATTCGTCAAAAAGGCCATCTGAATAAAGTGTAAAAACCAGAAACACAGGACAGGCCATGGAGAACAGGGAGCCGTGTTATGCTGATGGGCGGGATGTAAATTGCCAACAGACACTCTGGAGATGTTCATGGTGTATCCTGAAACATCTAAAAAACAAAGCTACAGAGCCTAGGGCACTTCCACTTTTGGCCCTATAGCTTAGGAAAATTAAAATCAACAAGACACAGCCAACACAAAATTTAGGGCTGCTGTGTTTACAAGAACCTCGAGTCCAGTACAAATTAAATATCCCAGAAAGAAAAAAAATGGATAAAGAAGTTGTGCTACTTACGTACAACGGAATATCACTCAGCAGTGAAATCAATGTCATCAGGCCTGTAGCAGCAAATTGAGTGGATTTAATTATGATGATTCTAAGAGAAATATATCACACAAAGAAAGATAATTATCATAAGATATCATTAATAGAGGGAGTGTAAACTTGGCTACACATAAACTGAATTACAAAACCGAACAGAGTCTCACATTTAGATAAAAACCTTATGCTTGCTTAAGGGGAAAGTTGAGTTGGGCTGCTGTATAAAAACAGATTGAAATTAGCACACATACCATTCCATAAGCCAAATACGTAATAAACAAGACCTACTCTTTGCTCAACGAAATAGACTCATCCATGGTGTATCACCTCACACCTATTAGAATGGGCATCATCAGAAAATCTACAAACAACAAATGCTGGAAACGGTGTGGAGATAAGGAATCCTCTTCCACTATTGTTGGGAACGTAAATTGATACAGTCACTGTGGAGAACATTATGGAGTTTCTTATAAAACTAAGAATAGAATTACCATATGATACAGCAATCCCTCTACTGGGCATATACCCAGACAAAACCATAAATCAAAAAGAGACATTCACCACAATGTTCATTGCATCACTATTTACACTATCCAGGAAATGGAAGCAACCTAAATGCCCACAGACAGACGAATGCATAAAGATGTGGTACATATATAAAATGGAATATTACTAAGCCATAAAAAGGAATGAAATTGGGACATTTGTAGAGACGTTGATGGATCTAGAGACTGTCATACAGAGTGAAGTAAGTCAGAAAGAGAAAAACAAATCTTGTATATTAATGCATATATGTGGAACCTAGAAAAATTGTACAGATGAACCGTTTTGCAAGGCAGAAATAGAGCAATACATGTATACAACAAACGTATGGACAACAAGGGGGGAAAGCTGTTGGGGATGGTGGTGGGAGGAGTTGAGATATTGGGATTGGTATGTATACATTTATATGTATAAAGTAGATAACCAAAAACAACCTGCTGTATAAAAATATAAAATTAAATTCAAAATAAAAAAATAAAATTAAAAAAAGTAAAACAGAAAAATATTCTTCCCTTCACATACATGTATTTATATGAATAAATTATTTCCATGCTTATATCTGTAAATACACAAAAGAGGAATAAAATCTACCTTGAACCAAAAACGAAAAAAAGA
This sequence comes from Phocoena phocoena, assembly GCF_963924675.1. NCBI lineage: Eukaryota > Metazoa > Chordata > Mammalia > Artiodactyla > Phocoenidae > Phocoena > Phocoena phocoena. Next base: position 1,023,671 of record NW_027077566.1, on the reverse strand, counting down.
TAAAAAAGAACAGAACCCACCAGTTACACAGAGGAAAACCGTTTCAGGGCACTTGCTCCAATTGCAAACAATTCTGAAGTTGGTCAGTGGTGGGGAATCATCTCCCATTCAGCCAGCATGCTCCTCGCAACAAGCGTCCTCACTGCAAAGCTGGTGGACCGTGCCGAGGTATCTGTGAGTAAACGTGGGCCGAGCCCCAGGCCAGCTGCTGCTGAAATGTTCCCACCCTTCCAAGGCTAAACACCTGAATATGTACAAGGACTTGAAAACCTAGAGGAAGGGCCATGGAGCCACATGAGGGACAGCATGCCAGCCGACTTGGTGCCTGCAGGCCAGCCAGGATGGTCCTGGCCCTGGGTGCTCTTCTGGAAGCTCTCCATTTCCCTGCCTGAGATACCCCTGCTGTCCCGGCCCCCACTGCTTTCTTCCTTCCTCACCTGTGCCCAGGGAGAAATTCCAGCGGCAGGTGTGGGTGACACATCCTCTTCTTTAGCAGGTAGCATCTTGGCAACTGCTGCAGAAAGTCCAGCAGAGCCCCACTCACACTGGGACACCCACAAAGCCGTGGCCTCTCACTCCCTCTCACCAGCCCAGCCCCGAGACTGCTGACAGGGCAGAGAAAATGGCGTCAGGCACAGCTGCAGGGACTCTTGCTGCCTGGAGCGGTGTTTATATTGATCTCAACCCAGGCACACCTGGGGAGGGCTGGCCGGCACCGTCAGGCCTCCCAAGCCAGCCAATAATCACCCCTCAGGGGCTCACAGTTGCTGAAAATGGAACTTGCTGAATTGGCCAGGTCCAAGGAACAGGTGTGGGCTCCTGAGAGTCAGGATAGACAAGGGGCTGCAGCTCTGGCTTGTTTTCTAATTATATTATCTGGCCCATGAGTGGGAGACAACTTCAAGAAAACCCTCTCCTAATGAGAGGAACCCAGGAGTCAGGGAGAGGAGGGGTGGGTGGTGGTTGGAGACAGAGGCCTGGTGCCCCGGGTGCAGTGGAAGTCTCTGGAAGACCAGGTGGTGGAGGCCGCACAGAGTGATGCCCAGGGTCACAGACCTGTCAGAGCTGCTGTTTGTTAGTTCAAGTCCTGCTCTGAGGTGCTCTGTGTCAGATCTGAGCGACAGGTGAGCTGGGAGTGCTCTGCAATGAGGGCTATGTGCACGGTTCCTGTGTGCCCAGCCCTGCCAAGGTACCTGCAAGGGTAGCTCTGTATCCTGGGAGGGGCCTGACCACGGGAGCCCCATGAACTGCAGAGGACCTGCCCAGGGAATCCCATATCCTGGGAGGGGCCTGAACACGAGAGCCCCGTGGGCTGGGGTGGGGGTAGGGTACCTGCCCAGGTGAGTTCCATATCCTGGGATTGGCCTGACCTCGAGAGCCCCATGGGCTGCTGGAGTCCTGGTAAAGGATGTCAGGACAGTCAGTGAAGCCACTGAGGATATACCTCCAGTAGTTCCTAAATCCTACACCCTGCTGGTCATTCTACCAACCACCAGGACTTGGTATTCTGTATTAGTCTTCACTGATGCCTTCTTTTGTATTCCATTAGTCCCAGAGTCACAAGAAATTTTGGCTTGTGAGTGACAGGACTCAACATACAACTAAAACAATACTTCCAGGCTGTCTTGCCCCAAGGGTTCAAAAATTCCCACACCATCTTTGGGGAAAGCTCAGCTAAAGACCTAAAAGTTCTACCTCTGGAAAAGGAAACACTCCTTCAATATTCAGACGACATTCTGATCGCCAGCCCTACTAAGGAGGCCTCAGAACTACCAAGCCAATAAAGGATAGAAGTTGTCCACGAAAAAGCTCAAGTATCACAGACTACGGTGACCTGCCTGGGCTTCATTCTCACAGAAGGTCGGAGAAGCCCATCCCAGGAAAGGGAAGAAACAATTTACAGCCTTACCCCTTTCTGAAACTAGAAGACAGCTTAGGGGTTCCTGGGGAAGCCAGGGTTTCCTGCCTCTGGATCCCTAACTACAGTCTACTAGCTGGGCCTCTATATGAAACACTGAAAGGAAAAGATGATGATCCTTTTGAATAGAATCCAGAAGTGGCCTTTCAAGAATGGAAAGAGCAGTCAATTCAGACCCTTGCCCTGGAACTCCCTAATTTAGCTAAACCCTTTGACCTTTACATTCCTGGTGAAAGGTGAATCGCCATTGGAGTATTAGTGCAAAAACTGGGACCACTTGAAATGGAACAATGCAAGAATGCCATCCAGGTAGGATAAACTATGGTCACCAAGGGGCTTGGCCCACCGCCACATCTGGCCAAGATACTGGTGGTATCTGAAAACCTGGAAATCAGCAGCCCAAAAGGCCACCTCCCTTCTAAGGGAAACGGACCCCACGTGGTGATCCTAACCCCCAACCATGCCCTGAAGTTGCAGGGTTTGCTCCGTGGGCACACTGACCTCGATTGAGGAGGCCCTCCAACTCCAACCTCCAGAGAGATAACCGGGGGCAACGGGGCACCATGACGACCCGTGTGACCATCACTTGACCTGGAGTTTCTCTCATAAAACAACAAGAGTGTGTCCCAAAAGAGTAGACTACTGCTTGCAGTACTTACTGTACCCAGAGGGGAGCTAATAATCTTGGCGGGGGAACCGTATATCATGCTGTCACCATAGAAAAGCCTACAGACACCCTGATGATGGTGGCCAATAAGACCGGCTGGACTCCTGTTTACTTCCAAAGGCTCTTGACTCAGTGACCATCATGATCCTTCATCACCACTGACCCTGGACTGTCTGGGAGCTGAGCGGGCAGGATCCTGACACCTGGTGCTGTTTTTACGTTAATTCAGGGGCCTAATGGAAGAAAGCGCAGACTGTTGGTCAGAGCATCTAGGCTGGCAGAAACGGTCAGTCAGAGCATCTAGGCTGGCAGAAACGGTCAGCCTAAGGTGGCCGAACAAATGTGGGGCGGAGTGAAACTGGACCTCACAGCGCCACTGCACATCTCCTTTCTGGACCCTTAAAGGTCATTAGAATCTATAACACTTCCAATACTGGTGCTCAGGTGGACGAGCAGGGAGGCAGGAGGCCTGGGGACAATCAACGTCACCTGGAGGCTGCTGGGGAGAAGTTCTGACCCTCGCCCACGGGTATGAAGCCTCCTAACTCAGCACTCAGCAGTTACAGAAGAAGGGTCTGCACCCGCAGCACTCCAAGAATGAGGAAAGGGACAAAAGGCAGAAGAGAAGTTTGTCCCAGGCAAAGCCCCTTAAAAATGCCTGGGAGATAAAAATAGAATCTGGGCAATAAAATAAAGTCTAACCATTTTTATCCTTTGTGCTTTGTCTAATTTCAGGTGCTCCTAGTGTCCCGCATACAGAGGTTCCACACCCGGCACTTCAGACCAGATTTCCTAGAGCAGAATGGCTCGATGACACTTCAGCTCCTGGGGCCCAGTTCAGACTCCGTGACATAGAGCCTGAGCTGCAGCCAACCAGGTCCTCGAGAGCTCAGCCCCCTCCCTCCCAGTGACTCTGACAGGATCTCTACACAGCAGCCCAGCCCACAGCCCACAGGGTAGCACCTCTCCATTCTCTGATCAAAATATAAAGTTTCCTTTGCTTTTGAACCAAACTCAGTCTCGATCTATTGGCTCCAATGACACTGGGCAGGGGGACACTTGTTGGCGTCCACTCTGGAGGATCAGTAACAGAAATTGAGAACATTGTAACTTCAATGAACAGATGTGTGAGCCAAACTGTAATTAACGTAGAACAGTGTATAAGGCTCGGGTAAAATAAGATGTTTCTAACACTTCCATTTGATATTTCCATCACTTTCTTATAAGCAAGTTCAGTGAAAAGGTTTGTCTTCTTTGTCAGGTCAATATTAGAGAAACAAAGTGATTTCTTTCCAAGGATGTACATCTAATAATCTTGGTTAAAGCTTCAATCTTGTTTTAAATGCTTTTGCATTGAAAATGATACCTCTCTTTCAGCTCCCCCATTTCTGAGAAGCATAAAATCTTATAATTTATTATTACCAAAGGGAAATGGTAGGAGGAGGGATAAATTAACAGTTTGGGATTAACACATACACACTGCTATGTATGAAATCATCAGCAAGGAACTACTGTATAGCACAGGGAACTACACTCAATATTTTGCAATAACCTATAAGGGGAAATGATCTGAAAAAGAATAGATATTTTTATTGACATCATCCATCAATGACAGTAAAAATGGAATCTAAGGGAAGACAGTGGTGAGTGCTTCTGACTCTGAAGACTTCAATCATCTAAAGTTTGGACTCTGCCTACTTCCCAAGGCCCTTAATGAACATATGTGTAGCCGTAGCTTAAAAAATTCCCCAGTTTGGGTTGCGGAGAGACACTGATATTTAAAATCCCCTGGTATTCTCCTCACATGAATGGGACCCTTCCTACACCTAAAACATGCCTGTCACACCCAGAGGGTGGTATACCGTCTGATCGGGAAAAGTTTGGAAAAGGCATCTCATCTCCTCATCTCTTGGTGCTAGGGTTCACCACTCCAGCGTCTTTACTAACAGTCTCCCCACTTGGAGATGTCAGCACTGTCAACATCCTGTTGCATACAGTTTGGAATTTGTCCAGAGGATGAAGCAGAAGGAGGAGGAACAATGAGAGACAAGTCCTAGGTGTTCGGACAGGCACATGCCACTCTAATTTCCAATCAGGAAGACGAATTGACCAAAGGCTAGGGTTGCCCATGGAAACAGAATAGGGCTTGAGGAATCCTGATGCTTTGTGGCCAGTTCCCATAAACACAAGTTGGAAAATGGAACTCAGGGGCACTAAAATTCACGAAACTGCAGAATTGAAAATATCTATCACTGAAAAATGTCTTGAGGAAAGTCAGAGAAAAGGACTTGTAAGCAACGGAGAATGGCAGGAAAGGGATTGGAAGAGGTAGAAAGGACTCGCCATTAAGCACAAGAAAAGGGGCTGAACATTGCCAACATTGCAGTTGGCCAAAAAGGGTGTATGCGTCTTTTTCTGTATATATTCAAGAAAAGGGCATACACTTTTTTAGCCAACCAAACAGGTGGGCACTGGAAATCAATACTACAAAACATATCACTTTGCATCAGTCAGAAGAGCCGTCCTCATAAAGTGTAAACACCAGAAATGCAGGACAGGGCAAGGAGAAAAGGGAGCCCTGTGAGTCTTATAGTGGAAATGTATATTGCCAACGGTCACTCTGGATAAGTCTATTGTGTTTACTAAAGCATCTAAAAAATGAGCTACCGAGCACAGGGCACTTGCACTCATGGACGTATATCTTGGGAAAAACAAAAATCGAGAGGACACAGGCACCCCAATGTTTACCACCTCTCTGTTTAAAAGATCCTCGACTAGGATATAACTTAAAGTATCTGCAGAGAAAAAACGGACAGAGATGTGGTGCTTATGTAGAGTGGAATATTACTCAGCCTGGAAATCAATGAAATACGGCCAGTTATAACAACTCAAGAGGAGTTACGTGTGATCATTCGAAGTCACATAATTCAAAAAGGAAAAGACATAAGATATCACTAATACATGGAATGTTAACATGGCTACACATGAACTGAATTACAAAAGAGAAGAGGGTTTCAAATTAAGAAAACCAACTTATGCTTCCTTAAGGGGAAAGGTGAGTTGGGGTGCTGCATAAAACCAGAGATTGAAATTAGCACAGATACCATTCCATAAGCCAAATATGTAATAGTCAAGACCTACTCCTTGCTCAACGAAATGGACTCCACACGCCATATTCAATGCCTAAGAATATACCGGATTAGTAAGAATCTTAAAACCCATGGACTTATATGTCTCCGTAACAGAATGAAGCGCGTGTACAGCGGCATAAACGAAGCAGTGAAAATCCGATAAATCCCATTATTAAAATAAATTTCAAAAACAAAACACAATGACAGTGAAATAGGAAGCAATTCTTAAATAATTCACTCAGGGCATGTGATGCAACCGGGATTTAACACATCTACACCCAGAGCTGATTGAGACATAAGGCTGGACACTTCAGGCTGATAGCATTGGTGAGTTTCGGTGAGCAAATGCAGACCCTTTGAAGTCATACTGCATGGTACCCATTCCATGGGTCCCAACTCTCCAGGTTCAAGGGATTCTTCCTCCAGCTAAAACATGCATGGGAAACCCAGAGTATCGTCCACCGTGTGATTGGGAAACGATTTAAAATGCATCTCAGTTTTCGTATCCTGGTCCTCGGGTTCACCATTCCAGATGCTTTACTAACACTCTCCCCGCTTGGAGAGTCAGTGCCTTTAACCTCCTCTTTGGCACAGCTTGCAATTTCTGTGCAAGATGAACAGGAATAGGGAGAACCAATGAGAGACTAGCTGTAGGTGTCTGCACGGGCAAATGTAACGCTCATTGCCCACCAGGAAGAGGAATTAAACAAAGGCTCAGTGTGGCCTGCTGGAAACAGATTAGGGCCTGAAGCAATCCTGCGGTTTTGTGCCCAGCTCACAAGAAAGCGAGTTGAAGAAAGGAGCTCAGGGGCACTGTAATTCACAAACGTGCAGAGTTATAAATGACAGCTATCCTCAAAAATATATTGAAGTAAGCCTGCGAAGGGGACTTGAAAGCGGGGCAGAATTTCAGGAAAACGATTGCAGGGGGTAGACTGGAATTGCCCTGAAAGCATAGGAAACGAGGCAGAACGTCGACAATGATGCACTTGGCCAAAAAGGGCGTATGCGTTTTTTCCTGAATATATTCAGGAAAAAACGCATACGCCCTTTTTGGCCAACCAAGCAAGCCTGTAAAGGAAATCTGCACTACAATGAAGTCTCACTGCCCCCCGGGCAAAAGGGCCATCTGAAAAAAGTGTAAAATCCAGAAAGTTAGGACAGGATATGGAGAACAGGGAGCCTTGTTATGCTGATTGGCAGGATGTAAATTGCCAGCAGCCACCCTGGAGAAGTGTATGGTGTTTCCTGAAACACGTAAGAAACACAGCAACATAGCCTATGGCACTTCCACATATGGTCCTATAGCTTACGGAAATTAAAATCAAAAACAGACAGCCACCCCAATATTTGGGACGGCTGTGTTCACAACAAGCTCGTCTACAGTATCAGGTAAATATCCCAGAAAGCAAAAAATGGATAAAGGAGTTGTGGCACGTACGTACAATGCAATATCACTCAGCAATGAAATCTGTGTCATCAGGCCCGTAGCGGCATAGTGAGTGGATGCAGATACGGTGAATCTACGTGAACTACGTCACACAGAAAAAGAAACAACATAAGATATCACTAATACACGGAATGTAAACTTGTCTACACATGAACTGAATTACAAAACAGAACAGGGTCTCAAATTTAGAAAACCAACTAGTGCTTGCTTATGGGGAAAGGTGACTTGGGGTGCTGCATAAAACCAGAGACTGAAATTAGCACAGATAACTTTCCATAAGCCAAATATGTAATAGACAAGACCTACTCCTTGCTCAACGAAATGGACCCAACACCACATATTCAACGCCTAGGAATATACCTGACTAGGAAGAACCTTAAAACCCATGGATATATATGTCTCCGTAAGAGAATCAAGCGTGTGTACAGCTGCCGAAACGCAGCAGTGAAAATCCGATAAATCCCATAATCAAAATAAATTTCGAAAACAAAACACAAACACAGTGAAATAGAGAGCAATTCTTAAATAATTCACTCAGGGCATGTGATGCAACCGGGATTGACCACATCTACACCCAGAGCTGGTTGAGACATAAGGCTGGACACTTCAGGCTGATAGCATTGGTGAGTTTCGGTGAGCAAATGTAGACCCTTTGAAGTCATACTGCATGGTACCCATTCCATGGGTCCCAACTCTCCAGGTTCAAGGGATTCTTCCTCTAGCTAAAACATGCATGGGAAACCCAGAGTATCGTCCACCGTGTGATTGGGAAACGATTTAAAATGCATCTCAGTTTTCGTATCCTGGTCCTCGGGTTCACCATTCCAGATGCTTTACTAACACTCTCCCCGCTTAGAGAGTCAGTGCCTTTAACCTCCTGTTTGGCACAGCTTGCAATTTCTGTGCAAGATGAACAGGAAAAGGGAGAACCAATGAGAGACTAGCTGTAGGTGTCTGCACGGGCAATTGTAACGCTCATTGCCCACCAGGAAGAGGAATTAAACAAAGGCTCAGTGTGCCCTGCTGGAAACAGATTAGGGCCTGAAGCAATCATGCGGTTTTGTGCCCAGCTCACAAGAAAGCGAGTTGAATAAAGGAGCTCAGGGGCACTGTAATTCACAAACATGAAGAGTTATAAATGACAGCTATCTTCCAAAAGTATACTGAAGCAAGCCTGCGTAGGGGACTTGAAAGCGGGGCAGAATTTCAGGAAAACGATTGCAGGGGTAGACTGGAATTGCCCTGAAAGCATAGGAAAAGAGGCAGAACGTCGACAATGATGCACTTGGCCAAAAAGGGCGTATGCGTTTTTTCCTGAATATATTCAGGAAAAAACGCATACGCCCTTTTTGGACAACCAAGCAAGCCTGTAAAGGAAATCTGTACTACAATGAAGTCTCACTGCCCCCCGGGCAAGAGGGACATCTGAAAAAAGTGTAAAATCCAGAAAGGTAGGACAGGATATGGAGAAGAGGGAGCCTTGTTATGCTGATTGGCAGGATGTAAATTGCCAACAGCCACCCTGGAGAATTGTATGGTGTTTCCTGAAACACGTAAGAAACAAAGCAACACAGCCTATGGCACTTCCACTTATGGTCCTATAGCTTACGGAAATTAAAATCAAAAACAGACAGCCACCGCAATATTTGGGACGGCTGTGTTCACAAGAAGCTCGTCTACAGTATCAGGTAAATATCCCAGAAAGCAAAAAATGGATAAAGAAGTTGTGGCACGTACGTACAATGCAATATCACTCAGCAATGAAATCTGTGTCATCAGGCCCGTAGCGGCATAGTGAGTGGATGCAGGTACGGTGATTCTACGTGAACTACGTCACACAGAAAAAGAAACATCATAAGATATCACTAATACACGGAATGTAAACTTGACTACACATGAACTGAATTACAAAAAAGAACAGGGTCTCAAATTTAGAAAACCAACTAGTGCTTGCTTATGGGGAAAGGTGCGTTGGGGTGCTGCATAAAACCAGAGACTGAAATTAGCACAGATAACTTTCCATAAGCCAAATATGTAATAGACAAAACATACTCCTTGCTCAACGAAATGGACCCAACACCACATATTCAACGCCTAGGAATATACCTGACTAGGAAGAATCTTAAAACCCATGGATATATATGTCTCCGTAAGAGAATCAAGCGTGTGTACAGCGGCCGAAACGCAGCAGTGAAAATCCGATAAATCCCATTATCAAAATAAATTTCGAAAACAAAACACAAAGACAGTGAAATAGAGAGCAATTCTTAAATAATTCACTCAGGGCATGTGATGCAACCGGGATTGACCACATCTACACCCAGAGCTGGTTGAGACATAAGGCTGGACACTTCAGGCTGAGAGCATTGGTGAGTTTCGGTGAGCAAATGCAGACCCTTTGAAGTCATACTGCATGGTACCCATTCCATGGGTCCCAACTCTCCAGGTTCAAGGGATTCTTCCTCCAGCTAAAACATGCATGGGAAACGCAGAGTATCGTCCACCGTGTGATTGGGAAACGATTTAAAATGCATCTCAGTTTTCGTATCATGGTCCTCGGGTTCACCATTCCAGATGCTTTACTAACACTCTCCCCGCTTGGAGAGTCAGTGCCTTTAACCTCCTGTTTGGCACAGCTTGCCATTTCTGTGCAAGATGGACAGGAATAGGGAGAACCAATGAGAGACTAGTTGTAGGTGTCTGCACGGGCAAATGTAACGCTCATTGCCCACCAGGAAGAGGAATTAAACAAAGGCTCAGTGTGCCCTGCTGGAAACAGATTAGGGCCTGAAGCAATCCTGCGGTTTTGTGCCCAGCTCACAAGAAAGCGAGTTGAAGAAAGGAGCTCAGGGGCACTGTACTTCACAAACCTGCAGAGTTATAAATGACAGCTATCCTCCAAAAATATATTGAAGTAAGCCTGCGAAGGGGACTTGAAAGCGGGGCTGAATTTCAGGAAAACGATTGCAGGGGGTAGACTGGAATTGCCCTGAAAGCATAGGAAAAGAGGCACAACGTCGACAATGATGCACTTGGCCAAAAAGGGCGTATGCGTTTTTTCCTGAATATATTCAAGAAAAAACGCATACGCCCTTTTTGGCCAACCAAGCAAGCCTGTAAATGAAATCTACACTACAATGAAATCTCACTGCCCCCCCGGGCAAAAGGGCCATCTGAAAAAAGTGTAAAATCCAGAAAGGTAGGACAGGATATGGAGAACAGGGAGCCTTGTTATGCTGATTGGCAGGATGTAAATTGCCAGCAGCCACCCTGGAGAAGTGTATGGTGTTTCCTGAAACACGTAAGAAACAAAGCAACACAGCCTATGGCACTTCCACTTATGGTCCTATAGCTTACGGAAATTAAAATCAAAAACAGACAGCCACCCCAATATTTGGGACGGCTGTGTTCACAAGAAGCTCGTCTACAGTATCAGGTAAATATCCCAGAAACCAAAAAATGGATAAAGAAGTTGTGGCACGTACGTACAATGCAATATCACTCAGCAATGAAATCTGTGTCATCAGGCCCGTAGCGGCATAGTGAGTGGATGCAGGTACGGTGATTCTACGTGAACTACGTCACACAGAAAAAGAAACATCATAAGATATCACTAATACACGGAATGTAAACTTTACTACACATGAACTGAATTACAAAAAAGAACAGGGTCTCAAATTTAGAAAACCAACTAGTGCTTGCTTATGGGGAAAGGTGCGTTGGGGTGCTGCATAAAACCAGAGACTGAAATTAGCACAGATAACTTTCCATAAGCCAAATATGTAATAGACAAGACCTACTCCTTGCTCAACGAAATGGACCCAACACCACATATTCAACGCCTAGGAATATACCTGACTAGGAAGAATCTTAAAACCCATGGATATATATGTCTCCGTAAGAGAATCAAGCGTGTGTACAGCGGCCGAAACGCAGCAGTGAATATCCGATAAATCCCATTATCAAAATAAATTTCGAAAACAAAACACAAAGACAGTGAAATAGAGAGCAATTCTTAAATAATTCACTCAGGGCATTTGATGCAACCGGGATTGACCACATCTACACCCAGAGATGGTTGAGACATAAGGCTGGACACTTCAGGCTGATAGCATTGGTGAGTTTCGGTGAGCAAATGCAGACCCTTTGAAGTCATACTGCATGGTACCCATTCCATGGGTCCCAACTCTCCAGGTTCAAGGGATTCTTCCTCCAGCTAAAACATGCATGGGAAACCCAGAGTATCGTCCACTGTGTGATTGGGAAATGATTTAAAATGCATCTCAGTTTTCGTTTCCTGGTCCTCGGGTTCACCATTGCAGATGCTTTACTAACACTCTCCCCGCTTGGAGAGTCAGTGCCTTTAACCTCCTGTTTCGCACAGCTTGCAATTTCTGTGCAAGATGAACAGGAATAGGGAGAACCAATGAGATACTAGCTGTAGGTGTCTGCACGGGCAAATGTAACGCTCATTGCCCACCAGGAAGAGGAATTAAACAAAGGCTCAGTGTGCCCTGCTGGAAACAGAATAGGGCCTGAAGCAATCCTGCGGTTTTGTGCCCAGCTCACAAGAAAGCGAGTTGAAGAAAGAGCTCAGGGGCACTGTACTTCACAAACCTGCAGAGTTATAAATGACAGCTATCCTCCAAAAATATATTGAAGTAAGCCTGCGAAGGGGACTTGAAAGCGGGGCTGAATTTCCGGAAAACGATTGCAGGGGGTAGACTGGAATTGCCCTGAAAGCATAGGAAAAGAGGCACAACGTCGACAATGATGCACTTGGCCAAAAAGGGCGTATGCGTTTTTTCCTGAATATATTCAGGAAAAAACGCATACGCCCTTTTTGGCCAACCAAGCAAGCCTGTAAAGGAAATCTGCACTACAATGAAGTCTCACTGCCCCCCCTCCGGGCAAAAGGGCCATCTGAAAAAAGTGTGAAATCCAGAAAGGTAGGACAGGATATGGAGAACAGGGAGCCTTGTTATGCTGATTGGCAGGATGTAAATTGCCAGCAGCCACCCTGGAGAAGTGTATGGTGTTTCCTGAAACACGTAAGAAACAAAGCAACACAGCCTATGGAACTTCCACTTATGGTCCTATAGCTTACGGAAATTAAAATCAAAAACAGACAGCCACCCCAATATTTGGGACGGCTGTGTTCACAAGAAGTTCGTCTACAGTATCAGGTAAATATCCCAGAAAGCAAAAAATGGATAAAGAAGTTGTGGCACGTACGTACAATGCAATATCACTCAGCAATGAAATCTGTGTCATCAGGCCCGTAGCGGCATAGTGAGTGGTTGCACGTACGGTGATTCTACGTGAACTACGTCACACAGAAAAAGAAACATCATAAGATATCACTAATACACGGAATGTAAACTTGACTACACATGAACTGAATTACAAAAAAGAACAGGGTCTCAAATTTAGAAAACCAACTAGTGCTTGCTTATGGGGAAAGGTGCGTTGGGGTGCTGCATAAAACCAGAGACTGAAATTAGCACAGATAACTTTCCATAAGCCAAATATGTAATAGACAAGACCTACTCCTTGCTCAACGAAATGGACCCAACACCACATATTCAACGCCTAGGAATATACCTGACTAGGAAGAATCTTAAAACCCATGGATATATATGTCTCCCTAAGAGAATCAAGCGTGTGTACAGCGGCCGAAACGCAGCAGTGAAAATCCGATAAATCCCATTATCAAAATAAATTTCGAAAACAAAACACAAAGACAGTGAAATAGAGAGCAATTCTTAAATAATTCACTCAGGGCATGTGATGCAACCGGGATTGACCACATCTACACCCAGAGTTGGTTGAGACATAAGGCTGGACACTTCAGGCTGATAGCATTGGTGAGTTTCGGTGAGCAAATGCAGACCCTTTGAAGTCATACTGCATGGTACCCATTCCATGGGTCCCAACTCTCCAGGTTCAAGGGATTCTTCCTCCAGCTAAAACATGCATGGGAAACCCAGAGTATCGTCCACTGTGTGATTGGGAAACGATTTAAAATGCATCTCAGTTTTCATTTCCTGGTCCTCGGGTTCACCATTCCAGATGCTTTACTAACACTCTCCCCGCTTGGAGAGTCAGTGCCTTTAACCTCCTGTTTCGCACAGCTTGCAATTTCTGTGCAAGATGAACAGGAATAGGGAGAACCAATGAGAGACTAGCTGTAGGTGTCTGCACGGGCAAATGTAACGCTCATTGCCCACCAGGAAGAGGAATTAAACAAAGGCTCAGTGTGCCCTGCTGGAAACAGAATAGGGCCTGAAGCAATCCTGCGGTTTTGTGCCCAGCTCACAAGAAAGCGAGTAGAAGAAAGGAGCTCAGGGGCACTGTACTTCACAAACCTGCAGAGTTATAAATGACAGCTATCCTCCAAAAATATATTGAAGTAAGTCTGCGAAGGGGACTTGAAAGCGGGGCTGAATTTCAGGAAAACGATTGCAGGGGGTAGACTGGAATTGCCCTGAAAGCATAGGAAAAGAGGCACAACGTCGACAATGATGCACTTGGCCAAAAAGGGCGTATGCATTTTTTCCTGAATATATTCAGGAAAAAACGCATACGCCCTTTTTGGCCAACCAAGCAAGCCTGTAAAGGAAATCTGCACTACAATGAAATCTCACTGCCCCCCCCGGGCAAAAGGGCCATCTGAAAAAAGTGTAAAATCCAGAAAGGTAGGACAGGATATGGAGAACAGGGAGCCTTGTTAGGCTGATTGGCAGGATGTAAATTGCCAGCAGCCACCCTGGAGAAGTGTATGGTGTTTCCTGAAACACGTAAGAAACAAAGCAACACAGCCTATGGCACTTCCACTTATGGTCCTATAGCTTATGGAAATTAAAATCAAAAACAGACAGCCACCCCAATATTTGGGACGGCTGTGTTCACAAGAAGCTCGTCTACAGTATCAGGTAAATATCCCAGAAAGCAAAAAATGGATAAAGAAATTGTGGCACGTACGTGCAATGCAATATCACTCAGCAATGAAATCTGTGTCATCAGGCCCGTAGCGGCATAGTAAGTGGATGCAGGTACGGTGATTCTACGTGAACTACGTCACACAGAAAAAGAAACATCATAAGATATCACTAATACACGGAATGTAAACTTGACTACACATGAACTGAATTACAAAACAGAACATGGTCTCAAATTTAGAAAACCAACTAGTGCTTGCTTATGGGGAAAGGTGCGTTGGGGTGCTGCATAAAACCAGAGACTGAAATTAGCACAGATAACATTCCATAAGCCAAATATGTAATAGACAAGACCTACTCCTTGCTCAACGAAATGGACTCAACACCACATATTCAACGCCTAGGAATATACCTGACTAGGAAGAATCTTAAAACCCATGGATATATATGTCTCCGTAAGAGAATCAAGCGTGTGTACAGCGGCGGAAATGCAGCAGTGAAAATCCGATAAATCCCATTATCAAAATAAATTTCGAAAACAAAACACAAAGACAGTGAAATAGAGAGCAATTCTTAAATAATTCACTCAGGGCATGTGATGCAACCGGGATTGACCACATCTACACCCAGAGCTGGTTGAGACATAAGGCTGGACACTTCAGGCTGATAGCATTGGTGAGTTTCGGTGAGCAAATGCAGACCCTTTGAAGTCATACTGCATGGTACCCATTCCATGGGTCCCAACTCTCCAGGTTCAAGGGATTCTTCCTCCAGCTAAAACATGCATGGGAAACCCAGAATATCGGCCACTGTGTGATTGGGAAATGATTTAAAATGCATCTCAGTTTTCGTTTCCTGGTCCTCGGGTTCACCATTCCAGATGCTTTACTAACACTCTCCCCGCTTGGAGAGTCAGTGCCTTTAACCTCCTGTTTCGCACAGCTTGCAATTTCTGTGCAAGATGAACAGGTATAGGGAGAACCAATGAGAAACTAGCTGTAGGTGTCTGCACGGGCAAATGTAACGCTCATTGCCCAGCAGGAAGAGGAATTAAACAAAGACTCAGTGTGCCCTGCTGGAAACAGATTAGGGCCTGAAGCAATCCTGCGGTTTTGTGCCCAGCTCACAAGAAAGCGAGTTGAAGAAAGAGCTCAGGGGCACTGTACTTCACAAACCTGCAGAGTTATAAATGACAGCTATCCTCCAAAAATATATTGAAGTACGTCTGCGAAGGGGACTTGAAAGCGGGGCAGAATTTCAGGAAAACGATTGCAGGGGGTAGACTGGAATTGCCCTGAAAGCATAGGAAAAGAGGCACAACGTCGACAATGATGCACTTGGCCAAAAAGGGCGTATGCGTTTTTTCCTGAATATATTCAGGATAAAACGCATACGCCCTTTTTGGCCAACCAAGCAAGCCTGTAAAGGAAATCTGCACTACAATGAAATCTCACTGCCCCCCCGGGCAAAAGGGCCATCTGAAAAAAGTGTAAAATCCAGAAAGTTAGGACAGGATATGGAGAACAGGGAGCCTTGTTATGCTGATTGGCAGGATGTAAATTGCCAGCAGCCACCCTGGAGAAGTGTATGGTGTTTCCTGAAACACGTAAGAAACAAAGCAACACAGCCTATGGCACTTCCACTTATGGTCCTATAGCTTACGGAAATTAAAATCAAAAACAGACAGCCACCCCAATATTTGGGACGGCTGTGTTCACAAGAAGCTCGTCTACAGTATCAGGTAAATATCCCAGAAAGCAAAAAATGGATAAAGAAGTTGTGGCACGTACGTTCAATGCAATATAACTCAGCAATGAAATCTGTGTCATCAGGCCCGTAGCGGCATAGTGAGTGGATGCACGTACGGTGATTCTACGTGAACTACGTCACACAGAAAAAGAAACATCATAAGATATCACTAATACACGGAATGTAAACTTGACTACACATGAACTGAATTACAAAACAGAACAGGGTCTCAAATTTAGAAAATCAACTAGTGCTTGCTTATGGGGAAAGGTGCGTTGGGGTGCTGCATAAAACCAGAGACTGAAATTAGCACAGATAACATTCCATAAGCCAAATATGTAATAGACAAGACCTACTCCTTGCTCAACGAAATGGACTCAACACCACATATTCAACGCCTAGGAATATACCTGACTAGGAAGAATCTTAAAACCCATGGATATATATGTCTCCGTAAGAGAATCAAGCGTGTGTACAGCGGCCGAAACGCAGCAGTGAAAATCCGATAAATCCCATTATCAAAATAAATTTCGAAAACAAAACACAAAGACAGTGAAATAGAGAGCAATTCTTAAATAATTCACTCAGGGCATGTGATGCAACCGGGATTGACCACATCTACACCCAGAGCTGGTTGAGACATAAGGCTGGACACTTCAGGCTGATAACATTGGTGAGTTTCGGTGAGCAAATGCAGACCCTTTGAAGTCATACTGCATGGTACCCATTCCATGGGTCCCAACTCTCCAGGTTCAAGGGATTCTTCCTCCAGCTAAAACATGCATGGGAAACACAGAGTATCGTCCACTGTGTGATTGGGAAACGATTTAAAATGCATCTCAGTTTTCATTTCCTGGTCCTCGGGTTCACCATTCCAGATGCTTTACTAACACTCTCCCCGCTTGGAGAGTCAGTGCCTTTAACCTCCTGTTTCGCACAGCTTGCAATTTCTGTGCAAGATGAACAGGAATAGGGAGAACCAATGAGAGACTAGCTGTAGGTGTCTGCACGGGCAAATGTAATGCTCATTGCCCACCAGGAAGAGGAATTAAACAAAGGCTCAGTGTGCCCTGCTGGAAACAGAATAGGGCCTGAAGCAATCCTGCGGTTTTGTGCCCAGCTCACAAGAAAGCGAGTAGAAGAAAGGAGCTCAGGGGCACTGTACTTCACAAACCTGCAGAGTTATAAATGACAGCTATCCTCCAAAAATATATTGAAGTAAGTCTGCGAAGGGGACTTGAAAGCGGGGCTGAATTTCAGGAAAACGATTGCAGGGGGTAGACTGGAATTGCCCTGAAAGCATAGGAAAAGAGGCACAACGTCGACAATGATGCACTTGGCCAAAAAGGGCGTATGCGTTTTTTCCTGAATATATTCAGGAAAAAACGCATACGCCCTTTTTGGCCAACCAAGCAAGCCTGTAAAGGAAATCTGCACTACAATGAAATCTCACTGCCCCCCCCGTGGAAAAGGGCCATCTGAAAAAAGTGTAAAATCCAGAAAGGTAGGACAGGATATGGAGAACAGGGAGCCTTGTTATGCTGATTGGCAGGATGTAAATTGCCAGCAGCCACCCTGGAGAAGTGTATGGTGTTTCCTGAAACACGTAAGAAACAAAGCAACACAGCCTATGGCACTTCCACTTATGGTCCTATAGCTTATGGAAATTAAAATCAAAAACAGACAGCCACCCCAATATTTGGGACGGCTGTGTTCACAAGAAGCTCGTCTACAGTATCAGGTAAATATCCCAGAAAGCAAAAAATGGATAAAGAAATTGTGGCACGTACGTGCAATGCAATATCACTCAGCAATGAAATCTGTGTCATCAGGCCCGTAGCGGCATAGTAAGTGGATGCAGGTACGGTGATTCTACGTGAACTACGTCACACAGAAAAAGAAACATCATAAGATATCACTAATACACGGAATGTAAACTTGACTACACATGAACTGAATTACAAAACAGAACAGGGTCTCAAATTTAGAAAACCAACTAGTGCTTGCTTATGGGGAAAGGTGCGTTGGGGTGCTGCATAAAACCAGAGACTGAAATTAGCACAGATAACATTCCATAAGCCAAATATGTAATAGACAAGACCTACTCCTTGCTCAACGAAATGGACTCAACACCACATATTCAACGCCTAGGAATATACCTGACTAGGAAGAATCTTAAAACCCATGGATATATATGTCTCCGTAAGAGAATCAAGAGTGTGTACAGCGGCGGAAATGCAGCAGTGAAAATCCGATAAATCCCATTATCAAAATAAATTTCGAAAACAAAACACAAAGACAGTGAAATAGAGAGCTATTCTTAAATAATTCACTCAGGACATGTGATGCAACCGGGATTGACCACATCTACACCCAGAGTTGGTTGAGACATAAGGCTGGACACTTCTGGCTGATAGCACTGGTGAGTTTCGGTGAGCAAATGCAGACCCTTTGAAGTCATACTGCATGGTACCCATTCCATGGGTCCCAACTCTCCAGGTTCAAGGCATTCTTCCTCCAGCTAAAACATGCATAGGAAACCCAGAGTATCGTCCACCGTGTGATTGGGAAACGATTTAAAATGCATCACAGTTTTCGTATCCTGGTCCTCGGGTTCACCATTCCAGATGCTTTACTAACACTCTCCCCGCTTGGAGAGTCAGTGCCTTTAACCTCCTGTTTGGCACAGCTTGCAATTTCTGTGCAAGATGAACAGGAATAGGGAGAACCAATGAGAGACTAGCTGTAGGTGTCTGCACGGGCAAATGTAACGCTCATTGCCCACCAGGAAGAGGAATTAAACAAAGGCTCAGTGTGCCCTGCTGGAAACAGATTAGGGCCTGAAGCAATCCTGCGGTTTTGTGCCCAGCTCACAAGAAAGCGAGTTGAAGAAAGGAGCTCAGGGGCACTGTACTTCACAAACCTGCAGAGTTAAAAATGACAGCTATCCTCCAAAAATATATTGAAGTAAGCCTGCGAAGGGGACTTGAAAGCGGGGCTGAATTTCAGGAAAACGATTGCAGGGGGTAGACTGGAATTGCCCTGAAAGCATAGGAAAAGGGGCACAACGTCGACAATGATGCACTTGGCCAAAAAGGGCGTATGCGTTTTTTCCTGAATATATTCAGGAAAAAACGCATATGCCCTTTTTGGCCAACCAAGCAAGCCTGTAAAGGAAATCTGCACTACAATGAAGTCTCACTGCCCCCCCCCCTGGGCAAAAGGGCCATCTGAAAAAAGTGTAAAATCCAGAAAGGTAGGACAGGATATGGAGAACAGGGAGCCTTGTTATGCTGATTGGCAGGATGTAAATTGCCAGCAGCCACCCTGGAGAAGTGTATGTTGTTTCCTGAAACACATAAGAAACAAAGCAACACAGCCTATGGAACTTCCACTTATGGTCCTATAGCTTACGGAAATTAAAATCAAAAACAGACAGCCACCCCAATATTTGGGACGGCTGTGTTCACAAGAAGCTCGTCTACAGTATCAGGTAAATATCCCAGAAAGCAAAAAATGGATAAAGAAGTTGTGGCACGTACGTGCAATGCAATATAACTCAGCAATGAAATCTGTGTCATCAGGCCCGTAGCGGCATAGTGAGTGGATGCACGTACGGTGATTCTACGTGAACTACGTCACACAGAAAAAGAAACATCATAAGATATCACTAATACATGGAATGTAAACTTGACTACACATGAACTGAATTACAAAACAGAACAGGGTTTCAAATTTAGAAAAGAAACTAGTGCTTGCTCATGGGGAAAGGTGCGTTGGGGTGCTGCATAAAACCAGAGACTGAAATTAGCACAGATAACTTTCCATAAGCCAAATATGTAATAGACAAGACCTACTCCTTGCTCAACGAAATGGACCCAACACCACATATTAAACGCCTAGGAATATACCTGACTAGGAAGAATCTTAAAACCCATGGATATATATGTCTCCGTAAGAGAATCAAGCGTGTGTACAGCGGCCGAAACGCAGCAGTGAAAATCCGATAAATCCCATTATCAAAATAAATTTCGAAAACAAAACACAAAGACAGTGAAATAGAGAGCAATTCTTAAATAATTCACTCAGGGCATGTGATGCAACCGGGATTGACCACATCTACACCCAGAGCTGGTTGAGACATAAGGCTGGACACTTCAGGCTGATAGCATTGGTGAGTTTCGGTGAGCAAATGCAGACCCTTTGAAGTCATACTGCATGGTACCCATTCCATGGGTCCCAACTCTCCAGGTTCAAGGGATTCTTCCTCCAGCTAAAACATGCATGGGAAACCCAGAGTATCGGCCACTGTGTGATTGGGAAATGATTTAAAATGCATCTCAGTTTTCGTTTCCTGGTCCTCGGGTTCACCATTCCAGATGCTTTACTAACACTCTCCCCGCTTGGAGAGTCAGTGCCTTTAACCTCCTGTTTGGCACAGCTTGCAATTTCTGTGCAAGATGAACAGGAATAGGGAGAACCAATGAGAGACTAGCTGTAGGTGTCTGCACGGGCAAATGTAACGCTCATTGCCCACCAGGAAGAGGAATTAAACAAAGGCTCAGTGTGCCCTGCTGGAAACAGATTAGGGCCTGAAGCAATCCTGCGGTTTTGTGCCCAGCTCACAAGAAAGCGAGTTGAAGAAAGAGCTCAGGGGCACTGTACTTCACAAACCTGCAGAGTTATAAATGACAGCTATCCTCCAAAAATATATTGAAGTACGTCTGCGAAGGGGACTTGAAAGCGGGGCAGAATTTCAGGAAAACGATTGCAGGGGGTAGACTGGAATTGCCCTGAAAGCATAGGAAAAGAGGCACAACGTCGACAATGATGCACTTGGCCAAAAAGGGCGTATGCGTTTTTTCCTGAATATATTCAGGATAAAACGCATACGCCCTTTTTGGCCAACCAAGCAAGCCTGTAAAGGAAATCTGCACTACAATGAAATCTCACTGCCCCCCCGGGCAAAAGGGCCATCTGAAAAAAGTGTAAAATCCAGAAAGTTAGGACAGGATATGGAGAAAAGGGAGCCTTGTTATGCTGATTGGCAGGATGTAAATTGCCAGCAGCCACCCTGGAGAAGTGTATGGTTTTTCCTGAAACACGTAAGAAACAAAGCAACACAGCCTATGGCACTTCCACTTATGGTCCTATAGCTTACGGAAATTAAAATCAAAAACAGACAGCCACCCCAATATTTGGGACGGCTGTGTTCACAAGAAGCTCGTCTACAGTATCAGGTAAATATCCCAGAAAGCAAAAAATGGATAAAGAAATTGTGGCACGTACGTGCAATGCAATATCACTCAGCAATGAAATCTGTGTCATCAGGCCCGTAGCGGCATAGTAAGTGGATGCAGGTACGGTGATTCTACGTGAACTACGTCACACAGAAAAAGAAACATCATAAGATATCACTAATACACGGAATGTAAACTTGACTACACATGAACTGAATTACAAAACAGAACAGGGTCTCAAATTTAGAAAACCAACTAGTGCTTGCTTATGGGGAAAGGTGCGTTGGGGTGCTGCATAAAACCAGAGACTGAAATTAGCACAGATAACATTCCATAAGCCAAATATGTAATAGACAAGACCTACTCCTTGCTCAACGAAATGGACTCAACACCACATATTCAACGCCTAGGAATATACCTGACTAGGAAGAATCTTAAAACCCATGGATATATATGTCTCCGTAAGAGAATCAAGAGTGTGTACAGCGGCGGAAATGCAGCAGTGAAAATCCGATAAATCCCATTATCAAAATAAATTTCGAAAACAAAACACAAAGACAGTGAAATAGAGAGCTATTCTTAAATAATTCACTCAGGACATGTGATGCAACCGGGATTGACCACATCTACACCCAGAGTTGGTTGAGACATAAGGCTGGACACTTCTGGCTGATAGCACTGGTGAGTTTCGGTGAGCAAATGCAGACCCTTTGAAGTCATACTGCATGGTACCCATTCCATGGGTCCCAACTCTCCAGGTTCAAGGCATTCTTCCTCCAGCTAAAACATGCATAGGAAACCCAGAGTATCGTCCACCGTGTGATTGGGAAACGATTTAAAATGCATCACAATTTTCGTATCCTGGTCCTCGGGTTCACCATTCCAGATGCTTTACTAACACTCTCCCCGCTTGGAGAGTCAGTGCCTTTAACCTCCTGTTTGGCACAGCTTGCAATTTCTGTGCAAGATGAACAGGAATAGGGAGAACCAATGAGAGACTAGCTGTAGGTGTCTGCACGGGCAAATGTAACGCTCATTGCCCACCAGGAAGAGGAATTAAACAAAGGCTCAGTGTGCCCTGCTGGAAACAGATTAGGGCCTGAAGCAATCCTGCGGTTTTGTGCCCAGCTCACAAGAAAGCGAGTTGAAGAAAGGAGCTCAGGGGCACTGTACTTCACAAACCTGCAGAGTTAAAAATGACAGCTATCCTCCAAAAATATATTGAAGTAAGCCTGCGAAGGGGACTTGAAAGCGGGGCTGAATTTCAGGAAAACGATTGCAGGGGGTAGACTGGAATTGCCCTGAAAGCATAGGAAAAGGGGCACAACGTCGACAATGATGCACTTGGCCAAAAAGGGCGTATGCGTTTTTTCCTGAATATATTCAGGAAAAAACGCATATGCCCTTTTTGGCCAACCAAGCAAGCCTGTAAAGGAAATCTGCACTACAATGAAGTCTCACTGCCCCCCCCCCTGGGCAAAAGGGCCATCTGAAAAAAGTGTAAAATCCAGAAAGGTAGGACAGGATATGGAGAACAGGGAGCCTTGTTATGCTGATTGGCAGGATGTAAATTGCCCGCAGCCACCCTGGAGAAGTGTATGTTGTTTCCTGAAACACATAAGAAACAAAGCAACACAGCCTATGGAACTTCCACTTATGGTCCTATAGCTTACGGAAATTAAAATCAAAAACAGACAGCCACCCCAATATTTGGGACGGCTGTGTTCACAAGAAGCTCGTCTACAGTATCAGGTAAATATCCCAGAAAGCAAAAAATGGATAAAGAAGTTGTGGCACGTACGTGCAATGCAATATAACTCAGCAATGAAATCTGTGTCATCAGGCCCGTAGCGGCATAGTGAGTGGATGCACGTACGGTGATTCTACGTGAACTACGTCACACAGAAAAAGAAACATCATAAGATATCACTAATACATGGAATGTAAACTTGACTACACATGAACTGAATTACAAAACAGAACAGGGATTCAAATTTAGAAAAGAAACTAGTGCTTGCTCATGGGGAAAGGTGCGTTGGGGTGCTGCATAAAACCAGAGACTGAAATTAGCACAGATAACTTTCCATAAGCCAAATATGTAATAGACAAGACCTACTCCTTGCTCAACGAAATGGACCCAACACCACATATTCAACGCCTAGGAATATACCTGACTAGGAAGAATCTTAAAACCCATGGATATATATGTCTCCGTAAGAGAATCAAGCGTGTGTACAGCGGCCGAAACGCAGCAGTGAAAATCCGATAAATCCCATTATCAAAATAAATTTCGAAAACAAAACACAAAGACAGTGAAATAGAGAGCAATTCTTAAATAATTCACTCAGGGCATGTGATGCAACCGGGATTGACCACATCTACACCCAGAGCTGGTTGAGACATAAGGCTGGACACTTCAGGCTGATAGCATTGGTGAGTTTCGGTGAGCAAATGCAGACCCTTTGAAGTCATACTGCATGGTACCCATTCCATGGGTCCCAACTCTCCAGGTTCAAGGGATTCTTCCTCCAGCTAAAACATGCATGGGAAACCCAGAGTATCGGCCACTGTGTGATTGGGAAATGATTTAAAATGCATCTCAGTTTTCGTTTCCTGGTCCTCGGGTTCACCATTCCAGATGCTTTACTAACACTCTCCCCGCTTGGAGAGTCAGTGCCTTTAACCTCCTGTTTGGCACAGCTTGCAATTTCTGTGCAAGATGAACAGGAATAGGGAGAACCAATGAGAGACTAGCTGTAGGTGTCTGCACGGGCAAATGTAACGCTCATTGCCCACCAGGAAGAGGAATTAAACAAAGGCTCAGTGTGCCCTGCTGGAAACAGATTAGGGCCTGAAGCAATCCTGCGGTTTTGTGCCCAGCTCACAAGAAAGCGAGTTGAAGAAAGAGCTCAGGGGCACTGTACTTCACAAACCTGCAGAGTTATAAATGACAGCTATCCTCCAAAAATATATTGAAGTACGTCTGCGAAGGGGACTTGAAAGCGGGGCAGAATTTCAGGAAAACGATTGCAGGGGGTAGACTGGAATTGCCCTGAAAGCATAGGAAAAGAGGCACAACGTCGACAATGATGCACTTGGCCAAAAAGGGCGTATGCGTTTTTTCCTGAACATATTCAGGATAAAACGCATACGCCCTTTTTGGCCAACCAAGCAAGCCTGTAAAGGAAATCTGCACTACAATGAAATCTCACTGCCCCCCCGGGCAAAAGGGCCATCTGAAAAAAGTGTAAAATCCAGAAAGTTAGGACAGGATATGGAGAAAAGGGAGCCTTGTTATGCTGATTGGCAGGATGTAAATTGCCAGCAGCCACCCTGGAGAAGTGTATGGTGTTTCCTGAAACACGTAAGAAACAAAGCAACACAGCCTATGGCACTTCCACTTATGGTCCTATAGCTTACAGAAATTAAAATCAAAAACAGACAGCCACCCCAATATTTGGGACGGCTGTGTTCACAAGAAGCTCGTCTACAGTATCAGGTAAATATCCCAGAAAGCAAAAAATGGATAAAGAAGTTGTGGCACGTACGTTCAATGCAATATAACTCAGCAATGAAATCTGTGTTATCAGGCCCGTAGCGGCATAGTGAGTGGATGCACGTACGGTGATTCTACGTGAACTACGTCACACAGAAAAAGAAACATCATAAGATATCACTAATACACGGAATGTAAACTTGACTACACATGAACTGAATTACAAAACAGAACAGGGTCTCAAATTTAGAAAATCAACTAGTGCTTGCTTATGGGGAAAGGTGCGTTGGGGTGCTGCATAAAACCAGAGACTGAAATTAGCACAGATAACATTCCATAAGCCAAATATGTAATAGACAAGACCTACTCCTTGCTCAACGAAATGGACTCAACACCACATATTCAACGCCTAGGAATATACCTGACTAGGAAGAATCTTAAAACCCATGGATATATATGTCTCCGTAAGAGAATCAAGCATGTGTACAGCGGCGGAAATGCAGCAGTGAAAATCCGATAAATCCCATTATCAAAATAAATTTCGAAAACAAAACACAAAGACAGTGAAATAGAGAGCAATTCTTAAATAATTCACTCAGGGCATGTGATGCAACCGGGATTGACCACATCTACACCCAGAGCTGGTTGAGACATAAGGCTGGACACTTCAGGCTGATAGCACTGGTGAGTTTCGGTGAGCAAATGCAGACCCTTTGAAGTCATACTGCATGGTACCCATTCCATGGGTCCCAACTCTCCAGGTTCAAGGCATTCTTCCTGCAGCTAAAACATGCATGGGAAACCCAGAGTATCGTCCACCGTGTGATTGGGAAACGATTTAAAATGCATCTCAGATTTCGTATCCTGGTCCTCGGGTTCACTATTCCAGATGCTTTACTAACACTCTCCCCACTTGGAGAGTCAGTGCCTTTAACCTCCTGTTTGGCACAGCTTGCCATTTCTGTGCAAGATGAACAGGAATAGGGAGAACCAATGAGAGACTAGCTGTAGGTGCCTGCACGGGCAAATGTAACGCTCTTTGCCCACCAGGAAGAGGAATTAAACAAAGTCTCAGTGTGCACTGCCGGAAACAGATTAGGGCCTGAAGCAATCCTGCGGTTTTGTGCCCAGCTCACAGGAAAGCGAGTTGAAGAAAGGAGCTCAGGGGCACTGTACTTCACAAACCTGCAGAGTTATAAATGACAGCTATCCTCCAAAATTATATTGAAGTAAGCCTGCGAAAGGGACTTGAAAGCGGGGCTGAATTTCAGGAAAACGATTGCAGGGGGTAGACTGGAATTGCCCTGAAAGCATAGGAAAAGAGGCACAACGTCGACAATGATGCACTTGGCCAAAAAGGGCGTATGCGTTTTTTCCTGAATATATTCAGGAAAAAACGCATACGCCCTTTTTGGCCAACCAAGCAAGCCTGTAAAGGAAATCTGCACTACAATGAAATCTCACTGCCCCCCCGGGCAAAAGGGCCATCTGAAAAAAGTGTAAAATCCAGAAAGGTAGGACAGGATATGGAGAACAGGGAGCCTTGTTATGCCGATTGGCAGGATGTAAATTGCCAGCAGCCACCCTGGAGAAGTGTATGGTGTTTCCTGAAACACGTAAGAAACAAAGCAACACAGCCTATGGCACTTCCACTTATGGTCCTATAGCTTACGGAAATTAAAATCAAAAACAGACAGCCACCCCAATATTTGGGACGGCTGTGTTCACAAGAAGCTCGTCTACAGTATCAGGTAAATATCCCAGAAAGCAAAAAATGGATAAAGAAGTTGTGGCACGTACGTACAATGCAATATCACTCAGCAATGAAATCTGTGTCATCAGGCCCGTAGCGGCATAGTGAGTGGATGCAGGTACGGTGATTCTACGTGAACTACGTCACACAGAAAAAGAAACATCATAAGATATCACTAACACACGGAATGTAAACTTGACTACACATGAACTGAATAACAAAAAAGAACAGGGTCTCAAATTTAGAAAACCAACTAGTGCTTGCTTATGGGGAAAGGTGCCTTGGGGTGCTCCATAAAACCAGAGACCGAAATTAGCACAGATAACTTTCCATAAGCCAAATATGTAATAGACAAGACCTACTCCTTGCTCAACGAAATGGACCCAACACCACATATTCAACGCCTAGGAATATACCTGACTAGGAAGAATCTTAAAACCCATGGATATATATGTCTCCGTAAGAGAATCAAGCGTGTGTACAGCGGCCGAAACGCAGCAGTGAAAATCCGATAAATCCCATTATCAAAATAAATTTCGAAAACAAAACACAAAGACAGTGAAATAGAGAGCAATTCTTAAATAATTCACTCAGGGCATGTGATGCAACCGGGATTGACCACATCTACACCCAGAGCTGGTTGACACATAAGGCTGGACACTTCAGGCTGATAGCATTGGTGAGTTTCGGTGAGCAAATGCAGACCCTTTGAAGTCATACTGCATGGTACCCATTCCATGGGTCCCAACTCTCCAGGTTCAAGGGATTCTTCCTCCAGCTAAAACATGCATGGGAAACCCAGAGTATCGTACACTGTGTGATTGGGAAACGATTTAAAATGCATCTCAGTTTTCGTTTCCTGGTCCTCGGGTTCACCATTCCAGATGCTTTACTAACACTCTCCCCGCTTGGAGAGTCAGTGCCTTTAACCTCCTGTTTGGCACAGCTTGCAATTTCTGTGCAAGATGAACAGGAATAGGGAGAACCAATGAGAGACTAGCTGTAGGTGTCGGCATGGGCAAATGTAACGCTCATTGCCCACCAGGAAGAGGAATTAAACAAAGGCTCAGTGTGCCCTGCTGGGAACAGATTAGGGCCTGAAGCAATCCTGCAGTTTTGTGCCCAGCTCACAAGAAAGCGAGTTGAAGAAAGGAGCTCAGGGGCACTGTACTTCACAAACCTGCAGAGTTATAAATGACAGCTATCCTCCAAAAATATATTGAAGTAAGTCTGCGAAGGGGATTTGAAAGCGGGGCTGAATTTCAGGAAAACGATTGCAGGGGGTAGACAGGAATTGCCCTGAAAGCATAGGAAAAGAGGCACAACGTCGACAATGATGCACTTGGCCAAAAAGGGCGTATGCGTTTTTTCCTGAATATATTCAGGAAAAAACGCATACGCCCTTTTTGGCCAACCAAGCAAGCCTGTAAAGGAAATCTGCACTACAATGAAATCTCACTGCCCCCCCGGGCAAAAGGGCCATCTGAAAAAAGTGTAAAATCCAGAAAGGTAGGACAGGATATGGAGAACAGGGAGCCTTGTTATGCTGATTGGCAGGATGTAAATTGCCAGCAGCCACCCTGGAGAAGTGTATGGTGTTTCCTGAAACACATAAGAAACAAAGCAACACAGCCTATGGCACTTCCACTTATGGTCCTATAGCTTACGGAAATTAAAATCAAAAACAGACAGCCACCCCAATATTTGGGACGGCTGTGTTCACAAGAAGCTCGTCGACAGTATCAGGTAAATATCCCAGAAAGCAAAAAATGGATAAAGAAGTTGTGGCACGTACGTGCAATGCAATATCACTCAGCAATGAAATCTGTGTCATCAGGCCCGTAGCGGCATAGTGAGTGGATGCAGGTACGGTGATTCTATGTGAAATACGTCACACAGAAAAAGAAACATCATAAGATATCACTAATACACGGAATGTAAACTTGACTACACATGAACTGAATTACAAAACAGAACAGGGTCTCAAATTTAGAAAACCAACTAGTGCTTGCTTATGGGGAAAGGTGCGTTGGGGTGCTGCATAAAACCAGAGACTGAAATTAGCACAGATAACATTCCATAAGCCAAATATGTAATAGACAAGACCTACTCCTTGCTCAACGAAATGGACTCAACACCACATATTCAACGCCTAGGAATATACCTGACTAGGAAGAATCTTAAAACCCATGGATATATATGTCTCCGTAAGAGAATCAAGCGTGTGTACAGTGGCCGAAACGCAGCAGTGAAAATCCGATAAATCCCATTATCAAAATAAGTTTCGAAAACAAAACACAAAGACAGTGAAATAGAGAGCAATTCTTAAATAATTCACTCAGGGCATGTGATGCAACCGGGATTGACCACATCTACACCCAGAGCTGGTTGAGACATAAGGCTGGACACTTCAGGCTGATAGCATTGGTGAGTTTCGGTGAGCAAATGCAGACCCTTTGAAGTCATACTGCATGGTACCCATTCCATGGGTCCCAACTCTCCAGGTTCAAGGGATTCTTCCTCCAGCTAAAACATGCATGGGAAACCCAGAGTATCGTACACTGTGTGATTGGGAAACGATTTAAAATGCATCTCAGTTTTCGTTTCCTGGTCCTCGGGTTCACCATTCCAGATGCTTTACTAACACTCTCCCCGCTTGGAGAGTCAGTGCCTTTAACCTCCTGTTTCGCACAGCTTGCAATTTCTGTGCAAGATGAACAGGAATAGGGAGAACCAATGAGAGACTAGCTGTAGGGGACTGCACGGGCAAATGTAACTCTCATTGCCCACCAGGAAGAGGAATTAAACAAAGGCTCAGTGTGCCCTGCTGGGAACAGATTAGGGCCTGAAGCAATCCTGCAGTTTTGTGCCCAGCTCACAAGAAAGCGAGTTGAAGAAAGGAGCTCAGGGGCACTGTACTTCACAAACCTGCAGAGTTATAAATGACAGCTATCCTCCAAAAATATATTGAAGTAAGTCTGCGAAGGGGATTTGAAAGCGGGGCTGAATTTCAGGAAAACGATTGCAGGGGGTAGAGTGGAATTGCACTGAAAGCATAGGAAAGGAGGCACAACGTCGACAATGATGCACTTGGCGAAAAAGGGCGTATGCGTTTTTTCCTGAATATATTCAGGAAAAAACGCATACGCCCTTTTTGGCCAACCAAGCAAGCCTGTAAAGGAAATCTGCACTACAATGAAATCTCACTGCCCCCCCCACCGGGCAAAAGGGCCATCTGAAAAAAGTGTAAAATCCAGAAAGGTAGGACAGGTTATGGAGAACAGGGAGCCTTGTTATGCTGATTGGCAGGATGTAAATTGCCAGCAGCCACCCTGGAGAAGTGTATGGTGTTTCCTGAAACACGTAAGAAACAAAGCAACACAGCCTATGGCACTTCCACTTATGGTCCTATAGCTTACGGAAATTAAAATCAAAAACAGAGAGCCACCCCAATATTTGGGACGGCTGTGTTCACAAGAAGCTCGTCTACAGTATCAGGTAAATATCCCAGAAAGCAAAAAATGGATAAAGAAGTTGTGGCACGTACGTACAATGCAATATCACTCAGCAATGAAATCTGTGTCATCAGGCCCGTAGCGGCATAGTGAGTGGATGCAGGTATGGTGATTCTACGTGAACTACGTCACACAGAAAAAGAAACATCATAAGATATAACTAATACACGGAATGTAAACTTGACTACACATGAACTGAATAACAAAAAAGAACAGGGTCTCAAATTTAGAAAATCAACTGGTGCTTGCTTATGGGGAAAGGTGCCTTGGGGTGCTGCATAAAACCAGAGACTGAAATTAGCACAGATAACTTTCCATAAGCCAAATATGTAATAGACAAGACCTACTCCTTGCTCAACGAAATGGACCCAACACCACATATTCAACGCCTAGGAATATACCTGACTAGGAAGAATCTTAAAACCCATGGATATACATGTCTCCGTAAGAGAATCAAGCGTGTGTACAGCGGCCGAAACGCAGCAGTGAAAATCCGATAAATCCCATTATCAAAATAAATTTCGAAAACAAAACACAAAGACAGTGAAATAGAGAGCAATTCTTAAATAATTCACTCAGGGCATGTGATGCAACCGGGATTGACCACATCTACACCCAGAGCTGGTTGAGACATAAGGCTGGACACTTCAGGCTGATAGCATTGGTGAGTTTCGGTGAGCAAATGCAGACCCTTTGAAGTCATACTGCATGGTACCCATTCCATGGGTCCCAACTCTCCAGGTTCAAGGGATTCTTCCTCCAGCTAAAACATGCATGGGAAACCCAGAGTATCGTCCACCGTGTGATTGGGAAACGATTTAAAATGCATCTCAGTTTTCGTATCCTGGTCCTCGGGTTCACCATTCCAGATGCTTTACTAACACTCTCCCCGCTTGGAGAGTCAGTGCCTTTAACCTCCTCTTTGGCACAGCTTGCAATTTCTGTGCAAGATGAACAGGAATAGGGAGAACCAATGAGAGACTAGCTGTAGGTGTCTGCACGGGCAAATGTAACGCTCATTGCCCACCAGGAAGAGGAATTAAACAAAGGCTCAGTGTGCCCTGCTGAAAACAGATTAGGGCCTGAAGCAATCCTGCGGTTTTGTGCCCAGCTCACAAGAAAGCGAGTTGAAGAAAGGAGCTCAGGGGCACTGTACTTCACAAACCTGCAGAGTTATAAATGACAGCTATCCTCCAAAAGTATATTGAAGTAAGCCTGCGAAGGGGACTTGAAAGCGGGCAGAATTTCAGGAAAACGATTGCAGGGGGTAGACTGGAATTGCCCTGAAAGCATAGGAAAAGAGGCACAATGTCGACAATGATGCACTTGGCCAAAAAGGGCGTATGCGTTTTTTCCTGAATATATTCAGGAAAAAACGCATACGCCCTTTTTGGACAAACAAGCAAGCCTGTAAAGGAAATCTGCACTACAATGAAGTCTCACTGCCCCTCGGGCAAGAGGGCCATCTGAAAAAAGTGTAAAATCCAGAAAGGTAGGACAGGATATGGAGAACAGGGAGCCTTGTTATGCTGATTGGCAGGATGTAAATTGCCACCAGCCACCCTGGAGAAGTGTATGGTGTTTCCTGAAACACGTAAGAAATAAAGCAACACAGCCTATGGCACTTGCACTTATGGTCCTATAGCTTAGGGAAATAAAAATCAAAAACAGACAGCCACCCCAATGTTTGGGACGGCTGTGTTCACAGGAAGCTCGTCTACAGTACCAGGTAAATATCCCAGAATGCAAAAAATGGATAAAGAAGTTGTGGCACGAACGTGCAATGCAGTATCACTCAGCAATGAAATCTGTGTCATCAGGCCCGTAGCGGTTAGTGAGTGGATGCATGTACGGTGATTCTACGTGAACTACGTCACACAGAAATAGAAACATCATAAGATATCACTGATACACGGAATGTAAACTTGACTACACATGAACTGAATTACAAAACAGAACAGGGTCTCAAATTTAGAAAACCAACTAGAGCTTGCTTATGGGGAAAGGTGCGTTGGGGTGCTGCATAAAACCAGAGACTGAAATTAGCACAGATAACTTTCCATAAGCCAAATATATAATAGACAAGACCTACCACTTGCTCAAAGAAATAGACCCAACACCACATATTCAACGCCTAGGAATATACATGACTAAGAATAATCTTAAAACCCATGGATATATATGTTTCCGTAAGAGAATCAAGCGTGTGTACAGCGGCCGAAACGCAGCAGTGAAAATCCGACAAATCCCATTATCAAAATAAATTTCGAAAACAAAACACAAAGACAGTGAAATAGAGAGCAATTCTTAAATAATTCACTCAGGGCATGTGATGCAACCGGGATTGACCACATCTACACCCAGAGCTGGTTGAGACATAAGGCTGGACACTTCAGGCTGATAGCATTGGTGAGTTTTGGTGAGCAAATGCAGACCCTTTGAAGTCATACTGCATGGTACCCATTCCATGGGTCCCAACTCTCCAGGTTCAAGGGATTCTTCCTCCAGCTAAAACATGCATGGGAAACCCACAGTATGGTCCACCGTGTGATTGGGAAACGATTTAAAATGCATCTGAGTTTTCCTATCCAGGTCCTCGGGTTCACCATTCCAGATGCTTTACTAACACTCTCCCCGCTTGGAGAGTCAGTGCCTTTAACCTCCTCTTTGGCACAGCTTGCAATTTCTGTGCAAGATGAACAGGAATAGGGAGAACCAATGAGAGACTAGCTGTAGGTGTCTGCACGGGCAAATGTAACGCTCATTTCCCACCAGGAAGAGGAATTATCCAAAGGCTCACTGTGCCCTGCCGGAAACAGATTAGGGCCTGAAGCAATCCTGCGGTTTTGTGCCCAGCTCACAAGAAAGCGAGTTGAAGAAAGGAGCTCAGGGGCACTGTAATTCACAAACCTGCAGAGTTATAAATGACAGCTATCCTCCAAAAATATATTGAAGTAAGCCTGCAAAGGGGACTTGAAAGCGGGGCAGAAATTCAGGAAAGCGATTGAAGGGTTAAACTGGAATTGCACTTAAAGAATAGGAAAAGAGGCAGAACGTCGATAATGATGCACTTGTCCAAAAAGTGCGGATGCTTTTTTCCCTAAATATATTCAGGAAAAAACGCATACGCACTTTTTGGCCAACCAAGAAGCTTGTAAATAACCCTGCACTACAATGAAATCTCAGTGCCCCCCAGGGCAAAAGGGCCATTTAAAAAAATTGTAAAATCCAGAAACGGAGGACAGGCAATGGAAAACAGGGATCCTTATTATGCTGATGCATATGATGTAAATTGCCGACAGCCATTCTGGAGAAGTGTTATGTGTTTCCTGAAACACGTAAGAAACAAAGCAACACAGCCTATGGCACTTCCACTTATGGTCCTACAGCTTAGGGAAATTAAAATCAAAAACACCCAGCCACCTCAAAGTTTGGGACCTCTCTGTTCACAAGAACCTCGTTTACAGTACCAGGTAAATATCTCAGAGAGCAAACAATGGATAAAGAAGTTGTGGTACGTACGTACAATGGAATATCACTGAGCAATGAAATCTGTGTCATCAGGCCCGTAGTGGCATAGTGAGTGGATACAGGTATGGTGATTCGACGTGAAATAAGTCACACATAAAGAGAAACATCATAAAATATCACTAATACACAGTATGTAAACTTGACTACACATGAACTGAATTACAAAACAGAACAGTCTCAAATTTAGAAAACCAACTTGTGCTTTCTTATGGAGAAAGGTGCGTTGGAGTGCTGCATAAAACAAGAGACTGAAATTAGCACAGATACCGTTCCATAAGCCCAATATGTAATAGACAAGACCTACTCCTTGCTCAACGAAATGGACTCAACACCACATATTCAACGCCTAGGAATATACCTGACTAGGAAGAATCTTAAAACCCATGGATTTATATGTCTCCGTAAGAGAATCAAGCGTGTGTACAGCGGCATAAACGCAGCAGTGAAAATCTGATAAATCCCATTATCAAAATAAATTTCAAAAACAAAACACAAAGACAGTGAAATAGAGAGCAATTCTTAAACAATTCACTCAGGGCATGTGATGCAACCGGGATTGACCACATCTACACCCACAGCTGGTTGAGACATAAGGCTGGACACTTCAGGCTGATAGCATTGGTGAGTTTTGGTGAGCAAATGCAGACCCTTTGAAGTCATACTGCATGGTACCCATTCCATGGGTCCCAACTCTCCAGGTTCAAGGGATTCTTCCTCCAGCTAAAACATGCATGGGAAACCCAGAGTATGGTCCACCATGTGATTGGGAAACGATTTAAAATGCATCTCAGTTTTCGTATCCTGGTCCTCGGGTTCACCATTCCAGATGCTTTACTAACACTCTCCCCGCTTGGAGAGTCAGTGCCTTTAACCTCCTCTTTGGCACAGCTTGCAATTTCTGTGCAAGATGAACAGGAATAGGGAGAACCAATGAGAGACTAGCTGTAGGTGTCTGCACGGGCAAATGTAATGCTCATTTCCCACCAGGAAGAGGAATTAACCAAACGCTCAGCGTGCCCTGCTGGAAAGAGATTAGTGCCTGAAGCAATCCTGCGGTTTTGTGCCCAGCTCACAAGAAAGCGAGTTGAAGAAAGGAGCTCAGGGGCACTGTAATTCACAAACCTGCAGAGTTATAAATGACAGCTATCCTCCAAAAATATATTGAAGTAAGCCTGCAAAGGGGACTTGAAAGCGGGGCAGAAATTCAGGAAAACGATTGAAGGGTTAAACTGGAATTGCACTTAAAGAATAGGAAAAGAGGCAGAACGTCGATAATGATGCACTTGTCCAAAAAGTGCGGATGCTTTTTTCCCTAAATATATTCAGGAAAAAACGCATATGCACTTTTTGGCCAACCAAGAAGCTTGTAAATAAACCTGCACTACAATGAAATCTCAGTGCCCCCCAGGGCAAAAGGGCCATTTAAAAAAATTGTAAAATCCAGAAACGGAGGACAGGCAATGGAAAACAGGGATCCTTATTATGCTGATGCATATGATGTAAATTGCCGACAGCCATTCTGGAGAAGTGTAATGTGTTTCCTGAAACACGAAAGAAACAAAGCAACACAGCCTATGGCACTTCCACTTATGGTCCTACAGCTTAGGGAAATTAAAATCAAAAACACCCAGCCACCTCAAAGTTTGGGACCTCTCTGTTCACAAGAACCTCGTTTACAGTACCAGGTAAATATCTCAGAGAGCAAACAATGGATAAAGAAGTTGTGGTACGTACGTACAATGGAATATCACTGAGCAATGAAATATGTGTCATCAGGCCCGTAGTGGCATAGTGAGTGGATACAGGTATGGTGATTCTACGTGAAATAAGTCACACATAAAAAGAAACATCATAAAATATCACTAATACACAGTATGTAAACTTGACTACACATGAACTGAATTACAAAACAGAACAGTCTCAAATTTAGAAAACCAACTTGTGCTTTCTTATGGAGAAAGGTGCGTTGGAGTGCTGCATAAAACCAGAGACTGAAATTAGCACAGACACTGTTCCATAAGCCAAATATGTAATAGACAAGACCTACTCCTTGCTCAACGAAATGGACTCAACACCACATATTCAACGCCTAGGAATATACCTGACTAGGAAGAATCTTAAAACCCGTGGATATTTATGTCTCCGTAAGAGAATCAAGAGTGTGTACAGCGGCATTAACGCAGCAGTGAAAATCCGATAAATCCCAGTGTCAAAAAAAATTTCAAAAACAAAACACAATGACAGTGAAATAGAGAGCAATTCTTAAATAACTCACACAGGGCATGTGATGCAACCTGGTTTACCACATCTACACCCAGAGCTGGGTGAGAGATAAGGCTTGACCCTTTGGGCTGATAGCATTGGTGAGGTTCAGTGAGCAAATGCAGACCCTTTGATGTCATACTGCCTGGTACCCATTCCATGGTTCCCAACTCTCCAGGTTCAAGGGATTCTTCCTTCTGCTAAAATTTGCATGGGAAACCCAGAGTATGCTCCACCGTGTGACTGGGAAACCTTTTTACATGCATGTCTGTTTTCGTCCCCTGGTACTCAGGTTCACCATTCCAGACCCTTTTCTTACACTCTCCCCATTTGGAGAGTCAGTGCCTTTAACCTCCTGTTTGCCACTGTTTGCAATTTCTGCGCAAGATGAACAGGAATAAGGAGAACCAATGGGAGACTATCTGTAGGTGTGTGCACGGGCAAATATTTTTTTTAACATCTTTATTGGGGTATAATTGCTTTACAATGGTGTGTTAGTTTTTGCTTTATAACAAAGTGAATCAGCTATACATATACATATGCTCCCTGTGTCTTCCCTCTTGTGTCTCCCTCCCTCCCTCTCTCCCCCTTCCACCCCTCCAGGCTGTCCCAACGCCCCGAGCTAATATCCCTGTGCCTTGCGGCTGCTTCCCCCTTGCTATCTACCTTACTACATTTGTTAGTGTGTATATGTCCATGACTCTCTCTCGCCCTGTCAAAACTCACCATTCCCCCTCCCCATATCCTCAATTCCGTTCTCCAGTAGGTCTGCGCCTCTATTCCTGTCTTATCCCTAGGTTCTTCATGACATTTTTTTTCCTTTAAATTCCATATATATGTGTTAGCATACGCTATTTGTCTTTTTCTTTCTGACTTACTTCACTCTGTATGACAGACTCTAGGTCTATCCATCTCATTACAAATAACTCAGTTTCATTTCTTTTTAAGGCTGAGTAATATTCCATTGTGTATATGTGCCACATCTTCTTTATCCATTCGTCCGATGATGGGCGCTTAGGTTCTTTCCATCTCCGGGCTATTGTAAATAGAGCTGCAATGAACATTTTGGTACATGACTCTTTTTGAATTTTGGTTTTCTCAGGGTATATGCCCAGTATGCACGGGCAATTTTAACACTCATTTCCCAACAGGAAAAGGAATTAACCAAAGGCTCAGCATGCCGTGCTGGAACAAGATTAGGGCCTGAAGCAATCCTGCGGTTTTGTGGCCAGCTCACAAGAAAGCGAGTTGAGGAAAGGAGCTCAGGGGCACTGTCATTCACATACCTGCAGACTTATAAATGACAGAAATCGTACAAAAATATATTGAATTAAGGCTGCGAAGAGGACTTGAAAGTGGGGCAGAATTGCTGGAATCCGATTTCAGGAGGTAGACGTGAATTGCTCTGAAAGCATAAGAGAAGTGGCAGAACCTCGTCAATGAAGCACTTGGCCAAAAAGGGCATATGCATTTTTTCCAGGGCCATCATTCACGGGAGTAGGAGGCTCCCAGCATGCTCCAGTGGCCAACAGAGGGCCCACGTCGCCAAGGCGATGTGAGCTAGACAGGCAGGAGTGACCTGACATCAGAGGGCCCACCTCACAGAATGGTAGGGAACCCAGCCAGGATCAGACTCTCCCCAGAGGGCCCACATCACCAAGGTGATGGGAACCAGGCAGGAGTGTCCTCACACCCGTGGGGCCACATCATCAAAAGTTGAGGTACCCAGCACATGTGGCCTCAAACCAGAGGACCCACATCACCATGGGTTTCGGAGTGAGGCAGGCAGGATTAACCTCACAACACATGTCCCATTGTATACAAAAGGTGTGGAAACCAGCAGTTGGATCTTCCTAGCAGGCGGCCCAGAGCACTGAGGCTATGAGATCCAGGCCGGCATGAACTCACAACAGAGGGCCCTCATTGTGATTCTGTAAGCAACCCAGCCGTTGTGACCTCAGAGCAGAAGGCCCACATCCCCATGGGGAAGGGAAACAAGCAGGAGTGTCATCGCAAGAGTGGGCACACATGAAAAAATGTGGGGAGCCCAACAATTAGTGCCTGATGCCAGAGGGCCCTCATCACCGAGGGGCGGTGGCTCCCAGCCAGCTCCGACTGCTACCAGAGGGGCGACGTCGCCAATGCGGAGTGCGACAACCAGGCAGGAGTGACCTCAGAGCAGAGGGTCAACCTCACAGAAGTGTGAAGAACTAAAGAGGATCAGATTCTCACCAGAGGGCCCACATCACCAAGGGAATGGGAACCAGGCAGGAGTGTCCTCACACTAGTGGGGCCACATCACCGAAAAGTGAGGGACCCAGCACACGTGGCCTCAAACCAGAGGACACACATCACAAGGGAGCTGGGATTGAGGCAGGCAGGAGGAGCCTCAAAACAGAGGGACCATAGAATTAAAGAGGTGAAGAATCCCGCAGTTGGAACCTCCCAGCAGGCGGCCAGGAGCAGCGAGACTATGGGATCCAGGCCGGAGTGATCTCACACCAGAGGGCCGTCATCATGAAACTGTGAGCAACCTAGGCGTTGGGATCTCAGAGCAGAAGGCCCACATTCCCATGGGGTTGGGAACCTGTCAGAAGTGTACTCGCACCACAGGGCACACATCAGAGAATTTAGGGAACCCAGGAGTTAGGGCCTGACGCCAGAGGGCCCTCATTACCAAGGGGAGGAGACTCCAATCAGGCACCAACACCCAACTGAGGTCCCACGTCGCCAAGGTGACGTGTGACAGCCAGGTAGGAGTGACCTCACCGCAGAGGGCCTACCTCACAGAAGGGTGAGGAACACAGCCAGGATAAGACTCTCACCAGAGGGCCCACATCACCAAGGTGATCAGAACCAGGCAGGAGAGTCTTCACACCAGTGTGGCCACATCATAGAAAGGTGAGGAACCCAGCACATGTGGCCTAAACCAGAAGACCCACATCTCCAAGGGGCTCGGAATGAGGCAGGCAGGAGTAGCCTCACAACACAGGGCCCATAGAATAAAAAAGCTGAGGAATCCAGCAATGGGAACCTCCCAGCAGGCGGCCAAGAGCACCAAGTCTATGCGATTCAGGCCGCAGTCAACTCACAGCAGAGGGTCCACATCATGAAACTGCGAGCAACCCAGCCATTTGGACCTCAGAGCAGAAGGTCCACATCCCCAAGGTGTTGGGAGCATGGCAGGAGTGTCCTCGCACCACTTAGCACATATCAGAAAATGTGGGTACCCAGCAGTTAGGGCCTGACGCCAGAGGGCCCTCATCACTGAGGGGAGGAGGCTCCCAGCATGTTCCAACTACCACAAGAGGGCCCACGTCGCCAAGGCGGGGTGTGCCAGCCAGGCAGGAGTGACCTCACAGCAGACGGCCCACCTCAAAGAAGTGTGAGGAACCCAACCAGGATCAGACTCTCACCAGAGGGCCCATATCACCAAGGGGACGGGAACCAGGCACGAGTGTCCTCACACCAGTGGGGCCACATCACTAAAAGATGAGGAAACTGGCACATGTGGCCACAAACCAGAGGACCTACATCACCAAGGGGCTGGGAGTGACACAGGCAGGAGGAGCCTCCCAACACAGGGCCCAAAGAATAAAAAAGGTGAGGAACCCAGCAGTTGGAACTTCCCAGCAGGCGGCCCAGAGTACAGAGGCTATGGGATCTAGGAATGAGTGAACTAACACCAGAGAGCTAACATCAGGAAACTGTGAGCAACCCAGTCGTTGGAACCTCAGAGCAGAAGGCCCATATCGCCATGGGGATGGGAACATTTCACGAGTGTCCTGGCATCACTGGGCTCACATCAGAAAACCTGGGGAGCCCAGCAGTTAGAGCCTGACGCCAGAGGGACCTCATCACCGAGGACAGGAGTCTCCAAAAGGATCCAACTGCCACCAGAGGGCCGACGTCACCAAGGCAATGGGAGCAAGCCAGGCAGGAGTTACCTCAGAGCACAGGGCCCACCTCACAGAACGGTAAGGAACCCAGCCAGGATCAGACTCTCACCAGAGGGGCCACATCACCAAGGGGCTGGGAAACAGGCACGAGTGTCCTCACACCATTGGGGCCACATCATCGAAAGGTGAGGGACCCAGCACACGTGGCCTCACACCAGAGGACACACATCACAACGGGGCTGGGATTGAGGCAGGCAGGAGGAGCCTCAAAACAGAGGGCCCATAGAATAAAAAAGGTGAGGAATCCCGCAGTTGGAACCTCCCAGCAGGCGCCCAGGAGCAGCAAGCCTATGGGATCTAGGCCGGAATGAACGCACATCAGAGGGCCCTCATCATGAAACTGTGAGCACCCCAGCCGTTGGGACCTCAGAGCAGAAGGCCCAAATTCCCGTGGGGTTGGGAACCTGACAGGAGTGTACTCGCACCACAGGTCGCACATCTGCAAATTTTGGGAGCCCAGGAGTTAGGGTCTGACGCAAGAGGGCCCTCATTACCGAGGGACGGAGACTCGCAGCAGACACCAACTCCCAACTGAGGGCCCACGTCACCAAGGTGATGTGTGCCAGCCAGGCAGGAGTGACCTCACCGCAGAGGGCCTACCTCACAGAAGGGTGAGGAAACCAGCCAGGATAAGACTCTCACCAGAGGGCCCACATCACCAAGGGGATCGGAACCAGGCAGGAGGGTCCTCACACCAGTGTGGCCACATTATAGAAAGGTGAGGAACCCAGAACATATGGCCTAAAACAGGGGACCCACATCTCCAAGGGGCTAGGAGTGAGGCAAGCAGGAGTATCCTCACAAAACAGAGCCCACAGAATAAAAGTTGTGAGGAATCCAGCAGTTGGAACCGGCCAGTAGGCCGCCCAGAGCACAGAGTCTATGGGATCCAGGCCACAGCAAACTCACAGCAGAGGTCCCACATCATGAAACTGTGAGCAACCCAGCGGATGGGACCTCAGAGCGGAAGGCCCACATCCCTATGGGGATGGGAACCTGACAGGAGTGTCCTCGGCCCACTTCCACGAATCAGAAAATGTGGGAACCCAGCAGTTAGGACCTGAAGCCAGAGGACCCTCATCACTGAGGGGAAGAGGCTCCCAGCAGGCTCCAACTGCCACCATAAGGCCGATGTCACCAAGGCGGGGTGTGCCAACCAGGCAGGAGTGACCTCAGAGCAGAAAGCCCACCTCACAGAAGTGTGAGGAACCCAACAAGGATCAGACTGTCACCAGAGGGCCAACATCACCAAGGGAATGGGAACCAGGCAGGAGTGTCCTCACACCAGTGGGGTACATCACCATAATTTGAGGGACCCAGCACACGTGGCCTCAAACCTGAGGACACACATCACCAAGGGGCTGGGAGTGAGGCAGGCCAGAGGATCCTCAAAACAGAGGGACCATAGAATAAAAAAGGTGAGGAATCCCACAGTTGGAACCTCCGGCAGGCAGCCAGGAGCAGCGAGGCTATGGGATCTAGGCAGGAGTGAACTCACACCAGAGGGCCCTCATCATGAAACTGTGAGCAACACAGCCGTTGGGACCTCAGAGCAGAAGGCTCACATCCCCATGGGGATGGGAACCTGGCAGGAGTGTCCTTGCACCACTTAGCACGAATCAGAAAATGTGGGAACCCAGCAGTTAGGGCCTGAGGCCAGAGGGCCCTCATCACTGAGGGGAGGAGGCTCCCAGCAGGCTCCAACTGCCACCATATGGCCGACGTTGCCAAGGGGGGGTGTGCCAGCCAGGCAGGAGTGAGCTCAGAGCAGAGGGCCCACCTCACAGAAGGGTGAGGAACCTAACCAGGATCAGACTCTCACCAGAGGGCCAACATCACCAAGGTGATGGGAACCAGGCAAGACTGTCCTAACAGCAGTGGGGCCAACATCACCAAGGGAATGGGAACCAGGCAAGAGTGTCCTCACACCAGTGTGGCCACATTATAGAAAGGTGAGGAACACAGCACATGTGGCCTCAAACAAGGGGACACACATCACGAAGGGGCTGGGAGTGAGGCATGCAGGAGGAGACGCACAACCGAGGGCCCATAGAATAAAAAAGGTGAGGAATCGAGAAGTTGGAAACTCCAAGCTGGAGGCCCAGAGCACTGACACTATGGGATACAGGCCAGAGTGAACACACAGCAAAGGGCCCACATCATGAAAATGTGAGCAACCCAGCAGTTGGGACCACAGAACAGAAGTCCCACATGCCCATGGGGATGGGAACCTGGCAGGAGTGACTCGCACCACTGGGCACACATCAGAAAATGTGTGGAGCCCAGCACTTAGGGCCTGACACCAGAAGGCCCTCATCACTGAGGGGAGGAGGCCCCAGCACACTCCAACTGCCACCAGAGGGTCCACATCGCCAAGGCGACGTGCGCCAGCCAGGCAGGATTGACCTCACAGCAGAGGGCCCACATCATGAAAGTGTGAGCAACCCAGCCGTTAGGACCTCAGAACAGAAGGCCCACACGCTCATGAGGATGGGAACCTGGCAGGAGTGCCCTCGTACCACTTAGCACGTATCAGAAAATGTGGGAACCCCGCCATTAGGGTCTGACGCCAGAGGGCCTCATCACCGCGGGAAGGAGGCTCCCAGCAGGCTCCAACTGCCACCAGGGTGCCGAAGTCAACAAGGCGGGTTGTGCCAGCCAGGCAGGAGTGACCTCAGAGAAGAGGGCTCACCTCACGGATGTGTGAGGAACCCAACCAGGATCAGAGTCTCACCAGAGGGCCCACATCACCAAGGGGATGGGAACCAGGCAGGAGTGTCCACACACCAGTGGGGCCACATCATCAAAAGATGAGGAACCCATCACATATGGCCTCAAACCTGAGGACATACATCACCATGTGGCTGGGAGTGAGGCAGGTATCTGGAGGGGCACATTTAACTCTAATTTCCCACCAGGAAGAGGAATTAACCAAAGGCTCAGAGTGCCGTGCTGGACCCTGATTATGGCCTGAAGCAAACCTGCA
The DNA here is from genome assembly GCF_963924675.1 of Phocoena phocoena. Lineage (NCBI taxonomy): Eukaryota > Metazoa > Chordata > Mammalia > Artiodactyla > Phocoenidae > Phocoena > Phocoena phocoena. The sequence goes on along the minus strand of NW_027077566.1, from coordinate 981,073 downwards.
GTTTTGTGGCCAGCTTACAAGGAAGCGAGTTAAGAAAGGAGCTCAGGGGCACTGTAATTCACAAACCTGCAGAGATAAATGACAGCTATTGGCAAAAATATATCGAAGTAAGTCTGCAAAGAGGACTTGAAAACGAGGCAGAATTGCAGGAATCATATTTCAAGAGGTAGATTGGAATTGCATTTAAAGCATATGAAAAGCGGCAGATCTTTGACAGTGATGCACATGGACAAAAAGTGCGTATACATTTTTCCTGAATATATTCAGGAAAAAACGCATATGAACATTTTGGCCAACCAAGCACTCCAGCAATGGAAATCCACACTACGATGAAGTCACATTTCCCATTCGTCAAAAAGGCCATCTGAATAAAGTGTAAAAACCAGAAACACAGGACAGGCCATGGAGAACAGGGAGCCGTGTTATGCTGATGGGCGGGATGTAAATTGCCAACAGACACTCTGGAGATGTTCATGGTGTATCCTGAAACATCTAAAAAACAAAGCTACAGAGCCTAGGGCACTTCCACTTTTGGCCCTATAGCTTAGGAAAATTAAAATCAACAAGACACAGCCAACACAAAATTTAGGGCTGCTGTGTTTACAAGAACCTCGAGTCCAGTACAAATTAAATATCCCAGAAAGAAAAAAATGGATAAAGAAGTTGTGCTACTTACGTACAACGGAATATCACTCAGCAGTGAAATCAATGTCATCAGGCCTGTAGCAGCAAATTGAGTGGATTTAATTATGATGATTCTAAGAGAAATATATCACACAAAGAAAGAAAATTATCATAAGATATCACTAATAGAGGGAGTGTAAACTTGGCTACACATAAACTGAATTACAAAACCGAACAGAGTCTCACATTTAGATAAAAACCTTATGCTTGCTTAAGGGGAAAGTTGAGTTGGGCTGCTGTATAAAAACAGATTGAAATTAGCACACATACCATTCCATAAGCCAAATACATAATAAACAAGACCTACTCTTTGCTCAACGAAATAGACTCATCCATGGTGTATCACCTCACACCTATTAGAATGGGCATCATCAGAAAATCTACAAACAACAAATGCTGGAAACGGTGTGGAGATAAGGAATCCTCTTCCACTATTGTTGGGAACGTAAATTGATACAGTCACTGTGGAGAACATTATGGAGTTTCTTATAAAACTAAGAATAGAATTACCATATGATACAGCAATCCCTCTACTGGGCATATACCCAGACAAAACCATAAATCAAAAAGAGACATTCACCACAATGTTCATTGCATCACTATTTACACTATCCAGGAAATGGAAGCAACCTAAATGTCCACAGACAGACGAATGCATAAAGATGTGGTACATATATAAAATGGAATATTACTAAGCCATAAAAAGGAATGAAATTGGGACATTTGTAGAGACGTTGATGGATCTAGAGACTGTCATACAGAGTGAAGTAAGTCAGAAAGAGAAAAACAAATCTTGTATATTAATGCATATATGTGGAACCTAGAAAAATTGTACAGATGAACCGTTTTGCAAGGCAGAAATAGAGCAATACATGTATACAACAAACGTATGGACAACAAGGGGGGAAAGCTGTTGGGGATGGTGGTGGGAGGAGTTGAGATATTGGGATTGGTATGTATACATTTATATGTATAAAGTAGATAACCAAAAACAACCTGCTGTATAAAAATATAAAATTAAATTCAAAATAAAAAATAAAATTAAAAAAAGTAAAACAGAAAAATATTCTTCCCTTCACATACATGTATTTATATGAATAAATTATTTCCATGCTTATATCTGTAAATACACAAAAGAGGAATAAAATCTACCTTGAACCAAAAACGAAAAAAAGATAAAAAAGAACAGAACCCACCAGTTACACAGAGGAAAACCGTTTCAGGGCACTTGCTCCAATTGCAAACAATTCTGAAGTTGGTCAGTGGTGGGGAATCATCTCCCATTCAGCCAGCATGCTCCTCGCAACAAGCGTCCTCACTGCAAAGCTGGGGGACCGTGCCGAGGTATCTGTGAGTAAACGTGGGCCGAGCCCCAGGCCAGCTGCTGCTGAAATGTTCCCACCCTTCCAAGGCTAAACACCTGAATATGTACAAGGACTTGAAAACCTAGAGGAAGGGCCATGGAGCCACATGAGGGACAGCATGCCAGCCGACTTGGTGCCTGCAGGCCAGCCAGGATGGTCCTGGCCCTGGGTGCTCTTCTGGAAGCTCTCCATTTCCCTGCCTGAGATACCCCTGCTGTCCCGGCCCCCACTGCTTTCTTCCTTCCTCACCTGTGCCCAGGGAGAAATTCCAGCGGCAGGTGTGGGTGACACATCCTCTTCTTTAGCAGGTAGCATCTTGGCAACTGCTGCAGAAAGTCCAGCAGAGCCCCACTCACACTGGGACACCCACAAAGCCATGGCCTCTCAATCCCTCCCACCAGCCCAGCCCCGAGACTGCTGACAGGGCAGAGAAAATGGCGTCAGGCACAGCTGCAGGGGCTCTTGCTGCCTGGAGCGGTGTTTATATTGATCTCAACCCAGGCACACCTGGGGAGGGCTGGCCGGCCAATAATCACCCCTCAGGGGCTCACAGTTGCTGAAAATGGAACTTGCTGAATTGTCCAGGTCCAAGGAACAGGTGTGGGCTCCTGAGAGTCAGGATAGACAAGGGGCTGCAGCTCTGGCTTGTTTTCTAATTATATTATCTGGCCCATGAGTGGGAGACAACTTCAAGAAAACCCTCTCCTAATGAGAGGAACCCAGGAGTCAGGGAGAGGAGGGGTGGGTGGTGGTTGGAGACAGAGGCCTGGTGCCCCGGGTGCAGTGGAAGTCTCTGGAAGACCAGGTGGAGGAGGCCGCACAGAGTGATGCCCAGGGTCACAGACCTGTCAGAGCTGCTGTTTGTTAGTTCAAGTCCTGCTCTGAGGTGCTCTGTGTCAGATCTGAGCGACAGGTGAGCTGGGAGTGCTCTGCAATGAGGGCTATGTGCACGGTTCCTGTGTGCCCAGCCCTGCCAAGGTACCTGCAAGGGTAGCTCTGTATCCTGGGAGGGGCCTGACCACGGGAGCCCCATGGACTGCAGAGGACCTGCCCAGGGAATCCCATATCCTGGGAGGGGCCTGAACACGAGAGCCCCGTGGGCTGGGGTGGGGGTAGGGTACCTGCCCAGGTGAGCTCCATATCCTGGGATTGACCTGACCTCGAGAGCCCCATGGGCTGCTGGAGTCCTGGTAAAGGATGTCAGGACAGTCAGTGAAGCCACTGAGGATATACCTCCAGTAGTTCCTAAATCCTACACCCTGCTGGTCATTCTACCAACCACCAGGACTTGGTATTCTGTATTAGTCTTCACTGATGCCTTCTTTTGTATTCCATTAGTCCCAGAGTCACAAGAAATTTTGGCTTGTGAGTGACAGGACTCAACATACAACTAAAACAATACTTCCAGGCTGTCTTGCCCCAAGGGTTCAAAAATTCCCACACCATCTTTGGGGAAAGCTCAGCTAAAGACCTAAAAGTTCTACCTCTGGAAAAGGAAACACTCCTTCAATATTCAGACGACATTCTGATCGCCAGCCCTACTAAGGAGGCCTCAGAACTACCAAGCCAATAAAGGATAGAAGTTGTCCACGAAAAAGCTCAAGTATCACAGACTACGGTGACCTGCCTGGGCTTCATTCTCACAGAAGGTCGGAGAAGCCCATCCCAGGAAAGGGAAGAAACAATTTACAGCCTTACCCCTTTCTGAAACTAGAAGACAGCTTAGGGGTTCCTGGGGAAGCCAGGGTTTCCTGCCTCTGGATCCCTAACTACAGTCTACTAGCTGGGCCTCTATATGAAACACTGAAAGGAAAAGATGATGATCCTTTTGAATAGAATCCAGAAGTGGCCTTTCAAGAATGGAAAGAGCAGTCAATTCAGACCCTTGCCCTGGAACTCCCTAATTTAGCTAAACCCTTTGACCTTTACATTCCTGGTGAAAGGTGAATCGCCATTGGAGTATTAGTGCAAAAACTGGGACCACTTGAAATGGAACAATGCAAGAATGCCATCCAGGTAGGATAAACTATGGTCACCAAGGGGCTTGGCCCACCGCCACATCTGGCCAAGATACTGGTGGTATCTGAAAACCTGGAAATCAGCAGCCCAAAAGGCCACCTCCCTTCTAAGGGAAACGGACCCCACGTGGTGATCCTAACCCCCAACCATGCCCTGAAGTTGCAGGGTTTGCTCCGTGGGCACACTGACCTCGATTGAGGAGGCCCTCCAACTCCAACCTCCAGAGAGATAACCGGGGGCAACGGGGCACCATGACGACCCGTGTGACCATCACTTGACCTGGAGTTTCTCTCATAAAACAACAAGAGTGTGTCCCAAAAGAGTAGACTACTGCTTGCAGTACTTACTGTACCCAGAGGGGAGCTAATAATCTTGGCGGGGGAACCGTATATCATGCTGTCACCATAGAAAAGCCTACAGACACCCTGATGATGGTGGCCAATAAGACCGGCTGGACTCCTGTTTACTTCCAAAGGCTCTTGACTCAGTGACCATCATGATCCTTCATCACCACTGACCCTGGACTGTCTGGGAGCTGAGCGGGCAGGATCCTGACACCTGGTGCTGTTTTTACGTTAATTCAGGGGCCTAATGGAAGAAAGCGCAGACTGTTGGTCAGAGCATCTAGGCTGGCAGAAACGGTCAGTCAGAGCATCTAGGCTGGCAGAAACGGTCAGCCTAAGGTGGCCGAACAAATGTGGGGCGGAGTGAAACTGGACCTCACAGCGCCACTGCACATCTCCTTTCTGGACCCTTAAAGGTCATTAGAATCTATAACACTTCCAATACTGGTGCTCAGGTGGACGAGCAGGGAGGCAGGAGGCCTGGGGACAATCAACGTCACCTGGAGGCTGCTGGGGAGAAGTTCTGACCCTCGCCCACGGGTATGAAGCCTCCTAACTCAGCACTCAGCAGTTACAGAAGAAGGGTCTGCACCCGCAGCACTCCAAGAATGAGGAAAGGGACAAAAGGCAGAAGAGAAGTTTGTCCCAGGCAAAGCCCCTTAAAAATGCCTGGGAGATAAAAATAGAATCTGGGCAATAAAATAAAGTCTAACCATTTTTATCCTTTGTGCTTTGTCTAATTTCAGGTGCTCCTAGTGTCCCGCATACAGAGGTTCCACACCCGGCACTTCAGACCAGATTTCCTAGAGCAGAATGGCTCGATGACACTTCAGCTCCTGGGGCCCAGTTCAGACTCCGTGACATAGAGCCTGAGCTGCAGCCAACCAGGTCCTCGAGAGCTCAGCCCCCTCCCTCCCAGTGACTCTGACAGGATCTCTACACAGCAGCCCAGCCCACAGCCCACAGGGTAGCACCTCTCCATTCTCTGATCAAAATATAAAGTTTCCTTTGCTTTTGAACCAAACTCAGTCTCGATCTATTGGCTCCAATGACACTGGGCAGGGGGACACTTGTTGGCGTCCACTCTGGAGGATCAGTAACAGAAATTGAGAACATTGTAACTTCAATGAACAGATGTGTGAGCCAAACTGTAATTAACATAGAACAGTGTATAAGGCTCGGGTAAAATAAGATGTTTCTAACACTTCCATTTGATATTTCCATCACTTTCTTATAAGCAAGTTCAGTGAAAAGGTTTGTCTTCTTTGTCAGGTCAATATTAGAGAAACAAAGTGATTTCTTTCCAAGGATGTACATCTAATAATCTTGGTTAAAGCTTCAATCTTGTTTTAAATGCTTTTGCATTGAAAATGATACCTCTCTTTCAGCTCCCCCATTTCTGAGAAGCATAAAATCTTATAATTTATTATTACCAAAGGGAAATGGTAGGAGGAGGGATCAATTAACAGTTTGGGATTAACACATACACACTGCTATGTATGAAATCATCAGCAAGGAACTACTGTATAGCACAGGGAACTACACTCAATATTTTGCAATAACCTATAAGGGGAAATGATCTGAAAAAGAATAGATATTTTTATTGACATCATCCATCAATGACAGTAAAAATGGAATCTAAGGGAAGACAGTGGTGAGTGCTTCTGACTCTGAAGACTTCAATCATCTAAAGTTTGGACTCTGCCTACTTCCCAAGGCCCTTAATGAACATATGTGTTGCCGTAGCTTAAAAAATTCCCCAGTTTGGGTTGCGGAGAGACACTGATATTGAAAATCCCCTGGTGTTCTCCTCACATGAATGGGACCCTTCCTACACCTAAAACATGCCTGTCACACCCAGAGGATGGTATACCGTCTGATCGGGAAAAGTTTGGAAAAGGCATCTCATCTCCTCATCTCTTGGTGCTAGGGTTCACCACTCCAGCGTCTTTACTAACAGTCTCCCCACTTGGAGATGTCAGCACTGTCAACATCCTGTTGCATACAGTTTGGAATTTGTCCAGAGGATGAAGCAGAAGGAGGAGGAACAATGAGAGACAAGTCCTAGGTGTTCGGACAGGCACATGCCACTCTAATTTCCAATCAGGAAGACGAATTGACCAAAGGCTAGGGTTGCCCATGGAAACAGAATAGGGCTTGAGGAATCCTGATGCTTTGTGGCCAGTTCCCATAAACACAAGTTGGAAAATGGAACTCAGGGGCACTAAAATTCACGAAACTGCAGAATTGAAAATATCTATCACTGAAAAATGTCTTGAGGAAAGTCAGAGAAAAGGACTTGTAAGCAACGGAGAATGGCAGGAAAGGGATTGGAAGAGGTAGAAAGGACTCGCCATTAAGCACAAGAAAAGGGGCTGAACATTGCCAACATTGCAGTTGGCCAAAAAGGGTGTATGCGTCTTTTTCTGTATATATTCAAGAAAAGGGCATACACTTTTTTAGCCAACCAAACAGGTGGGCACTGGAAATCAATACTACAAAACATATCACTTTGCATCAGTCAGAAGAGCCGTCCTCATAAAGTGTAAACACCAGAAATGCAGGACAGGGCAAGGAGAAAAGGGAGCCCTGTGAGTCTTATAGTGGAAATGTATATTGCCAACGGTCACTCTGGATAAGTCTATTGTGTTTACTAAAGCATCTAAAAAATGAGCTACCGAGCACAGGGCACTTGCACTCATGGACGTATATCTTGGGAAAAACAAAAATCGAGAGGACACAGGCACCCCAATGTTTACCACCTCTCTGTTTAAAAGATCCTCGACTAGGATATAACTTAAAGTATCTGCAGAGAAAAAACGGACAGAGATGTGGTGCTTATGTAGAGTGGAATATTACTCAGCCTGGAAATCAATGAAATACGGCCAGTTATAACAACTCAAGAGGAGTTACGTGTGATCATTCGAAGTCACATAATTCAAAAAGAAAAAGACATAAGATATCACTAATACATGGAATGTTAACATGGCTACACATGAACTGAATTACAAAAGAGAAGAGGGTTTCAAATTAAGAAAACCAACTTATGCTTCCTTAAGGGGAAAGGTGAGTTGGGGTGCTGCATAAAACCAGAGATTGAAATTAGCACAGATACCATTCCATAAGCCAAATATGTAATAGTCAAGACCTACTCCTTGCTCAACGAAATGGACTCCACACGCCATATTCAATGCCTAAGAATATACCGGATTAGTAAGAATCTTAAAACCCATGGACTTATATGTCTCCGTAACAGAATGAAGCGCGTGTACAGCGGCATAAACGAAGCAGTGAAAATCCGATAAATCCCATTATTAAAATAAATTTCAAAAACAAAACACAATGACAGTGAAATAGGAAGCAATTCTTAAATAATTCACTCAGGGCATGTGATGCAACCGGGATTTAACACATCTACACCCAGAGCTGGTTGAGACATAAGGCTGGACACTTCAGGCTGATAGCATTGGTGAGTTTCGGTGAGCAAATGCAGACCCTTTGAAGTCATACTGCATGGTACCCATTCCATGGGTCCCAACTCTCCAGGTTCAAGGGATTCTTCCTCCAGCTAAAACATGCATGGGAAACCCAGAGTATCGTCCACCGTGGGATTGGGAAACGATTTAAAATGCATCTCAGTTTTCGTATCCTGGTCCTCGGGTTCACCATTCCAGATGCTTTACTAACACTCTCCCCGCTTGGAGAGTCAGTGCCTTTAACCTCCTGTTTGGCACTGCTTGCAATTTCTGTGCAAGATGAACAGGAATAGGGAGAACCAATGAGAGACTAGCTGTAGGTGTCTGCACGGGCAAATGTAACGCTCATTGCCCACCAGGAAGAGGAATTAAACAAAGGCTCAGTGTGGCCTGCTGGAAACAGATTAGGGCCTGAAGCAATCCTGCGGTTTTGTGCCCAGCTCACAAGAAAGCGAGTTGAAGAAAGGAGCTCAGGGGCACTGTACTTCACAAACCTGCAGAGTTATAAATGACAGCTATCCTCAAAAATATATTGAAGTAAGCCTGCGAAGGGGACTTGAAAGCGGGGCAGAATTTCAGGAAAATGATTGCAGGGGGTAGACTGGAATTGCCCTGAAAGCATAGGAAAAGAGGCAGAACGTCGACAATGATGCACTTGGCCAAAAAGGGCGTATGCGTTTTTTCCTGAATATATTCAGGAAAAAACGCATACGCCCTTTTTGGCCAACCAAGCAAGCCTGTAAAGGAAATCTGCCCTACAATGAAATCTCACTGCCCCCCCCCCGTGCAAAAGGGCCATCTGAAAAAAGTGTAAAATCCACAAAGGTAGGACAGGATATGGAGAACAGGGAGCCTTGTTATGCTGATTGGCAGGATGTAAATTGCCAGCAGCCACCCTGGAGAAGTGTATGGTGTTTCCTGAAACACGTAAGAAACAAAGCAACACAGCCTATGGCACTTCCACTTATGGTCCTATAGCTTATGGAAATTAAAATCAAAAACAGACAGCCACCCCAATATTTCGGATGGCTGTGTTCACAAGAAGCTCGTCTACAGTACCAGGTGAATATCCCAGAATGCAAAAAATGGATAAAGAAGTTGTGGCACGTACGTACAATGCAATATCACTCAGCAATGAAATCTGTGTCATCAGGCCCGTAGCGGCATAGTGAGTGGATGCAGGTACGGTGATTCTACGTGAACTACGTCACACAGAAAAAGAAACATCATAAGATATCACTAATACACGGAATGTAAACTGGACTACACATGAACTGAATTACAAAACAGAACAGGGTCTCAAATTTAGAAAACCAACTAGTGCTTGCTTATGGGGAAAGGTGCGTTGGGGTGCTGCATAAAACCAGAGACTGAAATTAGCACAGATAACTTTCCATAAGCCAAATATGTAATAGACAAGACCTACTCCTTGCTCAACGAAATGGACCCAACACCACATATTCAACGCCTAGGAATATACCTGACTAGGAAGAACCTTAAAACCCATGGATATATATGTCTCCGTAAGAGAATCAAGCGTGTGTACAGCGGCCGAAACGCAGCAGTGAAAATCCGATAAATCCCATAATCAAAATAAATTTCGAAAACAAAACACAAACACAGTGAAATAGAGAGCAATTCTTAAATAATTCACTCAGGGCATGTGATGCAACCGGGATTGACCACATCTACACCCAGAGCTGGTTGAGACATAAGGCTGGACACTTCAGGCTGATAGCATTTGTGAGTTTCGGTGAGCAAATGTAGACCCTTTGAAGTCATACTGCATGGTACCCATTCCATGGGTACCAACTCTCCAGGTTCAAGGGATTCTTCCTCCAGCTAAAACATGCATGGGAAACCCAGAGTATCACCACCGTGTGATTGGGAAACGATTTAAAATGCATCTCAGTTTTCGTATCCTGGTCCTCGGGTTCACCATTCCAGATGCTTTACTAACACTCTCCCCACTTAGAGAGTCAGTGCCTTTAACCTCCTCTTTGGCACAGCTTGCAATTTCTGTGCAAGATGAACAGGAAAAGGGAGAACCAATGAGAGACTAGCTGTAGGTGTCTGCACGGGCAATTGTAACGCTCATTGCCCACCAGGAAGAGGAATTAAACAAAGGCTCAGTGTGCCCTGCTGGAAACAGATTAGGGCCTGAAGCAATCCTGCGGTTTTGTGCCCAGCTCACAAGAAAGCGAGTTGAAGAAAGGAGCTCAGGGGCACTGTAATTCACAAACATGCAGAGTTATAAATGACAGCTATCTTCCAAAAGTATATTGAAGTAAGCCTGCGTAGGGGACTTGAAAGCGGGGCAAAATTTCAGGAAAACGATTGCAGGGGGTAGACTGGAATTGTACTGAAAGCATAGGAGAAGAGGCACAAAGTCGACAATGATGCACTTGGCCAAAAAGGGCGTATGCGTTTTTTCCTGAATATATTCAGGAAAAAACGCATACGCCGTTTTTGGCCAACCAAGCAAGCCTGTAAAGGAAATCTGTACTACAATGAAGTCTCACTGCCCCCCGGGAAAAAGGGCCATCTGAAAAAAGTGTAAAATCCAGAAAGGTAGGACAGGATATGGAGAACAGGGAGCCTTGTTATGCTGATTGGCAGGATGTAAATTGCCAGCAGCCACCCTGGAGAAGTGTATGGTGTTTCCTGAAACACGTAAGAAATAAAGCAACACAGCCTATGGCAATTGCACTTATGGTCCTATTCCTTAGGGAAATTAAAATCAAAAACAGAGAGCCACCCCAAAGTTTGGGACGGCTGTGTTCCCCAGAAGCTCGTCTACAGTACCAGGTAAATATCCCAGAAAGCAAAAAATGGATAAAGAAGTTGTGGCACGTACGTGCAATGCAATATCACTCAGCAATGAAATCTGTGTCATCAGGCCCGTAGCGGCATAATGAGTGGATGCAGGTACGGTGATTCTATGTGAACTACGTCACACAGAAAAAGAAACATCATAAGATATCACTAATACACGGAATGTAAACTTGACTACACATGAACTGAATTACAAAACAGAACAGGGTCTCATATTTAGAAAACCAACTAGTGCTTTCTTATGGGGAAAGGTGCCTTGGGGTGCTGCATAAAACCAGAGACTGAAATTAGCACAGATAACTTTCAATAAGCCAAATATGTAATAGACAAGACCTACTCCTTGCTCAACGAAATGGACTCAACACCACATATTCAACGCCTAGGAATATACCTGACTAGGAAGAATCTTAAAACCCATGGATATATATGTCTCCGTAAGAGAATCAAGCATGTGTACAGCAGCCGATACGCAGCAGTGAAAATCCGATAAATCCCATAATCAAAATAAATTTCGAAAACAAAACACAAAGACAGTGAAATAGAGAGCAATTCTTAAATAATTCACTCAGGGCATGTGATGCAACCGAGATTGACCACATCTACACCCAGAGCTGATTGAGACATAAGGCTGGACACTTCAGGCTAATAGCATTGGTGAGTTTCGGTGAGCAAATGCAGACACTTTGAAGTCATACTGCATGGTACCTATTCCATGGGTCCCAACTCTTCAGGTTCAAGGGATTCTTCCTCCAGCTAAAACATGCATAGGAAACCCACAGTATGGTCCACCGTGTGACTGGGAAACGATTTAAAATGCATCTCAGTTTTCGTATCCTGGTCCTCGGGTTCACCATTCCAGTTGCTTTACTAACACTCTCCCCGCTTGGAGAGTCAGTGCCTTTAACCTCATCTTTGGCACAGCTTGCCATTTCTGTGCAAGATGAACAGGAATAGGGAGAACCAATGAGAGACTAGCTGTAGGTGTCTGCACGGGCAAATGTAACGCTCATTGCCCACCAGGAAGAGGAATTAAACAAAGGCTCAGTGTGCCCTGCTGGAAACAGATTAGGGCCTGAAGCAATCCTGCGGTTTTGTGCACAGCTCACAAGAAAGCGAGTTGAAGAAAGGAGCTCAGGGGCACTGTACTTCACAAACCTGCAGAGTTATAAATGACAGCTATCCTCCAAAAATATATTGAAGTAAGCCTGCGAAGGGGACTTGAAAGCGGCGCTGAATTTCAGGAAAACGATTGCAGGGGGTAGACAGGAATTGCCCTGAAAGCATAGGAAAAGAGGCACAACATCGACAATGATGCACTTGGCCAAAAAGGGCGTATGCGTTTTTTCCTGAATATATTCAGGAAAAAACGCATACACCCTTTTTGGCCAACCAAGCAAGCCTGTAAAGGAAATCTGCACTACAATGAAATCTCACTGCCCCCCCCCAGGCAAAAGGGCCATCTGAAAGAAGTGTAAAATCCAGAAAGGTAGGACAGGATATGGAGAACAGGGAGCCTTGTTATGCCGATTGGCAGGATGTAAATTGCCAGCAGCCACCCTGGAGAAGTGTATGGTGTTTCCTGAAACACGTAAGAAACAAAGCAACACAGCCTATGGTACTTCCACTTATGGTCCTATAGCTTACGGAAATTAAAATCAATAACAGACAGCCACCTCAATATTTGGGACGGCTGTGTTCACAAGAAGCTCGTCTACAGTATCAGGTAAATATCCCAGAAAGCAAAAAATGGATAAAGAAATTGTGGCACGTACGTGCAATGCAATATCACTCAGCAATGAAATCTGTGTCATCAGACCCGTAGCGGCATAGTAAGTGGATGCAGGTACGGTGATTCTACGTGAACTACGTCACACAGAAAAAGAAACATCATAAGATATCACTAATACACGGAATGTAAACTTGACTACACATGAACTGAATTACAAAACAGAACAGGGTCTCAAATTTAGAAAACAAACTAGTGCTTGCTTATGGGGAAAGGTGCGTTGGGGTGCTGCATAAAACCAGAGACTGAAATTAGCACAGATAACTTTCCATAAGCCAAATATGTAATAGACAAGACCTACTCCTTGCTCAACGAAATGGACCCAACACCACATATTCAACGCCTAGGAATATACCTGACTAGGAAGAATCTTAAAACCCATGGATATATATGTCTCCGTAAGAGAATCAAGCGTGTGTACAGCGGCCGAAACGCAGCAGTGAAAATCCGATAAATCCCATTATCAAAATAAATTTCGAAAACAAAACACAAAGACAGTGAAATAGAGAGCAATTCTTAAATAATTCACTCAGGGCATGTGATGCAACCGGGATTGACCACATCTACACCCAGAGCTGGTTGAGACATAAGGCTGGACACTTCAGGCTGATAGCACTGGTGAGTTTCGGTGAGCAAATGCAGACCCTTTGAAGTCATATTGCATGGTACCCATTCCATGGGTCCCAACTCTCCAGGTTCAAGGCATTCTTCCTCCAGCTAAAACATGCATGGGAAACCCAGAGTATCGTCCACCGTGTGATTGGGAAACGATTTAAAATGCATCTCAGATTTCGTATCCTGGTCCTCGGGTTCACTATTCCAGATGCTTTACTAACACTCTCCCCGCTTGGAGAGTCAGTGCCTTTAACCTCCTGTTTGGCACAGCTTGCCATTTCTGTGCAAGATGAACAGGAATAGGGAGAACCAATGAGAGAATAGCTGTAGGTGCCTGCACGGGCAAATGTAACGCTCATTGCCCACCAGGAAGAGGAATTAAACAAAGGCTCAGTGTGCCCTGCTGGAAACAGAATAGGGCCTGAAGCAATCCTGCGGTTTTGTGCCCAGCTCACAAGAAAGCGAGTTGAAGAAAGGAGCTCAGGGGCACTGTACTTCACAAACCTGCAGAGTTATAAATGACAGCTATCCTCCAAAAATATATTGAAGTAAGCCTGCGAAGGGGACTTGAAAGCGGGGCTGAATTTCAGGAAAACGATTGCAGGGGGTAGACTGGAATTGCCCTGAAAGCATAGGAAAAGAGGCACAACGTCGACAATGATGCACTTGGCCAAAAAGGGCGTATGCGTTTTTTCCTGAATATATTCAGGAAAAAACGCATACGCCCTTTTTGGCCAACCAAGCAAGCCTGTAAAGAAATCTGCACTACAATGAAATCTCACTGCCCCCCCCGGGCAAAAGGGCCATCTGAAAAAAGTGTAAAATCCAGAAAGGTAGGACAGGATATGGAGAACAGGGAGCCTTGTTATGCTGATTGGCAGGATGTAAATTGCCAGCAGCCACCCTGGAGAAGTGTATGGTGTTTCCTGAAACACGTAAGAAACAAAGCAACACAGCCTATGGTACTTCCACTTATGGTCCTATAGCTTACGGAAATTAAAATCAATAACAGACAGCCACCTCAATATTTGGGACGGCTGTGTTCACAAGAAGCTCGTCTACAGTATCAGGTAAATATCCCAGAAAGCAAAAAATGGATAAAGAAATTGTGGCACGTACGTGCAATGCAATATCACTCAGCAATGAAATCTGTGTCATCAGGCCCGTAGCGGCATAGTAAGTGGATGCAGGTACGGTGATTCTACGTGAACTCCGTCACACAGAAAAAGAAACATCATAAGATATCACTAATACACGGAATGTAAACTTGACTACACATGAACTGAATTACAAAACAGAACAGGGTCTCAAATTTAGAAAACCAACTAGTGCTTGCTTATGGGGAAAGGTGCGTTGGGGTGCTGCATAAAACCAGAGACTGAAATTAGCACAGATAACATTCCATAAGCCAAATATGTAATAGACAAGACCTACTCCTTGCTCAACGAAATGGACTCAACACCACATATTCAACGCCTAGGAATATACCTGACTAGGAAGAATCTTAAAACCCATGGATATATATGTCTCCGTAAGAGAATCAGGCGTGTGTACAGCGGCGGAAATGCAGCAGTGAAAATCCGATAAATCCCATTATCAAAATAAATTTCGAAAACAAAACACAAAGACAGTGAAATAGAGAGCAATTCTTAAATAATTCACTCAGGACATGTGATGCAACCGTGATTGACCACATCTACACCCAGAGTTGGTTGAGACATAAGGCTGGACACTTCTGGCTGATAGCACTGGTGAGTTTCTGTGAGCAAATGCAGACCCTTTGAAGTCATACTGCATGGTACCCATTCCATGGGTCCCAACTCTCCAGGTTCAAGGCATTCTTCCTCCAGCTAAAACATGAATAGGAAACCCAGAGTATCGTCCACCGTGTGATTGGGAAACGATTTAAAATGCATCTCAGTTTTCGTATCCTGGTCCTCGGGTTCACCATTCCAGATGCTTTACTAACACTCTCCCCGCTTGGAGAGTCTGTGCCTTTAACCTCCTGTTTGGCACAGCTTGCCATTTCTGTGCAAGATGAACAGGAATAGGGAGAACCAATGAGAGACTAGCTGTAGGTGTCTGCACGGGCAAATGTAACGCTCATTGCCTACCAGGAAGAGGAATTAAACAAAGGCTCAGTGTGCCCTGCTGGAAACAGATTAGGGCCTGAAGCAATCCTGCGGTTTTGTGCCCAGCTCACAAGAAAGCGAGTTGAAGAAAGGAGCTCAGGGGCACTGTACTTCACAAACCTGCAGAGTTATAAATGACAGCTATCCTCCAAAAATATATTGAAGTAAGCCTGCGAAGGGGACTTGAAAGCGGGGCTGAATTTCAGGAAAACGATTGCAGGGGGTAGACTGGAATTGCCCTGAAAGCATAGGAAAAGAGGCACAACGTCGACAATGATGCACTTGGCCAAAAAGGGCGTATGCGTTTTTTCCTGAATATATTCAGGAAAAAACGCATACGCCCTTTTTGGCGAACCAAGCAAGCCTGTAAAGGAAATCTGCACTACAATGAAATCTCACTGCCCCCCCCGGGCAAAAGGGCCATCTGAAAAAAGTGTAAAATCCAGAAAGGTAGGACAGGATATGGAGAACAGGGAGCCTTGTTATGCTGATTGGCAGGATGTAAATTGCCAGCAGCCACCCTGGAGAAGTGTATGGTGTTTCCTGAAACACGTAAGAAACAAAGCAACACAGCCTACGGCACTTCCACTTATGGTCCTATAGCTTATGGAAATTAAAATCAAAAACAGACAGCCACCCCAATATTTGGGACGGCTGTGTTCACAAGAAGCTCGTCTACAGTATCAGGTAAATATCCCAGAAAGCAAAAAATGGATAAAGAAATTGTGGCACGTACGTGCAATGCAATATCACTCAGCAATGAAATCTGTGTCATCAGGCCCGTAGCGGCATAGTAAGTGGATGCAGGTACGGTGATTCTACGTGAACTACGTCACACAGAAAAAGAAACATCATAAGATATCACTAATACACGGAATGTAAACTTGACTACACATGAAATGAATTACAAAACAGAGCAGGGTCTCAAATTTAGAAAACCAACTAGTGCTTGCTTATGGGGAAAGGTGCGTTGGGGTGCTGCATAAAACCAGAGACTGAAATTAGCACAGATAACTTTCCATAAGCCAAATATGTAATAGACAAGACCTACTCCTTGCTCAACGAAATGGACCCAACACCACATATTCAACGCCTAGGAATATACCTGACTAGGAAGAATCTTAAAACCCATGGATATATATGTCTCCGTAAGAGAATCAAGCGTGTGTACAGCGGCCGAAACGCAGCAGTGAAAATCCGATAAATCCCATTATCAAAATAAATTTCGAAAACAAAACACAAAGACAGTGAAATAGAGAGCAATTCTTAAATAATTCACTCAGGGCATGTGATGCAACCGGGATTGACCACATCTACACCCAGAGCTGGTTGAGACATAAGGCTGGACACTTCAGGCTGATAGCACTGGTGAGTTTCGGTGAGCAAATGCAGACCCTTTGAAGTCATACTGCATGGTACCCATTCCATGGGTCCCAACTCTCCAGGTTCAAGGCATTCTTCCTCCAGCTAAAACATGCATGGGAAACCCAGAGTATCGTCCACCGTGTGATTGGGAAACGATTTAAAATGCATCTCAGATTTCGTATCCTGGTCCTCGGGTTCACTATTCCAGATGCTTTACTAACACTCTCCCCGCTTGGAGAGTCAGTGCCTTTAACCTCCTGTTTGGCACAGCTTGCCATTTCTGTGCAAGATGAACAGGAATAGGGAGAACCAATGAGAGAATAGCTGTAGGTGCCTGCACGGGCAAATGTAACGCTCATTGCCCACCAGGAAGAGGAATTAAACAAAGGCTCAGTGTGCCCTGCTGGAAACAGAATAGGGCCTGAAGCAATCCTGCGGTTTTGTGCCCAGCTCACAAGAAAGCGAGTTGAAGAAAGGAGCTCAGGGGTACTGTACTTCACAAACCTGCAGAGTTATAAATGACAGCTATTCTCCAAAAATATATTGAAGTAAGCCTGCGAAGGGGACTTGAAAGCGGGGCTGAATTTCAGGAAAACGATTGCAGGGGGTAGACTGGAATTGCCCTGAAAGCATAGGAAAAGAGGCACAACGTCGACAATGATGCACTTGGCCAAAAAGGGCGTATGCGTTTTTTCCTGAATATATTCAGGAAAAAACGCATATGCCCTTTTTGGCCAACCAAGCAAGCCTGTAAAGGAAATCTGCACTACAATGAAGTCTCACTGCCCCCCCCCCGGGGCAAAAGGGCCATCTGAAAAAAGTGTAAAATCCAGAAAGGTAGGACAGGATATGGAGAACAGGGAGCCTTGTTATGCTGATTGGCAAGATGTAAATTGCCAGCAGCCACCCTAGAGAAGTGTATGGTGTTTCCTGAATCACGTAAGAAACAAAGCAACACAGCCTATGGAACTTCCACTTATGGTCCTATAGCTTACGGAAATTAAAATCAAAAACAGACAGCCACCCCAATATTTGGGACGGCTGTGTTCACAAGAAGCTCGTCTACAGTATCAGGTAAATATCCCAGAAAGCAAAAAATGGATAAAGAAGTTGTGGCACGTACGTGCAATGCAATATAACTCAGCAATGAAATCTGTGTCATCAGGCCCGTAGCGGCATAGTGAGTGGATCCACGTACGGTGATTCTACGTGAACTACGTCACACAGAAAAAGAAACATCATAAGATATCACTAATACATGGAATGTAAACTTGACTACACATGAACTGAATTACAAAACAGAACAGGGTTTCAAATTTAGAAAAGCAACTAGTGCTTGCTTATGGGGAAAGGTGCGTTGGGGTGCTGCATAAAACCAGAGACTGAAATTAGCACAGATAACTTTCCATAAGCCAAATATGTAATAGACAAGACCTACTCCTTGCTCAACGAAATGGACCCAACACCACATATTCAACGCCTAGGAATATACCTGACTAGGAAGAATCTTAAAACCCATGGATATATATGTCTCCGTAAGAGAATCAAGCGTGTGTACAGAGGCCAAAACGCAGCAGTGAAAATCTGATAAATCCCATTATCAAAATAAATTTCGAAAACAAAACACAAAGACAGTGAAATAGAGAGCAATTCTTAAATAATTCACTCAGGGCATGTGATGCAACCGGGATTGACGACATCTACACGCAGAGCTGGTTGAGACATAAGGCTGGACACTTCAGGCTGATAGCATTGGTGAGTTTCGGTGAGCAAATGCAGACCCTTTGAAGTCATACTGCATGGTACCCATTCCATTGGTCCCAACTCTCCAGGTTCAAGGGTTTCTTCCTCCAGCTAAAACATGCATGGGAAACCCAGTGTATCGTCCACTGTGTGATTGGGAAATGATTTAAAATGCATCTCAGTTTTCGTTTCCTGGTCCTTGGGTTCACCATTCCAGATGCTTTACTAACACTCTCCCCGCTTGGAGAGTCAGTGCCTTTAACCTCCTGTTTCGCACAGCTTGCAATTTCTGTGCAAGATGAACAGGAATAGGGAGAACCAATGAGAGACTAGCTATAGGTGTCTGCACCTGCAAATGTAACGCTCATTTCCCACCAGGAAGAGGAATTAACCAAAGGCTCAGCATGCCCTGCCGGAAACAGATTAGGGCCTGAAGCAATCCTGCCGTTTTGTGCCCAGCTCACAAGAAAGCGAGTTGAAGAAAGGAGCTCAGGGGCACTGTAATTCACAAACCTGCAGAGTTATAAATGACAGCTATCCTCCAAAAATATATTGAAGTAAGCCTGTGAAGGGGACTTGAAAGCAGGGCAGAGTTTCAGGAAAACCATTGCAGGGGGTAGACTGGAATTGCCCTGAAAGCATAGGAAAAGAGGCACATCGTCCACAATGATGCACTTGGCCAAAAAGGGCGTATGCGTTTTTTCCTGAATATATTCAGGAAAAAACGCATACGCCCTTTTTGGCCAACCAAGCAAGCCTCTAAAGGAAATCTGCACTACAATGAAGTCTCACTGCCCCCCGGGCAAAAGGGCCATCTGAAAAAAGTGTAAAATCCAGAAAGGTAGGACAGGATATGGAGAACAGGGAGCCTTGTTATGCTGATTGGCAGGATGTAAATTGCCAGCAGCCACCCTGGAGAAGTGTATGGTGTTTCCTGAAACACGTAGTAAGAAACAAAGCAACACAGCCTATGGCACTTCCACTTATGGTCCTATAGCTTACGGAAATTAAAATCAAAAACAGACAGCCACCCCAATATTTGGGACGGCTGTGTTCACAAGAAGCTCGTCTACAGTATCAGGTAAATATCCCAGAAAGCAAAAAATGGATAAAGAAGTTGTGGCACGTACGTGCAATGCAGTATCACTCAGCAATGAAATCTGTGTCATCAGGCCCGTAGCGGCATAGTGAGTGGATGCAGGTACGGTGATTCTACGTGAACTACGTCACACAGAAAAAGAAACATCATAAGATATCACTAATGCACGGAATGTAAACTTGACTACACATGAACTGAATTACAAAAGAGAACAGGGTCTCAAATTTAGAAAACCAACTAGTGCTTGCTTATGGGGAAAGGTGCCTTGGGTTGCTGCATAAAAGCAGAGACTGAAATTAGCACAGATAACATTCCATAAGCCAAATATGTAATAGACAAGACCTACTCCTTGCTCAACGAAATGCACTCAACACCACATATTCAACGCCTAGGAATATACCTGACTAGGAAGAATCTTAAAACCCATGGATATATATGTCTCCGTAAGAGAATCAAGCGTGTGTACAGCGGCTGAAACGCAGCAGTGAAAATCTGATAAATCCCATTATCAAAATAAATTTCTAAAACAAAACACAAAGACAGTGAAATAGAGAGCGATTCTTAAATAATTCACTCAGCGCATGTGATGCAACCGGGATAGACCACATCTACACCCAGAGCTGGTAGAGACATAAGGCTGGACACTACAGGCTGATAGCATTTGTGAGTTTCGGTGAGCAAATGCAGACCCTTTGAAGTCATACTGCATGGTACCTATTCCATGGGTCCCAACTCTTCAGGTTCAAGGGATTCTTCCTCCAGCTAAAACATGCATGGGAAACCCACAGTATGGTCCACCGTGTGATTGGGAAACGATTTATAATGCATCTCAGTTTTCGTATCCTGGTCCTCGGGTTCACCATTCCAGATGCTTTACTAACACTCTCCCTGCTTGGAGAGTCAGTGCCTTTAACCTCCTCTTTGGCACAGTTTGCAATTTCTGTGCAAGATGAACAGGAATAGGGAGAACCAATGAGAGACTAGCTATAGGTGTCTGCACGGGCAAATGTAACGCTCATTTCCCACCAGGAAGAGGAATTAACCAAAGGCTCAGTGTGCCCTGCCGGAAACAGATTAGGGCATGAAGCAATCCTGCGGTTTTGTGCCTAGCTCACAAGAAAGCGAGTTGAAGAAAGGAGCTCAGGGGCACTGTAATTCACAAACCTGCAGAGTTATAAATGACAGCTATCCTCCAAAAATATATTGAAGTAAGCCTGCGAAGGGGACTTGAAAGGGGGGCAGAATTTCTGGAAAACGATTGCAGGGGGTAGACTGGAATTGCCCTGAAAGCATAGGAAAAGAGGCAGAACGTCGACAATGATGCACTTGGCCAAAAAGGGCGAATGCTTTTTTTCCTGAATATATTCAGGAAAAAACGCATACGCCCTTTTTGGCCAACCAAGCAAGCCTGTAAAGGAAATCTGCACTACAATGCAGTCTCACTGCCCCCCCCCCCCCGGGCAAAAGGGCCATCTGAAAAAAGTGTAAAATCCAGAAATGTAGGACAGGATATGGAGAACAGGGAGCCTTGTTATGCGGATTGGCAGGATGTAAATTGCCAACAGCCACCCTGGAGAAGTGTATGGTGTTTCCTGAAACACGTAAGAAACAAAGCAACACAGCCTATGGCACTTCCACTTATGGTCCTATAGCTTACGGAAATTAAAATCAAAAACAGACAGCCACCCCAATATTTGGGACGGCTGTGTTCACAAGAAGCTCGTCTACAGTATCAGGTAAATATCCCAGAAAGCAAAAAATGGATAAAGAAGTTGTGGCACGTACGTACAATGCAATATCACTCAGCAATGAAATCTGTGTCATCAGGCCCGTAGCGGCATAATGAGTGGATACAGGTACGGTGATTCTACGTGAACTACGTCACACAGAAAAAGAAACATCATAAGATATCACTAATACACGGAATGTAAACTTGACTACACATGAACTGAATTACAAAACAGAACAGGGTCTCAAATTTAGAAAACCAACTAGTGCTTGCTTATGGGAAAAGGTGCCTTGGGGTGATGCATAAAACCATAGACTGAAATTAGCACAGATAACTTTCCATAAGCCAAATATGTAATAGACAAGACCTACTCCTTGCTCAACGAAATGGACCCAACACCACATATTCAATGCCTAGGAATATACCTGACTAGGATGAATCTTAAAACCCATGGATATATATGTCTCCATAAGAGAATCAAGCGTGTGTACAGCGGCCGAAACGCAGCTGTGAAAATCCGATAAATCCCATTATCAAAATAAATTTCGAAAACAAAACACAAAGACAGTGAAATAGAGAGCAATTCTTAAATAATTCACTCAGGGCATGTGATGCAACCGGGATTTACCACATCTACAACCAGAGCTGGTTGAGACATAAGGCTGGACACTTCAGGCTGATAGCATTGGTGAGTTTCGGTGAGCAAATGCAGACCCTTTGAAGTCATACTGCATGGTACCCATTCCATGGGTCCCAACTCTCCAGGTTCAAGGGATTCTTCCTCCAGCTAAAACATGCATGGGAAACCCAGAGTATCACCCACCGTGTGATTGGGAAACGATTTAAAATGCATCTCAGTTTTCGTATCCTGGTCCTCGGGTTCACCATTCCAGATGCTTTACTAACACTCTCCCTGCTTGGAGAGTCAGTGCCTTTAACCTCCTGTTTGGCACAGCTTGCAATTTCTGTGCAAGATGAACAGGAATAGGGAGAACCAATGAGAGACTAGCTATAGGTGTCTGCACGGGCAAATGTAACGCTCATTTCCCACCAGGAAGAGGAATTAACCAAAGGCTCAGTGTGCCCTGCCGGAAACAGATTAGGGCATGAAGCAATCCTGCGGTTTTGTGCCTAGCTCACAAGAAAGCGAGTTGAAGAAAGGAGCTCAGGGGCACTGTAATTCACAAACCTGCAGAGTTATAAATGACAGCTATCCTCCAAAAATATATTGAAGTAAGACTGCGAAGGGGACTTGAAAGCGGGGCAGAATTTCTGGAAAACGATTGCAGGGGGTAGACTGGAATTGCCCTGAAAGCATAGGAAAAGAGGCAGAACGTCGACAATGATGCACTTGGCCAAAAAGGGCGAATGCTTTTTTTCCTGAATATATTCAGGAAAAAACGCATACGCCCTTTTTGGCCAACCAAGCAAGCCTGTAAAGGAAATCTGCACTACAATGCAGTCTCACTGCCCCCCCCCCCCGGGCAAAGGGCCATCTGAAAAAAGTGTAAAATCCAGAAATGTAGGACAGGATATGGAGAACAGGGAGCCTTATTATGCTGATTGGCAGGATGTAAATTGCCAACAGCCACCCTGGAGAAGTGTATGGTGTTTCCTGAAACACGTAAGAAACAAAGCAACACAGCCTATTGCACTTCCACTTATGGTCCTATAGCTTACGGAAATTAAAATCAAAAACAGACAGCCACCCCAATATTTGGGACGGCTGTGTTCACAAGAAGCTCGTCTACAGTATCAGGTAAATATCCCAGAAAGCAAAAAATGGATAAAGAAGTTGTGGCACGTACGTACAATGCAATATCACTCAGCAATGAAATCTGTGTCATCAGGCCCGTAGCGGCATAATGAGTGGATACAGGTACGGTGATTCTACGTGAACTACGTCACACAGAAAAAGAAACATCATAAGATATCACTAATACACGGAATGTAAACTTGACTACACATGAACTGAATTACAAAACAGAACAGGGTCTCAAATTTAGAAAACCAACTAGTGCTTGCTTATGGGAAAAGGTGCCTTGGGGTGCTGCATAAAACCATAGACTGAAATTAGCACAGATAACTTTCCATAAGCCAAATATGTAATAGACAAGACCTACTCCTTGCTCAACGAAATGGACCCAACACCACATATTCAATGCCTAGGAATATACCTGACTAGGATGAATCTTAAAACCCATGGATATATATGTCTCCATAAGAGAATCAAGCGTGTGTACAGCGGCCGAAACGCAGCTGTGAAAATCCGATAAATCCCATTATCAAAATAAATTTCGAAAACAAAACACAAAGACAGTGAAATAGAGAGCAATTCTTAAATAATTCACTCAGGGCATGTGATGCAACCGGGATTTACCACATCTACACCCAGAGCTGGTTGAGACATAAGGCTGGACACTTCAGGCTGATAGCATTGGTGAGTTTCGGTGAGCAAATGCAGACCCTTTGAAGTCATACTGCATGGTACCCATTCCATGGGTCCCAACTCTCCAGGTTCAAGGGATTCTTCCTCCAGCTAAAACATGCATGGGAAACCCAGAGTATCACCCACCGTGTGATTGGGAAACGATTTAAAATGCATCTCAGTTTTCGTATCCTGGTCCTCGGGTTCACCATTCCAGATGCTTTACTAACACTCTCCCTGCTTGGAGAGTCAGTGCCTTTAACCTCCTCTTTGGCACAGCTTGCAATTTCTGTGCAAGATGAACAGGAATAGGGAGAACCAATGAGAGACTAGCTGTAGGTGTCTGCACGGGCAAATGTAACGCTCATTGCCGACCAGGAAGAGGAATTAACCAAAGGCTCAGTGTGCCCTGCCGGAAACAGATTAGGGCCTGAAGCAATCCTGCGGTTTTGTGCCCAGCTCACAAGAAATCGAGTTGAAGAAAGGAGCTCAGGGGCACTGTAATTCACAAACCTGCAGAGTTATAAATGACAGCTATCCTCCAAAAATATATTGAAGTAAGCCTGCGAAGGGGACTTGAAAGCGGGGCAGAATTTCAGGAAAACGATTGCAGGGGGTAGACTGGAATTGCCCTGAAAGCATAAGAAAAGAGGCAGAACGTCGACAATGATGCACTTGGCCAAAAAGGGCGTATGCGTTTTTTCCTGAATATATTCAGGAAAAAACGCATACGCCCTTTTTGGCCAACCAAGCAAGCCTGTAAAGGAAATCTGCACTACAATGAAGTCTCTCTGTCCCCTGGGCAAAAGGGCCATCTGAAAAAAAGTGTAAAATCCAGAAAGGTAGGACAGGATATGGAGAACAGGGAGCCTTGTTATGCTGATTGGCAGGATGTAAATTGCCAGCAGCCGCCCTGGAGAAGTGTATGGTGTTTCCTGAAACACGTAAGAAACAAAGCAACACAGCCGATGGCACTTCCACTTATGGTCCTATAGCTTACGGAAATTAAAATCAAAAACAGACAGCCACCGCAATATTTGGGACGGCTGTGTTCACAAGAAGCTCGTCTACAGTACCAGGTAAATATCCCAGAAAGCAAAAAATGGATAAAGAAGTTGTGGCACGTACGTACAATGCAATATCACTCAGCAATGAAATCTGTGTCATCAGGCCCGTAGCGGCATAGTGAGTGGATGCAGGTACGGTGATTCTACGTGAACTACGTCACACAGAAAAAGAAACATCATAAGATATCACTAATACACGGAATGTAAACTTGACTACACATGAACTGAATTACAAAACAGAACAGGGTCTCAAATTTAGAAAACCAACTAGTGCTTGCTTATGGGGAAAGGTGCATTGGGGTGCTGCATAAAACCAGAGACTGAAATTAGCACAGATAACTTTCCATAAGCCAAATATGTAATAGACAAGACCTACTCCTTTCTCAACGAAATGGAACCAACACCACATATTCAACACCTAGGAATATACCTGACTAGGAAGAATCTAAAAACCCATGGATATATATGTCTCCGTAGGAGAAACAAGCGTGTGTACAGCGGTCGAAACGCAGCAGTGAAAATCCGATAAATCCCATTATCAAAATAAATTTCGAAAACAAAACACAAAGACAGTGAAATAGAGAGCAATTCTTAAATAATTCACTCAGGGCATGTGATGCAACCGGGATAGACCACATCTACACCCAGAGCTGGTTGAGACATAAGGCTGGACACTTCAGGCTGATAGCATTGGTGAGTTTCGGTGAGCAAATGCAGACCCTTTGAAGTCATACTGCATGGTACCTATTCCATGGGTCCCAACTCTTCAGGTTCAAGGGATTCTTCCTCCAGCTAAAACATGCATGGGAAACCCACAGTATGGTCCACTGTGTGATTCGGAAACGATTTAAAATGCATCTCAGTTTTCGTATCTTGGTCCTCGTGTTCACCATTCCAGATGCTTTACTAACACTCTCCCTGCTTGGAGAGTCAGTGCCTTTAACCTCCTGTTTGGCACAGCTTGCAATTTCTGTGCAAGATGAACAGGAATAGGGAGAACCAATGAGAGACTAGCTGTAGGTGTCTGCACGGGCAAATGTAACGCTCATTGCTGACCAGGAAGAGAAATTAACCAAAGGCTCAGTGTGCCCTGCCGGAAACAGATTAGGGCCTGAAGCAATCCTGCGGTTTTGTGCCCAGCTCACAAGAAAGCGAGTTGAAGAAAGGAGCTCAGGGGCACTGTAATCACAAACCTGCAGAGTTATAAATGACAGCTATCCTCCAAAAATATATTGAAGTAAGCCTGCGAAGGGGACTTGAAAGCGGTGCAGAATTTCAGGAAAACGATTGCAGGGGGTAGACTGGAATTGCCCTGAAAGCATAGGAAAAGAGGCACAACGTCGACAATGATGCACTTGGCCAAAAAGGGCGTATGCGTTTTTTCCTGAATATATTCAGGAAAAAACGCATACGCACTTTTAGGCCAACCAAGCAAGCCTGTAAACGAAATCTGCACTACAATGAAGTCTCACTGCCCCCCGGGCAAAAGGGCCATCTGAAAAAAGTTTAAAATCCAGAAATGTAGGACAGGATATCGAGAACAGGGAGCCTTGTTATGCTGATTGGCAGGATGTAAATTGCCGGCAGCCACCCTGGAGAAGTGTATGGTGTTTCCTGAAACACGTAAGAAACAAAGCAACACAGCCTATGGCACTTCCACTTATGGTCCTATAGCTTACGGAAATTAAAATCAAAAACAGACAGCCACCCCAATATTTGGGACGGCTGTGTTAACAAGAAGCTCGTCTACAGTATCAGGTAAATATCCCAGAAAGCAAAAAATGGATAAAGAAGTTGTGGCACGTACGTACAATGCAATATCACTCAGCAATGAAATCTGTGTCATCAGGCCCGTAGCGGCATAGTGAGTGGATGCAGGTACGGTGATTCTACGTGAACTACGTCACACAGAAAAAGAAACATCATAAGATATCACTAATACACGGAATGTAAACTTGACTACACATGAACTGAATTACAAAACAGAACAGGGTCTCAAATTTAGAAAACCAACTAGTGCTTGCTTATGGGAAAAGGTACCTTGGGGTGCTGCATAAAACCATAGACTGAAATTAGCACAGATAACTTTCCATAAGCCAAATATGTAATAGACAAGACCTAATCCTTGCTCAACGAAATGGACTCAACACCACATATTCAACGCCTAGGAATATACCTGACTAGTAAGAATCTTAAAACCCATGGATATATATGTCTCCGTAAGAGAATCAAGCGTGTGTACAGCGGCTGAAACGCAGCAGTGCAAATCCGATAAATCCCATTATCAAAATAAATTTCGAAAACAAAACACAAAGACAGTGAAATAGAGAGCAATTCTTAAATAATTCACTCAGGGCATGTGATGCAACCGGGATTGACCACATCTACACCCAGAGCTGGTTGAGACATAAGGCTGGACACTTCAGGCTGATAGCATTGGTGAGTTTCGTTGAGCAAATGCAGACCCTTTGAAGTCATACTGCATGGTACCCATTCCATGGGTCCCAACTCTCCAGGTTCAAGGGATTCTTCCTCCAGCTAAAACATGCATGGGAAACCCAGAGTATCATCCACCGTGTGATTGGGAAACGATTTAAAATGCATCTCAGTGTTCGTATCCTGGTCCTCGGGTTCACCATTCCAGATGCTTTACTAACACTCTCCCTGCTTGGAGAGTCAGTGCCTTTAACCTCCTGTTTGGCACAGCTTGCAATTTCTGTGCAAGATGAACAGGAATAGGGAGAACCAATGAGGACTAGCTGTAGGTTTCTGCACGGGCAAATGTAACGCTCATTTCCCACCAGGAAGAGGAATTAACCAAAGGCTCAGCATGCCCTGCCGGAAACAGATTAGGGCCTGAAGCAATCCTGCGGTTTTGTGCCCAGCTCACAAAAAAGCGAGTTGAAGAAAGGAGCTCAGGGGCACTGTAATTCACAAACCTGCAGAGTTATAAATGACAGCTATCCTCCAAAAATATATTGAAGTAAGTCTGCGAAGGGGACTTGAAAGCGGGGCAGAATTTCAGGAAAACGATTGCAGGGGGTAGACTGGAATTGCCCTGAAAGCATAGGAAAAGAGGCAGAACGTCGACAATGATGCACTTGGCCAAAAAGGGCGTATGCGTTTTTTCCTGAATATATTCAGGAAAAAACGCATACGCCCTTTTTGGCCAACCAAGCAAGACTGTAAAGGAAATCTGCACTACAATGAAGTCTCACTGTCCCCCGGGCAAAAGGGCCATCTGAAAAAAAGTGTAAAATCCAGAAAGGTAGGACAGGATATGGAGAAAAGGGAGCCTTGTTATGCTGATTGGCAGGATGTAAATTGCCAGCAGCCACCCTGGAGAAGTGTATGGTGTTTCCTGAAACACGTAAGAAACAAAGCAACACAGCCTATGGCACTTCCACTTATGGTCCTATAGCTTACGGAAATTAAAATCAAAAACAGACAGCCACCCCAATATTTGGGACGGCTGTGTTCACAAGAAGCTCGTCTACAGTATCAGGTAAATATCTCAGAAAGCAAAAAATGGATAAAGAAGTTGTGGCACGAACGTACAATGCAATATCACTCAGCAATGAAATCTGTGTCATCAGGCCCGTAGCGGCATAGTGAGTGGATGCAGGTACGGTGATTCTACGTGAACTACGTCACACAGAAAAAGAAACATCATAAGATATCACTAATACACGGAATGTAAACTTGACTACACATGAACTGAATTACAAAACAGAACAGGGTCTCAAATTTAGAAAACCAACTAGTGCTTGCTTTTGGGGAAAGGTGCCTTGGGGGGCTGCATAAAACCAGAGACTGAAATTAGCACAGATAACTTTCCATAAGCCAAATATGTAATAGACAAGACCTAATCCTTGCTCAACGAAATGGACCCAACACCACATATTCAACGCCGAGGAATATACCTGACTAGGAAGAATCTAAAAACCCATGGATATATATGTCTCCGTAAGAGAATCAAGCGTGTGTACAGCGGCCGAAACGCAGCAGTGAAAATCCGATAAATCCCATTATCAAAATAAATTTCGAAAACAAAACACAAAGACAGGGAAATAGAGAGCTATTGTTAAATAATTCACTCAGGGCATGTGATGCAACCGGGATTGACCACATCTACACCCAGAGCTGGTTGAGACATAAGGCTGGACACTTCAGGCTGATAGCAGTGGTGAGTTTCGGTGAGCAAATGCAGACCCTTTGAAGTCATACTGCATGGTACCCATTCCATGGGTCCCAACTCTCCAGGTTCAAGGGATTCTTCCTCCAGCTAAAACATGCATGGGAAACCCAGAGTATCGTCCACCGTGTGATTAGGAAACGATTTAAAATGCATCTCAGTTGTCGTAACCTGGTCCTCGGGTTCACCATTCCAGATGCTGTACTAACACTCTCCCCGCTTGGAGAGTCAGTGCCTTTAACCTCCTGTTTGGCACAGCTTGCAATTTCTGTGCAAGATGAACAGGAATAGGGAGAACCAATGAGAGACTAGCTGTAGGTGTCTGCACCGGCAAATGTAATGCTCATTGCCGACCAGGAAGAGGAATTAAACAAAAGCTCAGCGTGCCCTGCTGAAAACAGATTAGGGCCTGTAGCAATCCTGCGGTTTTGTGCCCAGCTCACAAGAAAGCGAGTTGAAGAAAGGAGCTCAGGTGCACTGTAATTCACAAACCTGCAGAGTTATAAATGACAGCTATCCTCCAAAAATATATTGAAGTAAGCCTGCGAAGGGGACTTGAAAGCGGGGCAGAATTTCAGGAAAACGATTGCAGGGGGTAGACTGGAATTGCCCTGAAAGCATAGGAAAAGAGGCAGAACGTCGACAATGATGCACTTGGCCAAAAAGGGCGTATGCGTTTTTTCCTGAATATATTCAGGAAAAAACGCATACGCACTTTTTGGCCAACCAAGCAAGCCTGTAAAGGAAATCTGCACTACAATGAAGTCTCACTGCCCCCCGGGCAAAAGGGCCATCTGAAAAAAGTGTAAAATCCAGAAATGTAGGACAGGATATGGAGAACAGGGAGCCTTGTTATGCTGATTGGCAGGATGTAAATTGCCGGCAGCCACCCTGGAGAAATGTATGGTGTTTCCTGAAACTCGTAAGAAACAAAGCAACACAGCCTATGGCACTTCCACTTATGGTCCTATAGCTTACGGAAATTAAAATCAAAAACAGACAGCCACCCCAATATTTGGGACGGCTGTGTTCACAAGAAGCTCGTCTACAGTATCAGGTAAATATCCCAGAAAGTAAAAAATGGATAAAGAATTTGTGGCACGTACGTACAATGCAATATCACTCAGCAATGAAATCTGTGTCATCAGGCCCGTAGCGGCATAGTGAGTGGATGCAGGTACGGTGATTCTACGTGAACTACGTCACACAGAAAAAGAAACATCATAAGATATCACTAATACACGGAATGTAAACTTGACTACACATGAACTGAATTACAAAACAGAGCAGGGTCTCAAATTTAGAAAACCAACTAGTGCTTGCTTATGGGGAAAGGTGCCTTGGGGTGCTGCATAAAACCAGAGACTGAAATTAGTACAGATAACATTCAATAAGACAAATATGTAATAGATAAAGACCTACTCCTTGCTCAACAAAATGGACTCAACACCACATATTCAACGCCTAGGAATATACCTGACTAGGAAGAATCTTAAAACCCATGGATATATATGTCTCCGTAAGAGAATCAAGCGTGTGTACAGCGGCCGATACGCAGCAGTGAAAATCCGATAAATCCCATTATCAAAATAAATTTCGAAAACAAAACACAAAGACAGTGAAATAGAGAGCAATTCTTAAATAATTCACTCAGGGCATGTGATGCAACCGGGATTGACCACATCTACACCCAGAGCTGGTTGAGACATAAGGCTGGACACTACAGGCTGATAGCATTGGTGAGTTTTGGTGAGCAAATGCAGACCCTTTGAAGTCATACTGCATGGTACCTATTCCATGGGTCCCAACTCTTCAGGTTCAAGGGATTCTTCCTCCAGCTAAAACATGCATGGGAAACCCACAGTATGGTCCACCGTGTGATTGGGAAACGATTTAAAATGCATCTCAGTTTTCGTATCCTGGTCCTCGGGTTCACCATTCCAGATGCTTTACTAACACTCTCCCCGCTTGGAGAGTCAGTGCCTTTAACCTCCTGTTTCGCACAGCTTGCAATTTCTGTACAAGATGAACAGGAATAGGGAGAACCAATGAGAGACTAGCTATAGGTGTCTGCACGGGCAAATGTAACGCTCATTTCCCACCAGGAAGAGGAATTAAACAAAGGCTCAGTGTGCCCTGCTGGAAACAGATTAGGGCCTGAAGCAATCCTGTGGTTTTGTGCCCAGCTCACAGGAAAGCGAGTTGAAGAAAGGAGCTCAGGGGCACTGTACTTCACAAACCTGCAGAGTTATAAATGACAGCTATCCTCCAAAAATATATTGAAGTAAGCCTGCGAAGGGGACTTGAAAGGGGGGCAGAATTTCTGGAAAATGATTGCAGGGGGTAGACTGGAATTGCCCTGAAAGCATAGGAAAAGAGGCAGAACCTCGACAATGATGCACTTGGCCAAAAAGGGCGTATGCGTTTTTTCCTGAATATATTCAGGAAAAAACGCATACGCCCTTTTTGGCCAACCAAGCAAGCCTGTAAAGGAAATCTGCACTACAATGAAGTCTCACTGCCCCCCCCCCCGGGCAAAAGGGCCATCTGAAAAAAGTGTAAAATCCAGAAAGGTAGGACAGGATATGGAGAACAGGGAGCCTTGTTATGCTGATTGGCAGGATGTAAATTGCCAGCAGCCACCCTGGAGAAGTGTATGGTGTTTCCTGAAACACGTAAGAAACAAAGCAACACAGCCTATGGCACTTCCACTTATGGTCCTATAGCTTACGGAAATTAAAATCAAAAACAGACAGCCACCCCAATATTTGGGACGGCTGTGTTCAAAAGAAGCTCGTCTACAGTATCAGGTAAATGTCCCAGAAAGCAAAAAATGGATAAAGAAGTTGTGGCACGTACGTACAATGCAATATCACTCAGCAATGAAATCTGTGTCATCAGGCCCGTAGCGGCATAGTGAGTGGATGCAGATACGGTGATTCTACGTGAACTACGTCACACAGAAAAAGAAACATCATAAGATATCACTAACACACGGAATGTAAACTGGACTACACATGACCTGAATTACAAAACAGAACAGTGTCTCAGATTTAGAAAACCAACTAGTGCTTGCTTATGGGGAAAGGTGCGTTGGGGTGCTGCATAAAACCAGAGACTGAAATTAGCACAGATAACTTTCCATAAGCCAAATATGTAATAGACAAGACCTACTCCTTGCTCAACGAAATGGACCCAACACCACATATTCAACGCCTAGGAATATACCTGACTAGGAAGAATCTTAAAACCCATGGATATATATGTCTCCGTAAGAGAATCAAGCGTGTGTACAGCAGCCGAAACGCAGCAGTGAAAATCCGATAAATCCCATTATCAAAATAAATTTCGAAAACAAAACACAAAGACAGTGAAATAGAGAGCAATTCTTAAATAATTCACTCAGGGCATGTGATGCAACCGGGATTTACCACATCTACACCCAGAGCTGGTTGAGACATAAGGCTGGACACTTCAGGCTGATAGCATTGGTGAGTTTCGGTGAGCAAATGCAGACCCTTTGAAGTCATACTGCATGGTCCCTATTCCATGGGTTCCAACTCTTCAGGTTCAAGGGATTCTTCCTCCAGCTAAAACATGCATGGGAAACCCCCAGTATGGTCCACCGTGTGATTGGGAAACGATTTAAAATGCATCTCAGTTTTCGTATCCTGGTCCTCGGGTTCACCACTCCAGATGCTTTACTAACACTCTCCCTGCTTGGAGAGTCAGTGCCTTTAACCTCCTGTTTGGCACAGCTTGCAATTTCTGTGCAAGATGAACAGGAATAGGGAGAACCAATGAGAGACTAGCTGTAGGTGTCTGCACGGGCAAATGTAATGCTCATTGCCCACCAGGAAGAGGAATTAAACAAAGGCTCAGCGTGCCCTGCTGAAAACAGATTAGGGCCTGAAGCAATCCTGCGGTTTTGTGCCCAGCTCACAAGAAAGTGAGTTGAACAAAGGAGCTCAGGGGCACTCTAATTCACAAACCTGCAGAGTTATAAATGACAGTTATCCTCCAAAAATATATTGAAGTAAGCCTGCGAAGGGGACTTGAAAGCGGGGCAGAATTTCAGGAAAACGATTGCAGGGGGTAGACTGGAATTGCCCTGAAAGCATAGGAAAAGAGGCACAACGTCGACAATGATGCACTTGGCCAAAAAGGGCGTATGCGTTTTTTCCTGAATATATTCAGGAAAAAACGCATACGCCCTTTTTGGCCAACCAAGCAAGCCTGTAAAGGAAATCTGCACTACAATGAAGTCTCACTGCCCCACGGGCAAAAGGGATATCTGAAAAAAGTGTAAAATCCAGAAATGTAGGACAGGATATGGAGAACAGGGAGCCTTGTTATGCTGATTGGCAGGATGTAAATTGCCAACAGCCACCCTGGAGAAGTGTATGGTGTTTCATGAAACACGTAAGAAATAAAGCAACACAGCCTATGGCAATTGCACTTATGGTCCTATTCCTTAGGGAAATTAAAATCAAAAACAGAGAGCCACTCCAAAGTTTGGGACGGCTGTGTTCCCAAGTAGTTCGTCTATAGTACCAGGTAAATATCCCAGAAAGCAAAAAATGGATAAAGAAGTTGTGGCACGTACGTGCAATGCAGTATCACTCAGCAATGAAATCTGTGTCATCAGGCCCGTAGCGGCATAGTGAGTGGATGCAGGTACGGTGATTCTACGTGAACTACGTCACACAGAAAAAGAAACATCATAAGATATCACTAATACACGGAATGTAAACTTGACTACACATGAACTGAATTACAAAACAGAACAGGGTCTCAAATTTAGAAAACCAACTAGTGCTTGCTTACGGGGAAAGGTGCCTTGGGGGGCTGCATAAAACCAGAGACTGAAATTAGCACAGATAACTTTCCATAAGCCAAATATGTAATATACAAGACCTACTCCTTGCTCAACGAAATGGAACCAACACCACATATTCAACGCCTAGGAATATACGTGACTAGGAAGAATCTACAAACCCATGGATATATATGTCTCCGTAAGAGAATCAAGCGTGTGTACAGCGGCTGAAACGCAGCAGTGAAAATCCGATAAATCCCATTATCAAAATAAATTTCGAAAACAAAACACAAAGACAGTGAAATAGAGAGCAATTCTTAAATAATTCACTCAGGGCATGTGATGCAACCGGGATTGACCACATCTACACCCAGAGCTGGTTGAGACATAAGGCTGGACACTTCAGGCTGATAGCATTGGTGAGTTTCGGTGAGCAAATGCAGACCCTTTGAAGTCATACTGCATGGTACCCATTCCATGTGTCCCAACTCTCCAGGTTCAAGGGATTCTTCCTCCAGCTAAAACATGCATGGGAAACCCAGAGTATCGTCCACCGTGTGATTGGGAAACGATTTAAAATGCATCTCAGTTTTCGTATCCTGGTCCTCGGGTTCACCATTCCAGATGCTTTACTAACACTCTCCCCGCTTGGAGAGTCAGTGCGTTTAACCTCCTGTTTGGCACAGCTTGCAATTTCTGTGCAAGATGAACAGGAATAGGGAGAACCAATGAGAGACTAGCTGTAGGTGTCTGCACGGGCAAATGTAACGCTCATTGCCCACCAGGAAGAGGAATTAAACAAAGGCTCAGTGTGCCCTGCTGAAAACAGATTAGGGCCTGAAGCAATCCTGCGGTTTTGTGCCCAGCTCACAAGAAAGCGAGTTTAAGAAAGGAGCTCAGGGGCACTGTAATTCACAAACCTGCAGAGTTATAAATGACAGCTATCCTCCAAAAATATATTGAAGTAAGCCTTCGAAGGGGACTTGAAAGCGGGGCAGAATTTCAGGAAAACGATTGCAGGGGGTAGACTGGAATTGCCCTGAAAGCATAGGAAAAGAGGCAGAACTTCGACAATGATGCACTTGGCCGAAAAGGGCGTATGCGTTTTTTCCTGAATATATTCAGGAAAAACCGCATACGCCCTTTTTGGCCAACCAAGCAAGCCTGTAAAGGAAATCTGCACTACAATGAAATCTCACTGCCCCCCGGGCAAGAGAGCCATCTGAAAAAAGTGTAAAATCCAGAAAGGTAGGACAGGATATGGAGAACAGGGAGCCTTGTTATGCTGATTGGCAGGATGTAAATTGCCAACAGCCACCCTGGAGAAGTGTATGGTGTTTCCTGAAACACGTAAGAAATAAAGCAACACAGCCTATGGCAATTGCACTTATGGTCCTATTCCTTAGGGAAATTAAAATCAAAAACAGAGAGCCACTCTAAAGTTTGGGACGGCTGTGTTTCCAAGAAGCTCGTCTACACTACCAGGTAAATATCCCAGAAAGCAAAAAATGGATAAAGAAGTTGTTGCACGTACGTGCAATGCAATATCACTCAGCAATGAAATCTGTGTCATCAGGTCCGTAGCGGCATAGTGAGTGGATGCAGGTACGGTGATTCTACGTGAACTACGTCACACAGAAAAAGAAACATCATAAGATATCACTAATACACGGAATGTAAACTTGACTACACATGAACTGAATTACAAAACAGAACAGGGTCTCAAATTTAGAAAACCAACTAGTGCTTGCTTATGGGGAAAGGTGCGTTGGGGTGCTGCATAAAACCAGAGACTGAAATTAGCACAGATAACTTTCCATAAGCCAAATATGTATTAGACAAGACCTACTCCTTGCTCAACGAAATGGACCCAAAACCACATATTCAACGCCTAGGAATATACCTGACTAGGAAGAATCTTAAAACCCATGGATATATATGTCTCCGTAAGAGAATCAAGCGTGTGTACAGCGGCCGAAACGCAGCAGTGAAAATCCGATAAATCCCATTATGAAAATAAATTTCGAAAACAAAACACAAAGACAGTGAAATAGAGAGCAATTCTTAAATAATTCACTCAGGGCATGTGATGCAACCGGGATTGACCACATCTACACCCAGAGCTGGTTGAGACATAAGGCTGGACACTTCAGGCTGATAGCAGTGGTGAGTGTCGGTGAGCAAATGCAGACCCTTTGAAGTTATACTGCATGGTACCCATTCCATGGGTCCCAACTCTCCAGGTTCAAGGGATTCTTCCTCCAGCTAAAGCAAGCATGGGAAACCCAGAGTATCGTCCAACGTGTGATTGGGAAATGATTTAAAATGCATCTCAGTTTTCGTATCCTGGTCCTCGGGTTCACCATTCCAGATGGTTTACTAACACTCTCCCCGCTTAGAGAGTCACTGCCTTTAACTTCCTGTTTGGCACAGCTTGCAATTTCTGTGCAAGATGAACAGGAATAGGGAGAACCAATGAGAGACTAGCTGTAGGTGTCTGCACGGGCAAATGTAACGCTCATTGCCGACCAGGAAGAGGAATTAAACAAAGGCTCAGCGTGCCCTGCTGAAAACAGATTAGGGCCTGAAGCAATCCTGAGGTTTTGTGCCAAGCTCACAAGAAAGCGAGTTGAAGAAAGGAACTCAGGGGCACTGTAATTTACAAACCTGCAGAGTTATAAATGACAGCTATCCTCCAAAAATATATTGAAGTAAGCCTGCGAAGGGGACTTGAAAGCGGGGCAGAATTTCAGGAAAACGATTGCAGGGGTAGACTGGAATTGCCCTGAAAGCATAGGAAAAGAGGCAGAACGTCGACAATGATGCACTTGGCCAAAAAGGGCGTATGCCTTTTTTTCTGAATATATTCAGGAAAAAACGCATACACCCTTTCTGGCCAACCAAGCAAGCCTGTAAAGGAAATCTGCACTACAATGAAGTCTCACTGCCCCCCCCCCCACCGGGCAAAAGGGCCATCTGAAAAAAGTGTAAAATCCAGAAAGGTAGGACAGGGTATGGAGAACAGGGAGCCTTGTTATGCTGATTGGCAGGATGTAAATTGCCAGCAGCCACCCTGGAGAAGTGTATGGTGTTTCCTGAAACACGTAAGAAACAAAGCAACACAGCCTATGGCACTTCCACTTATGGTCCTATAGCTTACGGAAATTAAAATCAAAAACAGACAGCCACCCCAATATTTGGGACGGCTGTGTTCACAAGAAGCTCGTCTACAGTATCAGGTAAATATCCCAGAAAGCAAAAAATGGATAAAGAAGTTGTGGCACGTACGTGCAATGCAATATCACTCAGCAATGAAATCTGTGTCATCAGGCCCGTAGCGGCATAGTAAGTGGATGCAGGTACGGTGATTCTACGTGAACTACGTCACACAGAAAAAGAAACATCATAAGATATCACTAATACACGGAATGTAAACTTGACTACACATGAACTGAATTACAAAACAGAACAGGGTCTCAAATTTAGAAAACCAACTAGTGCTTGCTTATGGGGAAAGGTGCCTTGGGGTGCTGCATAAAACCAGAGACTGAAATTAGCACAGATAACTTTCCATAAGCCAAATATGTAATAGACAAGACCTACTCCTTGCTCAACGAAATGGACCCAACACCACATATTCAACGCCTAGGAATATACCTGACTAGGAAGAATCTTAAAACCCATGGATATATATGTCTCCGTAAGAGAATCAAGCGTGTGTACAGCGGCCGAAACGCAGCAGTGAAAATCCGATAAATCCCATTATCAAAATAAATTTCGAAAACAAAACACAAAGACAGTGAAATAGAGAGCAATTCTTAAATAATTCACCCAGGGCATGTGATGCAACCGGGATTGACCACATCTACACCCAGAGCTGGTTGAGACATAAGGCTGGACACTTCAGCCTGATAGCATTGGTGAGTTTCGGTGAGCAAATGCAGACCCTTTGAAGTCATACTGCATGGTACCCATTCCATGGGTCCCAACTCTCCAGATTCAAGGGATTCTTCCTCCAGCTAAAACATGCATGGGAAACCCAGAGTATCGTCCACCGTGTGATTGGGAAACGATTTAAAATGCATCTCAGTTTTCGTATCCTGGTCCTCGGGTTCACCATTCCAGATGCTTTACTAACACTCTCCCCGCTTGGAGAGTCAGTGCCTTTAATCTCCTGTTTGGCACAGCTTGCAATTTCTGTGCAAGATGAACAGGAATAGGGAGAACCCATGAGAGACTAGCTGTAGGTGTCTGCACGGGCAAATGTAACGCTCATTTCCCACCAGGAAACGGAATTAACCAAACGCTCAGTGTGCCCTGCTGGAAACAGATTAGGGCCTGAAGCAATCCTGCGGTTTTGTGCCCAGCTCACAAGAAAGCGAGTTGAAGAAAGGAGCTCAGGGGCACTGTAATTCACAAACCTGCAGAGTTATAAATGACAGCTATCCTCCAAAAATATATTGAAGTAAGCCTGCGAAGGGGACTTGAAAGCGGGGCAGAATTTCA
This sequence comes from Phocoena phocoena, assembly GCF_963924675.1. NCBI lineage: Eukaryota > Metazoa > Chordata > Mammalia > Artiodactyla > Phocoenidae > Phocoena > Phocoena phocoena. Next base: position 942,867 of record NW_027077566.1, on the reverse strand, counting down.
GGAAAACGATTGCAGGGGGTAGACTGGAATTGCCCTGAAAGCATAGGAAAAGAGGCAGAACGTCGACAATGATGCACTTGGCTAAAAAGGGCGTATGCGTTTTTTCCTGAATGTATTCAGGAAAAAACACATATGCCCTTTTTGGCCAACCAAGCAAGCCTGTAAAGGAAATCTGCACTACAATGAAGTCTCACTGCCCCCCGGGCAAAAGGGCCATCTGAAAAAAGTGTAAAATCCAGAAAGGTAGGACAGGATATGGAGAACAGGGAGCCTTGTTATGCTGATTGGCAGGATGTAAATTGCCAGCAGCCACCCTGGAGAAGTGTATGGTGTTTCCTGAAACACGTAAGAAATAAAGCAACACAGCGTATGGCAATTGCACTTATGGTCCTATAGCTTACGGAAATTAAAATCAAAAACAGACAGCCACCCCAATATTTGGGACGGCTGTGTTCACAAGAAGCTCGTCTACAGTATCAGGTAAATATCCCAGAAAGCAAAAAATGGATAAAGAAGTTGTGGCACGTACGTACAATGCAATATCACTCAGCAATGAAATCTGTGTCATCAGGCCCGTAGCGGCATAGTGAGTGGATGCAGGTACGGTGATTCTACGTGAACTACGTCACACAGAAAAAGAAACATCATAAGATATCACTAATACACGGAATGTAAACTTGACTACACATGAACTGAATTACAAAACAGAACAGGGTCTCAAATTTAGAAAACCAACTAGTGCTTGCTTATGGGGAAAGGTGCCTTGGGGTGCTGCATAAAACCAGAGACTGAAATTAGCACAGATAACTTTCCATAAGCCAAATATGTAATAGACAAGACCTACTACTTGCTCAACGAAATGGACCCAACACCACATATTCAACGCCTAGGAATATACCTGACTAGGAAGGATCTTAAAACCCATGGATATATATGTCTCCGTAAGAGAATCAAGCGTGTATAGAGCGGGCGAAACGCAGCAGTGAAAATTCGATAAATCCCATTATCAAAATAAACTTCGAAAACAAAACACAAAGACAGTGAAATAGAGAGCAATTCTTAAATAAATCACTCAGGGCATGTGATGCAACCGGGATTTACCACATCTACACCCAGAGCTGGTTGAGACATAAGGCTGGACACTTCAGGCTGATAGCATTGGTGAGTTTCGGTGAGCAAATGCAGACCCTTTGAAGTCATACTGCATGGTACCCATTCCATGGGTCCCAATTCTCCAGGTTCAAGGGATTCTTCCTCCAGCTAAAACATGCATGGGAAACCCAGAGTTTCATCCACCGTGTGATTGGGAAACGATTTAAAATGCATCTCAGTTTTCGTATCCTAGTTCTCGGGTTCACCATTCCAGATGCTTTACTAAAACTCTCCCCGCTTGGAGAGTCAGTGCCTTTAACCTCCTGTTTGGCACAGCTTGCAATTTCTGTGCAAGATGAACAGGAATAGGGAGAACCAATGAGAGACTAGCTGTAGGTGTCTGCACGGGCAAATGTAACGCTCATTGCCGACCAGGAAGAGGAATTAAACAAAGGCTCAGCGTGCCCTGCCGGAAACAGATTAGGGCCTGAAGCAATCCTGCGGTTTTGTGCCCAGCTCACAAGAAAGCGAGTTGAAGAAAGGAGCTCAGGGGCACTGTAATTCACTAACCTGCAGAGTTATAAATGACAGCTATCCTCCAAAAATATATTGAAGTAAGCCTGCGAAGGGGACTTGAAAGCGGGGCAGAATTTCAGGAAAACGATTGCAGGGGGTAGACTGGAATTGCCCTGAAAGCATAGGAAAAGAGGCACAACGTCGACAATGATGCACTTGGCCAAAAAGGGCGTATGCGTTTTTTCCTGAATATATTCAGGAAAAAACGCATACGCCCTTTTTGGCCAAACAAGCAAGCCTGTAAAGGAAATCTGCACTACAATGAAGTCTCACTGCCCCCCGGGCATGAGGGCCATCTGAAAAAAGTGTAAAATCCAGAAAGGTAGGACAGGATATGGAGAACAGGGAGCCTTGTTATGCTGATTGGCAGGATGTAAATTGCCAGCAGCCACCCTGGAGAAGTGTATGGTGTTTCCTGAAACACGTTAAGAAACAAAGCAACACAGCCTATGGCACTTCCACTTATGGTCCTATAGCTTACGGAAATTAAAATCAAAACAGACAGCCACCCCAATGTTTGAGACGGCTGTGTTCACAAGAAGCTCGTCTACAGTATCAGGTAAATATCCCAGAAAGCAAAAAATGGATAAAGAAGTTTTGGCACGTACGTACAATGCAATATCACTCAGCAATGAAATCTGTGTCATCAGGCCCGTAGCGGCATAGTGAGTGGATGCAGGTACGGTGATTCTACGTGAACTACGTCACACAGAAAAAGAAACATCATAAGATATCACTAATACACGGAATGTAAACTTGACTACACATGAACTGAATTACAAAACAGAACAGGGTCTCAAATTTAGAAAACCAACTAGTGCTTGCTTATGGGGAAAGGTGCCTTGGGGTGCTGCATAAAACCAGAGACTGAAATTAGCACAGATAACTTTCAATAAGCCAAATATATAATAGACAAGACCTATTCCTTGCTCAACGAAATGGACCCAATACCACATATTCAACGCCTAGGAATATACCTGACTAGGAAGAATCTTAAAACCCATGGATATATATGTCTCCGTAAGAGAATCAAGCGTGTGTACAGCGGCCGAAACGCAGCAGTGAAAATCCGATAAATCCCATTATCAAAATAAATTTCGAAAACAAAACACAAAGACAGTGAAATAGAGAGCAATTCTTAAATAATTCACTCAGGGCATGTGATGCAACCGGGGTTTACCACATCTACACCCAGAGCTGGTTGAGACATAAGGCTGGACACTTCAGGCTGATAGCATTGGTGAGTTTCGGTGAGCAAATGCAGACCCTTTGAAGTCATACTGCATGGTACCCATTCCATGGGTCCCAACTCTCCAGGTTCAAGGGATTCTTCCTCCAGCTAAAACATGCATGGGAAACCCAGAGTATCGTCCACCGTGTGATTGGGAAACGATTTAAAATGCATCTCAGTTTTCGTATCCTGGTCCTCGGGTTCACCATTCCAGATGCTTTACTAGCACTCTCCCCGCTTGGAGAGTCAGTGCCTTTAACCTCCTGTTTGGCACAGCTTGCAATTTCTGTGCAAGATGAACAGGAATAGGGAGAACCAATGAGAGACTAGCTGTAGGTGTCTGCACGGGCAAATGTAACGCTCATTGCCCACCAGGAAGAGGAATTAAATAAAGGCTCAGTGTGCCCTGCTGGAAACAGATTAGGGCCTGAAGCAATCCTGCGGTTTTGTGCCCAGCTCACAAGAAAGCGAGTTGAAGAACGGAGCTCAGAGGCACTGTAATTCACAAACCTGCAGAGTTATAAATGACAGCTATCTTCCAAAAGTATATTGAAGTAAGCCTGCGAAGGGGACTTGAAAGCGGGGCAGAATTTCAGGAAAACGATTGCAGGGGGTAGACTGGAATTGCCCTGAAAGCATAGGAAAAGAGGCACAACGTCGACAATGATGCACTTGGCCAAAAAGGGCGTATGCGTTTTTTCCTGAATATATTCAGGAAAAAACGCATACGCCCTTTTTGGCCAACCAAGCAAGCCTGTAAAGGAAATCTGCACTACAATGAAGTCTCACTGCCCCCGGGGCAAGAGGGACATCTGAAAAAAGTGTAAAATCCAGAAAGGTAGGACAGGATATGGAGAAGAGGGAGCCTTGTGATGCTGATTGGCAGGATGTAAATTGCCAACAGCCACCCTGGAGAAGTGTATGGTGTTTCCTGAAACACGTAAGAAATAAAGCAACACAGCCTATGGCAATTGCACTTATGGTCCTATTCCTTAGGGAAATTAAAATCAAAAACAGAGAGCCACCCCAAAGTTTGGGACGGCTGTGTTCACAAGAAGCTTGTCTACAGTACCAGGTAAATATCCCAGAAAGCAAAAAATGGATAAAGAAGTTGTGGCACGTACGTGCAATGCAATATCACTCAGCAATGAAATCTGTGTCATCAGGCCCGTAGCGGCATAGTGAGTGGATGCAGGTACGGTGATTCTAAGTGAACTACGTCACACAGAAAAAGAAACATCATAAGATATCACTAATACACGGAATGTAAACTTGACTACACATGAACTGAATTACAAAACAGAACAGGGTCTCAAATTTAGGAAACCAACTAGTGCTTGCTTATGGGGAAAGGTGCCTTGGGGTGCTGCATAAAACCAGAGACTGAAATTAGCACAGATAACTTTCCATAAGCCAAATATGTAATAGACAAGTCCTACTCCTTGTTCAACGAAATGGACCCAACACCAAATATTCAACGCCTAGGAATATACCTGACTAGGAAGAATCTTAAAACCCATGGATATATATGTCTCCGTAAGAGAATCAAGCGTGTGTACAGCGGCATAAATGCAGCAGTGAAAATCCGATAAATCCCATTATCAAAATAAATTTCAAAAACAAAACACAAAGACAGTGAAATAGAGAGCAATTCTTAAATAATTCACTCAGGGCATGTGATGCAACCGGGATTTAACACATCTACACCCAGAGCTGGTTGAGACATAAGGCTGGACACTTCAGGCTGATAGCATTGGTGAGTTTCGGTGAGCAAATGCAGACCCTTTGAAGTCATACTGCATGGTACCCATTCCAAGGGTCCCAACTCTCCAGGTTCAAGGGATTCTTCCTCCAGCTAAAACATGCATGGGAAACCCAGAGTATCGTCCAACGTGTGACTGGGAAACGATTTAAAAAGCATCTCAGTTTTCGTATACTGGTCCTCGGGTTCACCATTCCAGATGCTTTACTAACACTCTCCCTGCTTGGAGAGTCAGTGCCTTTAACCTCCTCTTTGGCACAGCTTGCAATTTCTGTGCAAGATGAACAGGAATAGGGAGAATCAATGAGAGACTAGCTGTAGGTGTCTGCACGGGCAAATGTAACGCTCATTGCCCACCAGGAAGAGGAATTAAACAAAGGCTCAGTGTGCCCTGCTGGAAACAGATTAGGGCCTGAAGCAATCCTGCGGTTTTGTGCCCAGCTCACAAGAAAGCGAGTTGAAGAAAGGAGCTCAGGGGCACTGTAATTCACAAACCTGCAGAGTTATGAATGACAGCTATCCTCCAAAAATATATTGAACTAAGCCTGCGAAGGGGACTTGAAAGTGGGGCAGAATTTCAGGAAAACGATTGCAGGGGGTAGACTGGAATTGCCCTGAAAGCATAGGAAAAGAGGCACAACGTCGACAATGATGCACTTGGCCAAAAAGTGCGTATGCGTTTTTTCCTGAATATATTCAGGAAAAAACGCATACGCCCTTTTTGGCCAACCAAGCAAGCCTGTAAAGGAAATCTGCACTACAATGAAATCTCACTGCCCCCCTGGGCAAACGGGCCATCTGAAAAAAGTGTAAAATCCAGAAAGGTAGGACAGGATATGGAGAACAGGGAGCCTTGTTATGCTGATTGGCAGGATGTAAATTGTGAACAGCTACCCTGGAGAAGTGTATGGTGTTTCCTGAAACACGTAAGAAATAAAGCAACACAGCCTATGGCAATTGCAAATATGGTCCAATTGCTTAGTGAAATTAAAATGAAACACGGAGAGCCACCCCAAAGTTTGGGACGGCTGTGTTCCCAAGAAGCTCGTCTACAGTACCAGGTAAATATCCCAGAAAGCAAAAAATGGATAAAGAAGTTGTGGCACGTACGTGCAATGCAATATCACTCAGCAATGAAATCTGTGTCATCAGGCCCGTAGCGGCATAGTAAGTGGATGCAGGTACGGTGATTCTACGTGAACTACGTCACACAGAAAAAGAAACATCATAAGATATCACTAATACACGGAATGTAAACTTGACTACACATGAACTGAATTACAAAACAGAACAGGGTCTCAAATTTAGAAAACCAACTAGTGCTTGCTTATGGGGAAAGGTGCGTTGGGGTGCTGCATAAAACCAGAGACTGAAATTAGCACAGATAACATTCCATAAGCCAAATATGTAATAGACAAGACCTACTCCTTGCTCAACGAAATGGACCCAACACCACATATTCAACGCCTAGGAATATACCTGACTAGGAATAATCTTAAAACCCATGGATATATATGTCTCCGTAAGAGAATCAAGCGTGTGTACAGCGGCGGAAATGCAGCAGTCAAAATCTGATAAATCCCATTTTCAAAATAAATTTCGAAAACAAAACACAAAGACAGTGAAATAGAGAGCAATTCTTAAATAATTCACTCAGGGCATGTGATGCAACCGGCATTGACCACATCTACACCCAGAGCTGGTTGAGACATAAGGCTGGACACTTCAGGCTGATAGCACTGGTGAGTTTCGGGGAGCAAATGCAGACCCTTTGAAGTCATACTGCATGGTACCCATTCCATGGGTCCCAACTCTCCAGGTTCAAGGCATTCTTCCTCCAGCTAAAACATGCATGGGAAACCCAGAGTATCGTCCACCGTGTGATTGGGAAACGATTTAAAATGCATCTCAGTTTTCGTATCCTGGTCCTCGGGTTCACCATTCCAGATGCTTTACTAACACTCTCCCCGCTTGGAGAGTCAGTGCCTTTAACCTCCTGTTTGGCACAGCTTGCCATTTCTGTGCAAGATGAACAGGAATAGGGAGAACCAATGAGAGACTAGCTGTAGGTGTCTGCACGGGCAAATGTAACGCTCATTGCCCACCAGGAAGAGGAATTAAACCAAGGCTCTGTGTGCACTGCTCGAAACAGATTAGGGCCTGAAGCAATCCTGCGGTTTTGTGCCCTTCTCACAAGAAAGCGAGTTGAAGAAAGGAGCTCAGGGGCACTGTACTTCACAAACCTGCAGAGTTATAAATGACAGCTATCCTCCAAAAATATATTGAAGTAAGTCTGCGAAGGGGACTTAAAGCGGGGCTGAATTTCAGGAAAACGTTTGCAGGGGGTAGACTGGAATTGCGCTGAAAGCATAGGAAAAGAGGCATAACGTCGACAATGATGCACTTGGCCAAAAAGGGCGTATGCGTTTTTTCCTGAATATATTCAGGAAAAAACGCATACGCCCTTTTTGGCCAACCAAGCAAGCCTGTAAAGGAAATCTGCACTACAATTAAATCTCACTGCCCCACGGGGCAAAAGGGCCATCTGAAAAAAGTGTAAAATCCAGAAAGCTAGGACAGGATATGGAGAACAGGGAGCCTTGTTATGCTGATTGGCAGGATGTAAATTGCCAGCAGCCACCCTGGAGAAGTGTATGGTTTTTCCTGAAACACGTAAGAAACAAAGCAACACAGCCTATGGCACTTCCAGTTATGGTCCTATAGCTTACGGAAATTAAAATCAAAAACAGACAGCCACCCCAATATTTGGGACGGCTGTGTTCACAAGAAGCTCGTCTACAGTATCAGGTAAATATCCCAGAAAGCAAAAAATGGATAAAGAAGTTGTGGCACGTACGTACAATGCAATATCACTCAGCAATGAAATCTGTGTCATCAGGCCCGTAGCGGCATAGTGAGTGGATGCAGGTACGGTGATTCTACGTGAACTACATCACACAGAAAAAGAAACATCATAAGATATCACTAATACACAGAATGTAAACTTGACTACACATGAACTGAATTACAAAAAAGAACAGGGTCTCAATTTTAGAAAACCAACTAGTGCTTGCTTATGGGGAAAGGTGCCTTGGGGTGCTGCATAAAACCAGAGACTGAAATTAGCACAGATAACTTTCCATAAGCCAAATATGTAATAGACAAGACCTACTCCTTTCTCAACGAAATGGACCAAACACCACATATTCAACGCCTAGGAATATACCTGACTAGGAAGAATCTTAAAACCCATGGATATATATGTCTCCGTAAGAGAATCAAGCGTGTGTACAGCGGACAAAACGCAGCACTGAAAATCCGATAAATCCCATTATCAAAATAAATTTCGAAAACAAAACACAAAGACAGTGAAATAGAGAGCAATTCTTAAATAATTCACTCAGGGCATGTGATGCAACCGGGATTTAACACATCTACACCCAGAGCTGGTTGAGACATAAGGCTGGACACTTCAGGCTGATAGCATTGGTGAGTTTCGGTGAGCAAATGCAGACCCTTTGAAGTCATACTGCATGGTACCCATTCCATGGGTCCCAACTCTCCAGGTTCAAGGGATTCTTCCTCCAGCTAAAACATGCATGGGAAACCAAGAGTATCATCCACTGTGTGATTGGGAAACGATTTAAAATGCATCTCAGTTTTCGTTTCCTTGTCCTCGGGTTCACCATTCTAGATGCTTTACTAACACTCTCCCCGCTTGGAGAGTCAGTGCCTTTAACCTCCTGTTTCGCACAGCTTGCCATTTCTGTGCAAGATGAACAGGAATAGGGAGAACCAATGAGAGACTAGCTGTAGGTGTCTGCACGGGCAAATGTAACGCTCATTGCCCACCAGGAAGAGGAATTAAACAAAGGCTCAGTGTGCCCTGCTGGAAAGAGATTAGGGCCTGAAGCAATCCTGCGGTTTTGTGCCCAGCTCACAAGAAAGCGAGTTGAAGAAAGGAGCTCAGGGGCACTGTACTTCACAAACCTGCAGAGTTATAAATGACAGCTATCCTCCAAAAATATATTGAAGTAAGCCTGCGAAGGGGACTTGAAAGCGGGGCAGCATTTCAGGAGAACGATTGCAGGGGGTAGACTGGAATTGCCCTGAAAGCATAGGAAAAGAGGCACAACGTCGACAATGATGCACTTGGCCAAAAATGGCGTATGCGCTTTTTCCTGAATATATTCAGGAAAAAACGCATACGCCCTTTTTGGCCAACCAAGCAAGCCTGTAAAGAAATCTGCACTACAATGAAATCTCACTGCCACCCCGGGCAAAAGGGCCATCTCAAAAAAGTGTAAAATCCAGAAAGGTAGGACAGGATATGGAGAACAGGGAGCCTTTTTATGCTCATTGGCAGGATGTAAATTGCCAGCAGCCACCCTGGAGAAGTGTATGGTGTTTCCTGAAACACGTAAGAAACAAAGCAACACATCCTATGGCACTTCCACTTATGGTCCTATAGCTTACAGAAATTAAAATCAAAAACAGACAGCCACCCCAATATTTGGGACGGCTGTGTTCACAAGAAGCTCGTCTACAGTATCAGGTAAATATCCCAGAAAGCAAAAAATGGATAAAGAAGTTGTGGCACGTACGTGCAATGCAATATCACTCAGCAATGAAATCTGTGTCATCAGGCCCTTAGCGGCATAGTAAGTGGATGCAGGTACGGTGATTCTACGTGAACTACGTCACACAGAAAAAGAAACATCATAAGATTTCACTAATACACGGAATGTAAACTTGACTACACATGAACTGAATTACAAAACAGAACAGGTTCTCAAATTTAGAAAACCAACTAGTGCTTGCTTATGGGGAAAGGTGCGTTGGGGTGCTGCATAAAACCAGAGACTGAAATTAGCACAGATAACATTCCATAAGCCAAATATGTAATAGACAAGACCTACTCCTTGCTCAACGAAATGGACTCAACACCACATATTCAACGCCTAGGAATATACCTGACTAGGAAGAATATTAAAACCCATGGATATATATATATCCGTAAGAGAATCAAGCGTGTGTACAGCGGCGGAAATGCAGCAGTGAAAATCCGATAAATCCCATTATGAAAATAAATTTCGAAAACAAAACACAAAGACAGTGAAATAGAGAGCAATTCTTAAATAATTCACTCAGGGCATGTGATGCAACCGGGATTGACCACATCTACACCCAGAGCTGGTTGAGACATAAGGCTGGACACTTCTGGCTGATAGCACTGGTGAGTTTCGGTGAGCAAATGCAGACCCTTTGAAGTCATACTGCATGGTACCCATTCCATGGGTCCCAACTCTCCAGGTTCAAGGCATTCTTCCTCCAGCTAAAACATGCATGGGAAACCCAGAGTATCGTCCACCGTGTGATTGGGAAACGATTTAAAATGCATCTCAGTTTTCGTATCCTGGTCCTCGGGTTCACCATTCCAGATGCTTTACTAACACTCTCCCCGCTTGGAGAGTCAGTGCCTTTAACCTCCTGTTTCGCACAGCTTGCAATTTCTGTGCAAGATGAACAGGAATAGGGAGAACCAATGAGAGACTAGCTGTAGGTGTCTGCACGGGCAAATGTAACGCTCATTGCCCACCAGGAAGAGGAATTAAACAAAGGCTCAGTGTGCCCTGCTGGAAACAGATTAGGGCCTGAAGCAATCCTGCGGTTTTGTGCCCAGCTCACAAGAAAGCGAGTTGAAGAAAGGAGCTCAGGGGCACTGTACTTCACAAACCTGCAGAGTTATAAATGACAGCTATCCTCCAAAAATATATTGAAGTAAGCCTGCGAAGGGGACTTGAAAGCGGGGCTGAATTTCAGGAAAACGATTGCAGGGGGTAGACTGGAATTGCCCTGAAAGCATAGGAAAAGAGGCACAACGTCGACAATGATGCACTTGGCCAAAAAGTGCGTACGCGTTTTTTCCTGAGTATATTCAGGAAAAAACGCATACGCCCTTTTTGGCCAACCAAGCAAGCCTGTAAAGGAAATCTGCACTACAATGAAATCTCACTGCCCCCACGGGCAAAAGGGCCATCTGAAAAAAGTGTAAAATCCAGAAAGGTAGGACAGGATATGGAGAACAGGGAGCCTTGTTATGCTGATTGGCAGGATGTAAATTGCCAGCAGCCACCCTGGAGAAGTGTATGGTGTTTCCTGAAACACGTAAGAAACAAAGCAACACAGCCTATGGCACTTCCACTTATGGTCCTATAGCTTACGGAAATTAAAATCAAAAACAGACAGCCACCCCAATATTTGGGACGGCTGTGTTCACAAGAAGCTCGTCTAGAGTATCAGGTAAATATCCCAGAAAGCAAAAAATGGATAAAGAGGTTGTGGCACGTACGTACAATGCAATATCACTCAGCAATGAAATCTGTGTCATCAGGCCCGTAGCGGCATAGTGAATGGATGCAGGTATGGTGATTCTACGTGAACTACGTCACACAGAAAAAGAAACATCATAAGATATCACTAATACACGGAATGTAAACTTGACTACACATGAACTGAATTACAAAACAGAACAGGTTCTCAAATTTAGAAAACCAACTAGTGCTTGCTTATGGGGAAAGGTGCGTTGGGGTGCTGCATAAAACCAGAGACTGAAATTAGCACAGATAACATTCCATAAGCCAAATATGTAATAGACAAGACCTACTCCTTGCTCAACGAAATGGACTCAACACCACATATTCAACGCCTAGGAATATACCTGACTAGGAAGAATATTAAAACCCATGGATATATATATCTCCGTAAGAGAATCAAGCGTGTGTACAGCGGCGGAAATGCAGCAGTGAAAATCCGATAAATCCCATTATGAAAATAAATTTCGAAAACAAAACACAAAGACAGTGAAATAGAGAGCAATTCTTAAATAATTCACTCAGGGCATGTGATGCAACCGGGATTGACCACATCTACACCCAGAGCTGGTTGAGACATAAGGCTGGACACTTCTGGCTGATAGCACTGGTGAGTTTCGGTGAGCAAATGCAGACCCTTTGAAGTCATACTGCATGGTACCCATTCCATGGGTCCCAACTCTCCAGGTTCAAGGCATTCTTTCTCCAGCTAAAACATGCATGGGAAACCCAGAGTATCGTCCACCGTGTGATTGGGAAACGATTTAAAATGCATCTCAGTTTTCGTATCCTGGTCCTCGGGTTCACCATTCCAGATGCTTTACTAACACTCTCCCCGCTTGGAGAGTCAGTGCCTTTAACCTCCTCTTTGGCACAGCTTGCCATTTCTGTGCAAGATGAACAGGAATAGGGAGAACCAATGAGAGACTAGCTGTAGGTGTCTGCACGGGCAAATGTAACGCTCATTGCCCACCAGGAAGAGGAATTAAACAAAGGCTCAGTGTGCCCTGCTGGAAACAGATTAGGGCCTGAAGCAATCCTGCGGTTTTGTGCCCAGCTCACAAGAAAGCGAGTTGAAGAAAGGAGCTCAGGGGCACTGTACTTCACAAACCTGCAGAGTTATAAATGACAGCTATCCTCCAAAAATATATTGAAGTAAGCCTGCGAAGGGGACTTGAAAGCGGGGCTGAATTTCAGGAAAACGATTGCAGGGGGTAGACTGGAATTGCCCTGAAAGCATAGGAAAAGAGGCACAACGTCGACAATGATGCACTTGGCCAAAAAGTGCGTACGCGTTTTTTCCTGAGTATATTCAGGAAAAAACGCATACGCCCTTTTTGGCCAACCAAGCAAGCCTGTAAAGGAAATCTGCACTACAATGAAATCTCACTGCCCCCACCGGCAAAAGGGCCATCTGAAAAAAGTGTAAAATCCAGAAAGGTAGGACAGGATATGGAGAACAGGGAGCCTTGTTATGCTGATTGGCAGGATGTAAATTGCCAGCAGCCACCCTGGAGAAGTGTATGGTGTTTCCTGAAACACGTAAGAAACAAAGCAACACAGCCTATGGCACTTCCACTTATGGTCCTATAGCTTACGGAAATTAAAATCAAAAACAGACAGCCACCCCAATATTTGGGACGGCTGTGTTCACAAGAAGCTCGTCTAGAGTATCAGGTAAATATCCCAGAAAGCAAAAAATGGATAAAGAGGTTGTGGCACGTACGTACAATGCAATATCACTCAGCAATGAAATCTGTGTCATCAGGCCCGTAGCGGCATAGTGAATGGATGCAGGTATGGTGATTCTACGTGAACTACGTCACACAGAAAAAGAAACATCATAAGATATCACTAATACACGGAATGTAAACTTGACTACACATGAACTGAATTACAAAACAGAACAGGTTCTCAAATTTAGAAAACCAACTGGTGCTTGCTTATGGGGAAAGGTGCGTTGGGGTGCTGCATAAAACCAGAGACTGAAATTAGCACAGATAACATTCCATAAGCCAAATATGTAATAGACAAGACCTACTCCTTGCTCAACGAAATGGACTCAACACCACACATTCAACGCCTAGGAATATACCTGACTAGGAAGAATCTTAAAACCCATGGATATATATATCTCCGTAAGAGAATCAAGCCTGTGTACAGCGGCGGAAATGCAGCAGTGAAAATCCGATAAATCCCATTATGAAAATAAATTTCGAAAACAAAACACAAAGACAGTGAAATAGAGAGCAATTCTTAAATAATTCACTCAGGGCATGTGATGCAACCGGGATTGACCACATCTACACCCAGAGCTGGTTGAGACATAAGGCTGGACACTTCTGGCTGATAGCACTGGTGAGTTTCGGTGAGCAAATGCAGACCCTTTGAAGTCATACTGCATGGTACCCATTCCATGGGTCCCAACTCTCCAGGTTCAAGGCATTCTTCCTCCAGCTAAAACATGCATGGGAAACCCAGAGTATCGTCCACCGTGTGATTGGGAAACGATTTAAAATGCATCTCAGTTTTCGTATCCTGGTCCTCGGGTTCACCATTACAGATGCTTTACTAACACTCTCCCCGCTTGGAGAGTCAGTGCCTTTAACCTCCTCTTTGGCACAGCTTGGCATTTCTGTGCAAGATGAACAGGAATAGGGAGAACCAATGAGAGACTAGCTGTAGGTGTCTGCACGGGCAAATGTAACGCTCATTGCCCACCAGGAAGAGGAATTAAACAAAGGCTCAGTGTGCCCTGCTGGAAACAGATTAGGGCCTGAAGCAATCCTGCGGTTTTGTGCCCAGCTCACAAGAAAGCGAGTTGAAGAAAGGAGCTCAGGGGCACTGTACTTCACAAACCTGCAGAGTTATAAATGACAGCTATCCTCCAAAAATATATTGAAGTAAGCCTGCGAAGGGGACTTGAAAGCGGGGCTGAATTTCAGGAAAACGATTGCAGGGGGTAGACTGGAATTGCCCTGAAAGCATAGGAAAAGAGGCACAACGTCGACAATGATGCACTTGGCCAAAAAGTGCGTACGCGTTTTTTCCTGAGTATATTCAGGAAAAAACGCATACGCCCTTTTTGGCCAACCAAGCAAGCCTGTAAAGGAAATCTGCACTACAATGAAATCTCACTGCCCCCACGGGCAAAAGGGCCATCTGAAAAAAGTGTAAAATCCAGAAAGGTAGGACAGGATATGGAGAACAGGGAGCCTTGTTATGCTGATTGGCAGGATGTAAATTGCCAGCAGCCACCCTGGAGAAGTGTATGGTGTTTCCTGAAACACGTAAGAAACAAAGCAACACAGCCTATGGCACTTCCACTTATGGTCCTATAGCTTACGGAAATTAAAATCAAAAACAGACAGCCACCCCAATATTTGGGACGGCTGTGTTCACAAGAAGCTCGTCTAGAGTATCAGGTAAATATCCCAGAAAGCAAAAAATGGATAAAGAGGTTGTGGCACGTACGTACAATGCAATATCACTCAGCAATGAAATCTGTGTCATCAGGCCCGTAGCGGCATAGTGAATGGATGCAGGTATGGTGATTCTACGTGAACTACGTCACACAGAAAAAGAAACATCATAAGATATCACTAATACACGGAATGTAAACTTGACTACACATGAACTGAATTACAAAACAGAACAGGTTCTCAAATTTAGAAAACCAACTAGTGCTTGCTTATGGGGAAAGGTGCGTTGGGGTGCTGCATAAAACCAGAGACTGAAATTAGCACAGATAACATTCCATAAGCCAAATATGTAATAGACAAGACCTACTCCTTGCTCAACGAAATGGACTCAACACCACATATTCAACGCCTAGGAATATACCTGACTAGGAAGAATATTAAAACCCATGGATATATATATCTCCGTAAGAGAATCAAGCGTGTGTACAGCGGCGGAAATGCAGCAGTGAAAATCCGATAAATCCCATTATGAAAATAAATTTCGAAAACAAAACACAAAGACAGTGAAATAGAGAGCAATTCTTAAATAATTCACTCAGGGCATGTGATGCAACCGGGATTGACCACATCTACACCCAGAGCTGGTTGAGACATAAGGCTGGACACTTCTGGCTGATAGCACTGGTGAGTTTCGGTGAGCAAATGCAGACCCTTTGAAGTCATACTGCATGGTACCCATTCCATGGGTCCCAACTCTCCAGGTTCAAGGCATTCTTCCTCCAGCTAAAACATGCATGGGAAACCCAGAGTATCGTCCACCGTGTGATTGGGAAACGATTTAAAATGCATCTCAGTTTTCGTATCCTGGTCCTCGGGTTCACCATTCCAGATGCTTTACTAACACTCTCCCCGCTTGGAGAGTCAGTGCCTTTAACCTCCTCTTTGGCACAGCTTGCCATTTCTGTGCAAGATGAACAGGAATAGGGAGAACCAATGAGAGACTAGCTGTAGGTGTCTGCACGGGCAAATGTAACGCTCATTGCCCACCAGGAAGAGGAATTAAACAAAGGCTCAGTGTGCCCTGCTGGAAACAGATTAGGGCCTGAAGCAATCCTGCGGTTTTGTGCCCAGCTCACAAGAAAGCGAGTTGAAGAAAGGAGCTCAGGGGCACTGTACTTCACAAACCTGCAGAGTTATAAATGACAGCTATCCTCCAAAAATATATTGAAGTAAGCCTGCGAAGGGGACTTGAAAGCGGGGCTGAATTTCAGGAAAACGATTGCAGGGGGTAGACTGGAATTGCCCTGAAAGCATAGGAAAAGAGGCACAACGTCGACAATGATGCACTTGGCCAAACAGTGCGTACGCGTTTTTTCCTGAGTATATTCAGGAAAAAACGCATACGCCCTTTTTGGCCAACCAAGCAAGCCTGTAAAGGAAATCTGCACTACAATGAAATCTCACTGCCCCCACGGGCAAAAGGGCCATCTGAAAAAAGTGTAAAATCCAGAAAGGTAGGACAGGATATGGAGAACAGGGAGCCTTGTTATGCTGATTGGCAGGATGTAAATTGCCAGCAGCCACCCTGCAGAAGTGTATGGTGTTTCCTGAAACACGTAAGAAACAAAGCAACACAGCCTATGGCACTTCCACTTATGGTCCTATAGCTTACGGAAATTAAAATCAAAAACAGACAGCCACCCCAATATTTGGGACGGCTGTGTTCACAAGAAGCTCGTCTAGAGTATCAGGTAAATATCCCAGAAAGCAAAAAATGGATAAAGAGGTTGTGGCACGTACGTACAATGCAATATCACTCAGCAATGAAATCTGTGTCATCAGGCCCGTAGCGGCATAGTGAATGGATGCAGGTATGGTGATTCTACGTGAACTACGTCACACAGAAAAAGAAACATCATAAGATATCACTAATACATGGAATGTAAACTTGACTACACATGAACTGAATTACAAAACAGAACAGGTTCTCAAATTTAGAAAACCAACTAGTGCTTGCTTATGGGGAAAGGTGCGTTGGGGTGCTGCATAAAACCAGAGACTGAAATTAGCACAGATAACATTCCATAAGCCAAATATGTAATAGACAAGACCTACTCCTTGCTCAACGAAATGGACTCAACACCACACATTCAACGCCTAGGAATATACCTGACTAGGAAGAATCTTAAAACCCATGGATATATATATCTCCGTAAGAGAATCAAGCCTGTGTACAGCGGCGGAAATGCAGCAGTGAAAATCCGATAAATCCCATTATGAAAATAAATTTCGAAAACAAAACACAAAGACAGTGAAATAGAGAGCAATTCTTAAATAATTCACTCAGGGCATGTGATGCAACCGGGATTGACCACATCTACACCCAGAGCTGGTTGAGACATAAGGCTGGACACTTCTGGCTGATAGCACTGGTGAGTTTCGGTGAGCAAATGCAGACCCTTTGAAGTAATACTGCATGGTACCCATTCCATGGGTCCCAACTCTCCAGGTTCAAGGCATTCTTCCTCCAGCTAAAACATGCATGGGAAACCCAGAGTATCGTCCACCGTGTGATTGGGAAACGATTTAAAATGCATCTCAGTTTTCGTATCCTGGTCCTCGGGTTCACCATTCCAGATGCTTTACTAACACTCTCCCCGCTTGGAGAGTCAGTGCCTTTAACCTCCTCTTTGGCACAGCTTGCCATTTCTGTGCAAGATGAACAGGAATAGGGAGAACCAATGAGAGACTAGCTGTAGGTGTCTGCACGGGCAAATGTAACGCTCATTGCCCACCAGGAAGAGGAATTAAACAAAGGCTCAGTGTGCACTGCTGGAAACAAATTAGGGCCTGAAGCAATCCTGCGGTTTTGTGCCCAGCTCACAAGAAAGCGAGTTGAAGAAAGGAGCTCAGGGGCACTGTACTTCACAAACCTGCAGAGTTATAAATGACAGCTATCCTCCAAAAATATATTGAAGTAAGCCTGCGAAGGGGACTTGAAAGCGGGGCTGAATTTCAGGAAAACGATTGCAGGGGGTAGACTGGAATTGCCCTGAAAGCATAGGAAAAGAGGCACAACGTCGACAATGATGCACTTGGCCAAAAAGGGCGTATGCGTTTTTTCCTGAATATATTCAGGAAAAAACGCATACGCACTTTTTGGCCAACCAAGCAAGCCTGTAAAGGAAATCTGCACTACAATGAAATCTCACTGCCTCCCCGGGCAAAAGGGCCATCTGAAAAAAGTGTAAAATCCAGAAAGGTAGGACAGGATATGGAGAACAGGGAGCCTTGTTATGCTGATTGGCAGGATGTAAATTGCCAGCAGCCACTCTGGAGAAGTGTATGGTGTTTCCTGAAACACGTAAGAAACAAAGCAACACAGCCTATGGCACTTCCACTTATGGTCTTAAAGCTTACGGAAATTAAAATCAAAAACAGACAGCCACCCCAATATTTGGGACGGCTGTGTTCACAAGAAGCTCGTCTACAGTATCAGGTAAAAATCCCAGAAAGCAAAAAATGGATAAAGAAGTTGTGGCACGTACGTACAATGCAATATCACTCAGCAATGAAATCTGTGTCATCAGGCCCGTAGCGGCATAGTGAGTGGATGCAGGTACGGTGTTTCTACGTGAACTACGTCACACAGAAAAAGAAACATCATAAGATATCACTAATACACGGAATGTAAACTTGACTACACATGAACTGAATTACAAAACAGAACAGGGTCTCAAATTTAGAAAACCAACTAGTGCTTGTTTTTGGGGAAAGGTGCCTTGGGGAGCTGCATAAAACCAGAGACTGAAATTAGCACAGATAACATTCCATAAGCCAAATATGTAATAGACAAGACCTACTCCTTGCTCAACGAAATGGACTCAACACCACATAATCAACGCCTAGGAATATACCTGACTAGGAAGAATCTTAAAACCCATGGATATATATGTCTCCGTAAGAGAATCAAGCGTGTGTACAGCGGCCGAAACGCAGCAGTGAAAATCCGATAAATCCCATTATCAAAATAAATTTCGAAAACAAAACACAAAGACAGTGAAATAGAGAGCAATTCTTAAATAATTCACTCAGGGCATGTGATGCAACCGGGATTGACCACATCTACACCCAGAGCTGGTTGAGACATAAGGCTGGACACTTCAGGCTGATAGCATTGGTGAGTTTCGGTGAGCAAATGCAGACCCTTTGAAGTCATACTGCATGGTACCCATTCCATGGGTCCCAACTCTCCAGGTTCAAGGGATTCTTCCTCCAGCTAAAACATGCATGGGAAACCAAGAGTATCGTCCACCGTGTGATTGGGATATGATTTAAAATGCATCTCAGTTTTCGTATCCTGGTCCTCGGGTTCACCATTCCAGATGCTTTACTAACACTCTCCCCGCTTGGAGAGTCAGTGCCTTTAACCTCCTGTTTCGCACAGCTTGCAATTTCTGTGCAAGATGAACAGGAATAGGGAGAACCAATGAGAGACTAGCTGTAGGTGTCTGCATGGGCAAATGTAACGCTCATTGCCCACCAGGAAGAGGAATTAAACAAAGGCTCAGTGTGCCCTGCTGGAAACAGATTAGGGCCTGAAGCAATCCTGCGGTTTTGTGCCCAGCTCACAAGAAAGCGAGTTGAAGAAAGGAGCTCAGGTGCACTGTACTTCACAAACCTGCAGAGTTATAAATGACAGCTATCCTCGAAAAATATATTGAAGTAAGCCTGCGAAGGGGACTTGAAAGCGGAGCAGAATTTCAGGAAAACGATTGCAGGGGGTAGACTGGAATTGCCCTGAAAGCATAGGAAAAGAGGCACAACGAGGACAATGATGCACTTGGCCAAAAAGGGCGTATGCGTTTTTTCCTGAATATATTCAGGAAAAAACGCATACGCCCTTTTTGGCCAACCAAGCAAGCCTGTAAAGGAAATCTGCACTACAATGAAATCTCACTGCCCCACGGGGCAAAAGGGCCATCTGAAAAAAGTGTAAAATCCAGAAAGGTAGGACAGGATATGGAGAACAGGGAGCCTTGTTATGCTGATTGGCAGGATGTAAATTGCCAGCAGCCACTCTGGAGAAGTGTATGGTGTTTCCTGAAACACGTAAGAAACAAAGCAACACAGCCTATGGCACTTCCACTTATGGTCTTATAGCTTACGGAAATTAAAATCAAAAACAGACAGCCACCCCAATATTTGGGACGGCTGTGTTCACAAGAAGCTCGTCTACAGTATCAGGTAAATATCCCAGAAAGCAAAAAACGGATAAAGAAGTTGTGGCACGTACGTACAATGCAATATCACTCAGCAATGAAATCTGTGTCATCAGGCCCGTAGCGGCATAGTGAGTGGATGCAGGTACGGTGATTCTACGTGAACTACGTCACACAGAAAAAGAAACATCATAAGATATCACTAATACACGGAATGTAAACTTGACTACACATGAACTGAATTACAAAACAGAACAGGGTCTCAAATTTAGAAAACCAACTAGTGCTTGCTTATGGGGAAAGGTGCCTTGGGGTGCTGCATAAAACCAGAGACTGAAATTAGCACAGATAACATTCCATAAGCCAAATATGTAATAGACAAGACCTACTCCTTGCTCAACGAAATGGACCCAACACCACATATTCAACGCCTAGGAATATACCTGAGTAGGAAGAATCTTAAAACCCATGGATATATATGTCTCCGTAAGAGAATCAAGCGTGTGTACAGCGGCCGAAACGCAGCAGTGAAAATCCGATAAATCCCATTATCAAAATAAATTTCGAAAACAAAACACAAAGACAGTGAAATAGAGAGCAATTCTTAAATAATTCACTCAGGGCATGTGATGCAACCGGGATTGACCACATCTACACCCAGAGCTGGTTGAGACATAAGGCTGGACACTTCAGGCTGATAGCACTGGTGAGTTTCGGTGAGCAAATGCAGACCTTTTGAAGTCATACTGCATGGTACCCATTCCATGGGTCCCAACTCTCCAGGTTCAAGGGATTCTTCCTCCAGCTAAAACATGCATGGGAAACACAGAGTATCGTCCACCGTGTGATTGGGAAACGATTTAAAATACATCTCAGTTTTCGTATCCTGGTCCTCGGGTTCACCATTCCAGATGCTTTACTAACACTCTCCCTGCTTGGAGAGTCAGTGCCTTTAACCTCCTCTTTGGCACAGCTTGCAATTTCTGTGCAAGATGAACAGGAATAGGGAGAACCAATGAGAGACTAGCTGTAGGTGTCTGCACGGGTAAATGTAACGCTCATTGCCCACCAGGAAGAGGAATTAAACAAAGGCTCAGTGTGCCCTGCTGGAAACAGATTTGGGCCTGAAGCAATCCTGCGGTTTTGTGCCCAGCTCACAAGAAAGCGAGTTGAAGAAAGGAGCTCAGGGGCACTGTAATTCACAAACCTGCAGAGTTATAAATAACAGCTATCCTCCAAAAATATATTGAAGTCTGCCTGCGAAGGGGACTGGAAAGCGGGCAGAATTTCAGGAAAACGATTGCAGGGGGTAGACTGGAATTGCCTTGAAAGCATAGGAAAAGAGGCAGAACGTCGACAATGATGCACTTGGCCAAAAAGTGCGTATGCGTTTTTTCCTGAATATATTAAGGAAAAAATGCATACGCACTTTTTGGCCAACCAAGCAAGCCTGTAAAGAAATCTGCACTACAATGAAGTCTCACTGCCCCCCGGGCAAAAGGGCCATCTGAAAAATGTGTAAAATCCAGAAAGGTAGGACAGGATATGGAGAACAGTGAGCCTTGTTATGCCGATTGGCAGGATGTAAATTGCCAACAGCCAACCTGGAGAAGTGTATGGTGTTTCCTGAAACACGTAAGAAATAAAGCAACACAGCCTATGGCACTTGCACTTATGGTCCTATAGCTTAGGGAAATTAAAATCAAAAACAGAAAGCCACCCCAATGTTTGGGACGGCTGTGTTCACAGGAAGCTCGTCTACAGTACCAGGTAAATATCCCAGAAGGCAAAAAATGGATAAAGAAGTTGTGGCACGTACGTGCAATGCAGTATCACTCAGCAATGAAATCTGTGTCATCAGGCCCGTAGCGGTTAGTGAGTGGATGCATGTACGGTGATTCTACGTGAACTACGTCACACAGAAATAGAAACATCATAAGATATCACTGATACACGGAATGTAAACTTGACTACACATGAACTGAATTACAAAACAGAACAGGGTCTCAAATTTAGAAAACCAACTAGAGCTTGCTTATGGGGAAAGGTGCGTTGGGGAGCTGCATAAAACCAGAGACTGAAATTAGCACAGATAACTTTCCATAAGCCAAATATATAATAGACAAGACCTACCACTTGCTCAAAGAAATAGACCCAACACCACATGTTCAACGCCTAGGAATATACATGACTAAGAAGAATCTTAAAACCCATGGATATATATGTTTCCATAAGAGAATCAAGCATGTGTACAGCGGCCGAAACGCAGCAGTGATAATCCGATAAATCCCATTATCAAAATAAATTTCGAAAACAAAACACAAAGACAGTGAAATAGAGAGCAATTCTTAAATAATTCACTCAGGGCATGTGATGCAACCGGGATTTAACACATCTACACCCCGAGCTGGTTGAGACATAAGGCTGGACACTTCAGGCTGATAGCATTGGTGAGTTTCGGTGAGCAAATGCAGACCCTTTGAAGTCATACTGCATGGTACCCATTCCATGGGTCCCAACTCTCCAGGTTCAAGGGATTCTTCCTCCAGCTAAAACATGCATGGGAAACCCAGAGTATCGTCCACCGTGTGATTGGGAAACGATTTAAAATGCATCTCAGTTTTCGTATCCTGGTCCTCGGGTTCACCATTCCAGATGCTTTACTAACACTCTCCCCGCTTGGAGAGTCAGTGCCTTTAACCTCCTGTTTGGCACAGCTTGCAATTTCTGTGCAAGATGAACAGGAATAGGGAGAACCAATGAGAGACTAGCTGTAGGTGTCTGCACAGGCAAATGTAATGCTCATTGCCCACCAGGAAGGGGAATTAAACAAAGGCTCAGTGTGCCCTGCTGGAAACAGATTAGGGCCTGAAGCAATCCTGCGGTTTTGTGCCCAGCTCACAAGAAAGCGAGTTGAAGAAAGGAGCTCAGGGGCACTGTAATTCACAAACCTGCAGAGTTATAAATGACAGCTATCTTCCAAAAGTATATTGAAGTAAGTCTGCGAAGGGGACTTGAAAGCGGGGCAGAATTTCAGGAAAACGATTGCAGGGGGTAGACTGGAATTGCCCTGAAAGCATAGGAAAAGAGGCACAACGTCGACAATGATGCACTTGGCCGAAATGGGCGTATGCGTTTTTTCCTGAATATATTCAGGAAAAAACGCATACGCCCTTTTTGGCCAACCAAGCAAGCCTGTAAAGGAAATCTGCACTACAATGAAGTCTCACTGCCCCCCGGGCAAGAGGGTCATCTGAAAAAAGTGTAAAATCCAGAAAGGTAGGACAGGATATGGAGAACAGGGAGCCTTGTTATGCTGATTGGCAGGATGTAAATTGCCAGCAGCCACCCTGGAGAAGTGTATGGTGTTTCCTGAAACACCTAAGAAACAAAGCAACACAGCCTATGGCACTTCCACTTATGGTCCTATAGCTTACGGAAATTAAAATCAAAAACAGACAGCCACCCCAATATTTGGGACGGCTGTGTTCACAAGAAGCTCGTCTACAGTATCAGGTAAATATCCCAGAAAGCAAGAAATGGATAAAGAAGTTGTGGCACGTACGTACAATGCAATATCACTCAGCAATGAAATCTGTGTCATCAGGCCAGTAGCGGCATAGTGAGTGGATGCAGGTACGGTGATTCTACGTGAACTACGTCACACAGAAAAAGAAACATCATAAGATATCACTAATACACGGAATGTAAACTTGACTACACATGAACTGAATTACAAAACAGAACAGGGTCTCAAATTTGGAAAATCAACTAGTGCTTGCTTATGGGGAAAGGCGCCTTGGGGAGCTGCATAAAACCAGAGACTGAAATTAGCACAGATAACATTCCATAAGCCAAATATGTAATAGACAAGACCTACTCCTTGCTCAACGAAATGGACCCAACAGCACATATTCAACGCCTAGGAATATACCTGACTAGGAAGAATCTTAAAACCCATGGATATATATGTCTCCGTAAGAGAATCAAGCGTGTGTACAGCGGCCGAAACGCAGCAGTGAAAATCCGATAAATCCCATTATCAAAATAAATTTCGAAAACAAAACACAAGACAGTGAAATAGAGAGCAATTCTTAAACAATTCACTCAGGGCATGTGATGCAAACGGGATTGACCACATCTACACCTACAGCTGGTTGATACATAAGGCTGGGCACTTCAGGCTGATAGCATTGGTGAGTTTTGGTGAGCAAATGCAGACCCTTTGAAGTCATACTGCATGGTACCCATTCCATGGGTCCCAACTCTCCAGGTTCAAGGGATTCTTCCTCCAGCTAAAACATGCATGGGAAACCCAGAGTATCGTCCACCGTGTGATTGGGAAACGATTTAAAATGCATCTCAGTTTTCGTATCCTGGTCCTCGGGTTCACCATTCCAGATGCTTTACTAACACTCTCCCCGCTTGGAGAGTCAGTGCCTTTAACCTCCTGTTTGGCACAGCTTGCAATTTCTGTGCAAGATGAACAGGAATAGGGAGAACCAATGAGAGACTAGCTGTAGGTGTCTGCACGGGCAAATGCAATGCTCATTTCCCACCAGGAAGAGGAATTAACCAAATGCTCAGCGTGCCCTGCTGGAAAGAGATTAGTGCCTGAAGCAATCCTGCGGTTTTGTGCCCAGCTCACAAGAAAGCGAGTTGAAGAAAGGAGCTCAGGGGCACTGTAATTCACAAACCTGCAGAGTTATAAATGACAGCTATCCTCCAAAAATATATTGAAGTAAGCCTGCAAAGGGGACTTGAAAGCGGGGCAGAAATTCAGGAAAACGATTGAAGGGTTAAACTGGAATTGCACTTAAAGAATAGGAAATGAGGCAGAACGTGGATAATGATGCACTTGTCCAAAAAGTGCGGATGCTTTTTTCCCTAAATATATTCAGGAAAAAACGCATACGCACTCTTTGGCCAACCAAGAAGCTTGTAAATAAACCTGCACTACAATGAAATCTCAGTGCCCCCCAGGGCAAAGGGCCATTTAAAAAAATTGTAAAATCCAGAAACGGAGGACAGGCAATGGAAAAAAGGGATCCTTATTATGCTGATGCATATGATGTAAATTGCCGACACCCATTCTGGAGAAGTGTTATGTGTTTCCTGAAACACGTAAGAAACAAAGCAACACAGCCTATGGCACTTCCACTTATGGTCCTACAGCTTAGGGAAATTAAAATCAAAAACACCCAGCCACCTCAAAGTTTGGGACCTCTCTGTTCACTAGAACCTCGTTTACAGTACCAGGTAAATATCTCAGAGAGCAAACAATGGATAAAGAAGTTGTGGTACGTACGTACAATGGAATATCACTCAGCAATGAAATCTGTGTCATCAGGCCCGTAGTGGCATAGTGAGTGGATACAAGTATGGTGATTCTACGTGAAATAAGTCACACATAAAAAGAAACATCATAAAATATCACTAATACACAGTATGTAAACTTGACTACACATGAACTGAATTACAAAACAGAACAGTCTCAAATTTAGAAAACCAACTTGTGCTTTCTTATGGAGAAAGGTGCGTTGGAGTGCTGCATAAAACCAGAGACTGAAATTAGCACAGATACCGTTCCATAAGCCAAATATTTAATAGACAAGACCTACTCCTTGCTCAACGAAATGGACTCAACACCACATATTCAACGCCTAGGAATATACCTGACTAGGAAGAATCTTAAAACCCGTGGATATTTATGTCTCCGTAAGAGAATCAAGAGTGTGTACAGCGGCATTAACGCAGCAGTGAAAATCCGATAAATCCCAGTGTCAAAAAAAATTTCAAAAACAAAACACAATGACAGTGGAATAGAGAGCAATTCTTAAATAACTCACACAGGGCATGTGATGCAACCTGGTTTACCACATCTACACCCAGAGCTGGGTGAGAGATAAGGCTTGACCCTTTGGGCTGATAGCATTGGTGAGGTTCAGTGAGCAAATGCAGACCCTTTGATGTCATACTGCCTGGTACCCATTCCATGGTTCCCAACTCTCCAGGTTCAAGGGATTCTTCCTTCTGCTAAAATTTGCATGGGAAACCCAGAGTATGCTCCACCGTGTGACTGGGAAACCTTTTTACATGCATGTCTGTTTTCGTCCCCTGGTACTCAGGTTCACCATTCCAGACCCTTTTCTTACACTCTCCCCATTTGGAGAGTCAGTGCCTTTAACCTCCTGTTTGCCACTGTTTGCAATTTCTGCGCAAGATGAACAGGAATAAGGAGAACCAATGGGAGACTATCTGTAGGTGTGTGCACGGGCAAATATTTTTTTTAACATCTTTATTGGGGTATAATTGCTTTACAATGGTGTGTTAGTTTTTGCTTTATAACAAAGTGAATCAGCTATACATATACATATGCTCCCTGTGTCTTCCCTCTTGTGTCTCCCTCCCTCCCTCTCTCCCCCTTCCACCCCTCCAGGCTGTCCCAACGCCCCGAGCTAATATCCCTGTGCCTTGCGGCTGCTTCCCCCTTGCTATCTACCTTACTACATTTGTTAGTGTGTATATGTCCATGACTCTCTCTCGCCCTGTCAAAACTCACCATTCCCCCTCCCCATATCCTCAATTCCGTTCTCCAGTAGGTCTGCGCCTCTATTCCTGTCTTATCCCTAGGTTCTTCATGACATTTTTTTCCTTTAAATTCCATATATATGTGTTAGCATACGCTATTTGTCTTTTTCTTTCTGACTTACTTCACTCTGTATGACAGACTCTAGGTCTATCCATCTCATTACAAATAACTCAGTTTCATTTCTTTTTAAGGCTGAGTAATATTCCATTGTGTATATGTGCCACATCTTCTTTATCCATTCGTCCGATGATGGGCGCTTAGGTTCTTTCCATCTCTGGGCTATTGTAAATAGAGCTGCAATGAACATTTTGGTACATGACTCTTTTTGAATTTTGGTTTTCTCAGGGTATATGCCCAGTATGCACGGGCAATTTTAACACTCATTTCCCAACAGGAAAAGGAATTAACCAAAGGCTCAGCATGCCGTGCTGGAACAAGATTAGGGCCTGAAGCAATCCTGCGGTTTTGTGGCCAGCTCACAAGAAAGAGAGTTGAGGAAAGGAGCTCAGGGGCACTGTCATTCACATACCTGCAGACTTATAAATGACAGAAATCGTACAAAAATATATTGAATTAAGGCTGCGAAGAGGACTTGAAAGTGGGGCAGAATTGCTGGAATCCGATTTCAGGAGGTAGACGTGAATTGCTCTGAAAGCATAAGAGAAGTGGCAGAACCTCGTCAATGAAGCACTTGGCCAAAAAGGGCATATGCATTTTTTCCAGGGCCATCATTCACGGGAGTAGGAGGCTCCCAGCATGCTCCAGTGGCCAACAGAGGGCTCACGTCGCCAAGGCGATGTGAGCTAGCCAGGCAGGAGTGACCTGACATCAGAGGGCCCACCTCACAGAATGGTAGGGAACCCAGCCAGGATCAGACTCTCCCCAGAGGGCCCACATCACCAAGGTGATGGGAACCAGGCAGGAGTGTCCTCACACCCGTGGGGCCACATCATCAAAAGTTGAGGTACCCAGCACATGTGGCCTCAAACCAGAGGACCCACATCACCATGGGTTTCGGAGTGAGGCAGGCAGGATTAACCTCACAACACATGTCCCATTGTATACAAATGGTGTGGAAACCAGCAGTTGGATCTTCCTAGCAGGCGGCCCAGAGCACTGAGGCTATGAGATCCAGGCCGGCATGAACTCACAACAGAGGGCCCTCATTGTGATTCTGTAAGCAACCCAGCCGTTGTGACCTCAGAGCAGAAGGCCCACATCCCCATGGGGAAGGGAAACAAGCAGGAATGTCATCGCAAGAGTGGGCACACATGAAAAAATGTGGGGAGCCCAGCAATTAGTGCCTGATGCCAGAGGGCCCTCATCACCGAGGGGTGGTGGCTCCCAGCCAGCTCCGACTGCTACCAGAGGGGCGACGTCGCCAATGCGGAGTGCGACAACCAGGCAGGAGTGACCTCAGAGCAGAGGGTCAACCTCACAGAAGTGTGAAGAACTAAAGAGGATCAGATTCTCACCAGAGGGCCCACATCACCAAGGGAATGGGAACCAGGCAGGAGTGTCCTCACACTAGTGGGGCCACATCACCGAAAAGTGAGGGACCCAGCACACGTGGCCTCAAACCAGAGGACACACATCACAAGGGAGCTGGGATTGAGGCAGGCAGGAGGAGCCTCAAAACAGAGGGACCATAGAATTAAAGAGGTGAAGAATCCCGCAGTTGGAACCTCCCAGCAGGCGGCCAGGAGCAGCGAGACTATGGGATCCAGGCCGGAGTGATCTCACACCAGAGGGCCGTCATCATGAAACTGTGAGCAACCTAGGCGTTGGGATCTCAGAGCAGAAGGCCCACATTCCCATGGGGTTGGGAACCTGTCAGAAGTGTACTCGCACCACAGGGCACACATCAGAGAATTTAGGGAACCCAGGAGTTAGGGCCTGACGCCAGAGGGCCCTCATTACCAAGGGGAGGAGACTCCAATCAGGCACCAACACCCAACTGAGGTCCCACGTCGCCAAGGTGACGTGTGACAGCCAGGTAGGAGTGACCTCACCGCAGAGGGCCTACCTCACAGAAGGGTGAGGAACACAGCCAGGATAAGACTCTCACCAGAGGGCCCACATCACCAAGGTGATCAGAACCAGGCAGGAGAGTCTTCACACCAGTGTGGCCACATCATAGAAAGGTGAGGAACCCAGCACATGTGGCCTAAACCAGAAGACCCACATCTCCAAGGGGCTCGGAATGAGGCAGGCAGGAGTAGCCTCACAACACAGGGCCCATAGAATAAAAAAGCTGAGGAATCCAGCAATGGGAACCTCCCAGCAGGCGGCCAAGAGCACCAAGTCTATGCGATTCAGGCCGCAGTAAACTCACAGCAGAGGGTCCACATCATGAAACTGCGAGCAACCCAGCCATTTGGACCTCAGAGCAGAAGGTCCACATCCCCAAGGTGTTGGGAGCATGGCAGGAGTGTCCTCGCACCACTTAGCACATATCAGAAAATGTGGGTACCCAGCAGTTAGGGCCTGACGCCAGAGGGCCCTCATCACTGAGGGGAGGAGGCTCCCAGCATGTTCCAACTACCACAAGAGGGCCCACGTCGCCAAGGCGGGGTGTGCCAGCCAGGCAGGAGTGACCTCACAGCAGACGGCCCACCTCAAAGAAGTGTGAGGAACCCAACCAGGATCAGACTCTCACCAGAGGGCCCATATCACCAAGGGGACGGGAACCAGGCACGAGTGTCCTCACACCAGTGGGGCCACATCACTAAAAGATGAGGAAACTGGCACATGTGGCCACAAACCAGAGGACCTACATCACCAAGGGGCTGGGAGTGACACAGGCAGGAGGAGCCTCCCAACACAGGGCCCAAAGAATAAAAAAGGTGAGGAACCCAGCAGTTGGAACTTCCCAGCAGGCGGCCCAGAGTACAGAGGCTATGGGATCTAGGAATGAGTGAACTAACACCAGAGAGCTAACATCAGGAAACTGTGAGCAACCCAGTCGTTGGAACCTCAGAGCAGAAGGCCCATATCGCCATGGGGATGGGAACATTTCACGAGTGTCCTGGCATCACTGGGCTCACATCAGAAAACCTGGGGAGCCCAGCAGTTAGAGCCTGACGCCAGAGGGACCTCATCACCGAGGACAGGAGTCTCCAAAAGGATCCAACTGCCACCAGAGGGCCGACGTCACCAAGGCAATGGGAGCAAGCCAGGCAGGAGTTACCTCAGAGCACAGGGCCCACCTCACAGAACGGTAAGGAACCCAGCAGGATCAGACTCTCACCAGAGGGGCCACATCACCAAGGGGCTGGGAAACAGGCACGAGTGTCCTCACACCATTGGGGCCACATCATCGAAAGGTGAGGGACCCAGCACACGTGGCCTCACACCAGAGGACACACATCACAACGGGGCTGGGATTGAGGCAGGCAGGAGGAGCCTCAAAACAGAGGGCCCATAGAATAAAAAAGGTGAGGAATCCCGCAGTTGGAACCTCCCAGCAGGCGCCCAGGAGCAGCAAGCCTATGGGATCTAGGCCGGAATGAACGCACATCAGAGGGCCCTCATCATGAAACTGTGAGCACCCCAGCCGTTGGGACCTCAGAGCAGAAGGCCCAAATTCCCATGGGGTTGGGAACCTGACAGGAGTGTACTCGCACCACAGGTCGCACATCTGCAAATTTTGGGAGCCCAGGAGTTAGGGTCTGACGCAAGAGGGCCCTCATTACCGAGGGACGGAGACTCGCAGCAGACACCAACTCCCAACTGAGGGCCCACGTCACCAAGGTGATGTGTGCCAGCCAGGCAGGAGTGACCTCACCGCAGAGGGCCTACCTCACAGAAGGGTGAGGAAACCAGCCAGGATAAGACTCTCACCAGAGGGCCCACATCACCAAGGGGATCGGAACCAGGCAGGAGGGTCCTCACACCAGTGTGGCCACATTATAGAAAGGTGAGGAACCCAGAACATGTGGCCTAAAACAGGGGACCCACATCTCCAAGGGGCTAGGAGTGAGGCAAGCAGGAGTATCCTCACAAAACAGAGCCCACAGAATAAAAGTTGTGAGGAATCCAGCAGTTGGAACCGGCCAGTAGGCCGCCCAGAGCACAGAGTCTATGGGATCCAGGCCACAGCAAACTCACAGCAGAGGTCCCACATCATGAAACTGTGAGCAACCCAGCGGATGGGACCTCAGAGCAGAAGGCCCACATCCCTATGGGGATGGGAACCTGACAGGAGTGTCCTCGGCCCACTTCCACGAATCAGAAAATGTGGGAACCCAGCAGTTAGGACCTGAGGCCAGAGGACCCTCATCACCAAGGGGAGGAGGCTCCCAGCAGGCTCCAACTGCCACCATAAGGCCGATGTCACCAAGGCGGGGTGTGCCAACCAGGCAGGAGTGACCTCAGAGCAGAAAGCCCACCTCACAGAAGTGTGAGGAACCCAACAAGGATCAGACTGTCACCAGAGGGCCAACATCACCAAGGGAATGGGAACCAGGCAGGAGTGTCCTCACACCAGTGGGGCTACATCACCATAATTTGAGGGACCCAGCACACGTGGCCTCAAACCTGAGGACACACATCACCAAGGGGCTGGGAGTGAGGCAGGCCAGAGGATCCTCAAAACAGAGGGACCATAGAATAAAAAAGGTGAGGAATCCCACAGTTGGAACCTCCGGCAGGCAGCCAGGAGCAGCGAGGCTATGGGATCTAGGCAGGAGTGAACTCACACCAGAGGGCCCTCATCATGAAACTGTGAGCAACACAGCCGTTGGGACCTCAGAGCAGAAGGCTCACATCCCCATGGGGATGGGAACCTGGCAGGAGTGTCCTTGCACCACTTAGCACGAATCAGAAAATGTGGGAACCCAGCAGTTAGGGCCTGAGGCCAGAGGGCCCTCATCACTGAGGGGAGGAGGCTCCCAGCAGGCTCCAACTGCCACCATATGGCCGACGTTGCCAAGGCGGGGTGTGCCAGCCAGGCAGGAGTGAGCTCAGAGCAGAGGGCCCACCTCACAGAAGGGTGAGGAACCTAACCAGGATCAGACTCTCACCAGAGGGCCAACATCACCAAGGTGATGGGAACCAGGCAAGACTGTCCTAACAGCAGTGGGGCCAACATCACCAAGGGAATGGGAACCAGGCAAGAGTGTCCTCACACCAGTGTGGCCACATTATAGAAAGGTGAGGAACACAGCACATGTGGCCTCAAACAAGGGGACACACATCACGAAGGGGTTGGGAGTGAGGCATGCAGGAGGAGACGCACAACCGAGTGCCCATAGAATAAAAAAGGTGAGGAATCGAGAAGTTGGAAACTCCAAGCTGGAGGCCCAGAGCACTGACACTATGGGATACAGGCCAGAGTGAACACACAGCAAAGGGCCCACATCATGAAACTGTGAGCAACCCAGCAGTTGGGACCACAGAACAGAAGTCCCACATGCCCATGGGGATGGGAACCTGGCAGGAGTGACTCGCACCACTGGGCACACATCAGAAAATGTGTGGAGCCCAGCACTTAGGGCCTGACACCAGAAGGCCCTCATCACTGAGGGGAGGAGGCCCCAGCACACTCCAACTGCCACCAGAGGGTCCACATCGCCAAGGCGACGTGCGCCAGCCAGGCAGGATTGACCTCACAGCAGAGGGCCCACATCATGAAAGTGTGAGCAACCCAGCCGTTAGGACCTCAGAACAGAAGGCCCACACGCTCATGAGGATGGGAACCTGGCAGGAGTGCCCTCGTACCACTTAGCACGTATCAGAAAATGTGGGAACCCCGCCATTAGGGTCTGACGCCAGAGGGCCTCATCACCACGGGAAGGAGGCTCCCAGCAGGCTCCAACTGCCACCAGGGTGCCGAAGTCAACAAGGCGGGTTGTGCCAGCCAGGCAGGAGTGACCTCAGAGAAGAGGGCTCACCTCACGGATGTGTGAGGATCCCAACCAGGATCAGAGTCTCACCAGAGGGCCCACATCACCAAGGGGATGGGAACCAGGCAGGAGTGTCCACACACCAGTGGGGCCACATCATCAAAAGATGAGGAACCCATCACATATGGCCTCAAACCTGAGGACATACATCACCATGTGGCTGGGAGTGAGGCAGGTATCTGGAGGGGCACATTTAACTCTAATTTCCCACCAGGAAGAGGAATTAACCAAAGGCTCAGAGTGCCGTGCCGGACCCTGATTATGGCCTGAAGCAAACCTGCAGTTTTGTGGCCAGCTTACAAGGAAGCGAGTTAAGAAAGGAGCTCAGGGGCACTGTAATTCACAAACCTGCAGAGATAAATGACAGCTATTGGCAAAAATATATCGAAGTAAGTCTGCAAAGAGGACTTGAAAACGAGGCAGAATTGCAGGAATCATATTTCAAGAGGTAGATTGGAATTGCATTTAAAGCATATGAAAAGCGGCAGATCTTTGACAGTGATGCACATGGACAAAAAGTGCGTATACATTTTTCCTGAATATATTCAGGAAAAAACGCATATGAACATTTTGGCCAACCAAGCACTCCAGCAATGGAAATCCACACTACAATGAAGTCACATTTCCCATTCGTCAAAAAGGCCATCTGAATAAAGTGTAAAAACCAGAAACACAGGACAGGCCATGGAGAACAGGGAGCCGTGTTATGCTGATGGGCGGGATGTAAATTGCCAACAGACACTCTGGAGATGTTCATGGTGTATCCTGAAACATCTAAAAAACAAAGCTACAGAGCCTAGGGCACTTCCACTTTTGGCCCTATAGCTTAGGAAAATTAAAATCAACAAGACACAGCCAACACAAAATTTAGGGCTGCTGTGTTTACAAGAACCTCGAGTCCAGTACAAATTAAATATCCCAGAAAGAAAAAAAATGGATAAAGAAGTTGTGCTACTTACGTACAACGGAATATCACTCAGCAGTGAAATCAATGTCATCAGGCCTGTAGCAGCAAATTGAGTGGATTTAATTATGATGATTCTAAGAGAAATATATCACACAAAGAAAGATAATTATCATAAGATATCACTAATAGAGGGAGTGTAAACTTGGCTACACATAAACTGAATTACAAAACCGAACAGAGTCTCACATTTAGATAAAAACCTTATGCTTGCTTAAGGGGAAAGTTGAGTTGGGCTGCTGTATAAAAACAGATTGAAATTAGCACACATACCATTCCATAAGCCAAATACGTAATAAACAAGACCTACTCTTTGCTCAACGAAATAGACTCATCCATGGTGTATCACCTCACACCTATTAGAATGGGCATCATCAGAAAATCTACAAACAACAAATGCTGGAAACGGTGTGGAGATAAGGAATCCTCTTCCACTATTGTTGGGAACGTAAATTGATACAGTCACTGTGGAGAACATTATGGAGTTTCTTATAAAACTAAGAATAGAATTACCATATGATACAGCAATCCCTCTACTGGGCATATACCCAGACAAAACCATAAATCAAAAAGAGACATTCACCACAATGTTCATTGCATCACTATTTACACTATCCAGGAAATGGAAGCAACCTAAATGCCCACAGACAGACGAATGCATAAAGATGTGGTACATATATAAAATGGAATATTACTAAGCCATAAAAAGGAATGAAATTGGGACATTTGTAGAGACGTTGATGGATCTAGAGACTGTCATACAGAGTGAAGTAAGTCAGAAAGAGAAAAACAAATCTTGTATATTAATGCATATATGTGGAACCTAGAAAAATTGTACAGATGAACCGTTTTGCAAGGCAGAAATAGAGCAATACATGTATACAACAAACGTATGGACAACAAGGGGGGAAAGCTGTTGGGGATGGTGGTGGGAGGAGTTGAGATATTGGGATTGGTATGTATACATTTATATGTATAAAGTAGATAACCAAAAACAACCTGCTATATAAAAATATAAAATTAAATTCAAAATAAAAAAATAAAATTAAAAAAAGTAAAACAGAAAAATATTCTTCCCTTCACATACATGTATTTATATGAATAAATTATTTCCATGCTTATATCTGTAAATACACAAAAGAGGAATAAAATCTACCTTGAACCAAAAACGAAAAAAAGATAAAAAAGAACAGAACCCACCAGTTACACAGAGGAAAACCGTTTCAGGGCACTTGCTCCAATTGCAAACAATTCTGAAGTTGGTCAGTGGTGGGGAATCATCTCCCATTCAGCCAGCATGCTCCTCGCAACAAGCGTCCTCACTGCAAAGCTGGTGGACCGTGCCGAGGTATCTGTGAGTAAACGTGGGCCGAGCCCCAGGCCAGCTGCTGCTGAAATGTTCCCACCCTTCCAAGGCTAAACACCTGAATATGTACAAGGACTTGAAAACCTAGAGGAAGGGCCATGGAGCCACATGAGGGACAGCATGCCAGCCGACTTGGTGCCTGCAGGCCAGCCAGGATGGTCCTGGCCCTGGGTGCTCTTCTGGAAGCTCTCCATTTCCCTGCCTGAGATACCCCTGCTGTCCCGGCCCCCACTGCTTTCTTCCTTCCTCACCTGTGCCCAGGGAGAAATTCCAGCGGCAGGTGTGGGTGACACATCCTCTTCTTTAGCAGGTAGCATCTTGGCAACTGCTGCAGAAAGTCCAGCAGAGCCCCACTCACACTGGGACACCCACAAAGCCGTGGCCTCTCACTCCCTCCCACCAGCCCAGCCCCGAGACTGCTGACAGGGCAGAGAAAATGGCGTCAGGCACAGCTGCAGGGACTCTTGCTGCCTGGAGCGGTGTTTATATTGATCTCAACCCAGGCACACCTGGGGAGGGCTGGCCGGCACCGTCAGGCCTCCCAAGCCAGCCAATAATCACCCCTCAGGGGCTCACAGTTGCTGAAAATGGAACTTGCTGAATTGTCCAGGTCCAAGGAACAGGTGTGGGCTCCTGAGAGTCAGGATAGACAAGGGGCTGCAGCTCTGGCTTGTTTTCTAATTATATTATCTGGCCCATGAGTGGGAGACAACTTCAAGAAAACCCTCTCCTAATGAGAGGAACCCAGGAGTCAGGGAGAGGAGGGGTGGGTGGTGGTTGGAGACAGAGGCCTGGTGCCCCGGGTGCAGTGGAAGTCTCTGGAAGACCAGGTGGTGGAGGCCGCACAGAGTGATGCCCAGGGTCACAGACCTGTCAGAGCTGCTGTTTGTTAGTTCAAGTCCTGCTCTGAGGTGCTCTGTGTCAGATCTGAGCGACAGGTGAGCTGGCAGTGCTCTGCAATGAGGGCTATGTGCACGGTTCCTGTGTGCCCAGCCCTGCCAAGGTACCTGCAAGGGTAGCTCTGTATCCTGGGAGGGGCCTGACCACGGGAGCCCCATGGACTGCAGAGGACCTGCCCAGGGAATCCCATATCCTGGGAGGGGCCTGAACACGAGAGCCCCGTGGGCTGGGGTGGGGGTAGGGTACCTGCCCAGGTGAGTTCCATATCCTGGGATTGGCCTGACCTCGAGAGCCCCATGGGCTGCTGGAGTCCTGGTAAAGGATGTCAGGACAGTCAGTGAAGCCACTGAGGATATACCTCCAGTAGTTCCTAAATCCTACACCCTGCTGGTCATTCTACCAACCACCAGGACTTGGTATTCTGTATTAGTCTTCACTGATGCCTTCTTTTGTATTCCATTAGTCCCAGAGTCACAAGAAATTTTGGCTTGTGAGTGACAGGACTCAACATACAACTAAAACAATACTTCCAGGCTGTCTTGCCCCAAGGGTTCAAAAATTCCCACACCATCTTTGGGGAAAGCTCAGCTAAAGACCTAAAAGTTCTACCTCTGGAAAAGGAAACACTCCTTCAATATTCAGACGACATTCTGATCGCCAGCCCTACTAAGGAGGCCTCAGAACTACCAAGCCAATAAAGGATAGAAGTTGTCCACGAAAAAGCTCAAGTATCACAGACTACGGTGACCTGCCTGGGCTTCATTCTCACAGAAGGTCGGAGAAGCCCATCCCAGGAAAGGGAAGAAACAATTTACAGCCTTACCCCTTTCTGAAACTAGAAGACAGCTTAGGGGTTCCTGGGGAAGCCAGGGTTTCCTGCCTCTGGATCCCTAACTACAGTCTACTAGCTGGGCCTCTATATGAAACACTGAAAGGAAAAGATGATGATCCTTTTGAATAGAATCCAGAAGTGGCCTTTCAAGAATGGAAAGAGCAGTCAATTCAGACCCTTGCCCTGGAACTCCCTAATTTAGCTAAACCCTTTGACCTTTACATTCCTGGTGAAAGGTGAATCGCCATTGGAGTATTAGTGCAAAAACTGGGACCACTTGAAATGGAACAATGCAAGAATGCCATCCAGGTAGGATAAACTATGGTCACCAAGGGGCTTGGCCCACCGCCACATCTGGCCAAGATACTGGTGGTATCTGAAAACCTGGAAATCAGCAGCCCAAAAGGCCACCTCCCTTCTAAGGGAAACGGACCCCACGTGGTGATCCTAACCCCCAACCATGCCCTGAAGTTGCAGGGTTTGCTCCGTGGGCACACTGACCTCGATTGAGGAGGCCCTCCAACTCCAACCTCCAGAGAGATAACCGGGGGCAACGGGGCACCATGACGACCCGTGTGACCATCACTTGACCTGGAGTTTCTCTCATAAAACAACAAGAGTGTGTCCCAAAAGAGTAGACTACTGCTTGCAGTACTTACTGTACCCAGAGGGGAGCTAATAATCTTGGCGGGGGAACCGTATATCATGCTGTCACCATAGAAAAGCCTACAGACACCCTGATGATGGTGGCCAATAAGACCGGCTGGACTCCTGTTTACTTCCAAAGGCTCTTGACTCAGTGACCATCATGATCCTTCATCACCACTGACCCTGGACTGTCTGGGAGCTGAGCGGGCAGGATCCTGACACCTGGTGCTGTTTTTACGTTAATTCAGGGGCCTAATGGAAGAAAGCGCAGACTGTTGGTCAGAGCATCTAGGCTGGCAGAAACGGTCAGTCAGAGCATCTAGGCTGGCAGAAACGGTCAGCCTAAGGTGGCCGAACAAATGTGGGGCGGAGTGAAACTGGACCTCACAGCGCCACTGCACATCTCCTTTCTGGACCCTTAAAGGTCATTAGAATCTATAACACTTCCAATACTGGTGCTCAGGTGGACGAGCAGGGAGGCAGGAGGCCTGGGGACAATCAACGTCACCTGGAGGCTGCTGGGGAGAAGTTCTGACCCTCGCCCACGGGTATGAAGCCTCCTAACTCAGCACTCAGCAGTTACAGAAGAAGGGTCTGCACCCGCAGCACTCCAAGAATGAGGAAAGGGACAAAAGGCAGAAGAGAAGTTTGTCCCAGGCAAAGCCCCTTAAAAATGCCTGGGAGATAAAAATAGAATCTGGGCAATAAAATAAAGTCTAACCATTTTTATCCTTTGTGCTTTGTCTAATTTCAGGTGCTCCTAGTGTCCCGCATACAGAGGTTCCACACCCGGCACTTCAGACCAGATTTCCTAGAGCAGAATGGCTCGATGACACTTCAGCTCCTGGGGCCCAGTTCAGACTCCGTGACATAGAGCCTGAGCTGCAGCCAACCAGGTCCTCGAGAGCTCAGCCCCCTCCCTCCCAGTGACTCTGACAGGATCTCTACACAGCAGCCCAGCCCACAGCCCACAGGGTAGCACCTCTCCATTCTCTGATCAAAATATAAAGTTTCCTTTGCTTTTGAACCAAACTCAGTCTCGATCTATTGGCTCCAATGACACTGGGCAGGGGGACACTTGTTGGCGTCCACTCTGGAGGATCAGTAACAGAAATTGAGAACATTGTAACTTCAATGAACAGATGTGTGAGCCAAACTGTAATTAACGTAGAACAGTGTATAAGGCTCGGGTAAAATAAGATGTTTCTAACACTTCCATTTGATATTTCCATCACTTTCTTATAAGCAAGTTCAGTGAAAAGGTTTGTCTTCTTTGTCAGGTCAATATTAGAGAAACAAAGTGATTTCTTTCCAAGGATGTACATCTAATAATCTTGGTTAAAGCTTCAATCTTGTTTTAAATGCTTTTGCATTGAAAATGATACCTCTCTTTCAGCTCCCCCATTTCTGAGAAGCATAAAATCTTATAATTTATTATTACCAAAGGGAAATGGTAGGAGGAGGGATAAATTAACAGTTTGGGATTAACACATACACACTGCTATGTATGAAATCATCAGCAAGGAATTACTGTATAGCACAGGGAACTACACTCAATATTTTGCAATAACCTATAAGGGGAAATGATCTGAAAAAGAATAGATATTTTTATTGACATCATCCATCAATGACAGTAAAAATGGAATCTAAGGGAAGACAGTGGTGAGTGCTTCTGACTCTGAAGACTTCAATCATCTAAAGTTTGGACTCTGCCTACTTCCCAAGGCCCTTAATGAACATATGTGTAGCCGTAGCTTAAAAAATTCCCCAGTTTGGGTTGCGGAGAGACACTGATATTGAAAATCCCCTGGTGTTCTCCTCACATGAATGGGACCCTTCCTACACCTAAAACATGCCTGTCACACCCAGAGGATGGTATACCGTCTGATCGGGAAAAGTTTGGAAAAGGCATCTCATCTCCTCATCTCTTGGTGCTAGGGTTCACCACTCCAGCGTCTTTACTAACAGTCTCCCCACTTGGAGATGTCAGCACTGTCAACATCCTGTTGCATACAGTTTGGAATTTGTCCAGAGGATGAAGCAGAAGGAGGAGGAACAATGAGAGACAAGTCCTAGGTGTTCGGACAGGCACATGCCACTCTAATTTCCAATCAGGAAGACGAATTGACCAAAGGCTAGGGTTGCCCATGGAAACAGAATAGGGCTTGAGGAATCCTGATGCTTTGTGGCCAGTTCCCATAAACACAAGTTGGAAAATGGAACTCAGGGGCACTAAAATTCACGAAACTGCAGAATTGAAAATATCTATCACTGAAAAATGTCTTGAGGAAAGTCAGAGAAAAGGACTTGTAAGCAACGGAGAATGGCAGGAAAGGGATTGGAAGAGGTAGAAAGGACTCGCCATTAAGCACAAGAAAAGGGGCTGAACATTGCCAACATTGCAGTTGGCCAAAAAGGGTGTATGCGTCTTTTTCTGTATATATTCAAGAAAAGGGCATACACTTTTTTAGCCAACCAAACAGGTGGGCACTGGAAATCAATACTACAAAACATATCACTTTGCATCAGTCAGAAGAGCCGTCCTCATAAAGTGTAAACACCAGAAATGCAGGACAGGGCAAGGAGAAAAGGGAGCCCTGTGAGTCTTATAGTGGAAATGTATATTGCCAACGGTCACTCTGGATAAGTCTATTGTGTTTACTAAAGCATCTAAAAAATGAGCTACCGAGCACAGGGCACTTGCACTCATGGACGTATATCTTGGGAAAAACAAAAATCGAGAGGACACAGGCACCCCAATGTTTACCACCTCTCTGTTTAAAAGATCCTCGACTAGGATATAACTTAAAGAATCTGCAGAGAAAAAACGGACAGAGATGTGGTGCTTATGTAGAGTGGAATATTACTCAGCCTGGAAATCAATGAAATACGGCCAGTTATAACAACTCAAGAGGAGTTACGTGTGATCATTCGAAGTCACATAATTCAAAAAGAAAAAGACATAAGATATCACTAATACATGGAATGTTAACATGGCTACACATGAACTGAATTACAAAAGAGAAGAGGGTTTCAAATTAAGAAAACCAACTTATGCTTCCTTAAGGGGAAAGGTGAGTTGGGGTGCTGCATAAAACCAGAGATTGAAATTAGCACAGATACCATTCCATAAGCCAAATATGTAATAGTCAAGACCTACTCCTTGCTCAACGAAATGGACTCCACACGCCATATTCAATGCCTAAGAATATACCGGATTAGTAAGAATCTTAAAACCCATGGACTTATATGTCTCCGTAACAGAATCAAGCGCGTGTACAGCGGCATAAACGAAGCAGTGAAAATCCGATAAATCCCATTATTAAAATAAATTTCAAAAACAAAACACAATGACAGTGAAATAGGAAGCAATTCTTAAATAATTCACTCAGGGCATGTGATGCAACCTGGATTTACCACATCTACACCCAGAGCTGGTTGAGACATAAGGCTGGACACTTCAGGCTGATAGCATTGGTGAGTTTCGGTGAACAAATGCAGATCCTTTGAAGTCATACTGCATGGTACCCAATCCAAGGGTCCCAACTCTCCAGGTTCAAGGCATTCTTTCTTCAGCTAAAACATGCGTGGGAAACGGCGAGTATGGTCCACCGTGTGATTAGGAAACGATTTATAATGCATCTCAGTTTTCGTATCCTGGTCCTCGGGTTCACCATTCCAGACGGTTTACTAAGACTCTCCCCGCTTGGAGATTCAGTGCCTTTAACCTCCTGTTTGGCACAGCTTGCAATTTCTGCGCAAGATGAACAGGAATAGGGAGAACCAATGAGAGACTAGCTATAGGTGTCTGCACGGGCAAATGTAAGGCTCATTTCCCACCAGGAAGAGGAATTAACCAAAGTCTCAGCATGCCCTGCCGGAAACAGATTAGTGCCTGAAGCAATCCTGCGGTTTTGTGCCCAGCTCACAAGAAAGCGAGTTGAAGAAAGGAGCTCAGGGGCACTGTAATTCACAAACCTGCAGAGTTATAAATGACAGCTATCCTCCAAAAATATATTGAAGTAAGCCTGCGAAGGGGACTTGAAAGCGGGACAGAATTTCAGGAAAACGATTGCAGGGGGTAGACTGGAATTGCCCAGAAAGCATAGGAAAAGAGGCAGAACGTCGACAATGGTGCACTTGGCCAAAAAGTGCGTATGCATTTTTTCCTGAATATATTCAGGAAAAAACGCATACGCCCTTTTTCGCAAACCAAGCAAGCCTGTAAAGGAAATCTGTACTACAATGAAGTCTAACTGCCCCCTGGGCAAAAGGGCCATCTGAAAAAAGTGTAAAATCCAGAAAGGTAGGACAGGATATGGAGAACAGGGAGCCTTGTTATGCTGATTGGCAGGATGTAAATTGCCAGCAGCCACACTGGAGAAGTGTATGGTGTTTCCTGAAACCCATAAGGAACAAAGCAACACAGCCTATGGCACTTCCAATTATGGTCCCAAAGATTACGGAAATTAAAATCAAAAACAGACAGCCACCCCAATGTTTGGGACGGCTGTGTTCACAAGAAGCTCGACTACAGTACCAGGTAAATATCCCAGAAAGCAAAAAATGGATAAA
Organism: Phocoena phocoena; assembly: GCF_963924675.1. Classification (NCBI taxonomy): domain Eukaryota; kingdom Metazoa; phylum Chordata; class Mammalia; order Artiodactyla; family Phocoenidae; genus Phocoena; species Phocoena phocoena. The sequence continues at coordinate 901,405 of NW_027077566.1, read as the reverse complement.
GAAGTTGTGGCACGTACGTGCAATGCAATATCACTCAGCAATGAAATCTGTGTCCTCAGGCCCGTAGCGGCATAGTGAGTGGATGCAGGTACGGTGATTCTACGTGAACGTCACACAGAAAAAGAAAAATCATAAGATATCACTAATACACGGAATGTAAACTTGACTACACATGAACTGAATTACAAAACAGAACAGGGTCTCAAATTTAGAAAACCAACTAGTGCTTGCTTATGGGGAAAGGTGCCTTGGGGTGCTGCATAAAACCAGAGACTGAAATTAGCACAGAAAACATTCCATAAGCCAAATATGTAATAGACAAGACCTACTCCTTGCTCAACGAAATGGACTCAACACCACATATTCAACGCCTAGGAATATACCTGACTAGGAAGAATCTTAAAACCCATGGATTTATATGTCTCCATAAGAGAATCAAGCGTGTGTACAGCGGCATAAAGGCAGCAGTGAAAATCCGATAAATCCCATTATCAAAATAACTTTCAAAAACAAAACACAAAGTCAGTGAAATAGAGAGCAATTCTTAAATAATTCACTCAGGGCATGTGATGCAACCGGGATTGACCACATCTACACCCAGAGCTGGTTGAGACATAAGGCTGGACACTTCAGGCTGATAGCATTGGTGAGTTTCGGTGAGCAAATGCAGACCCTTTGAAGTCATACTGCATGGTACCCATTCCATGGGTCCCAACTCTCCAGGTTCAAGGGATTCTTCCTCCAGCTGAAACATGCATGGGAAACCCAGAGTATCGTCCACCGTGTGATTGGGAAACGATTTAAAATGCATCTCAGTTTTCGTATCCTGGTCCTCGGGTTCACCATTCCAGATGCTTTACTAACACTCTCCCCACTTGGAGAGTCAGTGCCTTTAACCTCCTCTTTGGCCCAGCTTGCAATTTCTGTGCAAGATGAACAGGAATAGGGAGAACCAATGAGAGACTAGCTGTAGGTGTCTGCACGGGCAAATGTAATGCTCATTTCCCACCAGGAAGAGGAATTAACCAAAGGCTCAGCGGGCCCTGCCGGAAACAGATTAGGGCCTGAAGCAATCCTGCGGTTTTGTGCCCAGCTCACAAGAAAGCGAGTTGAAGAGAGGAGCTCAGGGGCACTGTAATTCACAAACCTGCAGAGTTATAAATGACAGCTATCCTCCAAAAATATATTGAAGTAAGCCTGCGAAGGGGACTTGAAAGCGGGGCAGAGTTTCAGGAAAACCATTGCAGGGGGTAGACTGGCATTGCCCTGAAAGCATAGGAAAAGAGGCAGAACGTGGACAATGATGCACTTGGCCAAAAAGGAAAAAACGCATACGAACTTTTTGGCCAACCAAGCAAGCCTGTAAAGGAAATCTGCACTACAATGAAGTCTCACTGCCCCCCGGGCAAAAGGGCCATCTGAAAAAAGTGTAAAATCCAGAAAGGTAGGACAGGATATGGAGAACAGGGAGCCTTGTTATGCTGATTGGCAGGATGTAAATTGCCGGCAGCCACCCTGGAGAAGTGTATGGTGTTTCCTGAAACACGTAAGAAACAAAGAAACACAGCCTATGGCACTTCCACTTATGGTCCTATAGCTTACGGAAATTAAAATCAAAAACAGACAGCCACCCCAATATTTGGGACGGCTGTGTTCACAAGAAGCTCGTCTACAGTATCAGGTAAATATCCCAGAAATCAAAAAATGGATAAAGAATTTGTGGCACATACGTACAATGCAATAATACTCAGCAATGAAATCTGTGTCATCAGGCCCATAGCGGCATAGTGAGTGGATGCAGGTACGGTGATTCTACGTGAACTACATCACACAGAAAAAGAAACATCATAAGATATCACTAATACACGGAATGTAAACTTGACTACACAAGAACTGAATTACAAAACAGAACAGGGTCTCAAATTTAGAAAACCAACTAGTGCTTGCTTATGGGGAAAGGTGCCTCGGGGGGCTGCATAAAACCAGAGACTGAAATTAGCACAGATAACTTTCCATAAGCCAAATATGTAATAGACAAGACCTACTCCTTGCTCAACGAAATGGACTCAACACCACATATTCAATGCCTAGGAATATACCTGACTAGGAAGAATCTTAAAACCCATGGATATATATGTCTCCGTAAGAGAATCAAGCGTGTGTACAGCGGCCGAAACGCAGCAGTGAAAATCCGATAAATCCCATTATCAAAATAAATTTCGAAAACAAAACACAAAGACAGTGAAATAGAGAGCAATTCTTAAATAATTCACTCAGGGCATGTGATGAAACCGGGATTGACCACATCTACACCCAGAGCTGGTTGAGACATAAGGCTGGACACTTCAGGCTGATAGCATTGGTGAGTTTCGGTGAGCAAATGCAGACCCTTTGAAGTCATACTGCATGGTACCCATTCCATGGGTCCCAACTCTCCAGGTTCAAGGGATTCGTCCTCCAGCTAAAACATGCATGGGAAACCCAGAGTATCGTCCACCGTGTGATTGGGAAACGATTTAAAATGCATCTCAGTTTTCGTATCCTGGTCCTCGGGTTCAACATTCCAGATGCTTTACTAACACTCTCCCCGCTTGGAGAGTCAGTGCCTTTAACCTCCTCTTTGGCACAGCTTGCAATTTTAGTGCAAGATGAACAGGAATAGGGAGAACCAATGAGAGACTAGCCGTAGGTGTCTGCACGGGCAAATGTAATGCTCATTGCCGACCAGGAAGAGGAATTAAACAAAGGCTCAGCGTGCCCTGCTGAAAACAGATTAGGGCCTGAAGCAATCCTGCGGTTTTGTGCCCAGCTCACAAGAAAGCGAGTTGAAGAAAGGAGCTCTGGGGCACTGTAATTCACAAACCTGCAGAGTCATAAATGACAGCTATCCTCCAAAAATATATTGAAGTAAGCCTGCGAAGGGGATTTGAAAGCGGGGCAGAATTTCAGGAAAACGATTGCAGGGGGTAGACTGGAATTGCCCTGAAAGCATAGGAAAAGAGGCACAACGTCGACAATGATGCACTTGGCCAAAAAGTGCGTATGCGTTTTTTCCTGAATGTATTCAGGAAAAAACGCATACGCCCTTTTTGGCCAACCAAGCAAGCCTGTAAAGGAAATCTGCACTACAATGAAGTCTCACTGCCCCCCGGGCAAAAGGGCCATCTGAAAAAAGTGTAAAATCCAGAAAGATAGGACAGGATATGGAGAACAGGGAGCCTTGTTATGCTGATTGGCAGGATGTAAATTGCCAGCAGCCACCCTGGAGAAGTGTATGGTGTTTCCTGAAACACGTAAGAAATAAAGCAACACAGCCTATGGCAATTGCACTTATGGTCCTATTCCTTAGGGAAATTAAAATCAAAAACAGAGAGCCACCCCAAAGTTTGGGACGGCTGTGTTCCCAAGAAGCTCGTCTACAGTACCAGGTAAATATCCCAGAAAGCAAAAAATGGATAAAGAAGTTGTGGCACGTACGTGCAATGCAGTATCACTCAGCAATGAAATGTTTGTCATCAGGCCCGTAGCGGCATAGTGAGTGGATGAAGGTACGGTGATTCTACGTGAACTACGTCACACAGAAAAAGAAACATCATAAGATATCACTAATGCACGGAATGTAAACTTGACTACACATGAACTGAATTACAAAACAGAACAGGGTCTCAAATTTAGAAAACCAACTAGTGCTTGCTTATGGGGAAAGGTGCCTTGGGGTGCTGCATAAAACCAGAGACTGAAATTAGCACAGATAACATTCCATAAGCCAAATATGTAATAGACAAGACCTACTCCTTGCTCAACGAAATGCACTCAACACCACATATTCAACGCCTAGGAATATACCTGACTAGGAAGAATCTTAAAACCCATGGATATATATGTCTCCGTAAGAGAATCAAGCGTGTGTACAGCGGCCGAAACGCAGCAGTGAAAATCTGATAAATCCCATTATCAAAATAAATTTCGAAACAAAACACAAAGACAGTGAAATAGAGAGCAATTCTTAAATTATTCACTCAGGGAATGTGATGCAACCGGGATTGACCACATCTACACCCAGAGCTGGTTGACACATAAGGCTGGACACTTCAGGCTGATAGCATTGGTGAGTTTAGGTGAGCAAATGCAGACCCTTTGAAGTCATACTGCATGGTACCTATTCCATGGGTCCCAACTCTTCAGGTTCAAGGGATTCTTCCTCCAGCTAAAACATGCATGGGAAACACACAGTATGGTCCACCGTGTGATTGGGAAACGATTTACAATCCATCTCAGTTTTCGTATCCTGGTCCTCGGGTTCACCATTCCGGATGATTTACTAACACTCTCCCTGCTTGGAGAGTCAGTGCCTTTAACCTCCTGTTTGGCACAGCTTGCAATTTCTGTGCAAGATGAACAGGAATAGGGAGAACCAATGAGAGACTAGCTGTAGGTGTCTGCACGGGCAAATGTAACGCTCATTTCCCACCAGGAAGAGGAATTAACCAAAGGCTCAGAATGCCCTGCCGGAAACATATTAGGGCCAGAAGCAATCCTGCGGTTTTGTGCCCAGCTCACAAGAAAGCGAGTTGAAGAAAGGAGCTCAGGGGCACTGTAATTCACAAACCTGCAGAGTTATAAATGACAGCTATCCTCCAAAAATATATTGAAGTAAGCCTGCGAAGGGGACTTGAAAGCGGGGCAGAATTTCAGGAAAACGATTGCAGGGGGTAGACTGGAATTGCCCTGAAAGCATAGGAAAAGAGGCAGAATGTCGACAATGATGCACTGGCCAAAAAGGGCCTATGCGTTTTTTCCTGAATATATTCAGGAAAAAACGCATACGCCCTTTTTGGCCAACCAAGCAAGCCTGTAAAAGAAATCTGCACTACAATGAAGTCTCACTGCCCCCCGGGCAAAAGGGCCATAGGAAAAAAGTGTAAAATCCAGAAAGATAGGACAGGATATGGAGAACAGGGAGCCTTGTTATGCTGATTGGCAGGATGTAAATTGCCAACAGCCACCCTGGAGAAGTGTATGGTGTTTCCTGAAACACGTAAGAAATAAAGCAACACAGCCTATGGCAATTGCACTTATGGTCCTATTCCTTAGGGAAATTAAAATCAAAAACAGAGAGCCACCCCAAAGTTTGGGACGGCTGTGTTCCCAAGAAGCTCGTCTACAGTACCAGGTAAATATCCCAGAAAGCAAAAAATGGATAAAGAAGTTGTGGCACGTACGTGCAATGCAGTATCACTCAGCAATGAAATCTGTGTCATCAGGCCCGTAGCGGCATAGTGTGTGGATGCAGGTACGGTGATTCTACGTGAACTACGTCACACAGAAAAAGAAACATCATAAGATATCACTAATGCACGGAATGTAAACTTGACTACACATGAACTGAATTAGAAAACAGAACACGGTCTCAAATTTAGAAAACCAACTAGTGCTTGCTTATCGGGAAAGGTGCCTTGGGGTGCTGCATAAAACCAGAGACTGAAATTAGCACAGATAACATTCCATAAGCCAAATATGTAATAGACAAGACCTACTCCTTGCTCAACGAAATGCACTCAACACCACATATTCAACGCCTAGGAATATACCTGACTAGGAAGAATCTTAAAACCCATGGATATATATGTCTCCGTAAGAGAATCAAGCGTGTGTACAGCGGCCGAAACACAGCAGTGAAAATCTGATAAATCCCATTATCAAAATAAATTTCGAAAACAAAACACAAAGACAGTGAAATAGAGAGCAATTCTTAAATAATTCACTCAGGGCATGTGATGCAACTGGGATTGACCACATCTACACCCACAGCTGGTTGAGACATAAGGCTGGACACTTCAGGCTGATAGCATTGGTGAGTTTCGGTGAGCAAATGCAGACCCTTTGAAGTCATACTGCATGGTACCCATTCCATGGGTCCCAACTCTCCAGGTTCAAGGGATTCTTCCTCCAGCTAAAACATGCATGGGAAACCCAGAGTATCCTCCACCGTGTGATTGGGAAACGATTTAAAATGCATCTCAGTTTTCGTATCCTGGTCCTCGGGTTCACCATTCCAGATGCTTTACTAACACTCTCCCTGCTTGGAGAGTCAGTGCCTTTAACCTCCTGTTTGGCACAGCTTGCAATTTCTGTGCAAGATGAACAGGAATAGGGAGAACCAATGAGAGACTAGCTGTAGGTGTCTGCACGGGCAAATGTAATGCTCATTGCCCACCAGGAAGAGGAATTAAACAAAGGCTCCGTGTGCCCTGCTGAAAACAGATTAGGGCCTGAAGCAATCCTGCGGTTTTGTGCCCAGCTCACAAGAAAGCGAGTTGAAGAAAGGAGCTCAGGGGCACTGTAATTCACAAACCTGTAGAGTTATAAATGACAGCTATCCTCCAAAAATATATTGAAGTAAGCCTGCGAAGGGGACTTGAAAGCGGGGCAGAATTTCAGGAAAACGATTGCAGGGGGTAGACTGGAATTGCCCTGAAAGCATAGGAAAAGAGGCACAACGTCGACAATGATGCACTTGGCCAAAAAGGGCGTATGCGTTTTTTCCTGAATGTATTCAGGAAAAAACGCATACGAACTTTTTGGCCAACCAAGCAAGCCTGTAAAGGAAATCTGCACTACAATGAAGTCTCACTGCCCCGCGGGCAAAAGAGCCATCTGAAAAAAGTGTAAAATCCAGAAAGATAGGACAGGATATGGAGAACAGGGAGCCTTGTTATGCTGATTGGCAGGATGTAAATTGCCAACAGCCACCCTGGAGAAGTGTATGGTGTTTCCTGAAACACGTAAGAAATAAAGCAACACAGCCTATGGCAATTGCACTTATGGTCCTATTCCTTAGGGAAATTAAAATCAAAAACAGAGAGCCACCCCAAAGTTTGGGACGGCTGTGTTCCCAAGAAGCTCGTCTACAGTACCAGGTAAATATCCCAGAAAGCAAAAAATGGATAAAGAAGTTGTGGCACGTACGTACAATGCAATATCACTCAGCAATGAAATCTGTGTCATCAGGCCCGTAGCGGCATAGTGAGTGGATGCAGGTACGGTGATTCTACGTGAACTACGTCACACAGAAAAAGAAACATCATAAGATATCACTAATACACGGAATGAAAACTTGACTACACAAGAACTGAATTACAAAACAGAACAGGGTCTCAAATTTAGAAAACCAACTAGTGCTTGCTTATGGGGAAAGGTGCCTTGGGTTGCTGCATAAAAGCAGAGACTGAAATTAGCACAGATAACTTTCCATAAGCCAAATATGTAATAGACAAGACCTACTCCTTGCTCAACGAAATGGAACCAACACCACATATTCAACGCCTAGGAATATACCTGACTAGGAAGAATCTAAAAACCCATGGATATATATGTCTCCGTAAGAGAATCAAGCGTGTGTACAGCGGCCAAAACGCAGCAGTGAAAATCCGATAAATCCCATTATCAAAATAAATTTCGAAAACAAAACACAAAGACAGTGAAATAGAGAGCAATTCTTAAATAATTCACTCAGGGCATGTGATGCAACCGGGATTGACCACATCTACACCCAGAGCTGGTTGAGACATAAGGCTGGACACTTCAGGCTGATAGCATTGGTGAGTTTCGGTGAGCAAATGCAGACCCTTTGAAGTCATACTGCATGGTACCCATTCCATGGGTCCCAACTCTCCAGGTTCAAGGGATTCTTCCTCCAGCTAAAACATGCATGGGAATCCCACAGTATCGTCCACCGTGTGATTGGGAAACGATTTAAAATGCATCTCAGTTTTCGTATCCTGGTCCTCGGGTTCACCATTCCAGATGCTTTACTAACACTCTCCCCGCTTGGAGAGTCAGTGCGTTTAACCTCCTGTTTGGCACAGCTTGCAATTTCTGTGCAAGATGAACAGGAATAGGGAGAACCAATGAGAGACTAGCTGTAGGTGTCTGCACGGGCAAATGTAACGCTCATTGCCCACCAGGAAGAGGAATTAAACAAAGGCTCAGCGTGCCCTGCTGAAAACAGATTAGGGCCTGAAGCAATCCTGCGGTTTTGTGCCCAGCTCACAAGAAAGCGAGTTGAAGAAAGGAGCTCAGGGGGACTGTAATTCACAAACCTGCAGAGTTATAAATGACAATTATCCTCCAAAAATATATTGAAGTAAGCCGGCGAAGGGGACTTGAAAGCGGGGCAGAATTTCAGGAAAACAATTGCAGGGGGTAGACTGGAATTGCCCTGAAAGCATAGGAAAAGAGGCAGAACGTCGACAATGATGCACTTGGCCAAAAAGGTCGTATGCGTTTTTTCCTGAATATATTCAGGAAAAAACGCATACGAACTTTTTGGCCAACCAAGCAAGCCTGTAAAGGAAATCTGCACTACAATGAAGTCTCACTGCCCCCCGGGCAAAAGGGCCATCTGAAAAAAGTGTAAAATCCAGAAAGATAGGACAGGATATGGAGAACAGGGAGCCTTGTTATGCTGATTGGCAGGATGTAAATTGCCAACAGCCACCCTGGAGAAGTGTATGGTGTTTCCTGAAACACGTAAGAAATAAAGCAACACAGCCTATGGCAATTGCACTTATGGTCCTATTCCTTAGGGAAATTAAAATCAAAAACAGAGAGCCACCCCAAAGTTTGGGACGGCTGTGTTCCCAAGAAGCTCGTCTACAGTACCAGGTAAATATCCCAGAAAGCAAAAAATGGATAAAGAAGTTGTGGCACGTACGTGCAATGCAGTATCACTCAGCAATGAAATCTGTGTCATCAGGCCCGTAGCGGCATAGTGAGTGGATGAAGGTACGGTGATTCTACGTGAACTACGTCACACAGAAAAAGAAACATCATAAGATATCACTAATGCACGGAATGTAAACTTGACTACACATGAACTGAATTACAAAACAGAACAGGGTCTCAAATTTAGAAAACCAACTAGTGCTTGCTTATGGGGAAAGGTGCCTTGGGGAGCTGCATAAAACCAGAGACTGAAATTAGCACAGATAACATTCCATAAGCCAAATATGTAATAGACAAGACCTACTCCTTGCTCAACGAAATGCACTCAACACCACATATTCAACGCCTAGGAATATACCTGACTAGGAAGAATCTTAAAACCCATGGATATATATGTCTCCGTAAGAAAATCAAGCGTGTGTACAGCGGCCAAAACGCAGCAGTGAAAATCTGATAAATCCCATTATCAAAATAAATTTCGAAACAAAACACAAAGACAGTGAAATAGAGAGCAATTCTTAAATAATTCACTCAGGGAATGTGATGCAACCGGGATTGACCACATCTACACCCAGAGCTGGTTGACACATAAGGCTGGACACTTCAGGCTGATAGCATTGGTGAGTTTCGGTGAGCAAATTCAGACCCTTTGAAGTCATACTGCATGGTACCTATTCCATGGGTCCCAACTCTTCAGGTTCAAGGGATTCTTCCTCCAGCTAAAACATGCATGGGAAACCCACAGTATGGTCCACCGTGTGATTGGGAAATGATTTACAATGCATCTCAGTTTTCGTATCCTGGTCCTCGGGTTCACCATTCCAGATGCTTTACTAACACTCTCCCTGCTTGGAGAGTCAGTGCCTTTAACCTCCTGTTTGGCACAGCTTGCAATTTCTGTGCAAGATGAACAGGAATAGGGAGAACCAATGAGAGACTAGCTGTAGGTGTCTGCACGGGCAAATGTAACGCTCATTGCCCACCAGGAAGAGGAATTAACCAAAGGCTCAGCATGCCCTGCCGGAAACATATTAGGGCCTGAAGCAATCCTGCGGTTTTGTGCCCAGCTCACAAGAAAGCGAGTTGAAGAAAGGAGCTCAGGGGCACTGTAATTCACAAACCTGCAGAGTTATAAATGACAGCTATCCTCCAAAAATATATTGAAGTAAGCCTGCGAAGGGGACTTGAAAGCGGGGCAGAATTTCAGGAAAACGATTGCAGGGGGTAGACTGGAATTGCCCTGAAAGCATAGGAAAAGAGGCAGAACGTCGACAATGATGCACTTGGCCAAAAAGGGCGTATGCGTTTTTTCCTGAATATATTCAGGAAAAAACGCATACGAACTTTTTGGCCAACCAAGCAAGCCTGTAAAGGAAATCTGCACTACAATGAAGTCTCACTGCCCCCCGGGCAAAAGGGCCATCTGAAAAAAGTGTAAAATCCAGAAAGATAGGACAGGATATGGAGAACAGGGAGCCTTGTTATGCTGATTGGCAGGATGTAAATTGCCAACAGCCACCCTGGAGAAGTGTATGGTGTTTCCTGAAACACGTAAGAAATAAAGCAACACAGCCTATGGCAATTGCACTTATGGTCCTATTCCTTAGGGAAATTAAAATCAAAAACAGAGAGCCACCCCAAAGTTTGGGACGGCTGTGTTCCCAAGAAGCTCGTCTACAGTACCAGGTAAATATCCCAGAAAGCAAAAAATGGATAAAGAAGTTGTGGCACGTACGTGCAATGCAGTATCACTCAGCAATGAAATGTGTGTCATCAGGCCCGTAGCGGCATAGTGAGTGGATGAAGGTACGGTGATTCTACGTGAACTACGTCACACAGAAAAAGAAACATCATAAGATATCACTAATGCACGGAATGTAAACTTGACTACACATGAACTGAATTACAAAACAGAACAGGGTCTCAAATTTAGAAAACCAACTAGTGCTTGCTTATGGGGAAACGTGCCTTGGGGAGCTGCATAAAACCAGAGACTGAAATTAGCACAGATAACATTCCATAAGCCAAATATGTAATAGACAAGACCTACTCCTTGCTCAACGAAATGCACTCAACACCACATATTCAACGCCTAGGAATATACCTGACTAGGAAGAATCTTAAAACCCATGGATATATATGTCTCCGTAAGAAAATCAAGCGTGTGTACAGCGGCCAAAACGCAGCAGTGAAAATCTGATAAATCCCATTATCAAAATAAATTTCGAAACAAAACACAAAGACAGTGAAATAGAGAGCAATTCTTAAATAATTCACTCAGGGAATGTGATGCAACCGGGATTGACCACATCTACACCCAGAGCTGGTTGACACATAAGGCTGGACACTTCAGGCTGATAGCATTGGTGAGTTTCGGTGAGCAAATTCAGACCCTTTGAAGTCATACTGCATGGTACCTATTCCATGGGTCCCAACTCTTCAGGTTCAAGGGATTCTACCTCCAGCTAAAACATGCATGGGAAACCCACAGTATGGTCCACCGTGTGATTGGGAAATGATTTACAATGCATCTCAGTTTTCGTATCCTGGTCCTCGGGTTCACCATTCCAGATGCTTTACTAACACTCTCCCTGCTTGGAGAGTCAGTGCCTTTAACCTCCTGTTTGGCACAGCTTGCAATTTCTGTGCAAGATGAACAGGAATAGGGAGAACCAATGAGAGACTAGCTGTAGGTGTCTGCACGGGCAAATGTAACGCTCATTGCCCACCAGGAAGAGGAATTAACCAAAGGCTCAGCATGCCCTGCCGGAAACATATTAGGGCCTGAAGCAATCCTGCGGTTTTGTGCCCAGCTCACAAGAAAGCGAGTTGAAGAAAGGAGCTCAGGGGCACTGTAATTCACAAACCTGCAGAGTTATAAATGACAGCTATCCTCCAAAAATATATTGAAGTAAGCCTGCGAAGGGGACTTGAAAGCGGGGCAGAATTTCAGGAAAACGATTGCAGGGGGTAGACTGGAATTGCCCTGAAAGCATAGGAAAAGAGGCAGAACGTCGATAATGATGCACTTGGCCAAAAAGGGCGTATGCATTTTTTCCTGAATGTATTCAGGAAAAAACGCATACGCCCTTTCTGGCCAACCAAGCAAGCCTGTAAAGGAAATCTGCACTACACTGAAGTCTCACTCCCCCCCGGGCAAAAGGGCCATCTGAAAAAAGTGTAAAATCCAGAAAGATAGGACAGGATATGGAGAACAGGGAGCCTTGTTATGCTGATTGGCAGGATGTAAATTGCCAACAGCCACCCTGGAGAAGTGTATGGTGTTTCCTGAAACACGTAAGAAATAAAGCAACACAGCCTATGGCAATTGCACTTACGGTCCTATTCCTTAGGGAAATTAAAATCAAAAACAGAGAGCCACCCCAAAGTTTGGGACGGCTGTGTTCCCAAGAAGCTCGTCTACAGTACCAGGTAAATATCCCAGAAAGCAAAAAATGGATAAAGAAGTTGTGGCACGTAAGTGCAATGCAGTATCACTCAGCAATGAAATCTGTGTCATCAGGCCCGTAGCGGCATAGTGAGTGGATGCAGGTACGGTGATTCTACGTGAACTACGTCACACAGAAAAAGAAACATCATAAGATATCACTAATACACGGAATGTAAACTTGACTACACATGAACTGAATTACAAAACAGAACAGGGTCTCAAATTTAGAAAACCAACTAGTGCTTGCTTATGGGGAAAGGTGCCATGGGGTGCTGCATAAAACCAGAGACTGAAATTAGCACAGATAACATTCCATAAGCCAAATATGTAATAGACAAGACCTACTCCTTGCTCAACGAAATGGACTCAACACCACATATTCAACGCCTAGGAATATACCTGACTAGGAAGAATCTTAAAACCCATGGATATATATGTCTCCGTAAGAGAATAAAGCGTGTGCACAGCGGCCGAAACGCAGCAGTAAAAATCCGATAAATCCCATTATGAAAATAAATTTCGAAAACAAAACACAAAGACAGTGAAATAGAGAGCAATTCTTAAATAATTCACTCAGCGCATGTGATGCAACCGAGATGGACCACATCTACACCCAGAGCTGGTTGACACATAAGGCTGGACACTTCAGGCTGATAGCATTGGTGAGTTTCGGTGAGCAAATGCAGACCCTTTGAAGTCATACTGCATGGTACCTATTCCATGGGTCCCAACTCTTCAGGTTCAAGGGATTCTTCCTCCAGTTAAAACATGCATGGGAAACCCAGAGTATCGTCCACCGTGTGATTGGGAAACGATTTAAAATGCATCTCAGTTTTCGTATCCTGGACCTCGGGTTCACCATTCCAGATGCTTTACTAACACTCTCCCTGCTTGGAGAGTCAGTGCCTTTAACCTCCTGTTTGGCACAGCTTGCAATTTCTGTGCAAGATGAACAGGAATAGGGAGAACCAATGAGAGACTAGCTGTAGGTGTCTGCACGGGCAAACGTAACGCACATTTCCCACCAGGAAGAGGAATTAACCAAAGGCTCAGCATGCCCTGCCGGAAACAGATTAGGGCCTGAAGCAATCCTGCGGTTTTGTGCCCAGCTCACAAGAAAGCGAGTTGAAGAAAGGAGCTCAGGGGCACTGTAATTCACAAACCTGCAGAGTTATAAATGACAGCTATCCTCCAAAAATATATTGATGTAAGCCTGCGAAGGGGACTTGAAAGCGGGGCAGAATTTCAGGAAAACGATTGCAGGGGGTAGACTGGAATTGCCCTGAAAGCATAGGAAAAGAGGCAGAACGTCGACAATGATGCACTTGGCCAAAAAGGGCGTATGCGTTTTTTCCTGAATATATTCAGGAAAAAACACATACGCCCTTTTTGGCCAACCAAGCAAGCCTGTAAAGGAAATCTGCACCACAATGAAGTCTCACTGCCCCCCCGGCAAAAGGGCCATCTGAAAAAAGTGTAAAATCCAGAAATGTAGGACAGGATATGGAGAACAGGGAGCCTTGTTATGCTGATTGGCAGGATGTAAATTGCCAGCAGCCACCATGGAGAAGTGTATGGTGTTTCCTGAAACACGTAACAAACAAAGCAACACAGCCTATGGCACTTCCACTTATGGTCCTATAGCTTACGGAAATTAAAATCAAAAACAGACAGCCACCCCAATATTTGGGACGGCTGTGTTCACAAGAAGCTCGTCTACAGTATCAGGTAAATATCCCAGAAAGCAAAAATTGGATAAAGAAGTTGTGGCACGTACGTACAATGCAATATCACTAAGCAATGAAATCTGTGTCATCAGGCCCGTAGCGGCATAGTAAGTGGATGCAGGTACGGTGATTCTACATGAACTACGTCACACAGAAAAAGAAATATCATAAGATATCACTAATACACGGAATGTAAACTTGACTACACATGAACTGAATTACAAAACAGAACAGGGTCTCAAATTTAGAAAACCAACTAGTGCTTGCTTATGGGGAAAGGTGCCTTGGGGTGCTGCATAAAACCAGAGACTGAAATTAGCACAGATAACATTCCATAAGCCAAATATGTAATAGAAAAGACCTACTCCTTGCTCAACGAAATGCACTCAACACCACATATTCAACGCCTAGGAATATACCTGACTAGGAAGAATCTTAAAACCCATGGATATATATGTCTCTGTAAGAGAATCAAGCGTTTGTACAGCGGCCGAAACGCAGCAGTGAAAATCCGATAAATCCCATTATCAAAATAAATTTCGAAAACAAAACACAAAGACAGTGAAATCGAGAGCAATGCTTAACTAATTCACTCAGGGAATGTGATGCAACCGGGATTGACCACATCTACACCCAGAGCTGGTTGAGACATAAGGCTGGACACTTCAGGCTGATAGCATTGGTGAGTTTCGGTGAGCAAATGCAGACCCTTTGAAGTCATACTGCATGGTACCTATTCCATGGGTCCCAACTCTCCAGGTTCAAGGCATTCTTCCTCCAGCTAAAACATGCATGGGAAACCCAGAGTATCGTCCACCGTGTGATTGGGAAACGATTTAAAATGCATCTAAGTATTCGTATCCTGGTCCTCGGGTTCACCATTCCAGATGCTTTACTAACACTCTCCCCGCTTGGAGAGTCAGTGCCTTTAACCTCCTGTTTGGCACAGCTTGCAATTTCTATGCAAGATGAACAGGAATAGGGAGAACCAATGAGAGACTAGCTGTAGGTGTCTGCACGGGCAAATGTAATGCTCATTGCCCACCAGGAAGAGGAATTAAACAAAGGCTCCGTGTGCCCTGCTGAAAACAGATTAGGGCCTGAAGCAATCCTGCGGTTTTGTGCCCAGCTCACAAGAAAGCGAGTTGAAGAAAGGAGCTCAGGGGCACTGTAATTCACAAACCTGTAGAGTTATAAATGACAGCTATCCTCCAAAAATATATTGAAGTAAGCCTGCGAAGGGGACTTGAAAGCGGGGCAGAATTTCAGGAAAACGATTACAGGCGTAGACAGGAATTGCCCTGAAAGCATAGGAAAAGAGGCAGAACGTCGACAATGATGCACTTGGCCAAAAAGGGCATATGCGTTTTTTCCTGAATATATTCAGGAAAAAACGCATACGCCCTTTTTGGCCAACCAAGCAAGCCTGTAAAGGAAATCTGCACCACAATGAAGTCTCACTGCCCCCCGGGCAAAAGGGCCATCTGAAAAAAGTGTAAAATCCAGAAAGGTAGGACAGGATATGGAGAACAGGGAGCCTTGTTATGCTGATTGGCAGGATGTAAATTGCCAACAACCACCCTGGAGAAGTGTATGGTGTTTCCTGAAACACGTAAGAAATAAATAACACAGCCTATGGCAATTGCACTTATGGTCCTATTCCTTAGGGAAATTAAAATCAAAAACAGAGAGCCACCCCAAAGTTTGGGACGGCTGTGTTCCCAAGAAGCTCGTCTACAGTACCAGGTAAATATCCCAGAAAGCAAAAAATGGATAAAGAAGTTGTGGCACGTACGTGCAATGCAATATCACTCAGCAATGAAATCTGTGTCATCAGGCCCGTAGCGGCATAGTGAGTGGATGCAGGTACGGTGATTCTACGTGAACTACGTCACACAGAAAAAGAAACATCATAAGATATCATTAATACACGGAATGTAAACTTGACTACACATGAACTGAATTACAAAACAGAACAGGGTCTCAAATTTAGAAAACCAACTAGTGCTTGCTTATGGGGAAAGGTGCCTTGGGTGCTGCATAAAACCAGAGACTGAAATTAGCACAGATAACATTCCATAAGCCAAATATGTAATAGACAATACCTACTCCTTGCTCAACGAAATGGACTCAACACCACATATTCAACGCCTAGGAATATACCTGACTAGGAAGAATCTTAAAACCCATGGATATATATGTCTCCGTAAGAGAATCAAGCGTGTGTACAGCGGCCGAAACGCAGCAGTGAAAATCCAATAAATCCCATTATCAAAATAAATTTCGAAAACAAAACACAAAGACAGTGAAATAGAGAGCAATTCTTAACTAATTCACTCAGGGCATGTGATGCAACCGGGATTTACCACATCTACACCCAGAGCTGGTTGAGACATAAGGCTGGACACTTCAGGCTGATAGCATTGGTGAGTTTCGGTGAGCAAATGCAGACCCTTTGAAGTCATACTGCATGGTACCTATTCCATGGGTCCCAACTCTTCAGGTTCAAGGGATTCTTCCGCCAGCTAAAACATGCATGGGAACCCCACAGTATGGTCCACCGTGTGATTGGGAAACGATTTAAAATGCATCTCAGTTTTCGTATCCTGGTCCTCGGGTTCACCATTCCAGATGCTTTACTAACACTCTCCCTGCTTGGAGAGTCACTGCCTTTAACCTCCTGTTTGGCACAGCTTGCAATTTCTGTGCAAGATGAACAGGAATAGGGAGAACCAATGAGAGACTAGCTGTAGGTGTCTGCACGGGCAAATGTAACGCTCATTGCCCACCAGGAAGAGGAATTAAACAAAGGCTCAGCGTGCCCTGCTGAAAACAGATTAGGGCCTGAAGCAATCCTTCGGTTTTGTGCCCAGCTCACAAGAAAGCGAGTTGAAGAAAGGAGCTCAGGGGCACAGTAATTCACAAACCTGCAGAGTTATAAATGACAGCTATCCTCCAAAAATATATATAAGTAAGCCTGCGAAGGGGACTTGAAAGCGGGGCAGAATTTCAGGAAAACGATTGCAGGGGGTAGACAGGAATTGCCCTGAAAGCATAGGAAAAGAGGCACATCGTCGACAATGATGCACTTGGCCAAAAAGGGCGTATGGTTTTTTCCTGAATATATTCAGGAAAAAACGCATACGCCCTTTTTGGCCAACCAAGCAAGCCTGTAAAGGAAATCTGCACTACAATGAAGTCTCACTGCCCCCCGGGCAAAAGGGCCATCTGAAAAAAGTGTAAAATCCAGAAAGTTAGGACAGGATATGGAGAACAGGGAGCCTTGTTATGCTGATTGGCAGGATGTAAATTGCCAGCAGCCACCCTGGAGAAGTGTATGGTGTTTCCTGAAACACATAAGAAACAAAGCAACACAGCCTATGGCACTTCCACTTATGGTCCTATAGCTTACGGAAATTAAAATCAAAAACAGACAGCCACCCCAATATTTGGGATGGCTGTGTTCACAAGAAGCTCGTCTACAGTATCAGGTAAATATCCCAGAAAGCAAAAAATGGATAAAGAAGTTGTGGCACGTACGTACAATGCAATATCACTCAGCAATGAAATCTGTGTCATCAGGCCCGTAGCGGCATAGTGAGTGGATGCAGGTACGGTGATTCTACGTGAACTACGTCACACAGCAAAAGAAACATCATAAGATATCACTAATACACGGAATGTAAACTTGACTACACATGAACTGAATTACAAAACAGAACAGGGTCTCAAATTTAGAAAACCAACTAGTGCTTGCTTATGGGGAAAGGTGCGTTGGGGTGCTGCATAAAACCAGAGACTGAAATTAGCACAGATAACTTTCCATAAGCCAAATATGTAAGAGACAAGACCTACTCCTTGCTCAACGAAATGGACCCAAAACCACATATTCAACGCCTAGGAATATACCTGACTAGGAAGAATCTTAAAACCCATGGATATATATGTCTCCATAAGAGAATCAAGCGTGTGTACAGCGGCCGAAACGCAGCAGTGAAAATCCGATAAATCCCATTATCAAAATAAATTTCGAAAACAAAACACAAAGACAGTGAAATAGAGAGCAATTCTTAAATAATTCACTCAGGGCATGTGATGCAACCGGGATTGACCACATCTACACCCAGAGCTGGTTGAGACATAAGGCTGGACACTTCAGGCTGATAGCACTGGTGAGTTTCGGTGAGCAAATGCAGACCCTTTGAAGTCATACTGCATGGTACCCATTCCATGGGTCCCAACTCTCCAGGTTCAAGGCATTCTTCCTCCAGCTAAAACATGCATGGGAAACCCAGAGTATCGTCCACCGTGTGATTGGGAAACGATTTAAAATGCATCTCAGTTTTCGTATCCTGGTCCTCGGGTTCACCATTCCAGATGCTTTACTAACACTCTCCCCGCTTGGAGAGTCAGTGCCTTTAACCTCCTGTTTGGCACAGCTTGCAATTTCTATGCAAGATGAACAGGAATAGGGAGAACCAATGAGAGACTAGCTGTAGGTGTCTGCACGGGCAAATGTAATGCTCATTGCCCACCAGGAAGAGGAATTAAACAAAGGCTCCGTGTGCCCTGCTGAAAACAGATTAGGGCCTGAAGCAATCCTGCGGTTTTGTGCCCAGCTCACAAGAAAGCGAGTTGAAGAAAGGAGCTCAGGGGCACTGTAATTCACAAACCTGCAGAGTTATAAATGACAGCTATCCTCCAAAAATATATTGAAGTAAGCCTGCGAAGGGGACTTGAAAGCGGGGCAGAATTTCAGGAAAACGATTACAGGCGTAGACAGGAATTGCCCTGAAAGCATAGGAAAAGAGGCAGAACGTCGACAATGATGCACTTGGCCAAAAAGGGCGCATGCGTTTTTTCCTGAATATATTCAGGAAAAAACGCATACGCCCTTTTTGGCCAACCAAGCAAGCCTGTAAAGGAAATCTGCACCACAATGAAGTCTCACTGCCCCCCGGGCAAAAGGGCCATCTGAAAAAAGTGTAAAATCCAGAAAGGTAGGACAGGATATGGAGAACAGGGAGCCTTGTTATGCTGATTGGCAGGATGTAAATTGCCAACAACCACCCTGGAGAAGTGTATGGTGTTTCCTGAAACACGTAAGAAATAAATAACACAGCCTATGGCAATTGCACTTATGGTCCTATTCCTTAGGGAAATTAAAATCAAAAACAGAGAGCCACCCCAAAGTTTGGGACGGCTGTGTTCCCAAGAAGCTCGTCTACAGTACCAGGTAAATATCCCAGAAAGCAAAAAATGGATAAAGAAGTTGTGGCACGTACGTGCAATGCAATATCACTCAGCAATGAAATCTGTGTCATCAGGCCCGTAGCGGCATAGTGAGTGGATGCAGGTACGGTGATTCTACGTGAACTACGTCACACAGAAAAAGAAACATCATAAGATATCATTAATACACGGAATGTAAACTTGACTACACATGAACTGAATTACAAAACAGAACAGGGTCTCAAATTTAGAAAACCAACTAGTGCTTGCTTATGGGGAAAGGTGCCTTGGGGTGCTGCATAAAACCAGAGACTGAAATTAGCACAGATAACATTCCATAAGCCATATATGTAATAGACAATACCTACTCCTTGCTCAACGAAATGGACTCAACACCACATATTCAACGCCTAGGAATATACCTGACTAGGAAGAATCTTAAAACCCATGGATATATATGTCTCCGTAAGAGAATCAAGCGTGTGTACAGCGGCCGAAACGCAGCAGTGAAAATCCAATAAATCCCATTATCAAAATAAATTTTGAAAACAAAACACAAAGACAGTGAAATAGAGAGCAATTCTTAACTAATTCACTCAGGGCATGTGATGCAACCGGGATTTACCACATCTACACCCAGAGCTGGTTGAGACATAAGGCTGGACACTTCAGGCTGATAGCATTGGTGAGTTTCGGTGAGCAAATGCAGACCCTTTGAAGTCATACTGCATGGTACCTATTCCATGGGTCCCAACTCTTCAGGTTCAAGGGATTCTTCCTCCAGCTAAAACATGCATGGGAACCCCACAGTATGGTCCACCGTGTGATTGGGAAACGATTTAAAATGCATCTCAGTTTTCGTATCCTGGTCCTCGGGTTCACCATTCCAGATGCTTTACTAACACTCTCCCCGCTTGGAGAGTCACTGCCTTTAACCTCCTGTTTGGCACAGCTTGCAATTTCTGTGCAAGATGAACAGGAATAGGGAGAACCAATGAGAGACTAGCTGTAGGTGTCTGCACGGGCAAATGTAACGCTCATTGCCCACCAGGAAGAGGAATTAAACAAAGGCTCAGCGTGCCCTGCTGAAAACAGATTAGGGCCTGAAGCAATCCTGCGGTTTTGTGCCCAGCTCACAAGAAAGCGAGTTGAAGAAAGGAGCTCAGGGGCACTGTAATTCACAAACCTGCAGAGTTATAAATGACAGCTATCCTCCAAAAATATATTGAAGTAAGCCTGCGAAGGGGACTTGAAAGCGGGGCAGAATTTCAGGAAAACGATTGCAGGGGGTAGACTGGAATTGCCCTGAAAGCATAGGAAAAGAGGCAGAACGTCGACAATGATGCACTTGGCCAAAAAGGGCGTATGCGTTTTTTCCTGAATATATTCAGGAAAAAACGCATACGCCCTTTTTGGCCAACCAAGCAAGCCTGTAAAGGAAATCTGCACTACAATGAAGTCTCACTGCCCCCCGGGCAAAAGGGCCATCTGAAAAAAGTGTAAAATCCAGAAAGGTAGGACAGGATATGGAGAACAGGGAGCCTTGTTATGCTGATTGGCAGGATGTAAATTGCCAGCAGCCACCCTGGAGAAGTGTATGGTGTTTCCTGAAACACGTAAGAAACAAAGCAACACAGCCTATGGCACTTCCACTTATGGTCCTATAGCTTACGGAAATTAAAATCAAAAACAGACAGCCACCCCAATATTTGGGATGGCTGTGTTCACAAGAAGCTCGTCTACAGTATCAGGTAAATATCCCAGAAAGCAAAAAATGGATAAAGAATTTGTGGCACGTACGTACAATGCAATATCACTCAGCAATGAAATCTGTGTCATCAGGCCCGTAGCGGCATAGTGAGTGGATGCAGGTACGGTGATTCTACGTGAACTACGTCACACAGAAAAAGAAACATCATAAGATATCCCTAATACACGGAATGTAAACTTGACTACACATGAACTGAATTACAAAACAGAACAGGGTCTCAAATTTAGAAAACCAACTAGTGCTTGCTTATGGGGAAAGGTGCGTTGGGGTGCTGCATAAAACCAGAGACTGAAATTAGCACAGATAACTTTCCATAAGCCAAATATGTAATAGACAAGACCTACTCCTTGCTCAACGAAATGGACCCAAAAAAACATATTCAATGCCTAGGAATATACCTGACTAGGAAGAATCTTAAAACCCATGGATATATATGTCTCCATAAGAGAATCAAGCGTGTGTACAGCGGCCGAAATGCAGCAGTGAAAATCCGATAAATCCCATTATCAAAATAAATTTCGAAAACAAAACACAAAGACAGTGAAATAGAGAGCAATTCTTAAATAATTCACTCAGGGCATGTGATGCAACCGGGATTGACCACATCTACACCCAGAGCTGGTTGAGACATAAGGCTGGACACTTCAGGCTGATAGCATTGGTGAGTTTCGGTGAGCAAATGCAGACCCTTTGAAGTCATACTGCATGGTACCCATTCCATGGGTCCCAACTCTCCAGGTTCAAGGGATTCTTCCTCCAGCTAAAACATGCATGGGAAACCCAGAGTATCGTCCACCGTGTGATTGGGAAACGATTTAAAAGGCATCTCAGTTTTCGTATCCTGGTCCTCGGGTTCACCATTCCAGATGCTTTACTAACACTCTCCCCGCTTAGAGAGTCAGTGCCTTTAACCTCCTCTTTGGCACAGCTTGCAATTTCTGTGCAAGATGAACAGGAATAAGGAGAACCAATGAGAGACTAGCTGTAGGTGTCTGCACGGGCAAATGTAACACTCATTGCCCACCAGGAAGAGGAATTAACCAAAGGCTCAGCATGCCCTGCCGGAAACAGAGTAGGGCCTGAAGCAATCCTGCGGTTTTGTGCCCAGCTCACAAGAAAGCGAGTTGAAGAAAGGAGCTCAGGGGCACTGTACTTCACAAACCTGCAGAGTTATAAATGACAGCTATCTTCCAAAAGTATATTGAAGTAAGCCTGCGTAGGGGACTTGAAAGCGGGGCAGAATTTCAGGAAAACGATTGCAGGGGGTAGACTGGAATTGCCCTGAAAGCATAGGAAAAGAGGCAGAACGTCGAAAATGATGCACTTGGCCAAAAAGGGCGTATGCGTTTTATCCTGAATATATTCAGGAAAAAACGCATACGCCCTTTTTGGCCAACCAAGCAAGCCTGTAAAGGAAATCTGCACTACAATGAAGTCTCACTGCCTCCCGGGCAAGAGCGCCATCTGAAAAAAGTGTAAAATCCAGAAAGATAGGACAGGATATGGAGAACAGGGAGCCTTGTTATGCTGATTGGCAGGATGTAAATTGCCAACAGCCACCCTGGAGAAATGTATGGTGTTTCCTGAAACACGTAAGAAATAAAGCAACACAGCCTATGGCAATTGCACTTATGGTCCTATTCCTTAGGGAAATTAAAATCAAAAACAGACAGCCACCCCAATATTTGGGACGGCTGTGTTCCCAAGAAGCTCGTCTACAGTACCAGGTAAATATCCCAGAAAGCAAAAAATGGATAAAGAAGTTGTGGCACGTACGTGCAATGCAATATCACTCAGCAATGAAATCTGTGTCATCAGGCCCGTAGCGGCATAGTGAGTGGATGCAGGTACTTTGATTCTACGTGAACTACGTCACACAGAAAAAGAAACATCATAAGATATCACTAACGCACGGAATGTAAACTTGCCTACACATGAACTGAATTACAAAACAGAACAGGGTCCCAAATTTAGAAAACCAACTAGTGCTTGCTTATGGGGAAAGGTGCCTTGGGGTGCTGCATAAAACCAGAGACTGAAATTAGCACAGATAACTTTCCATAAGCCAAATATGTAATAGACAAGACCTACTACTTGCTCAACGAAATGGACCCAACACCACATATTTAATGCCAGGAATATACCTGACTAGGAAGAATCTTAAAACCCATGGATATATATGTCTCCGTAAGAGAATCAAGCGTGTATACAGTGGGCGAAACGCAGCAGTGAAAATCCGATAAATCCCATTATCAAAATAAATTTCGAAAACAAAACACAAAGACAGTGAAATAGAGAGCAATTCTTAACTAATTCACTCAGGGCATGTGATGCAACCGGGATTTACCACATCTACACCCAGAGCTGGTTGAGACATAAGGCTGGACACTTCAGGCTGATAGCATTGGTGAGTTTCGGTGAGCAAATGCAGACCCTTTGAAGTCATACTGCATGGTACCTATTCCATGGGTCCCAACTCTTCAGGTTCAAGGGATTCTTCCTCCAGCTAAAACATGCATGGGAAACCCACAGAATGGTCCACCGTGTGATTGGGAAACGATTTAAAATGCATCTCAGTTTTCGTATCCTGGTCCTCGGGTTCACCATTCCAGATGCTTTACTAACACTCTCCCGGCTTGGAGAGTCAGTGCCTTTAACCTCCTGTTTGGCACAGCTTGCAATTTCTGTGCAAGATGAACAGGAATAGGGAAAACCAATGAGAGACTAGCTGTAGGTGTCTGCACGGGCAAATGTAACGCTCATTTCCCACCAGGAAGAGGAATTAACCAAAGGCTCAGCATGCCCTGCCAGAAACAGATTAGGGCCTGAAGCAATCCTGCGGTTTTGTGCCCAGCTCACAAGAAAGCGAGTTGAAGAAAGGAGCTCAGGTGCACTGTAATTCACAAACCTGCAGAGTTATAAATGACAGCTATCCTCCAAAAATATATTGAAGTAAGCCTGCGAAGGGGACTTGAAAGCGGGGCAGAATTTCAGGAAAACGATTGCAGGGGGTAGACTGGAATTGCCCTGAAAGCATAGGAAAAGAGGCAGAACGTCGACAATGATGCACTTGGCCAAAAAGTGCATATGCGTTTTTTCCTGAATGTATTCAGGAAAAAATGCATACGCACTTTTTGGCCAACCAAGCAAGCCTGTAAAGGAAATCTGCACTACAATGTAGTCTCACTGCCCCCCGGGCAAAAGGGCCATCTGAAAAAAGTGTAAAATCCAGAAAGGTAGGACAGGATATGGAAAACAGGGAGCCTTGTTATGCTGATTGGCAGGATGTAAATTGCCAACAGCCACCCTGGAGAATTGTATGGTGTTTCCTGAAACACGTAAGAAATAAAGCAACACAGCCTATGGCAATTGCACTTATGGTCCTATTACTTAGGGAAATTAAAATCAAAAACAGAGAGCCACCCCAAAGTTTGGGACGGCTGTGTTCCCAAGAAGCTCGTCTAGAGTACCAGGTAAATATCCCAGAAAGCAAAAAATGGATAAAGAAGTTGTGGCACGTACGTGCAATGCAGTATCACTCAGCAATGAAATCTGTGTCATCAGGCCCGTAGCGGCATAGTGAGTGGATGCAGGTACTGTGATTCTACGTGAACTACGTCACACAGAAAAAGAAACATCATAAGATATCACTAACGCACGGAATGTAAACTTGACTACACATGAACTGAATTACAAAACAGAACAGGGTCTCAAATTTAGAAAACCAACTAGTGCTTGCTTATGGGGAAAGGTGCCTTGGGGTGCTGCATAAAACCAGAGACTGAAATTAGCACAGATAACATTCCATAAGCCAAATATGTAATAGACAAGACCTACTCCTTGCTCTACGAAATGGACTCAACACCACATATTCAACGCCTAGGAATATAACTGACTAGTAAGAATATTAAAACCCATGGATATATATGTCTCCGTAAGAGAATCAAGCGTGTGTACAGCGGCCGAAACGCAGCAGTGAAAATCCGATAAATGCCATTATCAAAATAAATTTCGAAAACAAAACACAAAGACAGTGAAATAGAGAGCAATTCTTAAATAATTCACTCAGGGCATGTGATGCAACCGGGATTTACCACATCTACACCCACAGCTGGTTGAGACATAAGGCTGGACACTTCAGGCTGATAGCATTGGTGAGTTTCGCTGAGCAAATGCAGACCCTTTGAAGTCATACTGCATGGTACCCATTCCATGGGTCCCAACTCTCCAGGTTCAAGTGATTCTTCCTCCAGCTAAAACATGCATGGGAAACCCAGAGTATCATCCACCGTGTGATTGGGAAACGATTTAAAATGCATCTCAGTTTTCGTATCCTGGTTCTCGGGTTCACCATTCCAGATGCTTTACTAAAACTCTCCCCGCTTGGAGAGTCAGTGCCTTTAACCTCCTGTTTGGCACAGCTTGCAATTTCTGTGCAAGATGAACAGGAATAGGGAGAACCAATGAGGGACTAGCTGTAGGTGTATGCACGGGCAAATGTAACACTCATTGCCCACCAGGAAGAGGAATTAAACAAAGGCTCAGCGTGCCCTGCCGGAAACAGATTAGGGCCTGAAGCAATCCTGCGGTTTTGTGCCCAGCTCATAAGAAAGCCAGTTGAAGAAAGGAGCTCAGGGGCACTGTAATTCACAAACCTGCAGAGTTATAAATGACAGCTATCCTCCAAAAATATATTGAAGTAAGCCTGCGAAGGGGACTTGAAAGCAGGGCAGAATTACAGGAAAACGATTGCAGGGGGTAGACTGGAATTGCCCTGAAAGCATACGAAAAGAGGCACAACGTCGACATTGATGCACTTGGCCAAAAAGGGCCTATGCGTTTTTTCCTGAATATATTCAGGAAAAAACGCATAGGCACTTTTTGGCCAACCAAGCAAGCCTGTAAAGGAAATCTGCACTACAATGAAGTCTCACTGCCCCCCGGGCAAAAGGGCCATCTGAAAAAAAGTGTAAAATCCAGAAAGATAGGACAGGATATGGAGAACAGGGAGCCTTGTTATGCTGATTGGCAGGATGTAAATTGCCAGCAGCCACCCTGGAGAAGTGTATGGTGTTTCCTGAAACACGTAAGAAACAAAGCAACACAGCCTATGGCACTTCCACTTATGGTCCTATAGCTTACGGAAATTAAAATCAAAAACAGACAGCCACCCCAATATTTGGGACGGCTGTGTTCACAAGAAGCTCGTCTACAGTATCAGGTAAATATCCCAGAAAGCAAAAAATGGATAAAGAAGTTGTGGCACGTACGTACAATGCAAATCACTCAGCAATGAAATCTGTGTCATCAGGCCCGTAGCGGCATAGTGAGTGGATGCAGGTACGGTGATTCTACGTGAACTACGTCACACAGAAAAAGAAACATCATAAGATATCACTAATAAACGGAATGTAAACTTGACTACACATGAACTGAATTACAAAAAAGAACAGGGTCTCAAATTTAGAAAACCAACTAGTGCTTGCTTATGGGGAAAGGTGCCTTGGGGTGCTGCATAAAACCAGAGACTGAAATTAGCACAGATAACTTTCCATAAGCCAAATAGGTAATAGACAAGACCTACTCCTTGCTCAACGAAATGGACCCAACACCACATATTCAACGCCTAGGAATATACCTGACTAGGAAGAATCTTAAAACCCATGGATATATATGTCTCCGTAAGAGAATCAAGCGTGTGTACAGCGGCCGAAACGCAGCAGTGAAAATCCGATAAATCCCATTATCAAAATAAATTTCGAAAACAAAACACAAAGACAGTGAAATAGAGAGCAATTCTTAAATAATTCACTCAGGGCATGTGATGCAACCGGGATTGACCACATCTACACCCAGAGCTGGTTGAGACATAAGGCTGGACACTTCAGGCTGATAGCATTGGTGAGTTTCGGTGAGCAAATGCAGACCCTTTGAAGTCATACTGCATGGTACCCATTCCATGGGTCCCAACTCTCCAGGTTCAAGGCATTCTTCCTCCAGCTAAAACATGCATGGGAAACCCAGAGTATCGTCCACCGTGTGATTAGGAAAGATTTAAAATGCATCTCAGTTTTCGTTTCCTGGTCCTCGGGTTCACCATTCCAGATGCTTTACTAACACTCTCCCCGCTTGGAGAGTCAGTGCCTTTAACCTCCTGTTTCGCACAGCTTGCAATTTCTGTGCAAGATGAACAGGAATAGGGAGAACCAATGAGAGACTAGCTGTAGGTGTCTGCACGGGCAAATGTAACGCTCATTGCCCACCAGGAAGAGGAATTAAACAAAGGCTCAGTGTGCCCTGCTGGAAACAGATTAGGGCCTGAAGCAATCCTGCGGTTTTGTGCCCAGCTCACAAGAAAGCGAGTTGAAGAAAGGAGCTCAGGGGCACTGTACTTCACAAACCTGCAGAGTTATAAATGACAGCTATCCTCCAAGAATATATTGAAGTAAGCCTGCGAAGGGGACTTGAAAGCGAGGCTGAGTTTCAGGAAAACGATTGCAGGGGGTAGACTGGAATTGCCCTAAAAGCATAGGAAAAGAGGCACAACGTCGACAATGATGCACTTGGCCAAAAAGGGCGTATGCGTTTTTTCCTGAATATATTCAGGAAAAAACGCATACGCCCTTTTTGGCCAACCAAGCAAGCCTGTAAAGGAAATCTGCACTACAATGAAATCTCACTGCCCCCCCGCGCAAAAGGGCCATCTGAAAAAAGTGTAAAATCCAGAAAGGTACGACAGGATATGGAGAAAAGGGAGCCTTGTTATGCTGATTGGCAGGATGTAAATTGCCAGCAGCCACCCTGGAGAAGTGTATGGTGTTTCCTGAAACACGTAAGAAACAAAGCAACACAGCCTATGGCACTTCCACTTATGGTCCTATAGCTTACGGAAATTAAAATCAAAAACAGACAGCCACCCCAATATTTGGGACGGCTGTGTTCACAAGAAGCTCGTCTACAGTATCAGGTAAATATCCCAGAAAGCAAAAAATGGATAAAGAAGTTGTGGCACGTACGTGCAATGCAATATCACTCAGCAATGAAATCTGTGTCATCAGGCCCGTAGCGGTATAGTGAGTGGATGCAGGTACGGTGATTCTACGTGAAGTACGTCACACAGAAAAAGAAACATCATAAGATATCACTAATACACGGAATGTAAACTTGACTACACATGAACTGAATTACAAAACAGAACAGGGTCTCAAATTTAGAAAACCAACTAGTGCTTGCTTATGGGGAAAGGTGCGTTGGGGTGCTGCATAAAACCAGAGACTGAAATTAGCACAGATAACATTCCATAAGCCAAATATGTAATAGACAAGACCTACTCCTTGCTCAACGAAATGGACTAAACACCACATATTCAACGCCTAGGAATATAGCTGACTAGGAAGAATCTTAAAACCCATGGATATATATGTCTCCGTAAGAGAATCAAGCATGTGTACAGCGGCGGAAATGCAGCAGTGAAAATCCGATAAATCCCATTATCAAAATAAATTTCAAAAACAAAACACAAAGACAGTGAAATAGAGAGCAATTCTTAAATAATTCACTCAGGGCATGTGATGCAACCGGGATTGACCACATCTACACCCAGAGCTGGTTGAGACATAAGGCTGGACACTTCAGGCTGATAGCATTGGTGAGTTTCGGTGAGCAAATGCAGACCCTTTGAAGTCATACTGCATGGCACCCATTCCATGGGTCCCAACTCTCCAGGTTCAAGGGATTCTTCCTCCAGCTAAAACATGCATGGGAAACCCAGAGTATCGTCCACCGTGTGATTGGGAAACGATTTAAAATGCATCTCAGTTTTCGTTTCCTGGTCCTCGGGTTCACCATTCCAGATGCTTTACTAACACTCTCCCCTCTTGGAGAGTCAGTGCCTTTAACCTCCTGTTTGGCACAGCTTGCCATTTCTGTGCAAGATGAACAGGAATAGGGAGAACCAATGAGAGACTAGCTGTAGGTGTCTGCACGGGCAAATGTAACGCTCATTGCCCACCAGGAAGAGGAATTAAACAAAGGCTCAGTGTGCCCTGCTGGAAACAGATTAGGGCCTGAAGCAATCCTGCGGTTTTGTGCCCAGCTCACAAGAAAGCGAGTTGAAGAAAGGAGCTCAGGGGCACTGTACTTCACAAACCTGCAGAGTTATAAATGACAGCTATCCTCCAAAAATATATTGAAGTAAGCCTGCGAAGGGGACTTGAAAGCGGGGCTGAATTTCAGGAAAACGATTGCAGGGGGTAGACTGGAATTGCCCTGAAAGCATAGGAAAAGAGGCACATCGTCGACAATGATGCACTGGGCCAAAAAGGGCGTATGCGTTTTTTCCTGAATATATTCAGGAAAAAACGCATACGCCCTTTTTGGCCAACCAAGCAAGCCTGTAAAGGAAAACTGCACTACAATGAAATCTCACTGCCCCCCCGGGCAAAAGGGCCATCTGAAAAAAGTGTAAAATCCAGAAAGGTAGGACAGGATATGGAGAACAGGGAGCCTTGTTATGCTGATTGGCAGGATGTAAATTGCCAGCAGCCACCCTGGAGAAGTGTATGGTGTTTCCTGAAACACGTAAGAAACAAAGCAACACAGCCTATGGCACTTCCACTTATGGTCCTATAGCTTACGGAAATTAAAATCAAAAACAGACAGCCACCCCAATATTTGGGACGGCTGTGTTCACAAGAAGCTCGTCTACAGTATCAGGTAAATATCCCACAAAGCAAAAAATGGATAAAGAAGTTGTGGCACGTACGTGCAATGCAATATCACTCAGCAATGAAACCTGTGTCATCAGGCCCGTAGCGGCATAGTCAGTGGATGCAGGTACGGTGATTCTACGTGAACTACGTCACACAGAAAAAGAAATATCATAAGATATCACTAATACACGGAATGTAAACTTGACTACACATGAACTGAATTACAAAACAGAACAGGGTCTCAAATTTAGAAAACCAACTAGTGCTTGCTTATGGGTAAAGGTGCCTTGGGGTGCTGCATAAAACCAGAGACTGAAATTAGCACAGATAACATTCCATAAGCCAAATATGTAATAGACAAGACCTACTCCTTGCTCAACGAAATGGACTCAACACCACATATTCAACGCCTAGGAATATACCTGACTAGGAAGAATCTTAAAACCCATGGATATATATGTCTCCGTAAGAGAATCAAGCGTGTGTACAGCGGCGGAAATGCAGCAGTGAAAATCCGATAAATCCGATTATCAAAATAAATTTCGAAAACAAAACACAAAGACAGTGAAATAGAGAGCAATTCTTAAATAATTCACTCAGGGCATGTGATGCAACCGGGATTGAACACATCTACACCCAGAGCTGGTTGAGACATAAGGCTGGACACTTCAGGCTGATAGCATTGGTGAGTTTCGGTGAGCAAATGCAGACCCTTTGCAGTCATACTGCATGGTACCCATTCCATGGGTCCCTACTCTCCAGGTTCAAGGCATTCTTCCTCCAGCTAAAACATGCATGGGAAACCCAGAGTATCGTCCACCGTGTGATTGGGAAACGATTTAAAATGCATCTCAGTTTTCGTTTCCTGGTCCTCGGGTTCACCATTCCAGATGCTTTACTAACACTCTCCCCGCTTGGAGAGTCAGTGCCTTTAACCTCCTGTTTCGCACAGCTTGCAATTTCTGTGCAAGATGAACAGGAATAGGGAGAACCAATGAGAGACTAGCTGTAGGTGTCTGCCCGGGCAAATGTAACGCTCATTGCCCACCAGGAAGAGGAATTAAACAAAGGCTCAGTGTGCCCTGCTGGAAACAGATTAGGGCCTGAAGCAATCCTGCGGTTTTGTGCCCAGCTCACAAGAAAGCGAGTTGAAGAAAGGAGTTCAGGGGCACTGTACTTCACAAACCTGCAGAGTTATAAATGACAGCTATCCTCCAAAAATATATTGAAGTAAGCCTGCGAAGGGGACTTGAAAGCGGGGCTGAATTTCAGGAAAACGATTGCAGGGGGTAGACTGGAATTGCCCTGAAAGCATAGGAAAAGAGGCACATCGTCGACAATGACGCACTTGGCCAAAAAGGGCGTATGCGTTTTTTCCTGAATATATTCAGGAAAAAACGCATACGCCCTTTTTGGCCAACCAAGCAAGCCTGTAAAGGAAATCTGCACTACAATGAAATCTCACTGCCCCCCCCGGGCAAAAGGGCCATCTGAAAAAAGTGTAAAATCCAGAAAGGTAGCACAGGATACGGAGAAGAGAGAACCTTGTTATGCTAATTGTGAGGATGTAAATTGCCAGCAGCCACCCTGGAGAAGTGTATGGTGTTTCCTGAAACACGTAAGAAACAAAGCAAAACAGCCTATGGCACTTCCACTTATGGTCCTATAGCTTACGGAAATTAAAATCAAAAACAGACAGCCACCCCAATATTTGGGACGGCAGTGTTCACAAGAAGCTCGTCTACAGTATCAGGTAAATATCCCAGAAAGCAAAAAATGGATAAAGAAGTTGTGGCACGTACGTACAATGCAATATCACTCAGCAATGAAATCTGTGTCATCAGGCCCGTAGCGGCATAGTGAGTGGATGCAGGTACGGTGATTCTACGTGAATTACGTCACACAGAAAAAGAAACATCATAAGATATCACTAATACACGGAATGTAAACTTGACTACACATGAACTGAATTACAAAACAGAACAGGGTCTCAAATTTAGAAAACCAATTAGTGCTTGCTTATGGGGAAAGGTGCGTTGGGGTGCTGCATAAAACCAGAGACTGAAATTAGCACAGATAACTTTCCATAAGCCAAATATGTAATAGACAAGACCTACTCCTTGCTCAACGAAATGGACCCAACACCACATATTCAACGCCTAGGAATATACCTGACTAGGAAGAATCTTAAAACCCATGGATATATATGTCTCCGTAAGAGAATCAAGCGTGTGTACAGCGGCCGAAACGCAGCAGTGAAAATCCAATAAATCCCATTATCAAAATAAATTTCGAAAACAAAACACAAAGACAGTGAAATAGAGAGCAATTCTTAAATAATTCACTCAGGGCATGTGATGCAACCGGGATTGACCACATCTACACCCAGAGCTGGTTGAGACATAAGGCTGGACACTTCAGGCTGATAGCATTGGTGAGTTTCGGTGAGCAAATGCAGACCCTTTGAAGTCATACTGCATGGTACCCATTCCATGGGTCCCAACTGTCCAGGTTCAAGGGATTCTTCCTCCAGCTAAAACATGCATGGGAAACCCAGAGTATCGTCCACCGTGTGATTGGGAAACGATTTAAAATGCATCTCAGTTTTCGTATCCTGGTCCTCGGGTTCACCATTCCAGATGCTTTACTATCACTCTCCCCGCTTGGAGAGTCAGTGCCTTTAACCTCCTGTTTGGCACAGCTTGCCATTTCTGTGCAAGATGAACAGGAATAGGGAGAACCAATGAGAGACTAGCTGTAGGTGTCTGCACGGGCAAATGTAATGCTCATTGCCCACCAGGAAGAGGAATTAAACAAAGGCTCAGTGTGCCCTGCTGGAAACAGATTAGGGCCTGAAGCAATCCTGCAGTTTTGTGCCCAGCTCACAAGAAAGCGAGTTGAAGAAAGGAGCTCAGGGGCACTGTACTTCACAAACCTGCAGAGTTATAAATGACAGCTATCCTCCAAAAATATATTGAAGTAAGCCTGCGAAGGGGACTTGAAAGCGGGGCTGAATTTCAGGAAAACGATTGCAGGGGGTAGACTAGAATTGCCCTGAAAGCATAGGAAAAGAGGCAGAACGTCGACAATGATGCACTTGGCCAAAAAGGGCGTATGCGTTTTTTCCTGAATATATTCAGGAAAAAACGCATACGCCCTTTTTGGCCAACCAAGCAAGCCTGTAAAGGAAATCTGCACTACAATGAAATCTCACTGCCCCCCCCGGGCAAAAGGGCCATCTGAAAAAAGTGTAAAATCCAGAAAGGTAGGACAGGATATTGAGAACAGGGAGCCTTGTTATGCTAATTGGCAGGATGTAAATTGCCAGCAGCCACCCTGGAGAAGTGTATGGTGTTTCCTGAAACACGTAAGAAACAAAGCAAAACAGCCTATGGCACTTCCACTTATGGTCCTATAGCTTACGGAAATTAAAATCAAAAACAGACAGCCACCCCAATATTTGGGACGGCTGTGTTCACAAATAGCTCGTCTACAGTATCAGGTAAATATCCCAGAAAGCAAAAAATGGATAAAGAAGTTGTGGCACGTACGTACAATGCAATATCACTCAGCAATGAAATCTGTGTCATCAGGCCCGTAGCGGCATAGTGAGTGGATGCAGGTACGGTGATTCTACGTGAACTACGTCACACAGAAAAAGAAACATCATAAGATATCACTAATACACGGAATGTAAACTTGACTACACATGAACTGAATTACAAAAAAGAACAGGGTCTCAAATTTAGAAAACCAACTAGTGCTTGCTTATGGGGAAAGGTGCGTTGGGGTGCTGCATAAAACCAAAGACTGAAATTAGCACAGATAACTTTCCATAAGCCAAATAGGTAATAGACAAGACCTACTCCTTGCTCATCGAAATGGACCCAACACCACATATTCAACGCCTAGGAATATACCTGACTAGGAAGAATCTTAAAACCCATGGATATATATGTCTCCGTAAGAGAATCAAGCGTGTGTACAGCGGCCGAAACGCAGCAGTGAAAATCCGATAAATCCCATTATCAAAATAAATTTCGAAAACAAAACACAAAGACAGTGAAATAGAGAGCAATTCTTAAATAATTCACTCAGGGCATGTGATGCAACCGGGATTGACCACATCTACACCCAGAGCTGGTTGAGACATAAGGCTGGACACTTCAGGCTGATAGCACTGGTGAGTTTCGGTGAGCAAATGCAGACCCTTTGAAGTCATACTGCATGGTACCCATTCCATGGGTCCCAACTCTCCAGGTTCAAGGCATTCTTCCTCCAGCTAAAACATGCATGGGAAACCCAGAGTATCGTCCACCGTGTGATTGGGAAACGATTTAAAATGCATCTCAGTTTTCGTACCCTGGTCCTCGGGTTCACCATTCCAGATGGTTTACTAACACTCTCCCCGCTTGGAGAGTCAGTGCCTTTAACCTCCTGTTTGGCACAGCTTGCCATTTCTGTGCAAGATGAACAGGAATAGGGAGAACCAATGAGAGACTAGCTGTAGGTGTCTGCACGGGCAAATGTAACGCTCATTGCCCACCAGGAAGAGGAATTAAACAAAGGCTCAGTGTGCCCTGCTGGAAACAGATTAGGGCCTGAAGCAATCCTGCGGTTTTCTGTCCAGCTCACAAGAAAGCGAGTTGAAGAAAGGAGCTCAGGGGCACTGTACTTCACAAACCTGCAGAGTTATAAATGACAGCTATCCTCCAAAAATATATTGAAGTAAGCCTGCGAAGGGGACTTGAAAGCGGGGCTGAATTTCAGGAAAACGATTGCAGGGGTAGACTGGATTTGCCCTGAAAGCATAGGAAAAGAGGCACAACGTCGACAATGATGCACTTGGCCAAAAAGGGCATATGCGTTTTTTCCTGAATATATTCAGGAAAAAACGCATACGCCCTTTTTGGCCAACCAAGCAAGCCTGTAAAGGAAATCTGCACTACAATGAAGTCTCACTGCCCCCCGGGCAAAAGGGCCATCTGAAAAAAGTGTAAAATCCAGAAAGGTAGGACAGGATATGGAGAACAGGGAGCCTTGTTATGCAGATTGGCAGGATGTAAGTTGCCAGCAGCCACCCTGGAGAAGAGTATGGTGTTTCCTGAAACACATAAGAAACAAAGCAACACAGCCTATGGCACTTCCACTTATGGTCCTATAGCTTACGGAAATTAAAATCAAAAACAGACAGCCACCCCAATATTTGGGACGGCTGTGTTCACAAGAAGCTCGTCTACAGTATCAGGTAAATATCCCAGAAAGCAAAAAATGGATAAAGAAATTGTGGCACGTACGTACAATGCAATATCACTCAGCAATGAAATCTGTGTCATCAGGCCCGTAGCGGCATAGTGAGTGGATGCAGGTACGGTGATTCTACGTGAACTACGTCACACAGAAAAAGAAACATCATAAGATATCACTAATACACGGAATGTAAACTTGACTACACATAAACTGAATTACAAAACAGAACAGGGTCTCAAATTTAGAAAACCAACTAGTGCTTGCTTATGGGGAAAGGTGCCTTGGGGTGCTGCATAAAACCAGAGACTGAAATTAGCACAGATAACTTTCCATAAGCCAAATATGTAATAGACAAGACCTACTCCTTGCTCAACGAAATGGACCCAACACCACATATTCAACGCCTAGGAATATACCTGACTAGGAAGAATCTTAAAACCCATGGATATATATGTCTCCGTAAGAGAATCAAGCATGTGTACAGCGGTGGAAATGCAGCAGTGAAAATCCGATAAATCCCATTATCAAAATAAATTTCGAAAACAAAACACAAAGACAGTGAAATAGAGAGCAATTCTTAAATAATTCCCTCAGGGCATGTGATGCAACCGGGATTGACCACATCTACACCCAGAGCTGGTTGAGACATAAGGCTGGACACTTCAGGCTGATAGCACTGGTGAGTTTCGGTGAGCAAATGCAGACCCTTTGAAGTCATACTGCATGGTACCCATTCCATGGGTCCCAACTCTCCAGGTTCAAGGCATTCTTCCTCCAGCTAAAACATGCATGGGAAACCCAGAGTATCGTCCACCGTGTGATTGGGAAACGATTTAAAATGCATCTCAATTTTCGTTTCCTGGTCCTCGGGTTCACCATTCCAGATGCTTTACTAACACTCTCCCCGCTTGGAGAGTCAGTGCCTTTAACCTCCTGTTTGGCACAGCTTGCCATTTCTGTGCAAGATGAACAGGAATAGGGAGAACCAATGAGAGACTAGCTGTAGGTGTCTGCACGGGCAAATGTAACGCTCATTGCCCACCAGGAAGAGGACTTAAACAAAGGCTCAGTGTGCCCTGCTGGAAACAGATTAGGGCCTGAAGCAATCCTGCGGTTTTGTGCCCAGCTCACAAGAAAGCGAGTTGAAGAAAGGAGCTCAGGGGCACTGTACTTCACAAACCTGCAGAGTTATAAATGACAGCTATCCTCCAAAAATATATTGAAGTAAGCCTGCGAAGGGGACTTGAAAGCGGGGCTGAATTTCAGGAAAACGATTGCAGGGGGTAGACTGGAATTGCCCTGAAAGCAT
This sequence comes from Phocoena phocoena, assembly GCF_963924675.1. Taxonomy (NCBI): domain Eukaryota; kingdom Metazoa; phylum Chordata; class Mammalia; order Artiodactyla; family Phocoenidae; genus Phocoena; species Phocoena phocoena. The sequence continues at coordinate 865,227 of NW_027077566.1, read as the reverse complement.
AGGAAAAGAGGCACAACGTCGACAATGATGCACTTGGCCAAAAAGGGCGTATGCGTTTTTTCCTGAATATATTCAGGAAAAAACGCATACGCCCTTTTTGGCCAACCAAGCAAGCCTGTAAAGGAAATCTGCACTACAATGAAATCTCACTGCCTCCCCGGGCAAAAGGGCCATCTGAAAAAAGTGTAAAATCCAGAAAGGTAGGACAGGATATGGAGAACAGGGAGCCTTGTTATGCTGATTGGCAGGATGTAAATTGCCAGCAGCCACCCTGGAGAAGTGTATGGTGTTTCCTGAAACACGTAAGAAACAAAGCAACACAGCCTTTGGCACTTCCACTTATGGTCCTATAGCTTACGGAAAATAAAATCAAAAACAGGCAGCCACCCCAATATTTGGGACGGCTGTGTTCACAAGAAGCTCGTCTACAGTATCAGGTAAATATCCCAGAAAGCAAAAAATGGATAAAGAAGTTGTGGCACGTACGTGCAATGCAATATCACTCAGCAATGAAATCTGTGTCATCAGGCCCGTAGCGGCATAGTAAGTGGATGCAGGTACGGTGATTCTACGTGAACTACGTCACACAGAAAAAGAAACATCATAAGATATCACTAATACACGGAATGTAAACTTGACTACACATGAACTGAATTACAAAACAGAACAGGGTCTCAAATTTAGAAAACCAACTAGTGCTTGCTTATGGGGAAAGGTGCGTTGGGGTGCTGCATAAAACCAGAGACTGAAATTAGCACAGATAACATTCCATAAGCCAAATATGTAATAGACAAGACCTACTCCTTGCTCAACGAAATGGACTCAACACCACATATTCAACGCCTAGGAATATACCTGACTAGGAAGAATCTTAAAACCCATGGATATATATGTCTCCGGAAGAGAATCAAGCATGTGTACAGCGGTGGAAATGCAGCAGTGAAAATCCGATAAATGCCATTATCAAAATAAATTTCGAAAACAAAACACAAAGACAGTGAAATAGAGAGCAATTCTTAAATAATTCACTCAGGGCATGTGATGCAACCGGGATTGACCACATCTACACCCAGAGCTGGTTGAGACATAAGGCTGGACACTTCAGGCTGATAGCACTGGTGAGTTTCGGTGAGCAAATGCAGACCCTTTGAAGTCATACTGCATGGTACCCATTCCATGGGTCCCAACTCTCCAGGTTCAAGGCATTCTTCCTCCAGCTAAAACATGCATGGGAAACCCAGAGTATCGTCCACCGTGTGATTGGGAAACGATTTAAAATGCATCTCAGTTTTCGTATCCTGGTCCTCGGGTTCACCATTCCAGATGCTTTACTAACACTCTCCCCGCTTGGAGAGTCAGTGCCTTTAACCTCCTGTTTGGCACAGCTTGCCATTTCTGTGCAAGATGAACAGGAATAGGGAGAACCAATGAGAGACTAGCTGTAGGTGTCTGCACGGGCAAATGTAACGCTCATTGCCCACCAGGAAGAGGAATTAAACAAAGGCTCAGTGTGCCCTGCTGGAAACAGATTAGGGCCTGAAGCAATCTTGCGGTTTTGTGCCCAGCTCACAAGAAAGCGAGTTGAAGAAAGGAGCTCAGGGGCACTGTACTTCACAAACCTGCAGAGTTATAAATGACAGCTATCCTCCAAAAATATATTGAAGTAAGCCTGCGAAGGGGACTTGAAAGCGGGGCTGAATTTCAGGAAAACGATTGCAGGGGGTAGACTGGAATTGCCCTGAAAGCATAGGAAAAGAGGCACAACGTCGACAATGATGCACTTGGCCAAAAAGTGCGTATGCTTTTTTTCCTGAATATATTCAGGAAAAAACGCATACGCCATTTTTGGCCAACCAAGCAAGCCTGTAAAGGAAATCTGCACTACAATGAAATCTCACTGCCCCTCCGGGCAAAAGGGCCATCTGAAAAAAGTGTAAAATCCAGAAAGGTAGGACAGGATATGGAGAACAGGGAGCCTTGTTATGCTGATTGGCAGGATGTAAATTGCCAGCAGTCACCCTGGAGAAGTGTATGGTGTTTCCTGAAACACGTAAGAAACAAAGCAACACAGCCTATGGCACTTCCACTTATGGTCCTATAGCTTACGGAAATTAAAATCAAAAACAGACAGCCACCCCAATATTTGGGACGGCTGTGTTCACAAGAAGCTCGTCTACAGTATCAGGTAAATATCCCAGAAAGCAAAAAATGGATAAAGAAGTTGTGGCACGTACGTACAATGCAATATCACTCAGCAATGAAATCTGTGTCATCAGGCCCGTAGCGGCATAGTGAGTGGATGCAGGTACGGTGATTCTACGTGAACTACGTCACACAGAAAAAGAAACATCATAAGATATCACTAATACACGGAATGTAAACTTGACTACACATGAACTGAATTACAAAAAAGAACAGGGTCTCAAATTTAGAAAACCGACCTGTGCTTGCCTATGGGGAAAGGTCCCTTGGGGTGCTGCATAAAACCAGAGACTGAAATTAGCACAGATAACTTTCCATAAGCCAAATATGTAATAGACAAGACCTACTCTTTGCTCAACGAAATGGACCCAACACCACATATTCAACGCCTAGGAATATACCTGACTAGGAAGAATCTTAAAACACATGGATATATATGTCTCCATAAGAGAATCAAGCGTGTGTACAGCGGCCGAAACGCAGGAGTGAAAATCCGATAAATCCCATTATCAAAATAAATTTCGAAAACAAAACACAAAGACAGTGAAATAGAGAGCAATTCTTAAATAATTCACTCAGGGCAAGTGATGCAACCGGGATTTACCACATCTACACCCAGAGCTGGTTGAGACATAAGGCTGGACACTTCAGGCTGATAGCATTGGTGAGTTTCGGTGAGCAAATGCAGACCCTTTGAAGTCATACTGCATGGTACCCATTCCATGGGTCCCAACTCTCCAGGTTCAAGGGATTCTTCCTCCAGCTAAAACATGCATGGGATACCCAGAGTATCGTCCACCGTGTGATTGGGAAATGATTTAAAATGCATCTCAGTTTTCGTTTCCTTGTCCTCGGGTTCACAATTCCAGATGCTTTACTAACACTCTCCCCGCTTGGAGAGTCAGTGCCTTTAACCTCCTGTTTCGCACAGCTTGCAATTTCTGTGCAAGATGAACAGGAATAGGGAGAACCAATGAGAGACTAGCTGTAGGTGTCTGCACGGGCAAATGTAACGCTCATTGCCCACCAGGAAGAGGAATTAAACAAAGGCTCAGTGTGCCCTGCTGGAAACAGATTAGGGCCTGAAGCAATCCTGCGGTTTTGTGCCCAGCTCACAAGAAAGCGAGTTGAAGAAAGGAGCTCAGGGGCACTGTACTTCACAAACCTGCAGAGTTATAAATGACAGCTATCCTCCAAAAATATATTGAAGTAAGCCTGCGAAGGGGACTTGAAAGCGCGGCTGAATTTCAGGAAAACGATTGCAGGGGGTAGACTGGAATTGCCCTGAAAGCATAGGAAAAGAGGCACAACATCGACAATGATGCACTTGGCCAAAAAGGGCGTATGCGTTTTTTCCTGAATATATTCAGGAAAAAACGCATACGCCCTTTTTGGCCAACCAAGCAAGCCTGTAAAGGAAATCTGCACTACAATGAAATCTCACTGCCCCCCCGGGCAAAAGGGACATCTGAAAAAAGTGTAAAATCCAGAAAGGTAGGACAGGATATGGAGAACAGGGAGCCTTGTTATGCTGATTGGCAGGATGTAAATTGCCAGCAGCCACCCTGGAGAAGTGTATGGTGTTTCCTGAAACACGTAAGAAACAAAGCAACACAGCCTATGGCACTTCCACTTATGGTCCTATAGCTTATGGAAATTAAAATCAAAAACAGACAGCCACCCCAATATTTGGGACGGCTGTGTTCACAAGAAGCTCGTCTACAGTATCAGGTAAATATCCCAGAAAGCAAAAAATGGATAAAGAAGTTGTGGCACGTACGTACAATGCAATATCACTCAGCAATGAAATCTGTGTCATCAGGCCCGTAGCGGCATAGTGAGTGGATGCAGGTACGGTAATTCTACGAGAACTACATCACACAGAAAAAGAAACATCATAAGATATCACTAACACACGGAATGTAAACTTGACTACACATGAACTGAATTACAAAACAGAACAGGGTCTCAAATTTAGAAAACCAACTAGTGCTTCCTTATGGGGAAAGGTGCCTTGGGGTGCTGCATAAAACCAGAGACTGAAATTAGCACAGATAACTTTCCATAAGCCACATATGTAATAGACAAGACCTACTCCTTGCTCAACGAAATGGACCCAACACCACATATTCAACGCCTAGGAATATACCTGACTAGGAAGAATCTTAAAACCCATGGATATATATGTCTCCGTAAGAGAATCAAGCGTGTGTACAGCGGCCGAAACGCAGCAGTGAAAATCCGATAAATCCCATTATCAACATAAATTTCGAAAACAAAAAACAAAGACAGTGAAATAGAGAGCAATTCTTAAATAATTCACTCAGGTCATGTGATGCAACCGGGATTGACCACATCTACACCCAGAGCTGGTTGAGACATAAGGCAGGACACTTCAGGCTGATAGCACTGGTGAGTTTCGGTGAGCAAATGCAGACCCTTTGAAGTCATACTGCATGGTACCCATTCCATGGGTCCCAACTCTCCAGGTTCAAGGCATTCTTCCTCCAGCTAAAACATGCATGGGAAACCCAGAGTATTGTCCACCATGTGATTGGGAAACGATTTAAAATGCATCTCAGTTTTCGTATCCTGGTCCTCGGGTTCACCATTCCAGATGCTTTACTAACACTCTCCCCGCTTGGAGAGTCACTGCCTTTAACCTCCTGTTTGGCACAGCTTGCCATTTCTGTGCAAGATGAACAGGAATAGGGAGAACCAATGAGAGACTAGCTGTAGGTGTCTGCACGGGCAAATGTAACGCTGATTGCCCACCAGGAAGAGGAATTAAACAAAGGCTCAGTGTGCCCTGCTGGAAACAGATTAGGGCCTGAAGCAATCCTGCGGTTTTGTGCCCAGCTCACAAGAAAGCGAGTTGAAGAAAGGAGCTCAGGGGCACTGTACTTCACAAACCTGCAGAGTTATAAATGACAGCTATCCTCCAAAAATATATTGAAGTAAGCCTGCGAAGGGGACTTGAAAGCGGGGCTGAATTTCAGGAAAACGATTGCAGGGGGTAGACTGGAATTGCCCTGAAAGCATAGGAAAAGAGGCACAACGTCGACAATGATGCACTTGGCCAAAAAGGGCGTATGCGTTTTTTCCTGAATATATTCAGGATATATTCAGAATATATTCAGGAAAAAACGCATACGCCCTTTTTGGCCAACCAAGCAAGGCTGTAAAGGAAATCTGCACTACAATGAAATCTCACTGCCCCCCCGGGCAAAAGGGCCATCTGAAAAAAGTGTAAAATCCAGAAAGGTAGGACAGGATATGGAGAACAGGGAGCCTTGTTATGCTGATTGGCAGGATGTAAATTGCCAGCAGCCACCCTGGAGAAGTGTATGGTGTTTCCTGAAACACGTAAGAAACAAAGCAACACAGCCTATGGCACTTCCACTTATGGTCCTATAGCTTACGGAAATTAAAAGCAAAAACAGACAGCCACCCCAATATTTGGGACGGCTGTGTTCACAGGAAGCTCGTCTACAGTATCAGGTAAATATCCCAGAAAGCAAAAAATGGATAAAGAAGTTGTGGCACGTACGTACAATGCAATATCACTCAGCAATGAAATCTGTGTCATCAGGCCCGTAGCGGCATAGTAAGTGGATGCAGGTACGGTGATTCTACGTGAACTACGTCACACAGAAAAAGAAACATCATAAGATATCACTAATACACGGAATGTAAACTTGACTACACATGAACTGAATTACAAAACAGAACAGGGTCTCAAATTTAGAAAACCAACTAGTGCTTGCTTATGGGGAAAGGTGCCTTGGGGTGCTGCATAAAACCAGAGACTGAAATTAGCACAGATAACTTTCCATAAGCCACATATGTAATAGACAAGACCTACTCCTTGCTCAACGAAATGGACCCAACACCACATATTCAACGCCTAGGAATATACCTGACTAGGAAGAATCTTAAAACCCATGGATATATATGTCTCCGTAAGAGAATCAAGCGTGTGTACAGCGGCCGAAACGCAGCAGTGAAAATCCGATAAATCCCATTATCAACATAAATTTCGAAAACAAAACACAAAGACAGTGAAATAGAGAGCAATCCTTAAATAATTCACTCAGGTCATGTGATGCAACCGGGATTGACCCCATCTACACCCAGAGCTGGTTGAGACATAAGGCTGGACACTTCAGCCTGATAGCACTGGTGAGTTTCGGTGAGCAAATGCAGACCCTTTGAAGTCATACTGCATGGTACCCATTCCATGGGTCCCAACTTTCCAGGTTCAAGGCATTCTTCCTCCAGCTAAAACATGCATGGGAAACCCAGAGTATTGTCCACCATGTGATTGGGAAACGATTTAAAATGCATCTCAGTTTTCGTATCCTGGTCCTCGGGTTCACCATTCCAGATGCTTTACTAACACTCTCCCCGCTTGGAGAGTCACTGCCTCTAACCTCCTGTTTGGCACAGCTTGCCATTTCTGTGCAAGATGAACAGGAATAGGGAGAACCAATGAGAGACTAGCTGTAGGTGTCTGCACGGGCAAATGTAACGCTGATTGCCCACCAGGAAGAGGAATTAAACAAAGGCTCAGTGTGCCCTGCTGGAAACAGATTAGGGCCTGAAGCAATCCTGCGGTTTTGTGCCCAGCTCACAGGAAAGCGAGTTGAAGAAAGGAGCTCAGGGGCACTGTACTTCACAAACCTGCAGAGTTATAAATGACAGCTATCCTCCAAAAATATATTGAAGTAAGCCTGCGAAGGGGACTTGAAAGCGGGGCTGAATTTCAGGAAAACGATTGCAGGGGGTAGACTGGAATTGCCCTGAAAGCATAGGAAAAGAGGCACAACGTCGACAATGATGCACTTGGCCAAAAAGGGCGTATGCGTTTTTTCCTGAATATATTCAGGAAAAAACGCATACGCCCTTTTTGGCCAACCAAGCAAGCCTGTAAAGGAAATCTGCACTACAATGAAATCTCACTGCCCCCCCGGGCAAAAGGGCCATCTGAAAAAAGTGTAAAATCCAGAAAGGTAGGACAGGATATGGAGAACAGGGAGCCTTGTTATGCTGATTGGCAGGATGTAAATTGCCAGCAGCCACCCTGGAGAAGTGTATGGTGTTTCCTGAAACACGTAAGAAACAAAGCAACACAGCCTATGGCACTTCCACTTATGGTCCTATAGCTTACGGAAATTAAAAGCAAAAACAGACAGCCACCCCAATATTTGGGACGGCTGTGTTCACAAGAAGCTCGTCTACAGTATCAGGTAAATATCCCAGAAAGCAAAAAATGGATAAAGAAGTTGTGGCACGTACGTACAATGCAATATCACTCAGCAATGAAATCTGTGTCATCAGGCCCGTAGCGGCATAGTAAGTGGATGCAGGTACGGTGATTCTACGTGAACTACGTCACACAGAAAAAGAAACATCATAAGATATCACTAATACACGGAATGTAAACTTGACTACACATGAACTGAATTACAAAACAGAACAGGGTCTCAAATTTAGAAAACCAACTAGTGCTTGCTTATGGGGAAAGGTGCGTTGGGGTGCTGCATAAAACCAGAGACTGAAATTAGCACAGATAACATTCCATAAGCCAAATATGTAATAGACAAGACCTACTCCTTGCTCAACGAAATGGACTCAACACCACATATTCAACGCCTAGAAATATACAGGACTAGGAAGAATCTTAAAACCCATGGATATATATGTCTCCGTAAGAGAATCAAGCATGTGTACAGCGGTGGAAATGCAGCAATGAAAATCCGATAAATCCCATTATCAAAATAAATTTCGAAAACAAAACACAAAGACAGTGAAATAGAGAGCAATTCTTAAATAATTCACTCAGGGCATTTAATGCAACCGGGATTGACCACATCTACACCCAGAGCTGGTTGAGACATAAGGCTGGACACTTCAGGCTGATAGCACTGGTGAGTTTCGGTGAGCAAATGCAGACCCTTTGAAGTCATACTGCATGGTACCCATTCCATGGGTCCCAACTCTCCAGGTTCAAGGCATTCTTCCTCCAGCTAAAACATGCATGGGAAACCCAGAGTATCGTCCACCGTGTGATTGGGAAACGATTTAAAATGCATCTCAGTTTTCGTATCCTGGTCCTCGGGTTCACCATTCCAGATGCTTTACTAACACTCTCCCCGCTTGGAGTGTCAGTGCCTTTAAACTCCTGTTTGGCACAGCTTGCCATTTCTGTGCAAGATGAACAGGAATAGGGAGAACCAATGAGAGACTAGCTGTAGGTGTCTGCACGGGCAAATGTAACGCTCATTGCCCACCAGGAAGAGGAATTAAACAAAGGCTCAGTGTGCCCTGCTGGAAACAGATTAGGGCCTGAAGCAATCCTGCGGTTTTGTGCCCAGCTCACAAGAAAGCGAGTTGAAGAAAGGAGCTCAGGGGCACTGTACTTCACAAACCTGCAGAGTTATAAATGACAGCTATCCTCCAAAAATATATTGAAGGAAGCCTGCGAAGGGGACTTGAAAGCGGGGCTGAATTTCAGGAAAACGATTGCAGGGGGTAGACTGGAATTGCCCTGAAAGCATAGGAAAAGAGGCACAACGTCGACAATGATGCACTTGGCCAAAAAGGGCATATGCGTTTTTTCCTGAATATATTCAGGAAAAAACGCATACGCCCTTTTTGGCCAACCAAGCAAGCCTGTAAAGGAAATCTGCACTACAATGAAATCTCACTGCCCCCCCCGGGCAAAAGGGCCATCTGAAAAAAGTGTAAAATCCAGAAAGGTAGGACAGGATATGGAGAACAGGGAGCCTTGTTATGCTGATTGGCAGGATGTAAATTGCCAGCAGCCACCCTGGAGAAGTGTATGGTGTTTCCTGAAACACGTAAGAAACAAAGCAACACAGCCTATGGCACTTCCACTTATGGTCCTATAGCTTACGGAAATTAAAATCAAAAACAGACAGCCACCCCAATATTTGGGACGGCTGTGTTCACAAGAAGCTCGTCTACAGTATCAGGTAAATATCCCAGAAAGCAAAAAATGGAAAAAGAAGTTGTGGCACGTACGTGCAGTGCAATATAACTCAGCAATGAAATCTGTGTCATCAGGCCCGTAGCGGCATAGTGACTGGATGCACGTACGGTGATTCTACGTGAACTACGTCACACAGAAAAAGAAACATCATAAGATATCACTAATACACGGAATGTAAACTTGACTACACATGAACTGAATTACAAAACAGAACAGGGTGTGAAATTTAGAAAACCAACTAGTGCTTGCTTATGGGGAAAGGTGCGTTGGGGTGCTGCATAAAACCAGAGACTGAAATTAGCACAGATAACATTCCATAAGCCAAATATGTAATAGACAAGACCTACTCCTTGCTCAACGAAATGGACTCAACACCACATATTCAACGCCTAGGAATATACCTGACTAGGAAGAATCTGAAAACCCATGGATATATATGTCTCCGTAAGAGAATCAAGCGTGTGTACAGCGGCGGAAATGCAGCAGTGAAAATCCGATAAATCCCATTATCAAAATAAATTTCGAAAACAAAACACAAAGACAGTGAATTAGAGAGCAATTCTTAAATAATTCACTCAGGGCATGTGATGCAACCGGGATTGACCACATCTACACCCAGAGCTGGTTGAGACATAAGGCTGGACACTTCAGGCTGATAGCACTGGTGAGTTTCGGTGAGCAAATGCAGACCCTTTGAAGTCATACTGCATGGTACCCATTCCATGGGTCCCAACTCTCCAGGTTCAAGGCATTCTTCCTCCAGCTAAAACATGCATGGGAAACCCAGAGTATCGTCCACCGTGTGATTGGGAAACGATTTCAAATGCATCTCAGTTTTCGTATCCTGGTCCTCGGGTTCACCATTCCAGATGCTTTACTAACACTCTCCCCGCTTGGAGAGTCAGTGCCTTTAACCTCCTGTTTGGCACAGCTTGCCATTTCTGTGCAAGATGAACAGGAATAGGGAGAACCAATGAGGGACTAGCTGTAGGTGTCTGCACGGACAAATGTAACGCTCATTGCCCACCAGGAAGAGGAATTAAACAAAGACTCAGTGTGCCCTGCTGGAAACAGATTAGGGCCTGAAGCAATCCTGCGGTTTTGTGCCCAGCTCACAAGAAAGCGAGTTGAAGAAAGGAGCTCAGGGGCACTGTAATTCACAAACCTGCAGAGTTATAATTGACAGCTATCCTCCAAAAATATATTGAAGTAAGCCTGCGAAGGGGACTTGAAAGCAGAGCAGAATTTCAGGAAAACAATTGCAGGGGGTAGACTGGAATTGCCCTGAAAGCATAGGAAAAGAGGCAGAACGTCGACAATGATGCACTTGGCCAAAAAGGGCATATGCGATTTTTCCTGAATATATTCAGGAAAAATCGCATACGCCCTTTTTGGACAACCAAGCAAGCCTGTAAAGGAAATCTGCACTACAATGAAGTCTCACTGCCCCCCGGGCAAAAGGACCATCTGAAAAAAGTGTAAAATCCAGAAAGGTAGGACAGGATATGGAGAACAGGGAGCCTTGTTATGCTGATTGGCAGGATGTAAATTGCCAGCAGCCACCCTGGAGAAGTGTATGGTGTTTCCTGAAACACGTAAGAAACAAAGCAACACAGCCTATGGCACTTCCACTTATGGTCCTATAGCTTACGGAAATTAAAATCAAAAACAGACAGCCACCCCAATATTTGGGACGGCTGTGTTCACAAGAAGCTCGTCTACAGTATCAGGTAAATATCCCAGAAAGCAAAAAATGGATAAAGAAGTTGTGGCACGTACGTACAATGCAATATCACTCAGCAATGAAATCTGTGTCATCAGGCCCGTAGCGGCATAGTGAGTGGATGCAGGTACGGTGATTCTACGTGAACTACGTCACACAGAAAAAGAAACATCATAAGATATCACTAACACACGGAATGTAAACTTGACTACACATGAACTGAATTACAAAACAGAACAGGGTCTCAAATTTAAAAAACCAACTAGTGCTTGCTTATGGGGAAAGGTGCCTTGGGGTGCTGCATAAAACCAGAGACTGAAATTAGTACAGATAACATTCCATAAGACAAATATGTAATACACAACACCTACTCCTTGCTCAATGAAATGGACTCAACACCACATATTCAACGCCTAGGAATATACCTGACTAGGAAGAATCTTAAAACCCATGGTTATATATGTCTCCGTAAGAGAATCAAGCGTGTGTACAGCGGCCGATACGCAGCAGTGAAAATCCGATAAATCCCATTATCAAAATAAATTTCGAAAACAAAACACAAAGACAGTGAAATAGAGAGCGATTCTTAAATAATTCACTCAGGGCATGTGATGCAACCGGGATTGACCACATCTACACCCAGAGCTGGTTGAGACATAAGGCTGGACACTACAGGCTGATAGCATTTGTGAGTTTCGGTGAGCAAATGCAGACCCTTTGAAGTCCTACTGCATGGTACCTATTCCATGGGTCCCAACTCTTCAGGTTCAAGGGATTCTTCCTCCAGCTAAAACATGCATGGGAAACCCACAGTATGGTCCACCGTGTGATTGGGAAACGATTTAAAATGCATCTCAGTTTTCGTATCCTGGTCCTCGGGTTCACCATTCCAGATGCTTTACTAACACTCTCCCTGCTTGGAGAGTCAGTGCCTTTAACCTCCTGTTTGGCACAGCTTGCAATTTCTGTGCAAGATGAACAGGAATAGGGAGAAACAATGAGAGACTAGCTATAGGTGTCTGCACGGGCAAATGTAACGCTCATCTCCCACCAGGAAGAGGAATTAACCAAAGGCTCAGTGTGCCCTCCCGGAAACAGATTAGGGCCTGAAGCAATCCTGCGGTTTTGTGCCCAGCTCACAAGAAAGCGAGTTGAAGAAAGGAGCTCAGGGGCACTGTAATTCACAAACCTGCAGAGTTATAAATGACAGCTATCCTCCAAAAATATATTGAAGTAAGACTGCGAAGGGGACTTGAAAGCGGGGCAGAATTTCTGGAAAACGATTGCAGGGTGTAGACTGGAATTGCCCTGAAAGCATAGGAAAAGAGGCAGAACGTTGACAATGATGCACTTGGCCAAAAAGGGCGTATGCGTTTTTTCCTGAATATATTCAGGAAAAAACGCATACGCCCTTTTTGGCCAACCAAGCAAGCCTGTAAAGGAAATCTGCACTACAATGAAGTCTCACTGCCCCCCCCCCCCGGGCAAAATGGCCATCTGAAAAAAGTGTAAAATCCAGGAATGTAGGACAGGATATGGAGAACAGGGAGCCTTTTTATGCTGATTGGCAGGATGTAAATTGCCGGCAGCCACCCTGGAGAAGTATATGGTGTTTCCTGAAACACGTAAGAAACAAAGCAACACAGCCTATGGCACTTCCACTTATGGTCCTATAGCTTACGGAAATTAAAATCAAAAACAGACAGCCACCCCAATATTTGGGACGGCTGTGTTCACAAGAAGCTCGTCTACAGTATCAGGTAAATATCCCAGAAAGCAAAAAATGGATAAAGAAGTTGTGGCACGTACGTGCAATGCAATATCACTCAGCAATGAAATCTGTGTCATCAGGCCCGTAGCGGCATAGTGAGTGGATGCAGGTACGGTGATTCTACGTGAACTACGTCACACAGAAAAAGAAACATCATAAGATATCACTAATACATGGAATGTAAACTTGACTACACATGAACTGAATTACAAAACAGAACAGGGTGTGAAATTTAGAAAACCAACTAGGGCTTGCTTATGGGGAAAGGAGCCTTGGGGTGCTGCATAAAACCAGAGTCTGAAATTAGCACAGATAACTTTCCATAAGCCAAATATGTAATAGACAAGACCTACTCCTTGCTCAACGAAATGGACCCAACACCACATATTCAATGCCTAGGAATATACCTGACTAGGAAGAATCTTAAAACCCATGGATATATATGTCTCCGTAAGAGAATCAAGCGTGTGTACAGCGGCCGAAACGCAGCAGTGAAAATCCGATAAATCCCATTATCAAAATAAATTTCGAAAACAAAACACAAAGACAGTGAAATAGAGAGCAATTCTTAAATAATTCACTCAGGGCATGTGATGCAACCGGGATTGACCACATCTACACCCAGAGCTGGTTGAGACATAAGGCTGGACACTTCAGGCTGATAGCATTGGTGAGTTTCGGTGAGCAAATGCAGACCCTTTGAAGTCATACTGCATGGTACCCATTCCATGGGTCCCAAATCTCCAGGTTCAAGGGATTCCTCCTCCATCTAAAACATGCATGGGAAACCCAGAGTATCGTCCACCGTGTGATTGGGAAACGATTTAAAATGCATCTCAGTTTTCGTATCCTGGTCCTCGGGTTCAACATTCCAGATGCTTTACTAACACTCTCCCCGCTTGGAGAGTCAGTGCCTTTAACCTCGTCTTTGGCACAGCTTGCAATTTCTGTGCAAGATGAACAGGAATAGGGAGAACCAATGAGAGACTAGCCGTAGGTGTCTGCACGGGCAAATGTAATGCTCATTGCCCACCAGGAAGAGGAATTAAACAAAGGCTCAGCGTGCCCTGCTGAAAACAGATTAGGGCCTGAAGCAATCCTGCGGTTTTGTGCCCAGCTCACAAGAAAGCGAGTTGAAGAAAGGAGCTCAGGGGCACTGTAATTCACAAACCTGCAGAGTTATAAATGACAGCTATCCTCCACAAATATATTGAAGTAAGCCTGCGAAGGGGACTTGAAAGCGGGGCAGAATTTCAGGAAAACGATTGCAGGGGGTAGACTGGAATTGCCCTGAAAGCATAGGAAAAGAGGCAGAACGTCGACAATGATGCACTTGGCTAAAAAGGGCGTATGCGTTTTTTCCTGAATATATTCAGGAAAAAACGCATACGCCCTTTTTGGCCAACCAAGCAAGCCTGTAAAGAAATCTGTACTACAATGAAGTCTCACTGCCCCCCGGGCAAAAGGGCCATCTGAAAAAAGTGTAAAATCCAGAAAGGTAGGACAGGATATGGAGAACAGGGAGCCTTGTTATGCTGATTGGCAGGATGTAAATTGCCAGCAGCCACCCTGGAGAAGTGTATGGTGTTTCCAGAAACACGTAAGAAACAAAGCAACACAGCCTATGGCATTTGCACTTATGGTCCTATAGCTTACGGAAATTAAAATCAAAAACAGACAGCCCCCCCAATATTTGGGACGGCTGTGTTCACAAGAAGCTCGTCTACAGTATGAAGTAAATATCCCAGAAAGCAAAAAATGGATAAAGAAGTTGTGGCACGTACGTACAATGCAATATCACTCAGCAATGGAATCTGTGTCATCAGGCCCGTAGCGGCATAGTGAGTGGATGCAGGTACGGTGATTCTACGTGAACTACGTCACACAGAAAAAGAAACATCATAAGATATCACTAATACACGGAATGTAAACTTGACTACACATGAACTGAATTACAAAACAGAACAGGGTCTCAAATTTAGAAAAACAACTAGTGCTTGCTTATGGGGAAAGGTGCCTTGGGGTGCTGCATAAAACCAGAGACTGAAATTAGCACAGATAACTTTCCATAAGCCAAATATGTAATAGACAAGACCTACTCCTTGCTCAACGAAATGGACCCAACACCACATAATCAACGCCTAGGAATATACCTGACTAGGAAGAATCTTAAAACCCATGGATATATATGTCTCCATAAGAGAAACAAGCGTGTGTACAGCGGCTGAAACGCAGCAGTGAAAATCCGATAAATCCCATTATCAAAATAAATTTCAAAAACAAAACACAAAGACAGTGAAATAGAGAGCAATTCTTAAATAATTCACTCAGGGCATGTGATGCAACCGGGATTGAACACATCTACACCCAGAGCTGGTTGAGACATAAGGCTGGACACTTCAGGCTGATAGCATTGGTGAGTTTCGGTGAGCAAATGCAGACCCTTTGAAGTCATACTGCATGGTACCCATTCCATGGGTCCCAACTCTCCAGGTTCAAGGGATTCTTACTCCAGCTAAAACATGCATGGGAAACCCAGAGTATCATCCACCGTGTGATTGGGAAACGATTTACAATGCATCTCAGTTTTCGTATCCTGGTCCTCGGGTTCACCATTCCAGATGCTTTACTAACACTCTCCCCGCTTGGAGAGTCAGTGCCTTTAACCTCCTGTTTGGCACAGCTTGCAATTTCTGTGCAAGATGAACAGGAATAGGGAGAACCAATGAGAGACTAGCTGTAGGTGTCTGCACGGGCAAATGTAACGCTCATTTCCCACCAGGAAGAGGAATTAACCAAAGGCTCAGCATGCCCTGCCGGAAACAGATTAGGGCCTGAAGCAATCCTGCGGTTTTGTGCCCAGCTCACAAGAAAGCGAGTTGAAGAAAGGAGTTCAGGGGCACTGTAATTCACAAACCTGCAGAGTTATAAATGACAGCTATCTTCCAAAAGTATACTGAAGTAAGCCTGCATAGGGGACTTGAAAGCGGGGCAGAATTTCAGGAAAACGATTGCAGGGGGTAGACAGGAATTGCCCTGAAAGCATAGGAAAAGAGGCACAACGTCGACAATGATGCACTTGGCCAAAAAGGGCGTATGCGTTTTTTCCTGAATATATTCAGGAAAAAAACGCATACGCCCTTTTTGGCCAACCAAGCAAGCCTGTAATGGAAATCTGCACTACAATGAAGTCTCACTTCCCCCCGGGCAAGAGGGCCATCTGAAAAAAGTGTAAAATCCAGAAAGGTAGGACAGGATATGGAGAACAGGGAGCCTTGTTATGCTGATTGGCAGGATGTAAATTGCCAACAGCCACCCTGGAGAAGTGTATGGTGTTTCCTGAAACACGTAAGAAATAAAGCAACACAGCCTATGGCAATTGCACTTATGGTCCTATTCCTTAGGGAAATTAAAATCAAAAACAGAGAGCCACCCCAAAGTTTGGGACGGCTGTGTTCCCAAGAAGCTCGTCTACAGTACCAGGTAAATATCCCAGAAAGCAAAAAATGGATAAAGAAGTTGTGGCACGTACGTGCAATGCAATATCACTCAGCAATGAAATCTGTGTCATCAGGACCGTAGCGGCATAGTGAGTGGATGCAGGTACGGTGATTCTACGTGAACTACGTCACACAGAAAAAGAAACATCATAAGATATCACTAATACACGGAATGTAAACTTGACTACACATGAACTGAATTACAAAACAGAACAGGGTCTCAAATTTAGAAAACCAACTAGTGCTTGCTTATGGGGAAAGGTGCCTTGGGGTGCTGCATAAAACCACAGACTGAAATTAGCACAGATAACATTCCATAAGCCAAATATGTAATAGACAAGACCTACTCCTTGCTCAACGAAATGGACTCAACACCACATATTCAACGCCTAGGAATATACCTGACTAGGAAGAATCTTAAAACCCATGGATATATATGTCTCCATAAGAGAATCAAGCGTGTGTACAGCGGCCGATACGCAGCAGTGAAAATCCGATAAATCCCATTATCAAAATAAATTTCGAAAACAAAACACAAAGACAGTGAAATAGAGAGCAATTCTTAACTAATTCACTCAGGGAATGTGATGCAACCGGGATTGACCACATCTACACCCAGAGCTGGTTGACACATAAGGCTGGACACTTCAGGCTGATAGCATTGGTGAGTTTCGGTGAGCAAATGCAGACCCTTTGAAGTCATACTGCATGGTACCTATTCCATGGGTCCCAACTCTTCAGGTTCAAGGGATTCTTCCTCCAGCTAAAACATGCAAGGGAAACCCACAGTATGGTCCACCGTGTGATTGGGAAACGATTTACAATGCATCTCAGTTTTCGTATCCTGGTCCTCGGGTTCACCATTCCAGATGCTTTACTAACACTCTCCCTGCTTGGAGAGTCAGTGCCTTTAACCTCCTGTTTGGCACAGCTTGCAATTTCTGTGCAAGATGAACAGGAATAGGGAGAACCAATGAGAGACTAGCTGTAGGTGTCTGCACGGGCAAATGTAACGCTCATTTCCCACCAGGAAGAGGAATTAACCAAAGGCTCAGCATGCCCTGCCGGAAACAGATTAGGGCCTGAAGCAATCCTGCGGTTTTGTGCCCAGCTCACAAGAAAGCGAGTTGAAGAAAGGAGCTCAGGGGCACTGTAATTCACAAACCTGCAGAGTTATAAATGACAGCTATCTTCCAAAAGTATATTGAAGTAAGCCTGCGTAGGGGACTTGAAAGCGGGGCAGAATTTCAGGAAAACGATTGCAGGGGGTAGACAGGAATTGCCTTGAAAGCATAGGAAAAGAGGCACAATGTCGACAATGATGCACTTGGCCAAAAAGGGCGTATGCGTTTTTTCCTGAATATATTCAGGAAAAAAACGCATACGCCCTTTTTGGCCAACCAAGCAAGCCTGTAATGGAAATCTGCACTACAATGAAGTCTCACTTCCCCCCGGGCAAGAGGGCCATCTGAAAAAAGTGTAAAATCCAGAAAGGTAGGACAGGATATGGAGAACAGGGAGCCTTGTTATGCTGATTGGCAGGATGTAAATTGCCAACAGCCACCCTGGAGAAGTGTATGGTGTTTCCTGAAACACGTAAGAAATAAAGCAACACAGCCTATGGCAATTGCACTTATGGTCCTATTCCTTAGGGAAATTAAAATCAAAAACAGAGAGCCACCCCAAAGTTTGGGACGGCTGTGTTCCCAAGAAGCTCGTCTACAGTACCAGGTAAATATCCCAGAAAGCAAAAAATGGATAAAGAAGTTGTGGCACGTACGTACAATGCAATATCACTCAGCAATGAAATCTGTGTCATCAGGCCCGTAGCGGCATAGTGAGTGGATGCAGGTACGGTGATTCTACGTGAACTACGTCACACAGAAAAAGAAACATCATAAGATATCACTAATACACGGAATGTAAACTTGACTACACATGAACTGAATTACAAAACAGAACAGGGTCTCAAATTTAGAAAACCAACTAGTGCTTGCTTATGGGGAAAGGTGCCTTGGGGTGCTGCATAAAACCAGAGACTGAAATTAGCACAGATAACATTCCATGAGCCAAATATGTAATAGACAAGACCTACTCCTTGCTCAACGAAATGGACTCAACACCACATATTCAACGCCTAGGAATATACCTGACTAGGAAGAATCTTAAAACCCATGGATATATATATGTCTCCGTAAGAGAATCAAGCGTGTGTACATCGGCCGAAATGCAGCAGTGAAAATCCGATAAATCCCATTATCAAAATAAATTTAGAAAACAAAACACAATGACAGTGAAATAGAGAGCACTTCTTAAATAATTCACTCAGGGCATGTGATGCAACCGGGATTTACCACATCTACACCCAGAGCTGGTTGAGACATAAGGCTGGACACTTCAGGCTGATAGCATTGGTGAGTTTCGGTGAGCAAATGCAGACCCTTTGAAGTCATACTGCATGGTACCCATTCCATGGGTCCCAACTCTCCAGGTTCAAGGCATTCTTCCTCCAGCTAAAACATGCATGGGAAACCCAGAGTATCGTCCACCGTGTGATTGGGAAACGATTTAAAATGCATCTCAGTTTTCGTATCCTGGTCCTCAGGTTCACCATTCCAAATGCTTTACTAACACTCTCCCCGCTTGGAGAGTCAGTGCCTTTAACCTCCTGTTTGGCACAGCTTGCAATTTCTGTGCAAGATGAACAGGAATAGGGAGAAGCAATGAGAGACTAGCTGTAGGTGTCTGCACGGGCAAATGTAACGCTCATTGCCGACCAGGAAGAGGAATTAAACAAAGGCTCAGTGTGCCCTGCTGGAAACAGATTAGGGCCTGAAGCAATCCTGCGGTTTTGTGCCCAGCTCACAAGAAAGCGAGTTGAAGAAAGGAGCTCAGGGGCACTGTAATTCACAAACCTGCAGAGTTATAAATGACAGCTATCTTCCAAAAGTATATTGAAGTAAGCCTGCGAAGGGGACTTGAAAGCGGGGCAGAATTTCAGGAAAACAACTGCAGGGGGTAGACTGGAATTGCCCTGAAAGCATAGGAAAAGAGGCACAACGTCGACAATGATGCACTTGGCCAAAAAGGGCGTATGCGTTTTTTCCTGAATATATTAAGGAAAAAACGCATATGCCCATTTTGGCCAACCAAGCAAGCCTGTAAAGGAAATGTGCACTACAATGAAGTCTCACTGCCCCCCGGGCAAGAGGGCCACCTGAAAAAAGTGTAAAACCTAGAAAGGTATTACAGGATATGGAGAACAGGGAGCCTTGTTATGCTGATTGGCAGGATGTAAATTGCCAACAGCCACCCTGGAGAAGTGTATGGTGTTTCCTGAAACACGTAAGAAATAAAGCAACACAGCCTATGGCAATTGCACTTATGGTCCTATTCCTTAGGGAAATTAAAATCAAAAACAGAGAGCCACCCCAAAGTTTGGGACGGCTGTGTTCCCAAGAAGCTCGTCTACAGTACAAGGTAAATATCCCAGAAAGCAAAAAATGGATAAAGAAGTTGTGGCACGTACGTGCAATGCAATATCACTCAGCAATAAAATCTGTGTCATCAGGCCCGTAGCGGCATAGTGAGTGGATGCAGGTACGGTGATTCTACGTGAACTACGTCAAACAGAAAAAGAAACATCATAAGATATCACTAATACACGGAATGTAAACTTGACTACACATGAACTGAATTACAAAACAGAACAGGGTCTCAAATTTAGAAAACCAACTAGTGCTTGCTTATGGGGAAAGGTGCCTTGGGGGGCTGCATAAAACCAGAGACTGAAATTAGCACAGATAACTTTCCATAAGCCAAATATGTAATAGACAAGACCTACTCCTTGCTCAACGAAATGGACCCAACACCACATATTCAACGCCTAGGAATATACCTGACTAGGAAGAATCTTAAAACCCATGTATATATATGTCTCCGTAAGAGAATCAAGCGTGTGTACAGCGGCCGAAACGCAGCAGTGAAAATCCGATAAACCCCATTATCAAAATAAATTTCGAAAACAAAACACAAAGACAGTGAAATAGAGAGCAATTCTTAACTAATTCACTCAGGTCATGTGATGCAACCGGGATTGACCACATCTACACCCAGAGCTGGTTGAGACATAAGGCTGGACACTTCAGGCTGATAGCATTGGTGAGTTTCGGTGAGCAAATGCAAACCCTTTGAAGTCATACTGCATGGTACCTATTCCATGGGTCCCAACTCTTCAGGTTCAAGGGATTCTTCCTCCAGCTAAAACATGCATGGGAACCCCACAGTATGGTACACCGTGTGATTGGGAAATGATTTAAAATGCATCTCAGTTTTCGTATCCTGGTCCTCGGGTTCACCATTCCAGATGCTTTACTAACACTCTCCCTGCTTGGAGAGTCAGTGCCTTTAACCTCCTGTTTGGCACAGCTTGCAATTTCTGTGCAAGATGAACAGGAATAGGGAGAACCAATGAGAGACTAGCTGTAGGTGTCTGCACGGGCAAATGTAACGCTCATTGCCGACCAGGAAGAGGAATTAAACAAAGGCTCAGCGTGCCCTGCTGAAAACAGATTAGGGCCTGAAGCAATCCTGCGGTTTTGTGCCCAGCTCACAAGAAAGCGAGTTGAAGAAGGGAGCTCAGGGGCACTGTAATTCACAAACCTGCAGAGTTATAAATGACAGCTATCCTCCAAAAATATATTGAAGTAAGCCTGCGAAGGGGACTTGAAAGCGGGGCAGAATTTCAGGAAAACGATTGCAGGGGGTAGACTGGAATTGCCCTGAAAGCATAGGAAAAGAGGGAGAACGTCGACAATGATGCACTTGGCCAAAAAGGGCGTATGCGTTTTTTCCTGAATATATTCAGGAAAAAACGCATACGCCCTTTTTGGCCAACCAAGCAAGCCTGTAAAGGAAATCTGCACTACACTGAAGTCTCACTGCCCCCCGGGCAAAAGGGCCATCTGAAAAAAGTGTAAAATCCTGAAAGGTAGGACAGGATATGGAGAACAGGGAGCCTTGTTATGCTGATTGGCAGGATGTAAATTGCCAGCAGCCACCCTGGAGAAGTGTATGGTGTTTCCTGAAACACGTAAGAAACAAAGCAACACATCCTATGGCACTTCCACTTATGGTACTATAGCTAATGGAAATTAAAATCAAAAACAGACAGCCACCCCAATATTTGGGACGGCTATGTTCACAAGAAGCTCGTCTACAGTATCAGGTAAGTATCCCAGAAAGCAAAAAATGGATAAAGAAGTTGTGGCACGTACGTGCAATGCAATATCACTCAGCAATGAAATCTGTGTCATCAGGCCCGTAGCGGCATAGTGAGTGGATGCAGGTACGGTGATTCTACGTGAACTACGTCACACAGAAAAAGAAACATCATAAGATATCACTAATACACGGAATGTAAACTTGACTACACATGAACTGAATTACAAAACAGAACAGGGTCTTAAATTTAGAAAACCAACTAGTGCTTGCTTATGGGGAAAGGTGCCTTGGGGTGCTGCATAAAACCAGAGACTGAAATTAGCACAGATAACATTCCATAAGCCAAATATGTAATAGACAAGACCTACTCCTTGCTCAACGAAATGGACTCAACACCACATATTCAACGCCTAGGAATATACCTGACTAGGAAGAATCTTAAAACCCATGGATATATATGTCTCCGTAAGAGAATCAAGCATGTGTATAGCGGCCGAAACGCAGCAGTGAAAATCCGATAAATCCCATTATCAAAATAAATTTCGAAAACAAAACACAAAGACAGTGAAATAGAGAGCAATTCTTAAATAATTCACTCAGGGCATGTGATGCAACCGGGATTGACCACATCTACACCCAGAGCTGGTTGAGACATAAGGCTGGACACTTCAGGCTGATAGCATTGGTGAGTTTCGGTGAGCAAATGCAGAGGCTTTGAAGTCATACTGCATGGTCCCTATTCCATGGGTCCCAACTCTTCAGGTTCAAGGGATTCTTCCTCCAGCTAAAACATGCATGGGAAATCCACAGTATGGTCCACCGTGTGATTGGGAAACGATTTAAAATGCATCTCAGTTTTCGTTTCCTGGTCCTCGGGTTCACCATTCCAGATGCTTTACTAACACTCTCCCCGCTTGGAGAGTCAGTGCCTTTAACCTCCTGTTTCGCACAGCTTGCAATTTCTGTGCAAGATGAACAGGAATAGGGAGAACCAATGAGAGACTAGCTGTAGGTGTCTGCACGGGCAAATGTAACGCTCATTTCCCACCAGGAAGAGGAATTAAACAAAGGCTCAGTGTGCCCTGCCGGAAACAGATTAGGGCCTGAAGCAATCCTGCGGTTTTGTGCCCAGCTCACAAGAAAGCGAGTTGAAGAAAGGAGCTCAGGGGCACTGTAATTCACAAACCTGCAGAGTTATAAATGACAGCTATCCTCCAAAAATATATTGAAGTAAGCCTGCGAAGGGGACTTGAAAGGGGGGCAGAATTTCTGGAAAACGATTGCAGGGGGTAGACTGGAATTGCCCTGAAAGCATAGGAAAAGAGGCAGAACGTCGACAATGATGCACTTGGCCAAAAAGGGCGTATCCGTTTTTTCCTGAATATATTCAGGAAAAAACGCATACACCCTTTTTGGCCAACCAAGCAAGCCTGTAAAGGAAATCTGCACTACAATGAAGTCTCACTGCCCCCCGGGCAAGAGGGCCATCTGAAAAAAGAGTAAAATCCAGAAAGGTAGGACAGGATATGGAGAACAGGGAGCCTTGTTATGCTGATTGGCAGGATGTAAATTGCCAGCAGCCACCCTGGAGAAGTGTATGGTGTTTCCTGAAACACTTAAGAAACAAAGCAACACAGCCTATGGCACTTCCACTTATGGTCCTATAGCTTACGGAAATTAAAATCAAAAACAGACAGCCACCCCAATATTTGGGACGGCTGTGTTCAGAAGAAGCTCGTCTACAGTATCAGGTAAATATCCCAGAAAGCAAAAAATGGATAAAGAAGTTGTGGCACGTACGTGCAATGCAATATCACTCAGCAATGAAATCTGTGTCATCAGGCCCGTAGCGGCATAGTGAGTGGATGCAGGTACGGTGATTCTACGTGAACTACGTCACACAGAAAAAGAAACATCATAAGATATCACTAATACACGGAATGTAAACTTGACTACACATGAACTGAATTACAAAACAGAACATGGTCTCAAATTTAGAAAACCAACTAGTGCTTGCTTATGGGGAAGGGTGCCTTGGGGTGCTGCATAAAACCAGAGACTGAAATTAGCACAGATAACATTCCATAAGCCAAATATGTAATAGACAAGACCTACTCCTTGCTCAACGAAATGGACTCAACACCACATATTCAACGCCTAGGAATATACCTGACTAGGAAGAATCTTAAAACCCATGGATATATATGTCTCCGTAAGAGAATCAAGCATGTGTATAGCGGCCGAAATGCAGCAGTGAAAATCCGATAAATCCCATTATCAAAATAAATTTCGAAAACAAAACACAAAGACAGTGAAATAGAGAGCAATTCTTAACTAATTCACTCAGGGCATGTGATGCAACCGGGATTGACCACATCTACACCCAGAGCTGGTTGAGACATAAGGCTGGACACTTCAGGCTGATAGCATTGGTGAGTTTCGGTGAGCAAATGCAGACCCTTTGAAGTCATACTGCATGGTACCTATTCCATGGGTCCCAACACTTCAGGTTCAAGGGATTCTTCCTCCAGCTAAAACATGCATGGGAACCCCACAGTATGGTCCACCGTGTGATTGGGAAACGATTTAAAATGCATCTCAGTTTTCGTATCCAGGTCCTTGGGTTCACCATTCCAGATGCTTTACTAACACTCTCCCCGCTTGGAGAGTCACTGCCTTTAACCTCCTGTTTGGCACAGCTTGCAATTTCTGTGCAAGATGAACAGGAATAGGGAGAACCAATGAGAGACTAGCTGTAGGTGTCTGCACGGGCAAATGTAACGCTCATTGCTCACCAGTAAGAGGAATTAAACAAAGGCTCAGCATGCCCTGCTGAAAACAGATTAGGGCCTGAAGCAATCCTGCGGTTTTGTGCCCAGCTCACAAGAAAGCGAGTTGAAGAAAGGAGCTCAGGGGCACTGTAATTCACAAACCTGCAGAGTTATAAATGACAGCTATCCTCCAAAAATATATTGAAGTAAGCCTGCGAAGGGGACTTGAAAGCGGGGCAGAATTTCAGGAAAACGATTGCAGGGGGTAGACTGGAATTGCCCTGAAAGCATAGGAAAAGAGGCAGAACGTCGACAATGATGCACTTGGCCAAAAAGGGCGTATGCGTTTTTTCCTGAATATATTCAGGAAAAAACGCATACGCCCTTTTAGGCCAACCAAGCAAGCCTGTAAAGAAATCTGCACTACAATGAAGTCTCACTGCCCCCCGGGCAAAAGGGCCATCTGAAAAAAGTGTAAAATCCAGAAAGGTACGACAGGATATGGAGAACAGATGCTGATTGGCAGGATGTAAATTGCCAGCAGCCACCCTGGAGAAGTGTATGGTGTTTCCTGAAACACGTAAGAAACAAAGCAACACAGCCTATGGCACTTCCACTTATGGTCCTATAGCTTACGGAAATTAAAATCAAAAACAGACAGCCACCCCAATATTTGGGATGGCTGTGTTCACAAGAAGCTCGTCTACAGTATCAGGTAAATATCCCAGAAATCAAAAAATGGATAAAGAAGTTGTGGCACGTACGTACAATGCAATATCACTCAGCAATGAAATCTGTGTCATCAGGCCCGTAGCGGCATAGTGAGTGGATGCAGGTACGGTGATTCTACGTGAACTACGTCACACAGAAAAAGAAACATCATAAGATATCACTAATACACGGAATGTAAACTTGACTACACATGAACTGAATTACAAAACAGAACAGGGTCTCAAATTTAGAAAACCAACTAGTGCTTGCTTATGGGGAAAGGTGCCTTGGGGTGCTGCATAAAACCAGAGACTGAAATTAGTACAGATAACATTCCATAAGACAAATATGTAATAGACAAGACCTACTCCTTGCTCAACGAAATGGACTCAACACCACATATTCAACGCCTAGGAATATACCTGACTAGGAAGAATCTTAAAACCCATGGATATATATGTCTCCGTAAGAGAATCAAGCGTGTGTACAGCGGCCGATACGCAGCAGTGAAAATCCGATAAATCCCATTATCAAAATAAATTTCGAAAACAAAACACAAAGACAGTGAAATAGAGAGCAATTCTTAAATAATTCACTCAGGGCATGTGATGCAACCGGGATTGACCACATCTACACCCAGAGCTGGTTGAAACATAAGGCTGGACACTACAGGCTGATAGCATTGGTGAGTTTCGGTGAGCAAATGCAGACCCTGTGAAGTCATACTGCATGGTCCCTATTCCATGGGTCCCAACCCTTCAGGTTCAAGGGATTCTTCCTCCAGCTAAAACATGCATGGGAAACCCACAGTATGGTCCACCGTGTGATTGGGAAACGATTTAAAATGCATCTCAGTTTTCGTATCCTGGTCCTCGGGTTCACCATTCCAGATGGTTTACTAACACTCTCCCCGCTTGGAGAGTCAGTGCCTTTAAACTCCTGTTTCGCACAGCTTGCAATTTCTGTGCAAGATGAACAGGAATAGGGAGAACCAATGAGAGACTAGCTGTAGGTGTCTGCACGGGCAAATGTAACGCTCATTTCCCACCAGGAAGAGGAATTAAACAAAGGCTCAGTGTGCCCTGCTGGAAACAGATTAGGGCCTGAAGCAATCCTGCGGTTTTGTGCCCAGCTCACAAGAAAGCGAGTTGAAGAAAGGAGCTCAGGGGCACTGTAATTCACAAACCTGCAGAGTTATAAATGACAGCTATCCTCCAAAAATATATTGAAGTAAGCCTGCGAAGGGGACTTGAAAGGGGGGCAGAATTTCTGGAAAACGATTGCAGGGGGTAGACTGGAATTGCCCTGAAAGCATAGGAAAAGAGGCAGAACGTCGACAATGATGCACTTGGCCAAAAAGGGCGTATCCGTTTTTTCCTGAATATATTCAGGAAAAAACGCATACGCCCTTTTTGGCCAACCAAGCAAGCCTGTAAAGGAAATCTGCACTACAATGAAGTCTCACTGCCACCCGGGCAAGAGGGCCATCTGAAAAAAGTGTAAAATCCAGAAAGGTACGACAGGATATGGAGAACAGATGCTGATTGGCAGGATGTAAATTGCCAGCAGCCACCCTGGAGAAGTGTATGGTGTTTCCTGAAACACGTAAGAAACAAAGCAACACAGCCTATGGCACTTCCACTTATGGTCCTATAGCTTACGGAAATTAAAATCAAAAACAGACAGCCACCCCAATATTTGGGATGGCTGTGTTCACAAGAAGCTCGTCTACAGTATCAGGTAAATATCCCAGAAAGCAAAAAATGGATAAAGAAGTTGTGGCACGTACGTACAATGCAATATCACTCAGCAATGAAATCTGTGTCATCAGGCCCGTAGCGGCATAGTGAGTGGATGCAGGTACGGTGATTCTACGTGAACTACGTCACACAGAAAAAGAAACATCATAAGATATCACTAATACACGGAATGTAAACTTGACTACACATGAACTGAATTACAAAACAGAACAGGGTCTCAAATTTAGAAAACCAACTAGTGCTTGCTTATGGGGAAAGGTGCCTTGGGGTGCTGCATAAAACCAGAGACTGAAATTAGTACAGATAACATTCCATAAGACAAATATGTAATAGACAAGACCTACTCCTTGCTCAACGAAATGGACTCAACACCACATATTCAACGCCTAGGAATATACCTGACTAGGAAGAATCTTAAAACCCATGGATATATATGTCTCCGTAAGAGAATCAAGCGTGTGTACAGCGGCCGATACGCAGCAGTGAAAATCCGATAAATCCCATTATCAAAATAAATTTCGAAAACAAAACACAAAGACAGTGAAATAGAGAGCAATTCTTAAATAATTCACTCAGGGCATGTGATGCAACCGGGATTGACCACATCTACACCCAGAGCTGGTTGAAACATAAGGCTGGACACTACAGGCTGATAGCATTGGTGAGTTTCGGTGAGCAAATGCAGACCCTGTGAAGTCATACTGCATGGTCCCTATTCCATGGGTCCCAACCCTTCAGGTTCAAGGGATTCTTCCTCCAGCTAAAACATGCATGGGAAACCCACAGTATGGTCCACCGTGTGATTGGGAAACGATTTAAAATGCATCTCAGTTTTCGTATCCTGGTCCTCGGGTTCACCATTCCAGATGGTTTACTAACACTCTCCCCGCTTGGAGAGTCAGTGCCTTTAAACTCCTGTTTCGCACAGCTTGCAATTTCTGTGCAAGATGAACAGGAATAGGGAGAACCAATGAGAGACTAGCTGTAGGTGTCTGCACGGGCAAATGTAACGCTCATTTCCCACCAGGAAGAGGAATTAAACAAAGGCTCAGTGTGCCCTGCTGGAAACAGATTAGGGCCTGAAGCAATCCTGCGGTTTTGTGCCCAGCTCACAAGAAAGCGAGTTGAAGAAAGGAGCTCAGGGGCACTGTAATTCACAAACCTGCAGAGTTATAAATGACAGCTATCCTCCAAAAATATATTGAAGTAAGCCTGCGAAGGGGACTTGAAAGGGGGGCAGAATTTCTGGAAAACGATTGCAGGGGGTAGACTGGAATTGCCCTGAAAGCATAGGAAAAGAGGCAGAACGTCGACAATGATGCACTTGGCCAAAAAGGGCGTATCCGTTTTTTCCTGAATATATTCAGGAAAAAACGCATACGCCCTTTTTGGCCAACCAAGCAAGCCTGTAAAGGAAATCTGCACTACAATGAAGTCTCACTGCCACCCGGGCAAGAGGGCCATCTGAAAAAAGAGTAAAATCCAGAAAGGTAGGACAGGATATGGAGAACAGGGAGCCTTGTTATGCTGATTGGCAGGATGTAAATTGCCGGCAGCCACCCTGGAGAAGTGTATGGTGTTTCCTGAAACACTTAAGAAACAAAGCAACACAGCCTATGGCACTTCCACTTATGGTCCTATAGCTTACGGAAATTAAAATCAAAAACAGACAGCCACCCCAATATTTGGGTCGGCTGTGTTCACAAGAAGCTCGTCTACAGTATCAGGTAAATATCCCAGAAAGCAAAAAATGGATAAAGAAGTTGTGGCACGTACGTGCAATGCAATATCACTCAGCAATGAAATCTGTGTCATCAGGCCCGTAGCGGCATAGTGAGTGGATGCAGGTACGGTGATTCTACGTGAACTACGTCACACAGAAAAAGAAACATCATAAGATATCACTAATACACGGAATGTAAACTTGACTACACATGAACTGAATTACAAAACAGAACAGGGTCTCAAATTTAGAAAACCAACTAGTGCTTGCTTATGGGGAAAGGTGCCTTGGGGTGCTGCATAAAACCAGAGACTGAAATTAGCACAGATAACATTCCATAAGCCAAATATGTAATAGACAAGACCTACTCCTTGCTCAACGAAATGGACTCAAAACCACATATTCAACGCCTAGGAATATACCTGACTAGGAAGAATCTTAAAACCCATGGATATATATGTCTCCGTATGAGAATCAAGCATGTGTATAGCGGCCGAAACGCAGCAGTGAAAATCCGATAAATCCCATTATCAAAATAAATTTCGAAAACAAAACACAAAGACAGTGAAATAGAGAGCAATTCTTAACTAATTCACTCAGGGCATGTGATGCAACCGGGATTGACCACATCTACACCCAGAGCTGGTTGAGACATAAGGCTGGACACTTCAGGCTGATAGCATTGGTGAGTTTCGGTGAGCAAATGCAGACCCTTTGAAGTCATACTGCATGGTACCTATTCCATGGGTCCCAACACTTCAGGTTCAAGGGATTCTTCCTCCAGCTAAAACATGCATGGGAACCCCACAGTATGGTCCACCGTGTGATTGGGAAACGATTTAAAATGCATCTTAGTTTTCGTATCCTGGTCCTCGGGTTCACCATTCCAGATGCTTTACTAACACTCTCCCCGCTTGGAGAGTCACTGCCTTTAACCTCCTGTTTGGCACAGCTTGCAATTTCTGTGCAAGATGAACAGGAATAGGGAGAACCAATGAGAGATTAGCTGTAGGTGTCTGCACGGGCAAATGTAACGCTCATTGCCCACCAGGAAGAGGAATTAAACAAAGGCTCAGCGTGCCCTGCTGAAAACAGATTAGGGCCTGAAGCAATCCTGCGGTTTTGTGCCCAGCTCACAAGAAAGCGAGTTGAAGAAAGGAGCTCAGGGGCACTGTACTTCACAAACCTGCAGAGTTATAAATGACAGCTATCCTCCAAAAATATATTGAAGTAAGCCTGCGAAGGGGACTTGAAAGCGGGGCAGAATTTCAGGAAAACGATTGCAGGGGGTAGACTGGAATTGCCCTGAAAGCATAGGAAAAGAGGCAGAACGTCGACAATGATGCACTTGGCCAAAAAGTGCGTATGCGTTTTTTCCTGAATATATTCAGGAAAAAACGCATACGCCCTTTTTGGCCAACCAAGCAAGCCTGTAAAGGAAATCTGCACTACAATGAAGTCTCACTGCCCCCCGGGCAAAAGGGCCATCTGAAAAAAGTGTAAAATCCAGAAAGGTAGGACAGGATATGGAGAACAGGGAGCCTTGTTATGCTGATTGGCAGGATGTAAATTGCCAGCAGCCACCCTGGAGAAGTGTATGGTGTTTCCTGAAACACGTAAGAAACAAAGAAACACATCCTATGGCACTTCCACTTATGGTCCTATAGCTTACGGAAATTAAAATCAAAAACAGACAGCCACCCCAATATTTGGGTCGGCTGTGTTCACAAGAAGCTCGTCTACAGTATCAGGTAAATATCCCAGAAAGCAAAAAATGGATAAAGAAGTTGTGGCACGTACGTACAATGCAATATCACTCAGCAATGAAATCTGTGTCATCAGGCCCGTAACGGCATAGTGAGTGGATGCAGGTACGGTGATTGTACGTGAACAACGTCACACAGAAAAAGAAACATCATAAGATATCACTAATACACGAATGTAAACTTGACTACACATGAACTGAATTACAAAACAGAACAGGGTCTCAAATTTAGAAAACCAACTAGTGCTTGCTTATGGGGAAAGGTGCCTTGGGGTGCTGCATAAAACCAGAGACTGAAATTAGCTCAGATAACTTTCCATAAGCCAAATATGTAATAGACAAGACCTACTCCTTGCTCAACGAAATGGACCCAAAACCACATATTCAACGCCTAGGAATATACCTGACTAGGAAGAATCTTAAAACCCATGCATATATATGTCTCCGTAAGAGAATCAAGCGTGTGTACAGCGGCCGAAACGCAGCAGTGAAAATCCGATAAATCCCATTATCAAAATAAATTTCGAAAACAAAACACAAAGACAGTGAAATAGAGAGCAATTCTTAAATAATTCACTCAGGGCATGTGATGCAACCGGGATTGACCACATCTACACCCAGAGCTGGTTGAGACATAAGGCTGGACACTTCAGGCTGATAGCATTGGTGAGTTTTGGTGAGCAAATGCAGACCCTTTGAAGTCATACTGCATGGTACCCATTCCATGGGTCCCAACTCTCCAGGTTCAAGGGATTCTTCCTCCAGCTAAAATATGCATGGGAAACCCAGAGTATCGTTCACCGTGTGATTGGGAAACGATTTAAAATGCATCTAAGTTTTCGTTTCCTGGTCCTCGGGTTCACCATTCCAGATGCTTTACTAACACGCTCCCCGCTTAGAGAGTCAGTGCCTTTAACCTCCTCTTTGCCACAGCTTGCAATTTCTGTGCAAGATGAACAGGAATAGGGAGAACCAATGAGAGACTAGCTGTAGGTGTCTGCACGGGCAAATGTAACGCTCATTGCCCACCAGGAAGAGGAATTAAACAAAGGCTCAGTGTGCCCTGCTGGAAACAGATTAGGGCCTGAAGCAATCCTGCGGTTTTGTGCCCAGCTCACTAGAAAGCGAGTTGTAGAAAGGAGCTCAGGGGCACTGTAATTCACAAACCTGCAGAGTTATAAATGACAGCTATCTTCCAAAAGTATATTGAAGTAAGCCTGCGTAGGGGACTTGAAAGCGGGGCAGAATTTCAGGAAAACGATTGCAGGGGGTAGACTGGAATTGCCCTGAAAGCATAGGAAAAGAGGCAGAACGTCGACAATGATGCACTTGGCCAAAAAGGGCGTATGCGTTTTTTCCTGAATATATTAAGGAAAAAACGCATACGCCCTTTTTGGCCAACCAAGCAAGCCTGTAAAGGAAATCTGGACTACAATGAAGTCTCACTGCCCCCCGGGCAAAAGGGCCATCTGAAAAAAGTGTAAAATCCAGAAAGGTAGGACAGGATATGGAGAACAGGGAGCCTTGTTATGCTGATTGGCAGGATGTAAATTGCCAGCAGCCACCCTGGAGAAGTGTATGGTGTTTCCTGAAACACGTAAGAAACAAAGCAACACATCCTATGGCACTTCCACTTATGGTCCTATAGCTTACGGAAATTAAAATCAAAAACAGACAGCCACCCCAATATTTGGGATGGCTGTGTTCACAAGAAGCTCGTCTACAGTATCAGGTAAATATCCCAGAAAGCAAACAATGGATAAAGAAGTTGTGGCACGTACGTACAATGCAATATCACTCAGCAATGAAATCTGTGTCATCAGGCCCGTAGCGGCATAGTGAGTGGATGCAGGTACGGTGATTCTACGTGAACTACGTCACACAGAAAAAGAAACATCATAAGATATCACTAATACACGGAATGTAAACTTGACTACACATGAACTGACTTACAAAACAGAACAGGGTCTCAAATTTAGAAAACCAACTAGTGCTTGCTTATGGGGAAAGGTGCCTTGGGGTGCTGCATAAAACCAGAGACTGAAATTAGCACAGATAACATTCCATAAGCCAAATATGTAATAGACAAGACCTACTCCTTGCTCAACGAAATGGACTCAACACCACATATTCAACGCCTAGGAATATACCTGACTAGGAAGAATCTTAAAACCCATGGATATATATGTCTCTGTAAGAGAATCAAGCATGTGTACAGCGGCCGAAACGCAGCAGTGAAAATCCGATAAATCCCATTATCAAAATAAATTTCGAAAACAAAACACAAAGACAGTGAAATAGAGAGCAATTCTTAACTAATTCACTCAGGGCATGTGATGCAACCGGCATTGACCACATCTACACCCAGAGCTGGTTGAGACATAAGGCTGGACACTTCAGGCTGATAGCATTGGTGAGTTTCGGTGAGCAAATGCAGACCCTTTAAAGTCATACTGCATGGTACCTATTCCATGGGTCCCAACTCTTCAGGTTCAAGGGATTCTTCCTCCAGCTAAAACATGCATGGGAACCCCACAGTATGGTCCACCGTGTGATTGGGAAACGATTTAAAATGCATCTCAGTTTTCGTATCCTGGTCCTCGGGTTCACCATTCCAGATGCTTTACTAACACTCTCCCCGCTTGGAGAGTCACTGCCTTTAACCTCCTGTTTGGCACAGCTTGCAATTTCTGTGCAAGATGAACAGGAATAGGGAGAACCAATGAGAGACTAGCTGTAGGTGTCTGCACGGGCAAATGTAACGCTCATTGCCGACCAGGAAGAGGAATTAAACAAAGGCTCAGCGTGCCCTGCTGAAAAGAGATTAGGGCCTGAAGCAATCCTGCGGTTTTGTGCCCAGCTCACAAGAAAGCGAGTTGAAGAACGGAGCTCAGGGGCAATGTAATTCACAAACCTGCAGAGTTATAAATGACAGCTATCCTCCAAAAATATATTGAAGTAAGCCTGCAAAGGGGACTTGAAAGCGGGGCAGAATTTCAGGAAAACGATTGCAGGGGGTAGACTGGAATTGCCCTGAAAGCATAGGAAAAGAGGCAGAACGTCGACAATGATGCACTTGGCCAAAAAGGGCGTATGCGTTTTTTCCTGAATATATTCAGGAAAAAACGCATACGCCCTTTTTGGCCAAACAAGCAAGCCTGTAAAGGAAATCTGCACTACAATGAAGTCTCACTGCCCCCCGGGCAAAAGGGCAATCTGAAAAAAGTGTAAAATCCAGAAAGGTAGGACAGGATATGGAGAACAGGGAGCCTTGTTATGCTGATTGGCAGGATGTAAATTGCCAGCAGCCACCCTGGAGAAGTGTATGGTGTTTCCTGAAACACGTAAGAAACAAAGCAACACATCCTATGGCACTTCCACATATGGTCCTATAGCTTACGGAAATTAAAATCAAAAACAGACAGCCACCCCAATATTTGGGACGGCTGTGTTCACAAGAAGCTCGTCTACAGTATCAGGTAAATATCCCAGAAAGCAAAAAATGGATAAAGAAGTTGTGGCACGTACGTACAATGCAATATCACTCAGCAATGAAATCTGTGTCATCAGGCCCGTAGCGGCATAGTGAGTGGATGCAGGTACGGTGATTGTACGTGAACAACGTCACACAGAAAAAGAAACATCATAAGATATCACTAATACACGGAATGTAAACTTGACTACACATGAACTGAATTACAAAACAGAACAGGGTCTAAAATTTAGAAAACCAACTAGTGCTTGCTTATGGGGAAAGGTGCCTTGGGGTGCTGCATAAAACCAGAGACTGAAATTAGCTCAGATAACTTTCCATAAGCCAAATATGTAATAGACAAGACCTACTCCTTGCTCAACGAAATGGACCCAACACCACATATTCAACGCCTAGGAATATACCTGACTAGGAAGAATCTTAAAACCCATGGATATATATGTCTCCGTAAGAGAATCAAGCGTGTGCACAGCAGCCGAAACGCAGCAGTGAAAATCCGATAAAGCCCATTATCAAAATAAATTTCGAAAACAAAACACAAAGACAGTGAAATAGAGAGCAATTCTTAAATAATTCACTCAGGGCATGTGATGCAACCGGGATTGACCACATCTACACCCAGAGCTGGTTGAGACATAAGGCTGGACACTTCAGGCTGATAGCATTGGTGAGTTTCGGTGAGCAAATGCAGACCCTTTGAAGTCATACTGCATGGTACCTATTCCATGGGTCCCAACTCTTCAGGTTCAAGGGATTCTTCCTCCAGCTAAAACATGCATGGGAACCCCACAGTATGGTCCACCGTGTGATTGGGAAACGATTTAAAATGCATCTCAGTTTTCGTATCCTGGTCCTCGGGTTCACCATTCCAGATGCTTTACTAACACTCTCCCCGCTTGGAGAGTCACTGCCTTTAACCTCCTGTTTGGCACAGCTTGCAATTTCTGTGCAAGATGAACAGGAATAGGGAGAACCAATGAGAGACTAGCTGTAGGTGTCTGCACGGGCAAATATAATGCTCATTGCCCACCAGGAAGAGGAATTAAACAAAGGCTCAATGTGCCCTGCTGGAAACAGATTAGGGCCTGAAGCAATCCTGCGGTTTTGTGCCCAGCTCACAAGAAAGCGACTTGAAGAAAGGAGCTCAGGGTCACTCTAATTCACAAACCTGCAGAGTTATAAATGACAGCTATCTTCCAAAAGTATATTGAAGTAAGCCTGCGTAGGGGACTTGAAAGCGGGGCAGAATTTCAGGAAAACGATTGCAGGGGGTAGACTGGAATTGCCCTGAAAGCATAGGAAAAGAGGCACAACGTCGACAATGATGCACTTGGCCAATAAGGGCGTATGCGTTTTTTCCTGAATATATTCAGGAAAAAACGCATACGCCCTTTTTGGCCAAACAAGCAAGCCTGTAATGGAAATCTGCACTACAATGAAGTCTCACTGCCCCCCGGGCAAGAGGGCCATCTGAAAAAAGTGTAAAATCCAGAAAGGTAGGACAGGATATGGAGAACAGGGAGCCTTGTTATGCTGATTGGCAGGATGTAAATTGCCAACAGCCACCCTGGAGAAGTGTATGGTGTTTCCTGAAACACGTAAGAAATAAAGCAACACAGCCTATGGCAATTGCACTTATGGTCCTATTCCTTATTGAAATTAAAATCAAAAACAGAGAGCCACCCCAAAGTTTGGGACGGCTGTGTTCCCAAGAAGCTCGTCTACAGTACCAGGTAAATATCCCAGAAAGCAAAAAATGGATAAAGAAGTTGTGGCACGTACGTGCAATGCAATATCACTCAGCAATGAAATCTGTGTCATCAGGCCCGTAGCGGCCTAGTGAGTGGATGCCGGTACGGTGATTCTACGTGAACTACGTCACACAGAAATAGAAACATCATAAGATATCACTAATATACGGAATGTAAACTTGACTACACATGAACTGAATTACAAAACAGAACAGGGTCTCAAATTTAGAAAACCAACTAGTGCTTGCTTATGGGGAAAGGTGCCTTGGGGTGCTGCATAAAACCAGAGACTGAAATTAGCACAGATAACATTCCATAAGCCAAATATGTAATAGACAAGACCTACTCCTTGCTCAACGAAATGGACTCAACACCACATATTCAACGCCTAGGAATATACCTGACTAGGAAGAATCTTAAAAGCCATGGATATATATGTCTCCGTAAGAGAATCAAGCATGTGTACAGCGGCCGAAACGCAGCAGTGAAAATCCGATAAATCCCATTATCAAAATAAATTTCGAAAACAAAACACAAAGACAGTGAAATAGAGAGCAATTCTTAACTAATTCACTCAGGGCATGTGATGCAACCGGGATTGACCACATCTACACCCAGAGCTGGTTGAGACATAAGGCTGGACACTTCAGGCTGATAGCATTGGTGAGTTTCGGTGAGCAAATGCAGACCCTTTGAAGTCATACTGCATGGTACCTATTCCATGGGTCCCAACTCTTCAGGTTCAAGGGATTCTTCCTCCAGCTAAAACATGCATGGGAACCCCACAGTATGGTACACCGTGTGATTGGGAAACGATTTAAAATGCATCTCAGTTTTCGTATCCTGGTCCTCGGGTTCACCATTCCAGATGCTTTACTAACACTCTCCCCGCTTGGAGAGTCACTGCCTTTAACCTCCTCTTTGGCACAACTTGCAATTTCTGTGCAAGATGAACAGGAATAGGGAGAACCAATGAGAGACTAGCTGTAGGTGTCTGCACGGGCAAATGTAACGCTCATTGCCCACCAGGAAGAGGAATTAAACAAAGGCTCAGTGTGCCCTGCTGGAAACAGATTAGGGCCTGAAGCAATCCTGCGGTTTTGTGCCCAGCTCACAAGAAAGCGAGTTGAAGAAAGGAGCTCAGGGGCACTGTAATTCAAAAAACCTGCAGAGTTATAAATGACAGCTATCTTCCAAAAGTATATTGAAGTAAGCCTGCGAAGGTGACTTGAAAGCGGGGCAGAATTTCAGGAAAACGACTGCAGGGGGTAGACTGGAATTGCCCTGAAAGCATAGGAAAAGAGGCAGAACGTCGACAATGATGCACTTGGCCAAAAAGGGCGTATGCGTTTTTTCCTGAATATATTCAGGAAAAAACGCATACGCCCTTTTTGGCCAACCAAGCAAGCCTGTAAAGGAAATCTGCACTACAATGAAGTCTCACTGCCCCCCGGGCAAAAGGGCCATCTGAAAAAAGTGTAAAATCCAGAAAGGTAGGACAGGATATGGAGAACAGGGAGCCTTGTTATGCTGATTGGCAGGATGTAGATTCCCAGCAGCCACCCTGGAGAAGTGTATGTTGTTTCCTGAAACACGTAAGAAACAAAGCAACACAGCCTATGGCACTTCCACTTATGGTCCTATAGCTTACGGAAATTAAAATCAAATACAGACAGCCACCCCAATATTTGGGACGGCTGTGTTCACAAGAAGCTCGTCTGCAGTATCAGGTAAATATCCCAGAAAGCAAACAATGGATAAAGAAGTTGTGGCACGTACGTACAATGCAATATCACTCAGCAATGAAATCTGTGTCATCAGGCCCGTAGCGGCATAGTGAGTGGATGCAGGTACGGTGATTCTACGTGAACTACGTCACACAGAAAAAGAAACATCATAAGATATCACTAATACACGGAATGTAAACTTGACTACACATGAACTGAATTACAAAACAGAACAGGGTCTCAAATTTAGAAAACCAACTAGTGCTTGCTTATGGGGAAAGGTGCCTTGGGGTGCTGTATAAAACCAGAGACTGAAATTAGCACAGATAACATTCCATAAGCCAAATATGTAATAGACAAGACCTACTCCTTGCTCAACGAAATGGACTCAACACCACATATTCAACGCCTAGGAATATACCTGACTAGGAAGAATCTTAAAACCCATGGATATATATATGTCTCCGTAAGAGAATCAAGCGTGTACAGCGGCCGAAATGCAGCAGTGAAAATCCGATAAATCCCATTATCAAAATAAATTTCGAAAACAAAACACAAAGACAGTGAAATAGAGAGCAATTCTTAAATAATTCACTCAGGGCATGTGATGCAACCGGGATTTACCACATCTACACCCAGAGCTGGTTGAGACATAAGGCTGGACACTTCAGGCTGATAGCATTGGTGAGTTTCGGTGAGCAAATGCAGACCCTTTGAAGTCATACTGCATGGTACCCATTCCATGGGTCCCAACTCTCCAGGTTCAAGGCATTCTTCCTCCAGCTAAAACATGCATGGGAAACCCAGAGTATCGTCCACCGTGTGATTGGGAAACGATTTAAAATGCATCTCAGTTTTCGTATCCTGGTCCTCAGGTTCACCATTCCAAATGCTTTACAAACACTCTCCCTGCTTGGAGAGTCAGTGCCTTTATCCTCCTGTTTGGCACAGCTTGCAATTTCTGTGCAAGATGAACAGGAATAGGGAGAAGCAATGAGAGACTAGCTGTAGGTGTCTGCACGGGCAAATGTAACGCTCATTGCCGACCAGGAAGAGGAATTAAACAAAGGCTCAGTGTGCCCTGCTGGAAACAGATTAGGGCCTGAAGCAATCCTGCAGTTTTGTGCCCAGCTCACAAGAAAGCGAGTTGAAGAAAGGAGCTCAGGGGCACTGTAATTCACAAACCTGCAGAGTTATAAATGACAGCTATCTTCCACAAGTATATTGAAGTAAGCCTGCGAAGGGGACTTGAAAGCGGGGCAGAATTTCAGGAAAACGACTGCATTGGGTAGACTGGAATTGCCCTGAAAGCATAGGAAAAGAGGCAGAACGTCGACAATGATGCACTTGGCCAAAAAGAGCGTATGCGTTTTTTCCTGAATATATTCAGGAAAAAACGCATACGCACTTTTTGGCCAACCAAGCAAGCCTGTAAAGGAAATCTGCACTACAATGAAGTCTCACTGCCCCCCGGGCAAAAGGGCCATCTGAAAAAAGTGTAAAATCCAGAAATGTACGACAGGATATGGAGAACAGGGAGCCTTGTTATGCTGATTGGCAGGATGTAAATTGCCAGCAGCCACCCTGGAGAAGTGTATGGTGTTTCCTGAAACACGTAAGAAACAACGCAACACAGCCTATGGCACTTCCACTTATGGTCCTATAGCTTACGGAAATTAAAATCAAAAACAGACAGCCACCCCAATATTTGGGATGGCTGTGTTCACAAGAAGCTCGTCTACAGTATCAGGTAAATATCCCAGAAAGCAAAAAATGGATAAAGAAGTTGTGGCACGTACGTACAATGCAATATCACTCAGCAATGAAATCTGTGTCATCAGGCCCGTAGCGGCATAGTGAGTGGATGCAGGTACGGTGATTCTACGTGAACTACGTCACACAGAAAAAGAAACATCATAAGATATCACTAATACACGGAATGTAAACTTGACTACACATGAACTGAATTACAAAACAGAACAGGGTCTCAAATTTAGGAAACCAACTAGTGCTTGCTTATGGGGAAAGGTGCCTTGGGGAGCTGCATAAAACCAGAGACTGAAATTAGCACAGATAACTTTCCATAAGCCAAATATATAATAGACAAGACCTACTCCTTGTTCAACAAAATGGAATCAACACCACATATTCAACGCCTAGGAATATAGCTGACTAGGAAGAATCTTAAAACCCGTGGATATATATGTCTCTGTAAGAGAATCAAGCGTGTGTACAGCAGCATAAACGCAGCAGTGAAAATCCGATAAATCCCATTATCAAAATAAATTTCAAAAACAAAACACAAAGACAGTGAAATAGAGAGCAATTCTTAAATAATTCACTCAGGGCATGTGATGCAACCGGGATTTAACACATCTACACCCAGAGCTGGTTGAGACATAAGGCTGGACACTTCAGGCTGATAGCATTGGTGAGTTTCGGTGAGCAAATGCAGACCCTTTGAAGTCATACTGCATGGTACCCATTCCATGGGTCCCAACTCTCCAGGTTCAAGGGATTCTTCCTCCAGCTAAAACATGCATGGGAAACCCAGAGTATCGTCCACCGTGTGATTGGGAAACGATTTAAAATGCATCTCAGTTTTCGTATCCTGGTCCTCGGGTTCACCATTCCAGATGCTTTACTAACACTCTCCCCGCTTGGAGAGTCAGTGCCTTTAACCTCCTCTTTGGCACAGCTTGAAATTTCTGTGCAAGATGAACAGGAATAGGGAGAACCAATGAGAGACTAGCTGTAGGTGTCTGCACGGGCAAATGTAACGCTCATTGCCCACCAGGAAGAGGAATTAAACAAATGCTCAGTGTGTCCTGCTGGAAACAGATTAGGGCCTGAAGCAATC
Organism: Phocoena phocoena; assembly: GCF_963924675.1. NCBI lineage: Eukaryota > Metazoa > Chordata > Mammalia > Artiodactyla > Phocoenidae > Phocoena > Phocoena phocoena. Next base: position 825,232 of record NW_027077566.1, on the reverse strand, counting down.
CTGCGGTTTTGTGCCCAGCTCACAAGAAAGCGAGTTGAAGAAAGGAGCTCAGGGGCACTCTAATTCACAAACCTGCAGAGTTATAAATGACAGCTATCCTCCAAAAATATATTGAAGTAAGCCTGCGAAGGGGACTGGAAAGCGGGGCAGAATTTCAGGAAAACAATTGCAGGGGGTAGACTGGAATTGCCCTGAAAGCATAGGAAAAGAGGCAGAACGTCGACAATGATGCACTTGGCCAAAAAGTGCGTATGCGTTTTTTCCTGAATATATTAAGGAAAAAACGCATACGCCCTTTTTGGCCAACCAAGCAAGCCTGCAAAGGAAATCTGCACTACAATGAAATCTCACTGCCCCCCCGGGCAAAAGGGCCATCTGAAAAAAGTGTAAAATCCAGAAAGGTAGGACAGGATATGGAGAACAGGGAGCCTTGTTATGCTGATTGGCAGGATGTAAATTGCCAACAGCCACCCTGGAGAAGTGTATGGTGTTTCCTGAAACACGTAAGAAATAAAGCAACACAGCCTATGGCAATTGCAATTACGGTCCTATTGCTTAGGGAAATTAAAATCAAAAACGGAGAGCCACCCCAAAGTTTGGGACGGCTGTGTTCCCAAGAAGCTCGTCTACAGTACCAGGTAAATATCCCAGAAAGCAAAAAATGGATAAAGAAGTTGTGGCACGTACGTGCAATGCAATATAACTCAGCAATGAAATCTGTGTCATCAGGCCCGTAGCGGCATAGTGAGTGGATGCAGGTACGGTGATTCTACGTGAACTACGTCACACAGAAAAAGAAACATCATAAGATATCACTAATACACGGAATGTAAACTTGACTACACATGAACTGAATTACAAAACAGAACAGGGTCACAAATTTAGAAAACCAACTAGTGCTTGCTTATGGGGAAAGGTGCCTTGGGTTGCTGCATAAGCAGAGACTGAAATTAGCACAGATAACATTCCATAAGCCAAATATGTAATAGACAAGACCTACTCCTTGCTCAACGAAATGGACTCAACACCACATATTCAACGCCTAGGAATATACCTGACTAGGAAGAATCTTAAAACCCATGGATTTATATGTCTCCGTAAGAGAATCAAGCGTGTGTACAGCGGCATAAACGCAGCAGTGAAAATCCGATAAATCCCATTATCAAAATAAATTTCAAAAACAAAACACAAAGACAGTGAAATAGAGAGGAATTCTTAAATAATTCACTCAGGGCATGTGATGCAACGGGGATTGACCACATCAACACCCAGAGCAGGTTGAGACATAAGGCTGGACACTTCAGGCTGATAGCATTGGTGAGTTTCGGTGAGCAAATGCAGACCCTTTGAAGTCATACTGCATGGTACCTATTCCATGGGTCCCAACTCTTCAGGTTCAAGGGATTCTTCCTCCAGCTAAAACATGCATGGGAAAACCACAGTATGGTCCACCGTGTGATTGGGAAACGATTTAAAATGCACCTCAGTTTTCGTATCATGGTCCTCGGGTTCACCATTCCAGATGCTTTACTAACACTCTCCCTGCTTGGAGAGTCAGTGCCTTTAACCTCCTGTTTGGCACAGCTTGCAATTTATGTGCAAGATGAACAGGAATAGGGAGAACCAATGAGAGACTAGCTATAGGTGTCTGCACGGGCAAATGTAACGCTCATTTCCCACCAGGAAGAGGAATTAAACAAAGGCTCAGTGTGCCCTGCTGGAAACAGATTAGGGCCTGAAGCAATCCTGCGGTTTTGTGCCCAGCTCACAGGAAAGCGAGTTGAAGAAAGGAGCTCAGGGGCACTGTAATTCACAAACCTGCAAAGTTATAAATGACAGCTATCCTCCAAAAATATATTGAAGTAAGGCTGCGAAGGGGACTTGAAAGCGGGGCAGAATTTCAGGAAAACGATTGCAGGGGGTAGACTGGAATTGCCCTGAAAGCATAGGAAAAGAGGCAGAACGTCGACAATGATGCACTTGGCCAAAAAGGGCGTATGCGTTTTTTCCTGAATATATTCAGGAAAAAACGCATACGCCCTTTTTGGCCAACCAAGCAAGCCTGTAAAGGAAATCTGCACTACAATGAAGTCTCACTGCCCCCCGGGCAATAGGGCCATCTGAAAAAAGTGTAAAATCCAGAAAGGTAGGACAGGATATGGAGAACAGGGAGCCTTGTTATGCTGATTGGCAGGATGTAAATTGCCAGCAGCCACCCTGGAGAAGTGTATGGTGTTTCCTGAAACACGTAAGAAACAAAGCAACACAGCCTATGGCACTTCCACTTATGGTCCTATAGCTTACGGAAATTAAAATCAAAAACAGACAGCCACCCCAATATTTGGGACGGCTGTGTTCACAAGAAGCTCGTCTACAGTATCAGGTAAATATCCCAGAAAGCAAAAAATGGATAAAGAAGTTGTGGCACGAACGTACAATGCAATATCACTCAGCAATGAAATCTGTGTCATCAGGCCCGTAGCGGCATAGTGAGTGGATGCAGGTACGGTGATTCTACGTGAACTACGTCACACAGAAAAAGAAACATCATAAGATATCACTAATACACGGAATGTAAACTTGACTACACATGAACTGAATTACAAAACAGAACAGGGTCTCAAATTTAGAAAACCAACTAGTGCTTGGTTATGGGGAAAGGTGCCTTTGGGTGCTGCATAAAACCAGAGACTGAAATTAGCACAGATAACTTTCCATAAGCCAAATATGTAATAGACAAGACCTACTCCTTGCTCAACGAAATGGACCCAACACCACATAATCAACGCCTAGGAATATACCTGACTAGGAAGAAACTTAAAACCCATGGATATATATGTCTCCATAAGAGAACCAAGCGTGTGTACAGCGGCCGAAACGCAGCAGTGAAAATCCGATAAATCCCATTATCAAAATAAATTTCGAAAACAAAACACAAAGACAGTGAAATAGAGAGCAATTCTTAAATAATTCACTCAGGGCATGTGATGCAACCGGGATTGACCACATCTACACCCAGAGCTGGTTGAGACATAAGGCTGGACACTTCAGGCTGATAGCATTGGTGAGTTTCGGTGAGCAAATGCAGACCCTTTGAAGTCATACTGCATGGTACCCATTCCATGGGTCCCAACTCTCCAGGTTCAAGGGATTCTTCCTCCAGCTAAAACATGCATGGGAAACCCAGAGTATCGTCCACCGTGTGATTGGGAAACGATTTAAAATGCATCTCAGTTTTCGTATCCTGGTCCTCGGGTTCACCATTCCAGATGCTTTACTAACACTCTCCCCGCGTGGAGAGTCAGTGCCTTTAACCTCCTCTTTGGCACAGCTTGCAATTTCTGTGCAAGATGAACAGGAATAGGGAGAACCAATGAGAGACTAGCTGTAGGTGTCTGCACGGGCAAATGTAACGCTCATTGCCCACCAGGAAGAGGAATTAAACAAAGGCTCAGTGTGCCCTGCTGGAAACAGATTAGGGCCTGAAGCAATCCTGCGGTTTTGTGCCCAGCTCACAAGAAAGCGAGTTGAAGAAAGGAGCTCAGGGGCACTGTAATTCACAAACCTGCAGAGTTATAAATGACAGCTATCTTCCAAAAGTATACTGAAGTAAGCCTGCGTAGGGGACTTGAAAGCGGGGCAGAATTTCAGGAAAACGATTGCAGGGGGTAGATAGCAATTGCCCTGAAAGCATAGGAAAAGAGGCACAATGTCGACAATGATGCACTTGGCCAAAAAGGGCATATGCGTTTTTTCCTGAATATATTCAGGAAAAAACGCATACGCCCTTTTTGGCCAACCCAGCAAGCCTGTAAAGGAAATCTGCACTACAATGAAGTCTCACTGCCCCCCGGGCAAGAGGGCCATCTGAAAAAAGTGTAAAATCCAGAAAGGTAGGACAGGATATGGAGAACAGGGAGCCTTGTTATGCTGATTGGCAGGATGTAAATTGCCAACAGCCACCCTGGAGAAGTGTATGGTGTTTCCTGAAACACGTAAGAAATAAAGCAACACAGCCTATGGCAATTGCAATTATGGTCCTATTGCTTAGGGAAATTAAAATCAAAAACGGAGAGCCACCCCAAAGTTTGGGACGGCTGTGTTCCCAAGAAGCTCGTCTACAGTACCAGGTAAATATCCCAGAAAGCAAAAAATGGATAAAGAAGTTGTGGCACGTACGTGCAATGCAATATAACTCAGCAATGAAATCTGTGTCATCAGGCCCATAGCGGCATAGTGAGTGGATGCAGGTACGGTGATTCTACGTGAACTACGTCACACAGAAAAAGAAACATCATAAGATATCACTAATACACGGAATGTAAACTTGACTACACATGAACTGAATTACAAAACAGAACAGGGTCACAAATTTAGAAAACCAACTAGTGCTTGCTTATGGGGAAAGGTGCCTTGGGTTGCTGCATAAGCAGAGACTGAAATTAGCACAGATAACATTCCATAAGCCAAATATGTAATAGACAAGACCTACTCCTTGCTCAACGAAATGGACTCAACACCACATATTCAACGCCTAGGAATATACCTGACTAGGAAGAATCTTAAAACCCATGGATTTATATGTCTCCGTAAGAGAATCAAGCGTGTGTACAGCGGCATAAACGCAGCAGTGAAAATCCGATAAATCCCATTATCAAAATAAATTTCAAAAACAAAACACAAAGACAGTGAAATAGAGAGGAATTCTTAAATAATTCACTCAGGGCATGTGATGCAACGGGGATTGACCACATCTACACCCAGAGCAGGTTGAGACATAAGGCTGGACACTTCAGGCTGATAGCATTGGTGAGTTTCGGTGAGCAAATGCAGACCCTTTGAAGTCATACTGCATGGTACCTATTCCATGGGTCCCAACTCTTCAGGTTCAAGGGATTCTTCCTCCAGCTAAAACATGCATGGGAAACCCACAGTATGGTCCACCGTGTGATTGGGAAACGATTTAAAATGCACCTCAGTTTTCGTATCATGGTCCTCGGGTTCACCATTCCAGATGCTTTACTAACACTCTCCCTGCTTGGAGAGTCAGTGCCTTTAACCTCCTGTTTGGCACAGCTTGCAATTTATGTGCAAGATGAACAGGAATAGGGAGAACCAATGAGAGACTAGCTATAGGTGTCTGCACGGGCAAATGTAACGCTCATTTCCCACCACGAAGAGGAATTAAACAAAGGCTCAGTGTGCCCTGCTGGAAACAGATTAGGGCCTGAAGCAATCCTGCGGTTTTGTGCCCAGCTCACAAGAAAGCGAGTTGAAGAAAGGAGCTCAGGGGCACTGTAATTCACAAACCTGCAGAGTTATAAATGACAGCTATCCTCCACAAATATATTGAAGTAAGCCTGCGAAGGGGACTTGAAAGCGGGGCAGAATTTCAGGAAAACGATTGCAGGGGGTAGACTGGAATTGCCCTGAAAGCATAGGAAAAGAGGCAGAACGTCGACAATGATGCACTTGGCCAAAAAGGGCGTATGCGTTTTTTCCTGAATATATTCAGGAAAAAACGCATACGCCCTTTTTGGCCAACCAAGCAAGCCTGTAAAGGAAATCTGCACTACAATGAAGTCTCACTGCCCCCCGGGCAATAGGGCCATCTGAAAAAAGTGTAAAATCCAGAAAGGTAGGACAGGATATGGAGAACAGGGAGCCTTGTTATGCTGATTGGCAGGATGTAAATTGCCAGCAGCCACCCTGGAGAAGTGTATGGTGTTTCCTGAAACACGTAAGAAACAAAGCAACACAGCCTATGGCACTTCCACTTATGGTCCTATAGCTTACGGAAATTAAAATCAAAAACAGACAGCCACCCCAATATTTGGGACGGCTGTGTTCACAAGAAGCTCGTCTACAGTATCAGGTAAATATCCCAGAAAGCAAAAAATGGATAAAGAAGTTGTGGCACGTACGTACAATGCAATATCACTCAGCAATGAAATCTGTGTCATCAGGCCCGTAGCGGCATAGTGAGTGGATGCAGGTACGGTGATTCTACGTGAACTACGTCACACAGAAAAAGAAACATCATAAGATATCACTAATACACGGAATGTAAACTTGACTACACATGAACTGAATTACAAAACAGAACAGGGTCTCAAATTTAGAAAACCAACTAGTGCTTGGTTATGGGGAAAGGTGCCTTTGGGTGCTGCATAAAACCAGAGACTGAAATTAGCACAGATAACTTTCCATAAGCCAAATATGTAATAGACAAGACCTACTCCTTGCTCAACGAAATGGACCCAACACCACATAATCAACGCCTAGGAATATACCTGACTAGGAAGAAACTTAAAACCCATGGATATATATGTCTCCATAAGAGAACCAAGCGTGTGTACAGCGGCCGAAACGCAGCAGTGAAAATCCGATAAATCCCATTATCAAAATAAATTTCGAAAACAAAACACAAAGACAGTGAAATAGAGAGCAATTCTTAAATAATTCACTCAGGGCATGTGATGCAACCGGGATTGACCACATCTACACCCAGAGCTGGTTGAGACATAAGGCTGGACACTTCAGACTGATAGCACTTGTGAGTTTCGGTGAGCAAATGCAGACCCTTTGAAGTCATACTGCATGGTACCCATTCCATGGGTCCCAACTCTCCAGGTTCTAGGCATTCTTCCTCCAGCTAAAACATGCATGGGAAACCCAGAGTATCGTCCACCGTGTGATTGGGAAACGATTTAAAATGCATCTCAGTTTTCGTATCCTGGTCCTCGGGTTCACCATTCCAGATGCTTTACTAACACTCTCCCCGCTTGGAGAGTCAGTGCCTTTAACCTCCTGTTTGGCACAGCTTGCAATTTCTGTGCAAGATGAACAGGAATAGGGAGAACCAATGAGAGACTAGCTGTAGGTGTCTGCACGGGCAAATGTAACGCTCATTGCCCACCAGAAAGAGGAATTAAACAAAGGCTCAGTGTGCCCTGCTGGAAACAGATTAGGGCCTGAAGCAATCCTGCGGTTTTGTGCCCAGCTCACAAGAAAGCGAGTTGAAGAAAGGAGCTCAGGGGCACTGTAATTCACAAACCTGCAGAGTTATAAATGACAGCTATCTTCCAAAAGTATACTGAAGTAAGCCTGCGTAGGGGACTTGAAAGCGGGGCAGAATTTCAGGAAAACGATTGCAGGGGGTAGATAGCAATTGCCCTGAAAGCATAGGAAAAGAGGCACAATGTCGACAATGATGCACTTGGCCAAAAAGGGCATATGCGTTTTTTCCTGAATATATTCAGGAAAAAACGCATACGCCCTTTTTGGCCAACCCAGCAAGCCTGTAAAGGAAATCTGCACTACAATGAAGTCTCACTGCCCCCCGGGCAAGAGGGCCATCTGAAAAAAGTGTAAAATCCAGAAAGGTAGGACAGGATATGGAGAAGAGGGAGCCTTGTTATGCTGATTGGCAGGATGTAAATTACCAACAGCCACCCTCGAGAAGTGTATGGTGTTTCCTGAAACACGTAAGAAATAAAGCAACACAGTCTATGGCAATTGCACTTATGGTCCTATTCCTTAGGGAAATTAAAATCAAAAACAGAGAGCCTCCCCAAAGTTTGGGACGGCTGTGTTCCCAAGAAGCTCGTCTACAGTACCAGGTAAATATCCCAGAAAGCAAAAAATGGATAAAGAAGTTATGGCACGTACGTGCAATGCAATATCACTCAGCAATGAAATCTGTGTCATCAGGCCCGTAGCGGCATAGTGAGTGGATGCAGGTACGGTGATTCTACGTGAACTACGTCACACAGAAAAAGAAACATCATAAGATATCACTAATACACGGAATGTAAACTTGACTACACATGAACTGAATTACAAAACAGAACAGGGTCTCAAATTTAGAAAACCAACTAGTGCTTGCTTATGGGGAAAGGTGCCTTGGGGTGCTGCATAAAAGCAGAGACTGAAATTAGCACAGATAACTTTCCATAAGCCAAATATGTAATAGACAAGACCTACTCCTTGCTCAACGAAATGGACTCAACACCACATATTCAACGCCTAGGAATATACCTGACTAGGAAGTATCTTAAAACCCATGGATTTATATGTCTCCGTAAGACAATCAAGCGTGTGTACAGCGGCATAAACGCAGCAGGGAAAATCCGATAAATCCCATTATCAAAATAAATTTCAAAAACAAAACACAAAGACAGTGAAATAGAGAGCAATTCTTAAATAATTCACTCAGGGCATGTGATGCAACCAGGATAGACCACATCTACACCCAAAGCTGGTTGAGACATAAGGCTGGACACTTCAGGCTGATAGCATTGGTGAGTTTCGGTGAGCAAATGCAGACCCTTTGAAGTCATACTGCATGGTACCGAATCCATGGGTCCCAACTCTCCAGGTTCAAGGCATTCTTCCTCCAGCTAAAACATGCATGGGAAACCCAGAGTATCGTCCACCGTGTGATTGGGAAACGATTTAAAATGCATCTCAGTTTTCGTATCCTGGTCCTCGGGTTCACCATTCCAGATGCTTTACTAACACTCTCCCCGCTTGGAGAGTCAGTGCCTTTAACCTCCTGTTTGGCACAGCTTGCCATTTCTGTGCAAGATGAACATTAATAGGGAGAACCAATGAGAGACTAGCTGTAGGTGTCTGCACGGGCAAATGTAACGCTCATTGCCCACCAGGAAGAGGAATTAAACAAAGGCTCAGTGTGCCCTGCTGGAAACAGATTAGGGCCTGAAGCAATCCTGCGGTTTTGTGCCCAGCTCACAAGAAAGCGAGTTGAAGAAAGGAGCTCAGGGGCACTGTACTTCACAAACCTGCAGAGTTATAAATGACAGCTATCCTCCAAAAATATATTGAAGTAAGCCTGCGAAGGGGACTTGAAAGCGGGGCTGAATTTCAGGAAAACTATTGCAGGGGGTAGACTGGAATTGCCCTGAAAGCATAGGAAAAGAGGCACAACGTCGACAATGATGCACTTGGCCAAAAAGGGCGTATGCGTTTTTTCCTGAATATATTCAGGAAAAAACGTATACGCACTTTTTGGCCAACCAAGCAAGCCTGTAAAGGAAATCTGCACTACAATGAAATCTCACTGCCCCCCCCGGGCAAAAGGGCCATCTGAAAAAAGTGTAAAATCCAGAAAGGTAGGACAGGATATAGAGAACAGGGAGCCTTGTTATGCTGATTGGCAGGATGTAAATTGCCAGCAGCCACCCTGGAGAAGTGTATGGTGTTTCCTGAAACACGTAAGAAACAAAGCAACACAGCCTAGGGCACTTCCACTTATGGTCCTATAGCACACGGAAATTAAAATCAAAAACAGACAGCCACCCCAATATTTGGGACGGCTGTGTTCCCAAGAAGCTCGTCTACAGTATCAGGTAAATATCCCAGAAAGCAAAAAATGGATAAAGAAGTTGTGGCACGTACGTACAATGCAATATCACTCAGCAATGAAATCTGTGTCGTCAGCCCCGTAGCGGCATAGTGAGTGGATGCAGGTACGGTGATTCTACGTGAACTACGTCACACAGAAAAAGAAACATCATAAGATATCACTAAAACACGGAATGTAAACTTGACTACACATGAACTGAATTACAAAAAAGAACAGGGTCTCAAATTTAGAAAACCAACTAGTGCTTGCTTATGGGGAAAGGTGCGTTGGGGTGCTGCATAAAACCAGAGACTGAAATTAGCACAGATAACTTTCCATAAGCCAAATATGTAATAGACAAGACCTACTCCTTGCTCAACGAAATGGACCCAACACCGCATATTCAACGCCTAGGAATATACCTGACTAGGAAGAATCTTAAAACCCATGGATATATATGTCTCCGTAAGAGAATCAAGCGTGTGTACAGCGGCCGAAACGCAGCAGTGAAAATCCGATAAATCCCATTATCAAAATAAATTTCGAAAACAAAACACAAAGACAGTGAAATAGAGAGCAATTCTTAAATAATTCACTCAGGGCATGTGATGCAACCGGGATTGACCACATCTACACACAGAGCTGGTTGAGTCATAAGGCTGGACACTTCAGGCTGATAGCATTGGTGAGTTTCGGTGAGCAAATGCAGACCCTTTGAAGTCATACTGCATGGTACCCATTCCATGGGTCCCAACTCTCCAGGTTCAAGGCATTCTTCCTCCAGCTAAAACATGCATGGGAAACCCAGAGTATCGTCCACCGTGTGATTGGGAAACGATTTAAAATGCATCTCAGTTTTCGTATCCTGGTCCTCGGGTTCACCATTCCAGATGCTTTACTATCACTCTCCCCGCTTGGAGAGTCAGTGCCTTTAACCTCCTGTTTGGCACAGCTTGCAATTTCTGTGCAAGATGAACAGGAATAGGGAGAACCAATGAGAGACTAGCTGTAGGTGTCTGCACGGGCAAATGTAACGCTCATTGCCCACCAGGAAGAGGAATTAAACAAAGGCTCAGTGTGCCCTGCTGGAAACAGATTAGGGCCTGAAGCAATCCTGTGGATTTGTGCCCAGCTCACAAGAAAGCGAGTTGAAGAAAGGAGCTCAGGGGCACTGTACTTCACAAACCTGCAGAGTTATAAATGACAGCTCTCCTCTAAAAATATATTGAAGTAAGCCTGCGAAGGGGACTTGAAAGCGGGGCTGAATTTCAGGAAAACGATTGCAGGGGGTAGACTGGAATTGCCCTGAAAGCATAGGAAAAGAGGCACAACGTCGACAATGATGCACTTGGCCAAAAAGGGCGTATGCGTTTTTTCCTGAATATATTCAGGAAAAAACGCATACGCCCTTTTTGGCCAACCAAGCAAGCCTGTAAAGGAAATCTGCACTACAATGAAATCTCACTGCCCCCCGGGCAAAAGGGCCATCTGAAAAAAGTGTAAAATCCAGAAAGGTAGGACAGAATATGGAGAACAGGGAGCCTTGTTATGCTGATTGGCAGGATGTAAATTGCCAGCAGCCACCCTGGAGAAGTGTATGGTGTTTCCTAAAACACGTAAGAAACAAAGCAACACAGCCTATGGCACTTCCACATTTGGTCCTATAGCTTACGGAAATTAAAATCAAAAACAGACAGCCACCCCAATATTTGGGACGGCTGTGTTCACAAGAAGCTCGTCTACAGTATCAGGTAAATATCCCAGAAAGCAAAAAATGGATAAAGAAGTTGAGGAACGTACGTACAATGCAATATCACTCAGCAATGAAATCTGTGTCATCAGGCCCGTAGCGGCATAGTGAGTGGATGCAGGTTCGGTGATTCTACGTGAACTACGTCACACAGAAAAAGAAACATCATAAGATATCACTAATACACGGAATGTAAACCTGACTACACATGAACTGAATTACAAAACAGAACAGGGTCTCAAATTTAGAAAACCAACTAGTGCTTGCTTATGGTGAAAGGTGCCTTGGGCTGTTGCATAAAACCAGAGACTGAAATTAGCACAGATAACTTTCCATAAGCCAAATATGTAATAGACAAGACCTACTCCTTGCTCAACGAAATGGACCCAACACCACATATTCAACGCCTAGGAATATACCTGACTAGGAAGAATCTTAAAACCCATGGATATATATGTCTCCGTAGGAGAATCAAGCGTGTGTACAGCGGCCGAATCGCAGCAGTGAAAATCCGATAAATCCCATTATCAAAATAACTTTCGAAAACAAAACACAAAGACAGTGAAATAGAGAGCAATTCTTAAATAATTCACTCAGGGCATGTGATGCAACCGGGATTGACCACATCTACACCCAGAGCTGGTTGAGACATAAGGCTGGACACTTCAGGCTGATAGCATTGGTGAGTTTCGGTGAGCAAATGCAGACCCTTTGAAGTCATACTGCATGGTACCCATTCCATGGGTCCCAACTCTCGAGGTTCAAGGCATTCTTCCTCCAGCTAAAACATGCATGGGAAATCCAGAGTATCGTCCACCGTGTGATTGGGAAACGATTGAAAATGCATCTCAGTTTTCGTATCCTGGTCCTCGGCTTCACCATTCCAGATGCTTTACTAACACTCTCCCCGCTTGGAGAGTCAGTGCCTTTAACCTCCTGTTTGGCACAGCTTGCAATTTCTGTGCAAGATGAACAGGAATAGGGAGAACCAATGAGAGACTAGCTGTAGGTGTCTGCACGGGCAAATGTAACGCTCATTGCCGACCAGGAAGAGGAATTAAACAAAGGCTCAGCGTGCCCTGCTGAAAACAGATTAGGGCCTCAAGCAATCATGAGGTTTTGTGCCCAGCTCACAAGAAAGCGAGTTGAAGAAAGGAGCTCAGGGGCACTGTACTTCACAAACCTGCAGAGTTATAAATGACAGCTCTCCTCTAAAAATATATTGAAGTAAGCCTGCGAAGGGGACTTGAAAGCGGGGCTGAATTTCAGGAAAACGATTGCAGGGGGTAGACTGGAATTGCCCTGAAAGCATAGGAAAAGAGGCACAACGTCGACAATGATGCACTTGGCCAAAAAGGGCGTATGCGTTTTTTCCTGAATATATTCAGGAAAAAACGCATACGCCCTTTTTGGCCAACCAAGCAAGCCTGTAAAGGAAATCTGCACTACAATGAAATCTCACTGCCCCCCGGGCAAAAGGGCCATCTGAAAAAAGTGTAAAATCCAGAAAGGTAGGACAGAATATGGAGAACAGGGAGCCTTGTTATGCTGATTGGCAGGATGTAAATTGCCAGCAGCCACCCTGGAGAAGTGTATGGTGTTTCCTAAAACACGTAAGAAACAAAGCAACACAGCCTATGGCACTTCCACATTTGGTCCTATAGCTTACGGAAATTAAAATCAAAAACAGACAGCCACCCCAATATTTGGGACGGCTGTGTTCACAAGAAGCTCGTCTACAGTATCAGGTAAATATCCCAGAAAGCAAAAAATGGATAAAGAAGTTGAGGAACGTACGTACAATGCAATATCACTCAGCAATGAAATCTGTGTCATCAGGCCCGTAGCGGCATAGTGAGTGGATGCAGGTTCGGTGATTCTACGTGAACTACGTCACACAGAAAAAGAAACATCATAAGATATCACTAATACACGGAATGTAAACCTGACTACACATGAACTGAATTACAAAACAGAACAGGGTCTCAAATTTAGAAAACCAACTAGTGCTTGCTTATGGTGAAAGGTGCCTTGGGCTGTTGCATAAAACCAGAGACTGAAATTAGCACAGATAACTTTCCATAAGCCAAATATGTAATAGACAAGACCTACTCCTTGCTCAACGAAATGGACCCAACACCACATATTCAACGCCTAGGAATATACCTGACTAGGAAGAATCTTAAAACCCATGGATATATATGTCTCCGTAGGAGAATCAAGCGTGTGTACAGCGGCCGAATCGCAGCAGTGAAAATCCGATAAATCCCATTATCAAAATAACTTTCGAAAACAAAACACAAAGACAGTGAAATAGAGAGCAATTCTTAAATAATTCACTCAGGGCATGTGATGCAACCGGGATTGACCACATCTACACCCAGAGCTGGTTGAGACATAAGGCTGGACACTTCAGGCTGATAGCATTGGTGAGTTTCGGTGAGCAAATGCAGACCCTTTGAAGTCATACTGCATGGTACCCATTCCATGGGTCCCAACTCTCGAGGTTCAAGGCATTCTTCCTCCAGCTAAAACATGCATGGGAAATCCAGAGTATCGTCCACCGTGTGATTGGGAAACGATTGAAAATGCATCTCAGTTTTCGTATCCTGGTCCTCGGCTTCACCATTCCAGATGCTTTACTAACACTCTCCCCGCTTGGAGAGTCAGTGCCTTTAACCTCCTGTTTGGCACAGCTTGCAATTTCTGTGCAAGATGAACAGGAATAGGGAGAACCAATGAGAGACTAGCTGTAGGTGTCTGCACGGGCAAATGTAACGCTCATTGCCGACCAGGAAGAGGAATTAAACAAAGGCTCAGCGTGCCCTGCTGAAAACAGATTAGGGCCTCAAGCAATCATGAGGTTTTGTGCCCAGCTCACAAGAAAGTGAGTTGAAGAAAGGAGCTCAGGGGCACTGTAATTCACAAACCTGCAGAGTTATAAATGACAGCTATCCTCCAAAAATATATTGAAGTAAGCCTGCGAAGGGGACTTGAAAGCGGGGCAGAGTTTCAGGAAAACCATTGCAGGGGGTAGACTGGAATTGCCCTGAAAGCATAGGAAAAGAGGCACAACGTCGACAATGATGCACTTGGCCAAAAAGGGCGTATGCGTTTTTTCCTGAATATAGTCAGGAAAAAACGCATACACCCTTTTTGGCCAACCAAGCAAGCCTGTAAAGGAAATCTGCACTACAATGAAGTCTCACTGCCCCCCGGGCAAAAGGGCCATCTGAAAAAAGTGTAAAATCCAGAAAGGTAGGACAGGATATGGAGAACAGGGAGCCTTGTTATGCTGATTGGCAGGATGTAAATTGCCAGCAGCCACCCTGGAGAAGTGTATGGTGTTTCCTGAAACACGTAAGAAACAAAGCAACACAGCCTATGGCACTTCCACTTATGGTCCTATAGCTTACGGAAATTAAAATCAAAAACAGACAGCCACCCCAATATTTGGGACGGCTGTGTTCACAAGAAGCTCGTCTACAGTATCAGGTAAATATCCCAGAAAGCAAAAAATGGATAAAGAAGATGTGGTACGTACGTACAATGCAATATCACTCAGCAATGAAATCTGTGTCATCAGGCCCGTAGCGGCATAGTGAGTGGATGCAGGTACGGTGATTCTACGTGAACTACGTCACACAGAAAAAGAAACATCATAAGATATCACTAATACACGGAATGTAAACTTGACTACACATGAACTGAATTACAAAACAGAACAGGATCTCAAATTTAGAAAACCAACTAGTGCTTGCTTATGGGGAAAGGTGCCTTGGGGTGCTGCATAAAACCAGAGACTGAAATTAGCACAGATAACTTTCCATAAGCCAAATATGTAATAGACAAGACCTACTCCTTGCTCAACGAAATGGACCCAACACCACATATTCAACGCCTAGGAATATACCTGACTAGGAAGAATCTTAAAACCCATGGATATATATGTCTCCGTAAGAGAATCAAGCGTGTGTACAGCGGCCGAAACGCAGCAGTGAAAATCCGATAAATCCCATTATCAAAATAAATTTCGAAAACAAAACACAAAGACAGTGAAATAGCGAGCAATTCTTAAATAATTCACTCAGGGCATGTGATGCAACCGGGATTGACCACATCTACACCCACAGCTGGTTGAGACATAAGGCTGGACACTTCAGGCTGATAGCATTGGTGAGTTTCGGTGAGCAAATGCAGACCCTTTGAAGTCATACTGCATGGTACCCATTCCATGGGTCCCAACTCTCCAGGTTCAAGGCATTCTTCCTCCAGCTAAAACATGCATGGGAAACCCAGAGTATCGTCCACCATGTGATTGGGAAACGATTTAAAATGCATCTCAGTTTTCGTTTCCTGGTCCTCGGGTTCACCATTCCAGATGCTTTACTAACACTCTCCCTCTTGGAGAGTCAGTGCCTTTAACCTCCTGTTTGGCACAGCTTGCAATTTCTGTGCAAGATGAACAGGAATATGGAGAACCAATGAGAGACTAGCTGTAGGTGTCTGCACGGGCATATGTAACGCTCATTGCCCACCAGGAAGAGGAATTAAACAAAGGCTCAGTGTGCCCTGCTGGAAACAGATTAGGGCCTGAAGCAATCCTGCGGTTTTGTGCCCAGCTCACAAGAAAGCGAGTTGAAGAAAGGAGCTCAGGGGCACTGTACTTCACAAACCTGCAGAGTTATAAATGACAGCTATCCTCCAAAAATATATTGAAGTAAGCCTGCGAAGGGGACTTGAAAGCGGGGCTGAATTTCAGGAAAACGATTGCAGGGGGTAGACTGGAATTGCCCTGAATGCATAGGAAAAGAGGCACAACGTCGACAATGATGCACTTGGCCAAAAAGGGCGTATGCGTTTTTTCCTGAATATATTCAGGAAAAAACGCATACGCCCTTTTTGGCCAACCAAGCAAGCCTGTAAAGGAAATCTGCACTACAATGAAATCTCACTGTCCCCCCGGGCAAAAGGGCCATCTGAAAAAAGTGTAAAATCCAGAAAGGTAGGACAGGATATGGAGAACAGGGAGCCTTGTTATGCTGATTGCCAGGATGTAAATTGCCAGCAGCCACCCTGGAGAAGTGTATGGTGTTTCCTGAAACACGTAAGAAACAAAGCAACACAGCCTATGGCACTTCCACTTATGGTCCTATAGCTTACGGAAATTAAAATCAAAAACAGACAGCCACCCCAATATTTGGGACGCCTGTGTTCACAAGAAGCTCGTCTACAGTATCAGGTAAATATCCCAGAAAGCAAAAAATGGATAAAGAAGTTGTGGCACGTACGTACAATGCAATATCACTCAGCAATGAAATCTGTGTCATCAGGCCCGTAGCGGCATAGTGAGTGGATGCAGGTACGGTGATTCTACGTGAACTACGTCACACAGAAAAAGAAACATCATAAGATATCACTAATACACGGAATGTAAACTTGACTACACATGAACTGAATTACAAAAAAGAACAGGGTCTCAAATTTAGAAAACCAACTAGTGCTTGCTTATGGGGAAAGGTGCCTTGGGGTGCTGCATAAAACCAGAGACTGAAATTAGCACAGATAACTTTCCATAAGCCAAATATGTAATAGACAAGACCTACTCCTTGCTCAACGAAATGGACCCAACACCACATATTCAACGCCTAGGAATATACCTGACTAGGAAGAATCTTAAAACCCATGGATATATATGTCTCCGTAAGAGAATCAAGCGTGTGTACAGCGGCCGAAACGCAGCAGTGAAAATCCGATAAATCCCATTATCAAAATAAATTTTGAAAACAAAACACAAAGACAGTGAAATAGAGAGCAATTCTTAAATAATTCACTCAGGGCATGTGATGCAACCGGGATTGACCACATCTACACCCAGAGCTGTTTGAGACATAAGGCTGGACACTTCAGGCTGATAGCATTGGTGAGTTTCGGTGAGCAAATGCAGACCCTTTGAAGTCATACTGCATGGTACCCATTCCATGGGTCCCAACTCTCCAGGTTCAAGGCATTCTTCCTCCAGCTAAAACATGCATGGGAAACCCAGAGTATCGTCCACCGTGTGATTGGGAAACGATTTAAAATGCATCTCAGTTTTCGTTTCCTGGTCCTCGGGTTCACCATTCCAGATGCTTTACTAACACTCTCCCCGCTTGGAGAGTCAGTGCGTTTAACCTCCTGTTTGGCACAGCTTGCAATTTCTGTGCAAGATGAACAGGAATAGGGAGAACCAATGAGAGACTAGCTGTAGGTGTCTGCACGGGCAAATGTAACGCTCATTGCCCACCAGGAAGAGGAATTAAACAAAGGCTCAGTGTGCCCTGCTGGAAACAGATTAGGGCCTGAAGCAATCCTGCGGTTTTGTGCCCAGCTCACAAGAAAGCGAGTTGAAGAAAGGAGCTCAGGGGCACTGTACTTCACAAACCTGCAGAGTTATAAATGACAGCTATCCTCCAAAAATATATTGAAGTAAGCCTGCGAAGGGGACTTGAAAGCGGGGCTGAATTTCAGGAAAACGATTGCAGGGGGTAGACTGGAATTGCCCTGAAAGCATAGGAAAAGAGGCACAACGTCGACAATGATGCACTTGGCCAAAAAGGGCGTATGCGTTTTTTCCTGAATATATTCAGGAAAAAACGCATACGCCCTTTTTGGCCAACCAAGCAAGCCTGTAAAGGAAATCTGCACTACAATGAAATCTCACTGCCCCCCCGGGCAAAAGGGCCATCTGAAAAAAGTGTAAAATCCAGAAAGGTAGGACAGGATATGGAGAACAGGGAGCCTTGTTATGCTGATTGGCAGGATGTAAATTGCCAGCAGCCACCCTGGAGAAGTGTATGGTGTTTCCTGAAACACGTAAGAAACAAAGCAACACAGCCTATGGCACTTCCACTTATGGTCCTATAGCATACGGAAATTAAAATCAAAAACAGACAGCCACCCCAATATTTGGGACGGCTGTGTTCACAAGAAGCTCGTCTACAGTATCAGGTAAATATCCCAGAAAGCAAAAAATGCATAAAGAAGTTGTGGCACGTACGTACAATGCAATATCACTCAGCAATGAAATCTGTGTCATCAGGCCCGTAGCGGCATAGTGAGTGGATGCAGGTACGGTGATTCTACGTGAACTACGTCACAGAGAAAAAGAAACATCATAAGATATCACTAATACACGGAATGTAAACTTGACTACACATGAACTGAATTACAAAACAGAACAGGGTCTCAAATTTAGAAAAGCAACTAGTGCTTGCTTATGGGGAAAGGTGCCTTGGGGTGCTGCATAAAACCAGAGACTGAAATTAGCACACATAACTTTCCATAAGCCAAATATGTAATAGACAAGACCTACTCCTTGCTCAACGAAATGGACCCAACACCACATATTCAACGCCTAGGAATATACCTGACTAGGAAGAATCTTAAATCCCATGGATATATATGTCTCCGTAAGAGAATCAAGCATGTGTACAGCGGCCGAAACGCAGCTGTGAAAATCCGATAAATCCCATTATCAAAATAAATTTCGAAAACAAAACACAAAGACAGTGAAATAGAGAGCAATTCTTAAATAATTCACTCAGGGCATGTGATGCAACCGGGATTGACCACATCTACACCCAGAGCTGGTTGAGACATAAGGCTGGACACTTCAGGCTGATAGCATTGGTGAGTTTCGGTGAGCAAATGCAGACCCTTTGAAGTCATACTGCATGGTACCCATTCCATGGGTCCCAATTCTCCAGGTTCAAGGGATTCTTCCTCCAGCTAAAACATGCATGGGAAACCCAGACTATCGTCCACCGTGTGATTGGGAAATGATTTAAAATGCATCTCAGTTTTCGTTTCCTGGTCCTCGGGTTCACCATTCCAGATGCTTTACTAACACTCTCCCCGCTTGGAGAGTCAGTGCCTTTAACCTCCTGTTTCGCACAGCTTGCAATTTCTGTGCAAGATGAACAGGAATAGGGAGAACCAATGAGAGACTAGCTGTAGGTGTCTGCACGGGCAAATGTAACGCTCATTGCCCACCAGGAAGAGGAATTAAACAAAGGCTCAGTGTGCCCTGCTGGAAACAGATTAGGGCCTGAAGCAATCCTGCGGTTTTGTGCCCAGCTCACAAGAAAGCGAGTTGAAGAAAGGAGTTCAGGGGCACTGTACCTCACAAACCTGCAGAGTTATAAATGACAGCTATCCTCCAAAAATATATTGAAGTAAGCCTGCGAAGGGGACTTGAAAGCGGGGCTGAATTTCAGGAAAACGATTGCAGGGGGTAGACTGGAATTGCCCTGAAAGCATAGGAAAAGAGGCACATCGTCGACAATGATGCACTTGGCCAAAAAGTGCGTATGCGTTTTTTCCTGAATATATTCAGGAAAAAACGCATACGCCCTTTTTGGCCAACCAAGCAAGCCTGTAAAGGAAATCTGCACTACAATGAAATCTCACTGCCCCCCCGGGCAAAAGGGCCATCTGAAAAAAGTGTAAAATCCAGAAAGGTAGGACAGGATATGGAGAACAGGGAGCCTTGTTATGCTGATTGGCAGGATGTAAATTGCCAGCAGCCACCCTGGAGAAGTGTATGGTGTGTCCTGAAACACGTAAGAAACAAAGCAACACAGCCTATGGCACTTCCACTTATGGTCCTATAGCTTACGGTAATTAAAATCAAAAACAGACAGCCACCCAAATATTTGGGACGCCTGTGTTCACAAGAAGCTCGTCTACAGTATCAGGTAAATATCCCAGAAAGCAAAAAATGGATAAAGAAGTTGTGGCACGTACGTGCAATGCAATATCACTCAGCAATGAAATCTGTGTCATCAGGCCGGTAGCGGCATAGTAAGTGGATGCAGATACGGTGATTCTACGTGAACTACGTCACACAGAAAAAGAAACATCATAAGATATCACTAATACACGGAATGTAAACTTGACTACACATGAACTGAATTACAAAACAGAACAAGGTCTCAAATTTAGAAAACCAACTAGTGCTTGCTTATGGGGAAAGGTGCGTTGGGGTGCTGCATAAAACCAGAGACTGAAATTAGCACAGATAACATTCCATAAGCCAAATATGTAATAGACAAGACCTACTCCTTGCTCAACGAAATGGACTCAGCACCACATATTCAACGCCTAGGAATATACCTGACTAGGAAGAATCTTAAAACCCATGGATATATATGTCTCAGTAAGAGAATCAAGCATCTGTACAGCGGCGGAAATGCAGCAGTGAAAATCCGATAAATCCCATTATCAAAATAAATTTCGAAAACAAAACACAAAAACAGTGAAATAGAGAGCAATTCTTAAATAATTCACTCAGGGCATGTGATGCAACCGGGATTGACCACATCTACACCCAGAGCTGGTTGAGACATAAGGCTGGACACTTCTGGCTGATAGCACTGGTGAGTTTCGGCGAGCAAATGCAGACCCTTTGAAGTCATACTGCATGGTACCCATTCCATGGGTCCCAACTCTCCAGGTTCAAGGCATTCTTCCTCCAGCTAAAACATGCATGGGAAACCCAGAGTATCGTCCACCGTGTGATTGGGAAACGATTTAAAATGCATCTCAGTTTTCGTATCCTGGTCCTCGGGTTCACCATTCCAGATGATTTACTAACACTCTCCCCGCTTGGAGAGTCAGTGCCTTTAACCTCCTGTTTGGCACAGCTTGCCATTTCTGTGCAAGATGAACAGGAATAGGGAGAACCAATGAGAGACTAGCTGTAGGTGTCTGCACGGGCAAATGTAACGCTCATTGCCCACCAGGAAGAGGAATTAAACAAAGGCTCAGTGTGCCCTTCTGGAAACAGATTAGGGCCTGAAGCAATCCTGCGATTTTGTGCCCAGCTCACAAGAAAGCGAGTTGAAGAAAGGAGCTCAGGGGCACTGTACTTCACAAACCTGCAGAGTTATAAATGACAGCTATCCTCCAAAAATATATTGAAGTAAGCCTGCGAAGGGGACTTGAAAGCGGGGCTGAATTTCAGGAAAACGATTGCAGGGAGTAGACTGGAATTGCCCTGAAAGCATAGGAAAAGAGGCACAACGTCGACAATGATGCACTTGGCCAAAAAGGGCGTATGCGTTTTTTCCTGAATATATTCAGGAAAAAACGCATACGCCCTTTTTGGCCAACCAAGCAAGCCTGTAAAGGAAATCTGCACTACAATGAAGTCTCACTGCCACCCAGGCAAAAGGGCCATCTGAAAAAAGTGTAAAATCCAGAAAGGTAGGACAGGATATGGAGAACAGGGAGCCTTGTTATGCTGATTGGCAGGATGTAAATTGCCAGCAGCCACCCTGGAGAAGTGTATGGTGTTTCCTGAAACACGTAAGAAACAAAGCAACACAGCCTATGGCACTTCCACTTATGGTCCTATAGCTTACGGAAATTAAAATCAAAAACAGACAGCCACCCCAATATTTGGGATGGCTGTGTTCACAAGAAGCTCGTCTACAGTTTCAGGTAAATATCCCAGAAAGCAAAAAATGGATAAAGAAGTTGTTGCACGTACGTACAATGCAATATCACTCAGCAATGAAATCTGTGTCATCAGGCCCGTAGCGGCATAGTGAGTGGATGCAGGTACGGTGATTCTACGTGAACTACGTCACACAGAAAAAGAAGCATCATAAGATATCACTAATACACGGAATGTAAACTTGACTACACATGAAGTGAATTACAAAACAGAACAGGGTCTCAAATTTAGAAAACCAACTAGTGCTTGCTTATGGGGAAATGTGCGTTGGGGTGCTGCATAAACCCAAGACTGAAATTAGCACAGATAACATTCCATAAGCCAAATATGTAATAGACAAGACCTACTCCTTGCTCAACGAAATGGACTCAAAACCACATATTCAACGCCTAGGAATATACCTGACTAGGAAGAATCTTAAAACCCATGGATATATATGTCTCCGTAAGAGAATCAAGCGTGTGTACAGCGGCCGAAACGCAGCAGTGAAAATCCGATAAATCCCATTATCAAAATAAATTTCGAAAACAAAACACAAAGACAGTGAAATAGAGAGCAATTCTTAAATAATTCACTCAGGGCATGTGATGCAACCGGGATTGACCACATCTACACCCAGAGCTGGTTGAGACATAAGGCTGGACACTTCAGGCTGATAGCATTGGTGAGTTTCGGTGAGCAAATGCAGACCCTTTGAAGTCATACTGCATGGTACCCATTCCATGGGTCCCAACTCTCCAGGTTCAAGGGATTCTTCCTCCAGCTAAAACATGCATGGGAAACCCAGAGTATCGTCCACCGTGTGATTGGGAAACGATTTAAAATGCATCTCAGTTTTCGTATCCTGGTCTTCGGTTTCACCATTCCAGATGCTTTACTAACACTCTCCCCACTTGGAGAGTCAGTGCCTTTAACCTCCTGTTTGGCACAGCTTGCAATTTCTGTGCAAGATGAACAGGAATAGGGAGAACCAATGAGAGACTAGCTGTAGGTGTCTGCACGGGCAAATGTAACGCTCATTGCCCACCAGGAAGAGGAATTAAACAAAGGCTCAGCGTGCCCTGCTGAAAACAGATTAGGGTCTGAAGCAATCCTTTGGTTTTGTGTCCAGCTCACAAGAAAGCGAGTTGAAGAAAGGAGCTCAGCGGCACTGTAATTCACAAACATGCAGAGTTATAAATGACAGCTCTCCTCCAAAAATATATTGAAGTAGGCCTGGGAAGGGGACTTGAAAGCGGGGCTGAATTTCAGGAAAACGATTGCAGGGGGTAGACTGGAATTGCCCTGAAAGCATAGGAAAAGAGGCACAACGTCGACAATGATGCACTTGGCCAAAAAGGGCATATGCGTTTTTTCCTGAATCTATTCAGGAAAAAACGCATACGCTCTTTTTGGCCAACCAAGCAAGCCTGTAAAGAAATCTGCACTACAATGAAATCTCACTGCCCCCCCGGGCAAAAGGGCCATCGGAAAAAAGTGTAAAATCCAGAAAGGTAGGACAGGATATGGAGAACAGGGAGCCTTGTTATTCTGATTGGCAGGATGTAAATTGCCAGCAGCCACCCTGGAGAAGTGTATGGTGTTTCCTGTAACACGTAAGAAACAAAGCAACACAGCCTATGGCACTTCCACTTATGGTCCTATAGCTTACGGAAATTAAAATCAAAAACAGACAGCCACCCCAATGTTTGGGACGGCTGTGTTCACAAGAAGCTCGTCTACAGTATCAGGTAAATATCCCAGAAAGCAAAAAATGGATAAAGAAGTTGTGGCACGTACGTACAATGCAATATCACTCAGCAATGAAATCTGTGTCATCAGGCCCGTAGCGGCATAGTCAGTGGATGCAGGTACGGTGATTCTACGTGAACTACGTCACACAGAAAAAGAAACATCATAAGATATCACTAATACACGGAATGTAAACTTGACTACACATGAAGTGAATTACAAAACAGAACACGGTCTCAAATTTAGAAAACCAACTAGTGCTTGCTTATGGGGAAAGGTGCGTTGGGGTGCTGCATAAAACCAGAGACTGAAATTAGCACAGATAACATTCCATAAGCCAAATATGTAATAGAAAAGACCTACTCCTTGCTCAACGAAATGGACTCAACACCACATATTCTACGCCTAGGAATATACCTGACTAGGAAGAATCTTAAAACCCATGGATATATATGTCTCCGTAAGAGAATCAAGCGTGTGTACAGCGGCCGAAACGCAGCAGTGAAAATCCGATAAATCCCATTATCAAAATAAATTTCGAAAACAAACACAAAGACAGTGAAATAGAGAGCAATTCTTAAATAATTCACTCAGGGCATGTGATGCAACCGGGATTGACCACATCTACACCCAGAGCTGGTTGAGACATAAGGCTGGACACTTCAGCCTGATAGCATTGGTGAGTTTCAGTGAGCAAATGCAGACCCTTTGAAGTCATACTGCATGGTACCCATTCCATGGGTCCCAACTCTCCAGGTTCAAGGGATTCTTCCTCCAGCTAAAACATGCATGGGAAATCCAGAGTATCGTCCACCGTGTGATTGGGAAACGATTTAAAATGCATCTCAGTTTTCGTATCCTGGTCTTCGGTTTCACCATTCCAGATGCTTTACTAACACTCTCCCCGCTTGGAGAGTCAGTGCCTTTAACCTCCTGTTTGGCACAGCTTGCAATTTCTGTGCAAGATGAACAGGAATAGGGAGAACCAATGAGAGACTAGATGTAGGTGTCTGCACGGGCAAATGTAACGCTCATTGCCCACCAGGAAGAGGAATTAAACAAAGGCTCAGCGTGCCCTGCTGAAAACAGATTAGGGCCTGAAGCAATCCTTTGGTTTTGTGTCCAGCTCACAAGAAAGCGAGTTGAAGAAAGGAGCTCAGGGGCACTGTAATTCACAAACCTGCAGAGTTATAAATGACAGCTCTCCTCCAAAAATATATTGAAGTAGGCCTGCGAAGGGGACTTGAAAGCGGGGCAGAATTTCAGGAAAACGATTGCAGGGGGTAGACTGGAATTGCCCTGAAAGCATAGGAAAAGAGGCAGAATATCGACAATGATGCACTTGGCCAAAAAGGGCGTATGCGTTTTTTCCTGAATATATTCAGGAAGAAACGCATACGCCCTTTTTGGCCAACCAAGCAAGCCTGTAAAGGAAATCTGCACTACAATGAAGTCTCACTGCCACCCGGGCAAAAGGGCCATCTGAAAAAAGTGTAAAATCCAGAAAGGTAGGACAGGATATGGAGAACAGGGAGCCTTGTTATGCTGATTGGCAGGATGTAAATTGCCAGCAGCCACCCTGGAGAAGTGTATGGTGTTTCCTGAAACACGTAAGAAACAAAGCAACACAGCCTATGGCACTTCCACTTATGGTCCTATAGCTTACGGAAATTAAAATCAAAAACAGACAGCCACCCCAATATTTGGGACGGCTGTGTTCACAAGAAACTCGTCTACAGTATCAGGTAAATATCCCAGAAAGCAAAAAATGGATAAAGAAGTTGTGGCACGTACGTACAATGCAATATCACTCAGCAATGAAATCTGTGTCATCAGGCCCGTAGCGGCATAGTGAGTGGAAGCAGGTACGGTGATTCAACGTGAACTACGTCACACAGAAAAAGAAACATCATAAGATATCACTAATACACGGAATGTAAACTTGACTACACATGAACTGAATTACAAAACAAAACAGGGTGTCAAATTTAGAAAACCAACTAGTGCTTGCTTATGGGGAAATGTGGCTTGGGGTGCTGCATAAAACAGAGGCTGAAATTAGAACAGATATCTTTCCATAAGCCAAATATATTATAGACAAGACCTACTCCTTGCTCAACGAAATGGACCCAACACCACATATTCAACGCCTAGGAATATACCTGACTAGGAAGAATCTTAAAACCCATGGATATATATGTCTCCGTAAGAGAATCAAGCGTGTGTACAGCGGCCGAAACGCAGCAGTGAAAATCCGATAAATCCCATTATCAAAATAAATTTCGAAAACAAAACACAAAGACAGTGAAATAGAGAGCAATTCTTAAATAATTCACTCAGGGCATGTGATGCAACCGGGATTGACCACATCTACACCCAGAGCTGGTTGAGACATAAGGCTGGACACTTCAGACTGATAGCACTTGTGAGTTTCGGTGAGCAAATGCAGACCCTTTGAAGTCATACTGCATGGTACCCATTCCATGGGTCCCAACTCTCCAGGTTCTAGGCATTCTTCCTCCAGCTAAAACATGCATGGGAAACCCAGAGTATCGTCCACCGTGTGATTGGGAAACGATTTAAAATGCATCTCAGTTTTCGTATCCTGGTCCTCGGGTTCACCATTCCAGATGCTTTACTAACACTCTCCCCGCTTGGAGAGTCAGTGCCTTTAACCTCCTGTTTGGCACAGCTTGCCATTTCTGTGCAAGACGAACAGGAATAGGGAGAACCAATGAGAGACTAGATGTAGGTGTCTGCACGGGCAAATGTAACGCTCATTGCCCACCAGGAAGAGGAATTAAACAAAGGCTCAGCGTGCCCTGCTGAAAACAGATTAGGGTCTGAAGCAATCCTTTGGTTTTGTGTCCAGCTCACAAGAAAGCGAGTTGAAGAAAGGAGCTCAGGGGCACTGTAATTCACAAACATGCAGAGTTATAAATGACAGCTCTCCTCCAAAAATATATTGAAGTAGGCCTGCGAAGGGGACTTGAAAGCGGGGCTGAATTTCAGGAAAACGATTGCAGGGGGTAGACTGGAATTGCCCTGAAAGCATAGGAAAAGAGGCACAACGTCGACAATGATGCACTTGGCCAAAAAGGGCATATGCGTTTTTTCCTGAATATATTCAGGAAAAAACGCATACGCCCTTTTTGGCCAACCAAGCAAGCCTCTAAAGGAAATCTGCACTACAATGAAATCTCACTGCCCTCCCGGGCAAAAGGGCCATCTGAAAAAAGTGTAAAATCCAGAAAGGTAGGACAGGATATGGAGAACAGGGAGCCTTGTTATGCTGATTGGCAGGATGTAAATTGCCAGCAGCCACCCTGGAGAAGTGTATGGTGTTTCCTGAAACACGTAAGAAACAAAGCAACACAGCCTATGGCACTTCCACTTATGGTCCTATAGCTTACGGAAATTAAAATCAAAAACAGACAGCCACCCCAATATTTGGGACGCCTGTGTTCACAAGAAGCTCGTCTACAGTATCAGGTAAATATCCCAGAAAGCAAAAAATGGATAAAGAAGTTGTGACACGTACGTACAATGCAATATCACTCAGCAATGAAATCTGTGTCATCAGGCCCGTAGCGGCATAGTAAGTGGATGCAGGTACGGTGATTCTACGTGAACTACGTCACACAGAAAAAGAAACATCATAAGATATCACTAATACACGGAATGTAAACTTGACTACACATAAACTGAATTACAAAACAGAACAGGTTCTCAAATTTAGAAAACCAACTAGTGCTTGCTTATGGGGAAAGGTGCCTTGAGGTGCTGCATAAAACCAGAGACTGAAATTAGCACAGATAACTTTCCATAAGCCAAATATGTAATAGACAAGACCTACTCCTTGCTCAACGAAATGGACCCAACACCACATATTCAACGCCTAGGAATATACCTGACTAGGAAGAATCTTAAAACCCATGGATATATATGTCTCCGTAAGAGAATCAAGCGTGTGTACAGCGGCCGAAACGCAGCAGTGAAAATCCGATAAATCCCATTATTAAAATAAATTTCGAAAACAAAACACAAAGACAGTGAAATAGAGAGCAATTCTTAAATAATTCACTCAGGGCATGTGATGCAACCGGGATTCACCACATCTACACCCAGAGCTGGTTGAGACATAAGGCTGGACACTTCAGGCTGATAGCACTGGTGAGTTTCGGTGAGCAAATGCAGACCCTTTGAAGTCATACTGCATGGTACCCATTCCATGGGTCCCAACTCTCCAGGTTCAAGGGATTCGTCCTCCAGCTAAAACATGCATGGGAAACCCAGAGTATCGTCCACCGTGTGATTGGGAAATGATTTAAAATGCATCTCAGTTTTCGTATCCTGGTACTCGGGTTCAACATTCCAGATGCTTTACTAACACTCTCCCCGCTTGGAGAGTCAGTGCCTTTAACCTCCTCTTTGGCACAGCTTGCAATTTCTGTGCAAGATGAACAGGAATAGGGAGAACCAATGAGAGACTAGCTGTAGGTGTCTGCACGGGCAAATATAACGCTCATTGCCCACCAGGAAAAGGAATTAAACAAAGGCTCAGTGTGCCCTGCTGGAAACAGATTAGGGCCTGAAGCAATAATGCGGTTTTGTGCCCAGCTCACAAGAAAGCGAGTTGAAGAAAGGAGCTCAGGGGCACTGTACTTCACAAACCTGCAGAGTTATAAATGACAGCTATCCTCCAAAAATATATTGAAGTAAGCCTGCGAAGGGGACTTGAAAGCGGGGCTGAATTTCAGGAAAACGATTGCAGGGGGTAGACTGGAATTGCCCTGAAAGCATAGGAAAAGACGCACAACGTCGACAATGATGCACTTGGCCAAAATGGGCGTATGCGTTTTTTCCTGAATATATTCAGGAAAAAACGCATACGCCCTTTTTGGCCAACCAAGCAAGCCTGTAATGGAAATCTGCACTACAATGAAATCTCACTGCCCCCCCGGGCAAAAGGGCAATC
Organism: Phocoena phocoena; assembly: GCF_963924675.1. Classification (NCBI taxonomy): domain Eukaryota; kingdom Metazoa; phylum Chordata; class Mammalia; order Artiodactyla; family Phocoenidae; genus Phocoena; species Phocoena phocoena. Next base: position 796,905 of record NW_027077566.1, on the reverse strand, counting down.
TGAAAAAAGTGTAAAATCCAGAAAGGTAGGACAGGGTATGGAGAACAGGGAGCCTTGTTATGCTGATTGGCAGGATGTAAATTGCCAGCAGCCACGCTGGAGAAGTGTATGGTGTTTCCTGAAACACGTAAGAAACAAAGCAACACAGCCTATGGCACTTCCACTTATGGTCTTATAGCTTACGGAAATTAAAATCAAAAACAGACAGCCACCCCAATATTTGGGACGGCTGTGTTCACAAGAAGCTCGTCTACAGTATCAGGTAAATATCCCAGAAAGCAAAAAATGGATAAAGAAGTTGTGGCACGTACGTACAATGCAATATCACTCAGCAATGAAATCTGTGTCATCAGGCCCGTAGCGGCATAGTGAGTGGATGCAGGTACGGTGATTCTACGTGAACTACGTCACACAGAAAAAGAAACATCATAAGATATCACTAATACACGGAATGTAAACTTGACTACACATGAACTGAATTACAAAACAGAACAGGGTCTCAAATTTAGAAAACCAACTAGTGCTTGCTTATGGGGAAAGGTGCGTTGGGGTGCTGCATAAAACCAGAGACTGAAATTAGCACAGATAACATTCCATAAGCCAAATATGTAATAGACAAGACCTACTCCTTGCTCAACGAAATGGACTCAACACCACATATTCAACGCCTAGGAATATACCTGACTAGGAAGAATCTTAAAACCCATGGATATATATGTCTCCGTAAGAGAATCAAGCGTGTGTACAGCGGCCGAAACGCAGCAGTGAAAATCCGATAAATCCCATTATCAAAATAAATTTCGAAAACAAAACACAAAGACAGTGAAATAGAGAGCAATTCTTAAATAATTCACTCAGGGCATGTGATGCAACCTGGATTGACCACATCTACACCCAGAACTGGTTGAGACATAAGGCTGGACACTTCAGCCTGATAGCATTGGTGAGTTTCGGTGAGCAAATGCAGACCCTTTGAAGTCATACTGCATGGTACCCATTCCATGGGTCCCAACTCTCCAGGTTCAAGGGATTCTTCCTCCAGCTAAAACATGCATGGGAAACCCAGAGTATCGTCCACCGTGTGATTGGGAAATGATTTAAAATGCATCTCAGTTTTCGTATCCTGGTCCTCGGTTTCACCATTCCAGATGCTTTACTAACACTCTCCCCGCTTGGAGAGTCAGTGCCTTTAACCTCCTGTTTGGCACAGCTTGCAATTTCTGTGCAAGATGAACAGGAATAGGGAGAACCAATGAGAGACTAGCTGTAGGTGTCTGCACGGGCAAATGTAACGCTCATTGCCGACCAGGAAGAGGAATTAAACAAAGGCTCAGCGTGCCCTGCTGAAAACAGATTAGGGCCTGAAGCAATACTTTGGTTTTGTGTCCAGCTCACAAGAAAGCGAGTTGAAGAAAGGAGCTCAGGGGCACTGTAATTCACAAACCTGCAGAGTTATAAATGACAGCTCTCCTCCAAAAATATATTGAAGTAGGCCTGCGAAGGGGACTTGAAAGCGGGGCAGAATTTCAGGAAAACGATTGCAGGGGGTAGACTGGAATTGCCCTGAAAGCATAGGAAAAGAGGCAGAACATCGACAATGATGCACTTGGCCAAAAAGGGCGTATGCGTTTTTTCCTGAATATATTCAGGAAAAAACGCATACGCCCTTTTTGGCCAACCAAGCAAGCCTGTAAAGGAAATCTGCACTACAATGAAGTCTCACTGCCACCCGGGCAAAAGGGCCATCTGAAAAAAGTGTAAAATCCAGAAAGGTAGGACAGGATATGGAGAACAGGGAGCCTTGTTATGTTGATTGGCAGGATGTAAATTGCCAGCAGCCACCCTGGAGAAGTGTATGGTGTTTCCTGAAACACGTAAGAAACAAAGCAACACAGCCTATGGCACTTCCACTTATGGTCCTATAGCTTACGGAAATTAAAATCAAAAACAGAGAGCCACCCCAATATTTGGGACGGCTGTGTTCACAAGAAGCTCGTCTACAGTATCAGGTAAATATCCCAGAAAGCAAAAAATGGATAAAGAAGTTGTGGCACGTACGTACAATGCAATATCACTCAGCAATGAAATCTGTGTCATCAGGCCCGTAGCGGCATAGTGAGTGGATGCAGGTACGGTGATTCTACGTGAACTACGTCACACAGAAAAAGAAACATCATAAGTTATCACTAATACACGGAATGTAAACTTGACTACACATGAACTGAATTACAGAACAGAACAGGGTGTCGAATTTAGAAAACCAACTAGTGCTTGCTTATGGGGAAAGTTGGCTTGGGGTGCTGCATAAAACCAGAGGCTGAAATTAGCACGGATAACTTTCCATAAGCCAAATATGTAATAGACAAGACCTACACCTTGCTCAACGAAATGAACCCAACACCACATATTCAACGCCTAGGAATATACCTGACTAGGAAGAATCTTAAAACCCATGGATATATATGTCTCCGTAAGAGAATCAAGCGTGTGTACAGCGGCCAAAACGCAGCAGTGAAAATCCGATAAATCCCATTATCAAAATAAATTTCGAAAACAAAACACAAAGACAGTGAAATAGAGAGCAATTCTTAAATAATTCACTCAGGGCATGTGATGCAACCGGGATTCACCACATCTACACCCAGAGCTGGTTGAGACATAAGGCTGGACACTTCAGGCTGATAGCATTGGTGAGTTTTGGTGAGCAAATGCAGACCCTTTGAAGTCATACTGCATGGTACCCATTCCATGGGTCCCAACTCTCCAGGTTCAAGGGATTCGTCCTCCAGCTAAAACATGCATGGGAAACCCAGAGTATCGTCCACCGTGTGATTGGGAAATGATTTAAAATGCATCTCAGTTTTCGTATCCTGGTCCTCGGGTTCAACATTCCAGATGCTTTACTAACACTCTCCCCGCTTGGAGAGTCAGTGCCTTTAACCTCCTCTTTGGCACAGCTTGCAATTTCTGTGCAAGATGAACAGGAATAGGGAGAACCAATGAGAGACTAGCTGTAGGTGTCTGCACGGGCAAATATAACGCTCATTGCCCACCAGGAAAAGGAATTAAACAAAGGCTCAGTGTGCCCTGCTGGAAACAGATTAGGGCCTGAAGCAATAATGCGGTTTTGTGCCCAGCTCACAAGAAAGCGAGTTGAAGAAAGGAGCTCAGGGGCACTGTACTTCACAAACCTGCAGAGTTATAAATGACAGCTATCCTCCAAAAATATATTGAAGTAAGCCTGCGAAGGGGACTTGAAAGCGGGGCTGAATTTCAGGAAAACGATTGCAGGGGGTAGACTGGAATTGCCCTGAAAGCATAGGAAAAGACGCACAACGTCGACAATGATGCACTTGGCCAAAATGGGCGTATGCGTTTTTTCCTGAATATATTCAGGAAAAAACGCATACGCCCTTTTTGGCCAACCAAGCAAGCCTGTAATGGAAATCTGCACTACAATGAAATCTCACTGCCCCCCCGGGCAAAAGGGCAATCTGAAAAAAGTGTAAAATCCAGAAAGGTAGGACAGGGTATGGAGAACAGGGAGCCTTGTTATGCTGATTGGCAGGATGTAAATTGCCAGCAGCCACGCTGGAGAAGTGTATGGTGTTTCCTGAAACACGTAAGAAACAAAGCAACACAGCCTATGGCACTTCCACTTATGGTCTTATAGCTTACGGAAATTAAAATCAAAAACAGACAGCCACCCCAATATTTGGGACGGCTGTGTTCACAAGAAGCTCGTCTACAGTATCAGGTAAATATCCCAGAAAGCAAAAAATGGATAAAGAAGTTGTGGCACGTACGTACAATGCAATATCACTCAGCAATGAAATCTGTGTCATCAGGCCCGTAGCGGCATAGTGAGTGGATGCAGGTACGGTGATTCTACGTGAACTACGTCACACAGAAAAAGAAACATCATAAGATATCACTAATACACGGAATGTAAACTTGACTACACATGAACTGAATTACAAAACAGAACAGGGTCTCAAATTTAGAAAACCAACTAGTGCTTGCTTATGGGGAAAGGTGCGTTGGGGTGCTGCATAAAACCAGAGACTGAAATTAGCACAGATAACATTCCATAAGCCAAATATGTAATAGACAAGACCTACTCCTTGCTCAACGAAATGGACTCAACACCACATATTCAACGCCTAGGAATATACCTGACTAGGAAGAATCTTAAAACCCATGGATATATATGTCTCCGTAAGAGAATCAAGCGTGTGTACAGCGGCCGAAACGCAGCAGTGAAAATCCGATAAATCCCATTATCAAAATAAATTTCGAAAACAAAACACAAAGACAGTGAAATAGAGAGCAATTCTTAAATAATTCACTCAGGGCATGTGATGCAACCTGGATTGACCACATCTACACCCAGAACTGGTTGAGACATAAGGCTGGACACTTCAGCCTGATAGCATTGGTGAGTTTCGGTGAGCAAATGCAGACCCTTTGAAGTCATACTGCATGGTACCCATTCCATGGGTCCCAACTCTCCAGGTTCAAGGGATTCTTCCTCCAGCTAAAACATGCATGGGAAACCCAGAATATCGTCCACCGTGTGATTGGGAAATGATTTAAAATGCATCTCAGTTTTCGTATCCTGGTCCTCGGTTTCACCATTCCAGATGCTTTACTAACACTCTCCCCGCTTGGAGAGTCAGTGCCTTTAACCTCCTGTTTGGCACAGCTTGCAATTTATGTGCAAGATGAACAGGAATAGGGAGAACCAATGAGAGACTAGCTGTAGGTGTCTGCACGGGCAAATGTAACGCTCATTGCCGACCAGGAAGAGGAATTAAACAAAGGCTCAGCGTGCCCTGCTGAAAACAGATTAGGGCCTGAAGCAATACTTTGGTTTTGTGTCCAGCTCACAAGAAAGCGAGTTGAAGAAAGGAGCTCAGGGGCACTGTAATTCACAAACCTGCAGAGTTATAAATGACAGCTCTCCTCCAAAAATATATTGAAGTAGGCCTGCGAAGGGGACTTGAAAGCGGGGCAGAATTTCAGGAAAACGATTGCAGGGGGTAGACTGGAATTGCCCTGAAAGCATAGGAAAAGAGGCAGAACATCGACAATGATGCACTTGGCCAAAAAGGGCGTATGCGTTTTTTCCTGAATATATTCAGGAAAAAACGCATACGCCCTTTTTGGCCAACCAAGCAAGCCTGTAAAGGAAATCTGCACTACAATGAAGTCTCACTGCCACCCGGGCAAAAGGGCCATCTGAAAAAAGTGTAAAATCCAGAAAGGTAGGACAGGATATGGAGAACAGGGAGCCTTGTTATGTTGATTGGCAGGATGTAAATTGCCAGCAGCCACCCTGGAGAAGTGTATGGTGTTTCCTGAAACACGTAAGAAACAAAGCAACACAGCCTATGGCACTTCCACTTATGGTCCTATAGCTTACGGAAATTAAAATCAAAAACAGACAGCCACCCCAATATTTGGGACGGCTGTGTTCACAAGAAGCTCGTCTACAGTATCAGGTAAATATCCCAGAAAGCAAAAAATGGATAAAGAAGTTGTGGCACGTACGTACAATGCAATATCACTCAGCAATGAAATCTGTGTCATCAGGCCCGTAGCGGCATAGTGAGTGGATGCAGGTACGGTGATTCTACGTGAACTACGTCACACAGAAAAAGAAACATCATAAGTTATCACTAATACACGGAATGTAAACTTGACTACACATGAACTGAATTACAGAACAGAACAGGGTGTCGAATTTAGAAAACCAACTAGTGCTTGCTTATGGGGAAAGTTGGCTTGGGGTGCTGCATAAAACCAGAGGCTGAAATTAGCACGGATAACTTTCCATAAGCCAAATATGTAATAGACAAGACCTACACCTTGCTCAACGAAATGAACCCAACACCACATATTCAACGCCTAGGAATATACCTGACTAGGAAGAATCTTAAAACCCATGGATATATATGTCTCCGTAAGAGAATCAAGCGTGTTTACAGCGGCCAAAACGCAGCAGTGAAAATCCGATAAATCCCATTATCAAAATAAATTTCGAAAACAAAACACAAAGACAGTGAAATAGAGAGCAATTCTTAAATAATTCACTCAGGGCATGTGATGCAACCGGGATTTAACACATCTACACCCAGAGCTGGTTGAGACATAAGGCTGGACACTTCTGGCTGATAGCACTGGTGAGTTTCGGTGAGCAAATGCAGACCCTTTGAAGTCATACTGCATGGGACCCATTCCATGGGTCCCAACCCTCCAGGTTCAAGGCATTCTTCCTCCAGCTAAAACATGCATGGGAAACCCAGAGTATTGTCCACCGTGTGATTGGGAAACGATTTAAAATGCATCTCAGTTTTCGTATCCTGGTCCTCGGGTTCACCATTCCAGATGCTTTACTAACACTCTCCCCGCTTGGAGAGTCAGTGCCTTTAACCTCCTGTTTGGCACAGCTTGCCATTTCTGTGCAAGATGAACAGGAATAGGGAGAACCAATGAGAGACTAGCTGTAGGTGTCTGCACGGGCAAATGTAACGCTCATTGCCCACCAGGAAGAGGAATTAAACAAAGGCTCAGTGTGCCCTGCTGGAAACAGATTAGGGCCTGAAGCAATCCTGCGGTTTTGTGCCCAGCTCACAAGAAAGCGAGTTGAAGAAAGGAGCTCAGGGGCACTGTACTTCACAAACCTGCAGAGTTATAAATGACAGCTATCCTCCAAAAATATATTGAAGTAAGCCTGCGAAGGGGACCTGAAAGCGGGGCTGAATTTCAGGAAAACGATTGCAGGGGGTAGACTGGAATTGCCCTGAAAGCATAGGAAAAGAGGCACAACGTCGACAATGATGCACTTGGCCAAAAAGTGCGTATGCATTTTTTCCTGAATATATTCAGGAAAAAACGCATACGCCCTTTTTGGCCAACCAAGCAAGCCTCTAAATGAAATCTGCACTACAATGAAGTCTCACTGCCCCCCCGGGCAAAAGGGCCATCTGAAAAAAGTGTAAAATCCAGAAAGGTAGGACAGGATATGGAGAACAGGGAGCCTTGTTATGCTGATTGGCAGGATGTAAATTGCCAGCAGCCACCCTGGAGAAGTGTATGGTGTTTCCTGAAACACGTAAGAAACAAAGCAACACAGCCTATGGCACTTCCACTTATGGTCCTATAGCTTACGGAAATTAAAATCAAAAACAGACAGCCACCCCAATATTTGGGACGGCTGTGTTCACAAGAAGCTCGTCTACAGTATCAGGTAAATATCCCAGAAAGCAAAAATGGATAAAGAAGTTGTGGCACGTACGTACAATGCAATATCACTCAGCAATGAAATCTGTGTCATCAGGCCCGTAGCGGCATAGTGAGTGGATGCAGGTACAGTGATTCTACGTGAACTACGTCACACAGAAAAAGAAACATCATAAGATATCACTAATACACGGAATGTAAACTTGACTACACATGAACTGAATTACAGAACAGAACAGGGTGTCGAATTTAGAAAACCAACTAGTGCTTGCTTATGGGGAAAGGTGGCTTGGGGTGCTGCATAAAACCAGAGGCTGAAATTAGCACAGATAACTTTCCATAAGCCAAATATGTAATAGACAAGACCTACTCCTTGCTCAACGAAATGGACCCAACACCACATATTCAACGCCTAGGAATATACCTGACTAGGAAGAATCTTAAAACCCATGGATATATATGTCTCCGTAAGAGAATCAAGCGTGTGTACAGCGGCCGAAACGCAGCAGTGAAAATCCGATAAATCCCATTATCAAAATAAATTTCGAAAACAAAACACAAAGACAGTGAAATAGAGAGCAATTCTTAAATAATTCACTCAGGGCATGTGATGCAACCAGGATTGACCACATCTACACCCAGAGCTGGTTGAGACATAAGGCTGGACACTTCAGGCTGATAGCATTGGTGAGTCTCGGTGAGCAAATGCAGACCCTTTGAAGTCATACTGCATGGTACCCATTCCATGGGTCCCAACTCTCCAGGTTTAAGGCATTCTTCCTCCAGCTAAAACATGCATGGGAAACCCAGAGTATCGTCCACCGTGTGATTGGGAAACGATTTAAAATGCATCTCAGCTTTCGTATCCTGGTCCTCGGGTTCACCATTCCAGATGCTTTACTAACACTCTCCCCGCATGGAGAGTCAGTGCCTTTAACCTCCTGTTTGGCACAGCTTGCAATTTCTGTGCAAGATGAACAGGAATAGGGAGAACCAATGAGAGACTAGCTGTAGGTGTCTGCACGGGCAAATGTAACGCTCATTGCCGACCAGGAAGAGGAATTAAACAAAGGCTCAGCGTGCCCTGCTGAAAACAGATTAGGGCCTGAAGCAATACTTTGGTTTTGTGTCCAGCTCACAAGAAAGCGAGTTGAAGAAAGGAGCTCAGGGGCACTGTAATTCACAAACCTGCAGAGTTATAAATGACAGCTCTCCTCCAAAAATATATTGAAGTAGGCCTGCGAAGGGGACTTGAAAGCGGGGCAGAATTTCAGGAAAACGATTGCAGGGGGTAGACAGGAATTGCCCTGAAAGCATAGGAAAAGAGGCAGAACATCGACAATGATGCACTTGGCCAAAAAGGGCGTATGCGTTTTTTCCTGAATATATTCAGGAAAAAACGCATACGCTATTTTTGGCCAACCAAGCAAGCCTGTAAAGGAAATCTGCACTACAATGAAGTCTCACTGCCACCCGGGCAAAAGGGCCATCTGAAAAAAGTGTAAAATCCAGAAAGGTAGGACAGGATATGGAGAACAGGGAGCCTTGTTATGTTGATTGGCAGGATGTAAATTGCCAGCAGCCACCCTGGAGAAGTGTATGGTGTTTCCTGAAACACGTAAGAAACAAAGCAACACAGCCTATGGCACTTCCACTTATGGTCCTATAGCTTACGGAAATTAAAATCAAAAACAGACAGCCACCCCAATATTTGGGACGGCTGTGTTCACAAGAAGCTCGTCTACAGTATCAGGTAAATATCCCAGAAAGCAAAAAATGGATAAAGAAGTTGTGGCACGTACGTGCAATGCAATATCACTCAGCAATGAAATGTGTGTCATCAGGCCCGTAGCGGTTAGTGAGTGGATGCAGGTACGGTGATTCTACGTGAACTACATCACACAGAAAAAGAAACATCATAAGATATCACTAATACACGGAATGTAAATTTAACTACACATGAACTGAATTACAAAACAGAACAGGGTCTCAAATTTTGAAAACCAACTAGTGATTGCTAATGGGGAAATGTGCGTTGGGATGCTGCATAATACCAGAGACTGAAATTAGCACAGATAACTTTCCATAGGCCAAATATGTAATAGACAAGACCTATTCCTTGCTCAACGAAATGGACTCAACACCACATATTCAACGCCTAGGAATATACCTGACTAGGAAGAATCTTAAAACCCATGGATTTATATGTCTCCGTAAGAGAATCAAGCATGTGTACAGCGGCATAAACGCAGCAGTGAAAATCCGATAAATCCCATTATCAAAATAAATTTCAAAAACAAAACACAAAGACAGTGAAATAGAGAGCAATTCTTAAACAATTCACTCAGGGCATGTGATGCAACCGGGATTGACCACATCTACACCCAGAGCTGGTTGAGACATAAGGCTGGACACTTCAGGCTGATAGCATTGGTGAGTTTCGGTGAGCAAATGCAGACCCTTTGAAGTCATACTGCATGGTACCCATTCCATGGGTCCCAGCTCTCCAGGTTCAAGGGATTCTTCCTCCAGCTAAAACATGCATGGGAAACCCAGAGTATCGTCCACCGTGTGATTGGGAAACGATTTAAAATGCATCTCAGTTTTCGTATCCTGGTCCTCGGGTTCACCATTCCAGATGCTTTACTAACACTCTCCCCGCTGGGAGAGTCAGTGCCTTTAACCTCCTGTTTGGCACAGCTTGCAATTTCTGTGCAAGATGAACAGGAATAGGGAGAACCAATGAGAGACTAGCTGTAGGTGTCTGCACGGGCAAATGTAACGCTCATTGCCCACCAGGAAGAGGAATTAAACAAAGGCTCAGTGTGCCCTGCTGGAAACAAATTAGGGCCTGAAGCAATCCTGCGGTTTTGTGCCCAGCTCACAAGAAAGCGAGTTGAAGAAAGGAGCTCAGGGGCACTGTAATTCACAAACGTGCAGAGTTATAAATGACAGCTATCCTCCAAAAATATATAGAAGTAAGCCTGCGAAGGGGACTTGAAAGCGGGGCAGAATTTCAGGAAAACGATTGCAGGGGGTAGACTGGAATTGCCCTGAAAGCATAGGAAAAGAGGCAGAACGTCGACAATGATGCACTTGGCCAAAAAGGGCGTATGCGTTTTTTCCTGAATATATTCAGGAAAAAACGCATACGCCCTTTTTGGCCAACCAAGCAAGCCTGTAAAGGAAATCTGCCCTACAATGAAATCTCACTGCCCCCCCACGGGCAAAAGGGCCATCTGAAAAAAGTGTAAAATCCAGAAAGGTAGGACAGGATATGGAGAACAGGGAGCCTTGTTATGCTGATTGGCAGGATGTAAATTGCCAGCAGCCACCCTGGAGAAGTGTATGGTGTTTCCTGAAACACGTAAGAAACAAAGCAACACAGCCTATGGCACTTGCACTTATGGTCCTATAGCTTAGGGAAATTAAAATCAAAAACAGACAGCCACACCAATGTTTGGGACGGCTGTGTTCACAAGAACCTCGTCTACAGTACCAGGTAAATAACACAGAAAGCAAAAAATGGATAAAGAAGTTGTGGCACGTACGTGCAATGCAATATCACTCAGCAATGAAATGTGTGTCATCAGGCCCGTAGCGGCATAGTGAGTGGATGCAGGTACGGTGATTCTACGTGAACTACATCACACAGAAAAAGAAACATCATAAGATATCACTAATACACGGAATGTAAATTTAACTACACATGAACTGAATTACAAAACAGAACAGGGTCTCAAATTTTGAAAACCAACTAGTGATTGCTAATGGGGAAATGTGCGTTGGGATGCTGCATAAAACCAGAGACTGAAATTAGCACAGATAACTTTCCATAAGCCAAATATGTAATAGACAAGATCTATTCCTTGCTCAACGAAATGGACTCAACACCACATATTCAACGCCTAGGAATATACCTGACTAGGAAGAATCTTAAAACCCATGGATTTATATGTCTCCGTAAGAGAATCAAGCGTGTGTACAGCGGCATAAACGCAGCAGTGAAAATCCGATAAATCCCATTATCAAAATAAATTTCAAAAACAAAACACAAAGACAGTGAAATAGAGAGCAATTCTTAAACAATTCACTCAGGGCATGTGATGCAACCGGGATTGACCACATCTACACCCAGAGCTGGTTGAGACATAAGGCTGGACACTTCAGGCTGATAGCATTGGTGAGTTTCGGTGAGCAAATGCAGACCCTTTGAAGTCATACTGCATGGTACCCATTCCATGGGTCCCAGCTCTCCAGGTTCAAGGGATTCTTCCTCCAGCTAAAACATGCATGGGAAACCCAGAGTATCGTCCACCGTGTGATTGGGAAACGATTTAAAATGCATCTCAGTTTTCGTATCCTGGTCCTCGGGTTCACCATTCCAGATGCTTTACTAACACTCTCCCCGCTTGGAGAGTCAGTGCCTTTAACCTCCTGTTTGGCACAGCTTGCAATTTCTGTGCAAGATGAACAGGAATAGGGAGAACCAATGAGAGACTAGCTGTAGGTGTCTGCACGGGCAAATGTAACGCTCATTGCCCACCAGGAAGAGGAATTAAACAAAGGCTCAGTGTGCCCTGCTGGAAACAAATTACGGCCTGAAGCAATCCTGCGGTTTTGTGCCCAGCTCACAAGAAAGCGAGTTGAAGAAAGGAGCTCAGGGGCACTGTAATTCACAAACGTGCAGAGTTATAAATGACAGCTATCCTCCAAAAATATATTGAAGTAAGCCTGCGAAGGGGACTTGAAAGCGGGGCAGAATTTCAGGAAAACGATTGCAGGGGGTAGACGGGAATTGCCCTGAAAGCATAGGAAAAGAGGCAGAACGTCGACAATGATGCACTTGGCCAAAAAGCGCGTATGCGTTTTTTCCTGAATATATTCAGGAAAAAACGCATACGCCCTTTTTGGCCAACCAAGCAAGCCTGTAAAGGAAATCTGCCCTACAATGAAATCTCACTGCCCCCCCACGGGCAAAAGGGCCATCTGAAAAAAGTGTAAAATCCAGAAAGGTAGGACAGGATATGGAGAACAGGGAGCCTTGTTATGCTGATTGGCAGGATGTAAATTGCCAGCAGCCACCCTGGAGAAGTGTATGGTGTTTCCTGAAACACGTAAGAAACAAAGCAACACAGCCTATGGCACTTCCACTTATGGTCCTATAGCTTACGGAAATTAAAATCAAAAACAGACAGCCACCCCAATATTTGGGATGGCTGTGTTCACAAGAAGCTCGTCTACAGTACCAGGTAAATATCCCAGAATGCAAAAAATGGATAAAGAAGTTGTGGCACGTACGTACAATTCAATATCACTCAGCAATGAAATCTGTGTCATCAGGCCCGTAGCGGCATAGTGAGTGGATGCAGGTACGGTGATTCTACGTGAACTACGTCACACAGAAAAAGAAACATCATAAGATATCACTAATACACGGAATGTAAACTTGACTACACATGAACTGAATTACAAAACAGAACAGGGTCTCAAATTTAGAAAACCAACTAGTGCTTGCTTATGGGGATAGGTGCTTTGAGGTGCTGCATAAAACCAGAGATTGAAATTAGCACAGATAACTTTCCATAAGACAAATATGTAAAAGACAAGACCTACTCCTTGCTCAACGAAATGGACCCAACACCACATATTCAACGCCTAGGAATATACCTGACTAGGAAGAATCTTAAAACCCATGGATATATATGTCTCCGTAAGAGATTCAAGCGTGTGTACAGCGGCCGAAACGCAGCAGAGAAAATCCGATAAATCCCATTATCAAAATAAATTTCGAAAACAAAACACAAAGACAGTGAAATAGAGAGCAATTCTTAAATAATTCACTCAGGGCATGTGATGCAACCGGGATTTAACACATCTACACCCAGAGCTGGTTGAGACATAAGGCTGGACACTTCAGGCTGATAGCATTGGTGAGTTTCGGTGAGCAAATGCAGACCCTTTGAAGTCATACTGCATGGTACCCATTCCATGGGTCCCAACTCTCCAGGTTCAAGGGATTCTTCCTCCAGCTAAAACATGCATGGGAAACCCAGAGTATCGTCCACCATGTGATTGGGAAACGATTTAAAATGCATCTCAGTTTTCGTATCCTGGTCCTCTGGTTCACCATTCCAGATGCTTTACTAACACTCTCCCCGCTTGGAGAGTCAGTGCCTTTAACCTCCTGTTTGGCACAGCTTGCAATTTCTGTGCAAGATGAACAGGAATAGGGAGAACCAATGAGAGACTAGCTGTAGGTGTCTGCACGGGCAAATGTAACGCTCATTTCCCACCAGGAAGAGGAATTAACCAAAGGCTCAGTGTGCCCTGCTGGAAACAGATTAGGGCCTGAAGCAATCCTGCGGTTTTGTGCCCAGCTCACAAGAAAGCGAGTTGAAGAAAGGAGCTCAGGGGCACTGTAATTCACAAACCTGCAGAGTTATAAATGACAGCTATCCTCCAAAAATATATTGAACTAAGCCTGCGAAGGGGACTTGAAAGCGGGGCAGAATTTCAGGAAAACGATTGCAGGGGGTAAACTGGAATTGCCCTGAAAGCATAGGAAAAGAGGCAGAACGTCGACAATGATGCACTTGGCCAAAAAGGGCGTATGCGTTTTTTCCTGAATTTATTCAGGAAAAAACGCATACGCACTTTTTGGCCAACCAAGCAAGCCTGTAAAGGAAATCTGCCCTACAATGAAATCTCACTGCCCCCCCACTGGCAAAAGGGCCATCTGAAAAAAGTGTAAAATCCAGAAAGGTAGGACAGGATATGGAGAACAGGGAGCCTTGTTATGCTGATTGGCAGGATGTAAATTGCCAGCAGCCACCCTGGAGAAGTGTATGGTGTTTCCTGAAACACGTAAGAAACAAAGCAACACAGCCTATGGCACTTCCACTTATGGTCCTAAAGCTTACGGAAATTAAAATCAAAAACAGACAGCCACCCCAATATTTGGAATGGCTGTGTTCACAAGAAGCTCGTCTACAGTACCAGGTAAATATCCCAGAATGCAAAAAATGGATAAAGAAGTTGTGGCACGTACGTACAATGCAATATCACTCAGCAATGAAATCTGTGTCATCAGGCCCGTAGCGGCATAGTGAGTGGATGCAGGTACGGTGATTCTACGTGAACTACGTCACACAGAAAAAGAAACATCATAAGATATCACTAATACACAGAATGTAAACTTGACTACACATGAACTGAATTACAAAACAGAACAGGGTCTCAAATTTAGAAAACCAACTAGTGCTTGCTTATGGGGAAAGGTGCTTTGGGGTGCTGCATAAAACCACAGATTGAAATTAGCACAGATAACTTTCCATAAGCCAAATATGTAATAGACAAGACCTACTCCTTGCTCAACGGAATGGACCCAACACCACATATTCAACGCCTAGGAATATACCTGACTAGGAAGAATCTTAAAACCCATGGATATATATGTCTCCGTAAGAGATTCAAGCGTGTGTACAGCGGCCGAAACGCAGCAGTGAAAATCCGATAAATCACATTATCAAAATAAATTTCGAAAACAAAACACAAAGACAGTGAAATAGAGAGCAATTCTTAAATAATTCACTCAGGGCATGTGATGCAACTGGGATTGACCACATCTACACCCAGAGCTGGTTGAGACATAAGGCTGGACACTTCAGGCTGCTAGCATTGGTGAGTTTCGGTGAGCAAATGCAGACCCTTTGAAGTCATACTGCATGGTACCCATTCCATGGGTCCCAACTCTCCAGGTTCAAGGGATTCTTCCTCCAGCTAAAACATGCATGGGAAACCCAGAGTATCGTCCACCATGTGATTGGGAAACGATTTAAAATGCATCTCAGTTTTCGTATCCTGGTCCTCTGGTTCACCATTCCAGATGCTTTACTAACACTCTCCCCGCTTGGAGAGTCAGTGCCTTTAACCTCCTGTTTGGCACAGCTTGCAATTTCTGTGCAAGATGAACAGGAATATGGAGAACCAATGAGAGACTAGCTGTAGGTGTCTGCACGTGCAAATGTAACGCTCATTGCCCACCAGGAAGAGGAATTAAACAAAGGCTCAGTGTGCCCTGCTGGAAACAGATTAGGGCCTGAAGCAATCCTGCGGTTTTGTGCCCAGCTCACAAGAAAGCGAGTTGAAGAAAGGAGCTCAGGGGCACTGTAATTCACAAACGTGCAGAGTTATAAATGACAGCTATCCTCCAAAAATATATTGAAGTAAGCCTGCGAAGGGGACTTGAATGCGGGGCAGAATTTCCTGAATATATTCAGGAAAAAAGGCATACGCCCTTTTTGGCCAACCAAGCAAGCCTGTAAAGGAAATTTGCCCTACAATGAAATCTCACTGCCCATCCCCCCCGGGCAAAAGGGCCATCTGAAAAAAGTGTAAAATCCAGAAAGGTAGGACAGGATATGGAGAACAGGGAGCCTTGTTATGCTGATTGGCAGGATGTAAATTGCCAGCAGCCACACTGGAGAAGTGTATGGTGTTTCCTGAAACACGTAAGAAACAAAGCAACACAGCCTATGGCACTTCCACTTATGGTCCTATAGCTTACGGAAATTAAAATCAAAAACAGACAGCCACCCCAATATTTGGGATGGCTGTGTTCACAAGAAGCTCGTCTACAGTACCAGGTAAATATCCCAGAATGCAAAAAATGGATAAAGAAGTTGTGGCATGTACGTACAATGCAATATCACTCAGCAATGAAATCTGTGTCATCAGGCCCGTAGCGGCATAGTGAGTGGATGCAGGTACGGTGATTCTACGTGAACTATGTCACAGAGAAAAAGAAACATCATAAGATATCACTAATACACGGAATGTAAACTTGACTACACATGAACTGAATTACAAAACAGAACAGGGTCTCAAATTTAGAAAACCAACTAGTGCTTGCTTATGGGGAAAGGTGCTTTGGGGTGCTGCATAAAACCAGAGACTGAAATTAGCACAGATAACTTTCCATAAGCCAAATATGTAAAAGACAAGACCTACTCCTTGCTCAACGAAATGGACCCAACACCACATATTCAACGCCTAGGAATATACCTGACTAGGAAGAATCTTAAAACCCATGGATATATATGTCTCCGTAAGAGAATCAAGCGTGTGTACAGCAGCCGAAACGCAGCAGTGAAAATCCGATAAATCCCATTATCAAAATAAATTTCGAAAACAAAACACAAAGACAGTGAAATAGAGAGCAATTCTTAAATAATTCACTCAGGGCATGTGATGCAACCGGGATTGACCACATCTACACCCAGAGCTGGTTGAGACATAAGGCTGGACACTTCAGGCTGATAGCATTGGTGAGTTTCGATGAGCAAATGCAGACCCTTTGAAGTCATACTGTATGGTACCCATTCCATGGGTCCCAACTCTCCAGGTTCAACGCATTCTTCCTCCAGCTAAAACATGCATGGGAAATCCAGAGTATCGTCCACCGTGTGATTGGGAAACGATTTAAAATGCATCTCAGTTTTCATATCCTGGTCCTCGGGTTCACCATTCCAGATGCTTTACTAACACTCTCCCCGCTTGGAGAGTCAGTGCCTTTAACCTCCTGTTTGGCACAGCTTGCAATTTCTGTGCAAGATGAACAGGAATAGGGAGAACCAATGAGAGACTAGCTGTAGGTGTCTGCACGGGCAAATGTAACGCTCATTGCCGACCAGGAAGAGGAATTAAACAAAGGCTCAGCGTGCCCTGCTGAAAACAGATTAGGGCCTGAAGCAATCCTGCGGTTTTGTGCCCAGCTCACAAGAAAGTGAGTTGAAGAAAGGAGCTCAGGGGCACTGTAATTCACAAACCTGCAGAGTTATAAATGACAGCTATCCTCCAAAAATATATTGAAGTAAGCCTGCGAAGGGGACTTGAAAGCGGGGCAGAATTTCAGGAAACGATTGCAGGAGGGAGACTGGAATTGCCCTGAAAGCATAGGAAAAGAGGCACAACGTCATCAATGATGCACTTGGCCAAAAAGGGCGTATGCGTTTTTTCCTGAATATATTCAGGAAAAAACGCATACGCCCTTTTTGGCCAACCAAGCAAGCCTGTAAAGGAAATCTGCACTACAATGAAATCTCACTGCCCCCCTGGGCAAAAGGGCCATCTGAAAAAACTTGTAAAATCCAGAAAGGTAGGACAGGATATGGAGAACAGGGAGCCTTGTTATGCTAATTGTCAGGATGTAAATTGTGAACAGCCACCCTGGAGAAGTGTATGGTGTTTCCTGAAACACGTAAGAAATAAAGCAACACAGCCTATGGCAATTGCACTTATGTTCCTATTGCTTAGGGAAATTAAAATCAAAAACAGAGAGCCACCCCAAAGTTTGGGACGGCTGTGTTCCCTAGAAGCTCGTCTACAGGACCAGGTAAATATCCCAGAAAGCAAAAAATGGATAAAGAAGTTGTGGCACGTACGTGCAATGCAATATCACTCAGCAATGAAATCTGTGTCATCAGGCTCGTAGCGGCATAGTGAGTGGATGCAGGTACGGTGATTCTACGTGAACTACGTCACACAGAAAAAGAAACATCATAAGATATCACTAATACACGGAATGTAAACTTGACTACACAAGAACTGAATTACAAAACAGAACAGGGTCTCAAATTTAGAAAACCAACTAGTGCTTCCTTATGGGGAAAGGTGCCTTGGGGTGCTGCATAAAACAAGAGACTGAAATTAGCACAGATAACTTTCCATAAGCCAAATATGTAATAGACAAGACCTACTCCTTGCTCAACGAAATGGACTCAAAACCACATATTCAACGCCTAGGAATATACCTGACTAGGAAGAATCTTAAAACCCATGGATTTATATGTCTCCGTAAGAGAATCAAGCGTGTGTACAGCGGCCGAAACGCAGCAGAAAAAATCCGATAAATCCCATTATCAAAATAAATTTCAAAAACAAAACACAAAGACAGTGAAATAGAGAGGAATTCTTACATAATTCACTCAGGGCATGTGATGCAACCGGGATTGACCACATCTACACCCAGAGCTGGTTGAGACATAAGGCTGGACACTTCAGGCTGATAGCATTGGTGAGTTTCGGTGAGCAAATGCAGACCCTTTGAAGTCATACTGCATGGTACCCATTCCATGGGTCCCAACTCTCCAGGTTCAAGGCATTCTTCCTCCAGCTAAAACATGCATGGGAAACCCAGAGTTTCGTCCACCATGTGATTGGGAAACGATTTAAAATGCATCTCAGATTTCGTATCCTGGTCCTCGGGTTCACCATTCCAGATGCTTTACTAACACTCTCCCCGCTTGGAGAGTCAGTGCCTTTAACCTCCTCTTTGGCACAGCTTGCAATTTCTGTGTAAGATGAACAGGAATAGGGAGAACCAATGAGAGACTAGCTGTAGGTGTCTGCACGGGCAAATGTAACGCTCATTGCCCACCAGGAAAAGGAATTAAACAAAGGCTCAGTGTGCCCTGCTGGAAACAGATTAGGGCCTGAAGCAATCCTGCGGTTTTGTGCCCAGCTCACAAGAAAGCGAGTTGAAGAAAGGAGCTCAGGGGCACTGTAATTCACAAACGTGCAGAGTTATAAATGACAGCTATCCTCCAAAAATATATTGAAGTAAGCCTGCGAAGGGGACTTGAAAGCGGGGCAGAATTTCAGGAAAACGATTGCAGGGGGTAGACTGGAATTGCCCTGAAAGAATAGGAAAAGAGGCAGAACGTCGACAATGATGCACTTGGCCAAAAAGGGCGTATGCGTTTTTTCCTGAATATATTCAGGAAAAAACGCATACGCCCTTTTTGGCCAACCAAGCAAGCCTGTAAAGGAAATCTGCCCTACAATGAAATCTCACTGCCCCCCCACGGGACAAAACGGCCATCTGAAAAAAGTGTAAAATCCAGAAAGGTAGGACAGGATATGGAGAACAGGGAGCCTTGTTATGCTGATTGGCAGGATGTAAATTGTGAACCGCCACCCTGGAGAAGTGTATGGTGTTTCCTGAAACACGTAAGAAATAAAGCAACACAGCCTATGGCAATTGCACTTATGGTCCTATAGCTTACGGAAATTAAAATCAAAAACAGACAGCCACCCCAATATTTGGGACGGCTGTGTTCACAAGAAGCTCGTCTACAGTATCAGGTAAATATCCGAGAAAGCAAAAAATGGATAAAGAAGTTGTGGCACGTACGTACGATGCAATATCACTCAGCAATGAAATCTGTGTCATCAGGCCCATAGCGGCATAGTGAGTGGATGCAGGTACGGTGATTCTACGTGAACTACGTCACACAGAAAAAGAAACATCATAAGATATCACTAATACACGGAATGTAAACTTGACTACACATGAACTGAATTACAAAACAGAACAGGGTGTCAAATTTAGAAAAACCAACTAGTGCTTGCTTATGGGGAAAGGTGCTTTGGGGTGCTGCATAAAACCAGAGACTGAAATTAGCACAGATAACTTTCCATAAGCCAAATATGTAAAAGACAAGACCTACTCCTTGCTCAACGAAATGGACCCAACACCACATATTCAACGCCTAGGAATATACCTGACTAGGAAGAATCTTAAAACCCATGGATATATATGTCTCCGTAAGAGAATCAAGCGTGTGTACAGCGGCCGAAACGCAGTAGTGAAAATCCGATAAATCCCATTATCAAAATAAATTTCGAAAACACAAAGACAGTGAAATAGAGAGCAATTCTTAAATAATTCACTCAGGGCATGTGATGTAACCGCGATTAAACACATCTACACCCAGAGCTGGTTGAGACATAAGGCTGGACACTTCAGGCTGATAGCATTGGTGAGTTTCGATGAGCAAATGCAGACCCTTTGAAGTCATACTGTATGGTACCCATTCCATGGGTCCCAACTCTCCAGGTTCAACGCATTCTTCCTCCAGCTAAAACATGCATGGGAAATCCAGAGTATCGTCCACCGTGTGATTGGGAAACGATTTAAAATGCATCTCAGTTTTCGTATCCTGGTCCTCGGGTTCACCATTCCAGATGCTTTACTAACACTCTCCCCGCTTGGAGAGTCAGTGCCTTTAACCTCCTGTTTGGCACAGCTTGCAATTTCTGTGCAAGATGAACAGGAATAGGGAGAACCAATGAGAGACTAGCTGTAGGTGTCTGCACGGGCAAATGTAACGCTCATTGCCGACCAGGAAGAGGAATTAAACAAAGGCTCAGCGTGCCCTGCTGAAAACAGATTAGGGCCTGAAGCAATCCTGCGGTTTTGTGCCCAGCTCACAAGAAAGTGAGTTGAAGAAAGGAGCTCAGGGGCACTGTAATTCACAAACCTGCAGAGTTATAAATGACAGCTATCCTCCAAAAATATATTGAAGTAAGTCTGCGAAGGGGACTTGAAAGCGGGGCAGAATTTCAGGAAAACGATTGCAGGAGGTAGACTGGAATTGCCCTGAAAGCATAGGAAAAGAGGCACAACGTCGTCAATGATGCACTTGGCCAAAAAGGGCGTATGCGTTTTTTCCTGAATATATTCAGGAAAAAACGCATACGCCCTTTTTGGCCAACCAAGCAAGCCTGTAAAGGAAATCTGCACTACAATGAAATCTCACTGCCCCCCTGGGCAAAAGGGCCATCTGAAAAAACGTGTAAAAGCCAGAAAGGTAGGACAGGATATGGAGAACAGGGAGCCTTGTTATGCTAATTGGCAGGATGTAAATTGTGAACAGCCACCCTGGAGAAGTGTATGGTGTTTCCTGAAACACGTAAGAAATAAAGCAACACAGCCTATGGCAATTGCACTTATGTTCCTATTGCCTAGGGAAATTAAAATGAAAAACAGAGAACCACTCCAAAGTTTGGGACGGCTGTGTTCCCAAGAAGCTCGTCTACAGGACCAGGTAAATATCCCAGAAAGCAAAAAATGGATAAAGAAGTTGTGGCACGTACGTGCAATGCAATATCACTCAGCAATGAAATCTGTGTCATCAGGCCCGTAGCGGCATAGTGAGTGGATGCAGGTACGGTGATTCTACGTGAACTACGTCACACAGAAAAAGAAACATCATAAGATATCACTAATACACAGAATGTAAACTTGACTACACATGAACTGAATTACAAAACAGAACAGGGTCTCAAATTTAGAAAACCAACTAGTGCTTGCTTATGGGGAAAGGTGCCTTGGGGTGCTGCATAAAACAAGAGACTGAAATTAGCACAGATAACATTCCATAAGCCAAATATGTAATAGACAAGACCTACTCCTTGCTCAACGAAATGGACTCAACACCACATATTCAACGCCTAGGAATATACCTGACTAGGAAGAATCTTAAAACCCATTGATTTATATGTCTCCGTAAGAGAATCAAGCGTGTGTACAGCGGCCGAAACGCAGCAGTGAAAATCCGATAAATCCCATTATCAAAATAAATTTCAAAAACAAAACACAAAGACAGTGAAATAGAGAGCAATTCTTAAATAATTCACTCAGGGCATGTGATGCAACCGGGATTGACCACATCTACACCCAGAGCTGGTTGAGACATAAGGCTGGACACTTCAGGCTGATAGCATTGGTGAGTTTCGGTGAGCAAATGCAGACCCTTTGAAGTCATACTGCATGGTACCCATTCCATGGGTCCCAACTCTCCAGGTTCAAGGCATTCTTCCTCCAGCTAAAACATGCATGGGAAACCCAGAGTATCATCCACCGTGTGATTGGGAAACGATTTAAAATGCATCTCAGTTTTCATATCCTGGTCCTCGGGTTCACCATTCCAGATGCTTTACTAACACTCTCCCCGCTTGGAGAGTCAGTGCCTTTAACCTCCTGTTTGGCACAGCTTGCAATTTCTGTACAAGATGAACAGGAATAGGGAGAACCAATGAGAGACTAGCTATAGGTGTCTGCACGGGCAAATGTAACGCTCATTGCCCACCAGGAAGAGGAATTAAACATAGGCTCAGTGTGCCCTGCTGGAAACAGATTAGGGCCTGAAGCAATCCTGCGGCTTTGTGCCCAGCTCACAAGAAAGCGAGTTGAAGAAAGGAGCTCAGGGGCACTGTAATTCACAAACGTGCAGAGTTATAAATGACAGCTATCCTCCAAAAATATATTGAAGTAAGCCTGCGAAGGGGACTTGAAAGCGGGGCAGAATTTCAGGAAAACGATTGCAGGGTGTAGACTGGAATTGCCCTGAAAGCATAGGAAAAGAGAAAGAACGTCGACAATGATGCACTTGGCCAAAAAGGGCGTATGCGTTTTTTCCTGAATATATTCAGGAAAAAACGCATACGCCCTTTTTGGCCAACCAAGCAAGCCTGTAAAGGAAATCTGCCCTACAATGAAATCTCACTGCCCCCCCACCGGACAAAAGGGCCATCTGAAAAAAGTGTAAAATCCAGAAAGGTAGGACAGGATATGGAGAACAGGGAGCCTTGTTATGCTGATTGGCAGGATGTAAATTGCCAGCAGCCACCCTGGAGAATTGTATGGTGTTTCCTGAAACACGTAAGAAACAAAGCAACACAGCCTATGGCACTTCCACTTATGGTCCTATAGCTTACGGAAATTAAAATCAAAAACAGACAGCCACCCCAATATTTGGGATGGCTGTGTTCACAAGAAGCTCGTCTACAGTACCAGGTAAATATCCCAGAATGCAAAAAATGGATACAGACGTTGTGGCACGTACGTACAATGCAATATCACTCAGCAATGAAATCTGTGTCATCAGGCCCGTAGCGGCATAGTGAGTGGATGCAGGTACGGTGATTCTACGTGAACTACGTCACACAGAAAAAGAAACATCATAAGATATCACTAATACACGGAATGTAAACTTGACTACACATGAACTGAATTACAAAACAGAACAGGGTCTCAAATTTAGAAAACCAACTAGTGCTTGCTTATGGGGAAAGGTGCCTTGGGGTGCTGCATAAAACCAGAGACTGAAATTAGCACAGATAACTTTCCATAAGCCAAATATGTAAAAGACAAGATCTACTCCTTGCTCAACGAAATGGACTCAACACCACATATTCAACGCCTAGGAATATACCTGACTAGGAAGAATCTTAAAACCCATGGATATATATGTCTCCGTAAGAGAATCAAGCGTGTGTACAGCGGCCGAAACGCAGCAGTGAAAATCCGATAAATCCCATTATCAAAATAAATTTCGAAAACAAAACACAAAGACAGTGAAATAGAGAGCAATTCTTAAATAATTCACTCAGGGCATGTGATGCAACCGGGATTGACCACATCTAAACCCAGAGCTGGTTGAGACATAAGGCTGGACACTTCAGGCTGATAGCATTGGTGAGTTTCGGTGAGCAAATGCAAACCCTTTGAAGTCATACTGCATGGTACCCATTCCATGGGTCCCAACTCTCCAGGTTCAAGGGATTTTTCCTTCAGCAAAAACATGCATGGGAATCACAGATTATAGTACACCGTGAGATTGGGAAACGATTTCAATTGGATCTCAGTTTTCGTTTCCTTGTCCTCGGGTTCACCATTCCAGACGCATTACTAACACTCTCCCCGCTTGGAGAGTCAGTGCATTTAACCTCCGGTTTGGCACAGTTTGCAATTTCTGTGCAAGATGAACAGGAATAGGGAGAACCAATGAGAGACTAGCTGTAGGTTTCTGCACGGGCAAATGTAACACTCATTGCCCACCAGGAAGAGGAATTAAACAAAGGCTCAGTGTGCCCTGCTGGAAACAGATTAGGGCCTGAAGAAATCCTGCGGTTTTGTGCCCAGCTCACAAGAAAGCGAGTTGAAGAAAGGAGCTCAGGGGCACTGTAATTCACAAACCTGCAGAGTTATAAATGACAGCTATCTTCCAAAAGTATATTGAAGTGAGCCTGCAAAGGGGACTTGAAAGCGGGGCAGAATTTCAGTAAAACGATTGCAAGGGGTAGACTGGAATTGCCCTGAAAGCATAGGAAAAGAGGCACAACGTCGACAATGATGCACTTGGCCAAAAAGGGCGTATGCGTTTTTTCCTGAATATATTCAGGAAAAAACGCATACGCCCTTTTTGGCCAACCAAGCAAGCCTGTAAAGAAATCTGCCCTACAATGAAATCTCACTGCCCCCCCACCGGGCAAAAGGGCTATCTGAAAAAAGTGTAAAATCCAGAAAGGTAGGACAGGATATGGAGAACAGGGAGCCTTGTTATGCTGATTGGCAGGATGTAAATTGCCAACAGCCACCCTGGAGAAGTGTATGGTGTTTCCTGAAACACGTAAGAAATAAAGGAACACAGCCTATGGCAATTGCACTTATGGTCCTCTTGCTTAGGGAAATTAAAATCAAAAACAGAGATCCGCCCCAAAATTTGGGACAGCTGTGTTCCCAAGAAGCACGTCTACAGTACCAGGTAAATATCCCAGAAATCAAAAAATGGATAAAGAAGTTGTGGCACGTACGTGCAATGCAATATCACTCAGCAATGAAATCTGTGTCATCAGGCCCGTAGCGGCATAGTGAGTGGATGCAGGTACGGTGATTCTACGTGAACTACGTCACACAGAAAAAGAAACATCATAAGATATCACTAATAAACGGAATGTAAATTTAACTACACATGAACTGATTTACAAAACAGAACAGGGTCTCAAATTTTTAAAACCAACTAGTGCTTGCTTATGGGGAAATGTGCATTGGGATGCTGCATAAAACCAGAGACTGAAATTAGCACAGATAACTTTCCATCAGCCAAATATGTAATAGACAAGACCTACTCCTTGCTCAACGAAATGGACTCAACACCACATATTCAAGGGCTAGGAATATACCTGACGAGGAAGAATCTTAAAACCCATGAATTTATATGTCTCCGTAAGAGAATCAAGCGTGTGTACAACGGCATAAACACAGCAGTGAAAATCCGATAAATCCCATTATCAAAATAAATTTCAAAAACAAAACACATAGACAGTGAAATAGAGAGCAATTCTTAAACAATTCACTCAGGGCATGTGATGCAACCGGGATTGACCACATCTACACCCACAGCTGGTTGAGACATAAGGCTGGACACTTCAGGCTGATAGCATTGGTGAGTTTCGGTGAGCAAATGCAGACCCTTTGAAGTCATACTGCATGGTACCCATTCCATGGGTCCCAACTCTCCAGGTTCAAGGCATTCTTCCTCCAGCTAAAACATGCATGGGAAACCCAGAGTATCGTCCACCGTGTGATTGGGAAACGATTTAAAATGCATCTCAGTTTTTGCATCCCGGTCCTCGGGTTCACCATTCCAGATGCTTTACTAACACTCTCCCCGCTTGGTGAGTCAGTGCCTTTAACCTCCTCTTTGGCACAGCTTGCAATTTCTGTGCAAGATGAACAGGAATAGGGAGAAACAATGAGAGACTAGCTGTAGGTGTCTGCACGGGCAAATGTAACGCTCATTGCCCACCAGGAAGAGGAATTAAACAAAGGCACAGCGTGCCCTGCCAGAAACAGATTACGGCCTGAAGCAATCCTGTGGTTTTGTGCCCAGCTCAAAAGAAAGCGAGTTGAAGAAAGGAGCTCAGGGGCACTGTAATTCACAAACCTGCAGAGTTATAAATGACAGCTATCCTCCAAAAATATATTGAAGTAAGCCTGCGAAGGGGACTTGAAAGCGGGGCAGAATTTCAGGAAAACGATTGCAGGGGGTAGACTGGAATTGCCCTGAAAGCATAGGAAAAGAGAAAGAACGTCGACAATGATGCACTTGGCCAAAAAGGGCGTATGCGTTTTTTCCTGAATATATTCAGGAAAAAACGCATACGCCCTTTTTGGCCAACCAAGCAAGCATGTAAAGGAAATCTGCACTACAATGAAATCTCACTGCCCCCCTGGGCAAAAGGGCCATCTGAAAAAAGTGTAAAACCCAGAAAGGTAGGACAGGATATGGAGAACAGGGAGCCTTGTTATGCTGATTGGCAGGATGTAAATTGTGAACCGCCACCCTGGAGAAGTGTATGGTGTTTCCTGAAACACGTAAGAAATAAAGCAACACAGCCTATGGCAATTGCACTTATGCTCCTATAGCTTACGGAAATTAAAATCAAAAACAGACAGCCACCCCAATATTTGGGACGACTGTGTTCACAAGAAGCTCGTCTACAGTATCAGGTAAATATCCGAGAAAGCAAAAAATGGATAAAGAAGTTGTGGCACGTACGTACGATGCAATATCACTCAGCAATGAAATCTGTGTCATCAGGCCCATAGCGGCATAGTGAGTGGATGCAGGTACGGTGATTTTACGTGAACTACGTCACACAGAAAAAGAAACATCATAAGATATCACTAATACACGGAATGTAAACTTGACTACACATGAACTGAATTACAAAACAGAACAGGGTCTCAAATTTAGAAAACCAACTAGTGCTTGCTTATGGGGAAAGGTGCGTTGGGGTGCTGCATAAAACCAGAGACTGAAATTAGCACAGATAACTTTCCATAAGCCAAATATGTAATAGACAAGACCTACTCCTTGCTCAACGAAATGGACCCAACACCACATATTCAACGCCTAGGAATATACCTGACTAGGAAGAATTTTAAAACCCATGGATATATATGTCTCCGTAAGAGAATCAAGCGTGTGTACAGCGGACGAAACGCAGTAGTGAAAATCCGATAAATCCCATTATCAAAATAAATTTCGAAAACACAAAGACAGTGTAATAGAGAGCAATTCTTAAATAATTCACTCAGGGCATGTGATGTAACCGCGATTAAACACATCTACACCCAGAGCTGGTTGAGACATAAGGCTGGACACTTCAGGCTGATAGCATTGGTGAGTTTCGGTGAGCAAATGCAGACCCTTTGAAGTCATACTGCATGGTACCCATTCCATGGGTCCCAACTCTCCAGGTTCAAGGGATTCTTCCTCCAGCTAAAACATGCATGGGAAACCCAGAGTATCGTCCACCGTGTGATTGGGAAACGATTTAAAATTCATCTCAGTTTTTGCATCCTGGTCCTCGGGTTCACCATTCCAGATGCTTTACTAACACTCTCCCCGCTTGGAGAGTCAGTGCCTTTAACCTCCTCTTTGGCACAGCTTGCAATTTCTGTGCAAGATGAACAGGAATAGGGAGAAACAATGAGAGACTAGCTGTAGGTGTCTGCACGGGCAAATGTAACGCTCATTGCCCACCAGGAAGAGGAATTAAACAAAGGCACAGCGTGCCCTGCCAGAAACAGATTACGGCCTGAAGCAATCCTGCGGTTTTGTGCCCAGCTCAAAAGAAAGCGAGTTGAAGAAAGGAGCTCAGGGGCACTGTAATTCACAAACCTGCAGAGTTATAAATGACAGCTATCCTCCAAAAATATATTGAAGTAAGCCTGCGAAGGGGACTTGAAAGCGGGGCAGAATTTCAGGAAAACGATTGCAGGGGGTAGACTGGAATTGCCCTGAAAGCATAGGAAAAGAGAAAGAACGTCGACAATGATGCACTTGGCCAAAAAGGGCGTATGCGTTTTTTCCTGAATATATTCAGGAAAAAACGCATACGCCCTTTTTGGCCAACCAAGCAAGCCTGTAAAGGAAATCTGCCCTACAATGAAATCTCACTGCCCCCCCACCGGACAAAAGGGCCATCTGAAAAAAGTGTAAAATCCAGAAAGGTAGGACAGGATATGGAGAACAGGGAGCCTTGTTATGCTGATTGGCAGGATGTAAATTGCCAGCAGCCACCCTGGAGAATTGTATGGTGTTTCCTGAAACACGTAAGAAACAAAGCAACACAGCCTATGGCACTTCCACTTATGGTCCTATAGCTTACGGAAATTAAAATCAAAAACAGACAGCCACCCAAATATTTGGGATGGCTGTGTTCACAAGAAGCTCGTCTACAGTACCAGGTAAATATCCCAGAATGCAAAAAATGGATACAGACGTTGTGGCACGTACGTACAATGCAATATCACTCAGCAATGAAATCTGTGTCATCAGGCCCGTAGCGGCATAGTGAGTGGATGCAGGTACGGTGATTCTACGTGAACTACGTCACACAGAAAAAGAAACATCATAAGATATCACTAATACACGGAATGTAAACTTGACTACACATGAACTGAATTACAAAACAGAACAGGGTCTCAAATTTAGAAAACCAACTAGTGCTTGCTTATGGGGAAAGGTGCCTTGGGGTGCTGCATAAAACCAGAGACTGAAATTAGCACAGATAACTTTCCATAAGCCAAATATGTAAAAGACAAGATCTACTCCTTGCTCAACGAAATGGACCCAACACCACATATTCAACGCCTAGGAATATACCTGACTAGGAAGAATCTTAAAACCCATGGATATATATGTCTCCGTAAGAGAATCAAGCATGTGTACAGCGGCCGAAACGCAGCAGTGAAAATCCGATAAATCCCATTATCAAAATAAATTTCGAAAACAAAACACAAAGACAGTGAAATAGAGAGCAATTCTTAAATAATTCACTCAGGGCATGTGATGCAACCGGGATTGACCACATCTACACCCAGAGCTGGTTAAGACATAAGGCTGGACACTTCAGGCTGATAGCATTGGTGAGTTTTGGTGAGCAAATGCAAACCCTTTGAAGTCATACTGCATGGTACCCATTCCATGGGTCCCAACTCTCCAGGTTCAAGGGATTTTTCCTTCAGCAAAAACATGCATGGGAATCACAGATTATAGTACACCGTGAGATTGGGAAACGATTTCAATTGGATCTCAGTTTTCGTTTCCTTGTCCTCGGGTTCACCATTCCAGACGCATTACTAACACTCTCTCTGCTTGGAGAGTCAGTGCATTTAACCTCCGGTTTGGCACAGTTTGCCATTTCTGTGCAAGATGAACAGGAATAGGGAGAACCAATGAGAGACTAGCTGTAGGTTTCTGCACGGGCAAATGTAA
This sequence comes from Phocoena phocoena, assembly GCF_963924675.1. Taxonomy (NCBI): domain Eukaryota; kingdom Metazoa; phylum Chordata; class Mammalia; order Artiodactyla; family Phocoenidae; genus Phocoena; species Phocoena phocoena. The sequence goes on along the minus strand of NW_027077566.1, from coordinate 767,743 downwards.
CAGTCATTGCCCACCATTAAGAGGAATTAAACAAAGGCTCAGTGTGCCCTGCTGGAAACAGATTAGGGCCTGAAGAAATCCTGCGGTTTTGTGCCCAGCTCACAAGAAAGCGAGTTGAAGAAAGGAGCTCAGGGGCACTGTAATTCACAAACCTGCAGAGTTATAAATGACAGCTAACTTCCAAAAGTATATTGAAGTGAGCCTGCAAAGGGGACTTGAAAGCGGGGCAGAATTTCAGTAAAACGATTGCAGGGGGTAGACTGGAATTGCCCTGAAAGCATAGGAAAAGAGGCAGAACGTCGACAATGATGCACTTGGCCAAAAAGGGCGTATGCGTTTTTTCCTGAATATATTCAGGAAAAAACGCATACGCCCTTTTTGGCCAACCAAGCAAGCCTGTAAAGAAATCTGCCCTACAATGAAATCTCACTGCCCCCCCACCGAGCAAAAGGGCTATCTGAAAAATGTGTAAAATCCAGAAAGGTAGGACAGGATATGGAGAAGAGGGAGCCTTGTTATGCTGATTGGCAGGATGTAAATTGCCAACAGCCACCCTGGAGAAGTGTATGGTGTTTCCTGAAACACGTAAGAAATAAAGGAACACAGCCTATGGCAATTGCACTTATGGTCCTCTTGCTTAGGGAAATTAAAATCAAAAACAGAGATCCGCCCCAAAGTTTGGGACAGCTGTGTTCCCAGGAAGCTCGTCTACAGTACCAGGTAAATATCCCAGAAAGCAAAATATGGATAAAGAAGTTGTGGCACGTACGTACAATGCAATATCACTCAGCAATGAAATCTGTGTCATCAGGCCCGTAGCGGCATAGTGAGTGGATGCAGGTACGGTGATTCTACGTGAACTACGTCACACAGAAAAAGAAACATCAGAAGATATCACTAATACACGGAATGTAAACTTGACTACACATGAACTGAATTACAAAACAGAACAGGGTCTCAAATTTAGAAAACCAACTAGTGCTTGCTTATGGGGAAAGGTGCGTTGGGGTGCTGCATAAAACCAGAGACTGAAATTAGCACAGATATCTTTCCATAAGCCAAATATGTAATAGACAAGACCTACTCTTTGCTCACCAAAATGGACCCAACACCACATATTCAACGCCTAGGAATATACCTGACTAGGAAGAATCTTAAAACCCATGGATATATATGTCTCCGTAAGAGAATCAAGCGTGTGTACAGCGGCCGAAACGCAGCAGTGAAAATCCGATAAATCCCATTATCAAAATAAATTTCGAAAACAAAACACAAAGACAGTGAAATAGAGAGCAATTCTTAAATAATTCACTCAGGGCATGTGATGCAACCGGAATTGACCACATCTACACCCAGAGCTGGTTGAGACATAAGGCTGGACACTTCAGGCTGATAGCATTGGTGAGTTTCAGTGAGCAAATGCAGACCCTTTGAAGTCATACTGCATGGTACCCATTCCATGGGTCCCAACTCTCCAGGTTCACGGCATTCTTCCTCCAGCTAAAATATGCATGGGAAACCCAGAGTATCATCCACCGTGTGATTGGGAAACGATTTAAAATGCATCTCAGTTTTCGTATCCTGGTCCTCGGGTTCACCATTCCAGATGCTTTACTAACACTCTCCCCACTTGGAGAGTCAGTGCCTTTAACCTCCTCTTTGGCACAGCTTGCAATTTCTGTGCAAGATGAACAGGAATAGGGAGAACCAATGAGAGACTAGCTGTAGGTGTCTGCAGGGGCAAATGTAACGCTCATTGCCCACCAGGAAGAGGAATTAAACAAAGGCTCAGTGTGCCCTGCTGGAAACAGATTAGGGCCTGAAGAAATCCTGCGGTTTTGTGCCCAGCTCACAAGAAAGCGAGTTGAAGAAAGGAGCTCAGGGGCACTGTAATTCACAAACCTGCAGAGTTATAAATAACAGCTATCCTCCAAAAATAAATTGAAGTAAGCCTGCGAAGGGGACTGGAAAGCGGGGCAGAATTTCAGGAAAACGATTGCAGGGGGTAGACTGAAATTGCCTATTCAGGAAAAAATGCATACGCACTTTTTGGCCAACCAAGCAAGCCTGTAAAAAATCTGCACTACAATGAAGTCTCACTGCCCCACGGGTAAAAGGGCCATCAGAAAAAAGTGTAAAATCCAGAAAGGTAGGACAGGATATGGAGAACAGGGAGCCTTGTTATGGTGATTGGCAGGATGTAAATTGCCAGCAGCCACCCTGGAGAAGTGTATGGTGTTTCCTGAAACACGTAAGAAACAAAGCAACACAGCCTATGGCACTTCCACTTATGGTCCTATAGCTTACGGAAATTAAAATCAAAAACAGACAGCCACCCCAATATTTGGGACGACTGTGTTCACAAGAAGCTCGTCTACAGTATCAGTTAAATATCCCAGAAAGCAAAAAATGGATAAAGAAATTGTGGCACGTACGTGCAATGCAATATCACTCAGCAATGAAATCTGTGTCATCAGGCCCGTAGTGGCATAGTGAGTGGATGCAGGTACGGTGATTCTACGTGAACTACGTCACACAGAAAAAGAAACATCATAAGATATCACTAATACACGGAATGAAAACTTGACTACACATGAACTGAATTACAAAACAGAACAGGGTCTCAAATTTAGAAAACCAACTAGTGCTTGCTTATGGGGAAAGGTGCGTTGGGGTGCTGCATAAAATCAGACACTGAAATTAGCACAGATAACTTTCCATAAGCCAAATATGTAATAGACAAGACCTACTCCTTGCTCAACGAAATGGACCCAACACCACATATTCAATGCCTAGGAATATACCTGACTAGGAAGAATCATAAAACCCAGGGATATATATGTCTCCGTAAGAGAATCAAGCGTGTGTACAGCGGCCGAAACGCAGCAGTGAAAATCCGATAAATCCCATTATCAAAATAAATTTCGAAAACAAAACACAAAGACAGTGAAATAGAGAGCAATTCTTAAATAATTCACTCAGGGCATGTGATGCAACCGGGATTGACCACATCTACACCCAGAGCTGGTTGAGACATAAGGCTGGACACTTCTGGCTGATAGCATTGGTGAGTTTCGGTGAGCAAATGCAGACCCTTTGAAGTCAAACTGCATGGTACCCATTCCATGGGTCCCAACTCTCCAGGTTCAAGGGATTCTTCCTCCAGCTAAAACATGCATGGGCAACCCAGAGTATCGTCCACCGTGTGATTGGGAAACGATTTAAAATGCATCTCAGTTTTCGTATCCTGGTCCTCGGGTTCACCATTCCAGATGCTTTACTAACACTCTCCCCGCTTGGAGAGTCAGTGCCTTTAACCTCCTCTTTGGCACAGCTTGCAATTTCTGTGCAAGATGAACAGGAATAGGGAGAACCAATGAGAGACTAGCTATAGGTGTCTGCACGGGCAAATATAATGCTCATTTCCCACCAGGAAGAGGAATTAACCAAAGGCTCAGCGTGCCCTGCCGGAAACAGATTAGGGCCTGAAGCAATCCTGCGGTTTTGTGCCCAGCTCACAAGAAAGCGAGTTGAAGAAAGGAGCTCAGGGCCACTGTAATTCACAAACCTGCAGAGTTATAAATGACAGCTATCCTCCAAAAATATATTGAAGTAAGCCTGCGAAGGGGACTTGAAAGCGGGGCAGAGTTTCAGGAAAACGATTGCAGGGGGTAGACTGGAATTGCCCTGAAAGCATAAGAAAAGAGGCACAACGTCGACAATGATGCACTTGGCCAAAAAGGGCGTATGCGTTTTTTCCTGAATATATTCAGGAAAAAACGCATACGCCCTTTTTGGCCAACCAAGCAAGCCTGTAAAGGAAATCTGCACTACAATGAAGTCTCACTGCCCCCCCACCCTGGGCAAGAGGGCCATCTGAAAAAAGTGTAAAATCCAGAAAGGTAGGACAGGATATGGAGAACAGGGAGCCTTCTTATGCTGATTGGCAGGATGCAAATTGCCAGCAGCCATCCTAGAGAAGTGTATGGTGTTTCCTGAAACACGTAAGAAACAAAGCAACACAGCCTATGGCACTTCCACTTATGGTCCTATAGCTTACGGAAATTAAAATCAAAAACAGACAGCCACCCCAATATTTGGGACGGCTGTGTTCACAAGAAGCTCGTCTACAGTATCAGGTAAATATCCCAGAAAGCAAAAAATGGATAAAGAAGATGTGGTACGTACGTACAATGCAATATCACTCAGCAATGAAATCTGTGTCATCAGGCCCGTAGCGGCATAGTGAGTGGATGCAGGTACGGTGATTCTACGTGAACTACGTCACACAGAAAAAGAAACATCAGAAAATATCACTAATACACGGAATGTAAACTTGACTACACATGAACTGAATTACAAAACAGAACAGGGTCTCAAATTTAGAAAACCAACTAGTGCTTGCTTATGGGGAAAGGTGCGTTGGGGTGCTGCATAAAACCAGAGACTGAAATTAGCACAGATATCTTTCCATAAGCCAAATATGTAATAGACAAGACCTACTCTTTGCTCACCAAAATGGACCCAACACCACATATTCAACGCCTAGGAATATACCTGACTAGGAAGAATCTTAAAACCCATGGATATATATGTCTCCGTAAGAGAATCAAGCGTGTGTACAGCGGCCGAAACGCAGCAGTGAAAATCCGATAAATCCCATTATCAAAATAAATTTCGAAAACAAAACACAAAGACAGTGAAATAGAGAGCAATTCTTAAATAATTCACTCAGGGCATGTGATGCAACCGGAATTGACCACATCTACACGCAGAGCTGGTTGAGACATAAGGCTGGACACTTCAGGCTGATAGCATTGGTGAGTTTCGGTGAGCAAATGCAGACCCTTTGAAGTCATACTGCATGGTACCCATTCCATGGGTCCCAACTCTCCAGGTTCACGGTATTCTTCCTCCAGCTAAAATATGCATGGGAAACCCAGAGTATCGTCCACCGTGTGATTGGGAAACGATTTAAAATGCATCTCAGTTTTTGTATCCTGGTCCTCGGGTTCACCATTCCAGATGCTTTACTAACACTCTCCCCACTTGGAGAGTCAGTGCCTTTAACCTCCTCTTTGGCACAGCTTGCAATTTCTGTGCAAGATGAACAGGAATAGGGAGAACCAATGAGAGACTAGCTGTAGGTGTCTGCACGGGCAAATGTAACGCTCATTGCCCACCAGGAAGAGGAATTAAACAAAGGCTCAGTGTGCCCTGCTGGAAACAGATTAGGGCCTGAAAAAATCCTGCGGTTTTGTGCCCAGCTCACAAGAAAGCGAGTTGAAGAAAGGAGCTCAGGGGCACTGTAATTCACAAACCTGCAGAGTTATAAATGACAGCTATCCTCCAAAAATAAATTGAAGTAAGCCTGCGAAGGGGAATGGAAAGCGGGGCAGAATTTCAGGAAAACGATTGCAGGGGGTAGACTGGAATTGCCTTGAAAGCATAGGAAAAGAGGCAGAACGTCGACAATGATGCACTTGGCCAAAACGTGCGTATGCGTTTTTTCCTGAATATATTCAGGAAAAAATGCATACGCACTTTTTGGCCAACCAAGCAAGCCTGTAAAGAAATCTGTACTACAATGAAGTCTCACTGCCCCACGGGCAAAAGGGCCATCAGAAAAAAGTGTAAAATCCAGAAAGGTAGGACAGGATATGGAGAACAGTGAGCCTTGTTATGCCGATTGGCAGGATGTAACTTGCCAACAGCCACCCTGGAGAAGTGTATGGTGTTTCCTGAAACACGTAAGAAATAAAGCAACACAGCCTATGGCACTTGCACTTATGGTCCTATAGCTTAGGGAAATAAAAATCAAAAACAGACAGCCACCCCAAAGTTTGGGACGGCTGTGTTCACAGGAAGCTCGTCTACAGTACCAGGTAAATATCCCAGAATGCAAAAAATGGATAAAGAAGTTGTGGCACGTACGTGCAATGCAGTATCACTCAGCAATGAAATCTGTGTCATCAGGCCCGTAGCGGTTAGTGAGTGGATGCATGTACGGTGATTCTACGTGAACTACGTCACACAGAAATAGAAACATCATAAGATATCACTGATAAACGGAATGTAAACTTGACTACACATGAACTGAATTACAAAACAGAACAGGGTCTCAAATTTAGAAAACCAACGAGAGCTTGCTTATGGGGAAAGGTGCACTGGGGTGCTGCATAAAACCAGAGACTGAAATTAGCACAGATAACTTTCCATAAGCCAAATATATAATAGACAAGACCTACCACTTGCTCAAAGAAATAGACCCAACACCACATGTTCAACGCCTAGGAATATACATGACTAAGAAGAATCTTAAAACCCATAGATATATATGTTTCCGTAAGAGAATCAAGCGTGTGTACAGCGGCCGAAACGCAGCAGTGATAATCCGATAAATCCCATTATCAAAATAAATTTCGAAAACAAAACACAAAGACAGTGAAATAGAGAGCAATTCTTAAATAATTCACTCAGGGCATGTGATGCAACCGGGATTGACCACATCTACACCCAGAGCTGGTTGAGACATAAGGCTGGACACTTCAGGCTGATAGCATTGGTGAGATTTGGTGAGCAAATGCAGACCCTTTGAAGTCATACTGCATGGTACCCATTCCATGGGTCCCAACTCTCTAGGTTCAAGGCATTCTTCCTCCAGCTAAAACATGCATGGGAAACCCAGAGTATCGTCCACCGTGTGATTGGGAAACAATTTAAAATGCATCTCAGTTTTCGTATCCTGGTCCTCGGGTTCACCATTCCAGATGCTTTACTAACACTCTCCCCGCTTGGAGAGTCAGTGCCTTTAACCTCCTGTTTGGCACAGCTTGCAATTTCTGTGCAAGATGAACAGGAATAGGGAGAACCAATGAGAGACTAGCTGTAGGTGTCTGCACGGGCAAATGTAACGCTCATTTCCCACCAGGAAGAGGAATTATCCAAAGGCTCACTGTGCCCTGCCGGAAACAGATTAGGGCCTGAAGCAGTCCTGCGGTTTTGTGCCCAGCTCACAAGAAAGCGAGTTGAAGAAAGGAGCTCAGGGGCACTCTAATTCACAAACCTGCAGAGTTATAAATGACAGCTATCCTCCAAAAATATATTGAAGTAAGCCTGCGAAGGGGACTTGAAAGCGGGGCAGAGTTTCAGGAACACCACTGCATGGGGTAGACTGGAATTGCCCTGAAAGCATAGGAAAAGAGGCACAACGTCGACAATGATGCACTTGGCCAAAAAGGGCGTATGCGTTTTTTCCTGAATATATTCAGGAAGAAACGCATATGCACTTTTTCGCCAACCAAGCAAGCCTGTAAAGGAAATCTGCACTACAATGAAGTCTCACTGCCCCCCGGGCAAAAGGGCCATCTGAAAAAAGTGTAAAATCCAGAAAGGTAGGACAGGATACGGAGAACAGGGAGTCTTGTTATGCTGATTGGCAGGATGTAAATTGCCAGCAGCCACCCTGGAGAAGTGTATGGTGTTTCTTGAAACACGTAAGAAACAGAGCAACACAGCCTATGGCACTTCCACTTATGGTCCTATAGCTTACGGAAATTAAAATCAAAAACAGACAGCCACCCCAATATTTGGGACGGCTGTGTTCCCAAGAAGCTCGTCTACAGTACCAGGTAAATATCCCAGAAAGCAAAAATGGATAAAGAAGTTGTGGCACGTACGTGCAATGCAATATCACTCAGCAATGAAATCTGTGTCATCAGGCCCGTAGCGGCACAGTGAGTGGATGCAGGTACGGTGATTCTACGTGAACTACGTCACACAGAAAAAGAAACATCATAAGATATCACTAATACACGGAATGTAAACTTGACTACACATGAAATGAATTACAAAACAGAACAGGGTCTCAAATTTAGAAAATCAACTAGTGCTTGCTTATGGGGAAAGGTGCGTTGGGGTGCTGCATAAAACCAGAGACTGAAATTAGCACAGATAACTTTCCATAAGCCAAATATGTAATAGACAAGACCTACTCCTTGCTCAACGAAATGGACCCAACACCACATATTCAACGCCTAGGAATATACCTGACTAGGAAGAATCTTAAAACCCATGGATATATATGTCTCCGTAAGAGAATCAAGCGTGTGTACAGCGGCCGAAACGCAGCAGTGAAAATCCGATAAATCCCATTATCAAAATAAATTTAGAAAACAAAACACAAAGACAGTGAAATAGAAAGCAATTCTTAAATAATTCACTCAGGGCATGTGATGCAACCGGGATTGACCACATCTACACCCAGAGCTGGTTGAGACATAAGGCTGGACACTTCAGGCTGATAGCATTGGTGAGTTTCGGTGAGCAAATGCAGACCCTTTGAAGTCATACTGCATGGTACCCATTCCATGGGTCCCAACTCTCCAGGTTCAAGGCATTCTTCCTCCAGCTAATACATGCATGGGAAACCCAGAGTATCATCCACCGGGTGATTGGGAAACGATTTAAAATGCATCTCAGTTTTCGTATCCTGGTCCTCGGGTTCACCATTCCAGATGCTTTACTAACACTCTCCCCGCTTGGAGAGTCAGTGCCTTTAACCTCCTCTTTGGCACAGCTTGCAATTTCTGTGCAAGATGAACAGGAATAGGGAGAACCAATGAGAGACTAGCTGTAGGTGTCTGCACGGGCAAATGTAACGCTCATTGCCCACCAGGAAGAGGAATTAAACAAAGGCTCAGTGTGCCCTGCTGGAAACAGATTAGGGCCTGAAGCAATCCTGCGGTTTTGTGCCCAGCTCACAAGAAAGCGAGTTGAAGAAAGGAGCTCAGGGGCACTGTAATTCACAAACCTGCAGAGTTATAAATGACAGCTATCCTCCAAAAATATATTGAAGTAAGCCTGCGAAAGGGACTTGAAAGCGGGGCAGAATTTCAGGAAAACAATTGCAGGGGGTAGACTGGAATTGCCCTGAAAGCATAGGAAAAGAGGCACAACGTCGACAATGATGCACTTGGCCCAAAAGGGCGTATGCGTTTTTTCCTGAATATATTCAGGAAAAAACGCATACGCCCTTTTTGGCCAACCAAGCAAGCCTGTAAAGGAAATCTGCACTACAATGAAGTCTCACTGCCCCCCTGGCAAAAGGGCCATCTGAAAAAAGTGTAAAATCTAGAAAGGTAGGACAGGATATGGAGAAGAGGGAGCCTTGTTATGCTGATTGGCAGGATGTAAATTGCCAACAGCCACCCTGGAGAAGTGTATGGTGTTTCCTGAAACACGTAAGAAACAAAGCAACACAGCCTATGGCACTTGCACTTATGGTCCTATAGCTTAGGGAAATTAAAATCAAAAACAGACAGCCACACCAATGTTTGGGACAGCTGTGTTCACAAGAAGCTCGTCTACAGTACCAGGTAAATAACCCAGAAAGCAAAAAATGGATAAAGAAGTTGTGGCACGTACCTGCAATGCAATATCACTCAGCAATGAAATGTGTGTCATCAGGCCCATAGCGGCATAGTGAGTGGATGCAGGTACGGTGATTCTACGTGAACTACATCACACAGAAAAAGAAACATCATAAGATATCACTAATACACGGAATGTAAATTTAACTACACATGAACTGAATTACAAAACAGAACAGGGTCTCCAATTTTGAAAACCAACTATTGCTTGCTTATGGGGAAATGTGCGTTGGGATGCTGCATAAAACCAGAGACTGAAATTAGCACAGATAACTTTCCATAAGCCAAATATGTAATAGACAAGACCTACTCCTTGCTCAACGAAATGGACTCAACACCACATATTCAACGCCTAGGAATATACCTGACTAGGAAGAATCTTAAAACCCATGGATTTATATGTCTCCGTAAGAGAATCAAGCGTGTGTACAGCGGCATAAACGCAGCAGTGAAAATCCGATAAATCCCATTATCAAAATAAATTTCAAAAACAAAACACAAAGACAGTGAAATAGAGAGCAATTCTTAAACAATTCACTCAGGGCATGTGATGCAACCGGGATTGACCACATCTACACCAACAGCTGGTTGAGACATAAGGCTGGACACTTCAGGCTGATAGCATTGGTGAGTTTTGGTTAGCAAATGCAGACCCTTTGAAGTCATACTGCATGGTACCCATTCCATGGGTCCCAACTCTCCAGGTTCAAGGGATTCTTCCTCCAGCTAAAACATGCATGGGAAACCCAGAGTATCGTCCACCGTGTGATTGGGAAACGATTTAAAATGCATCTCAGTTTTCGTATCCTGGTCCTCGGGTTCACCATTCCAGATGCTTTACTAACACTCTCCCCGCTTGGAGAGTCAGTGCCTTTAACCTCCTCTTTGGCACAGCTTGCAATTTCTGTGCAAGATGAACAGGAATAGGGAGAACCAATGAGAGACTAGCTGTAGGTGTCTGCACGGGCAAATGTAATGCTCATTTCCCACCAGGAAGAGGAATTAACCAAACGCTCAGCGTGCCCTGCTGGAAAGAGATTAGTGCCTGAAGCAATCCTGCGGTTTTGTGCCCAGCTCACAAGAAAGCGAGTTGAAGAAAGGAGCTCAGGGGCACTGTAATTCACAAACCTGCAGAGTTATAAATGACAGCTATCCTCCAAAAATATATTGAAGTAAGCCTGCAAAGGGGACTTGAAAGCGGGGCAGAAATTCAGGAAAACGATTGAAGGGTTAAACTGGAATTGCACTTAAAGAATAGGAAAAGAGGCAGAACGTCGATAATGATGCACTTGTCCAAAAAGTGCGGATGCTTTTTTCCCTAAATATATTCAGGAAAAAACGCATACGCACTTTTTGGCCAACCAAGAAGCTTGTAAATAAACCTGCACTACAATGAAATCTCAGTGCCCCCCAGGGCAAAAGGGCCATTTAAAAAAATTGTAAAATCCAGAAACGGAGGACAGGCAATGGAAAATAGGGATCCTTATTATGCTCATGCATATGATGTAAATTGCCGACAGCCATTCTGGAGAAGTGTTATGTGTTTCCTGAAACACGTAAGAAACAAAGCAACACAGCCTATGGCACTTCCACTTATGGTCCTACAGCTTAGGGAAATTAAAATCAAAAACACCCAGCCACCTCAAAGTTTGGGACCTCTCTGTTCACAAGAACCTCGTTTACAGTACCAGGTAAATATCTCAGAGAGCAAACAATGGATAAAGAAGTTGTGGTACGTACGTACAATGGAATATCACTCAGCAATGAAATCTGTGTTATCAGGCCCGCAGTGGCATAGTGAGTGGATACATGTATGGTGATTCTACGTGAAATAAGTCACACATAAAAAGAAACATTATAAAATATCACTAATACACAGTATGTAAACTTGACTACACATGAACTGAATTACAAAACAGAACAGTCTCAAATTTAGAAAACCAACTTGTGCTTTCTTATGGAGAAAGGTGCGTTGGAGTGCTGCATAAAACCAGAGACTGAAATTAGCACTGATACCGTTCCATAAGCCAAATATGTAATAGACAAGACCTACTCCTTGCTCAACGAAATGGACTCAACACCACATATTCAACGCCTAGGAATATACCTGACTAGGAAGAATCTTAAAACCCGTGGATATTTATGTCTCCGTAAGAGAATCAAGAGTGTGTACAGCGGCATTAACGCAGCAGTGAAAATCCGATAAATCCCAGTGTCAAAAAAAATTTCAAAAACAAAACACAATGACAGTGAAATAGAGAGCAATTCTTAAATAACTCACACAGGGCATGTGATGCAACCTGGTTTACCACGTCTACACCCAGAGCTGGGTGAGAGATAAGGCTTGACCCTTTGGGCTGATAGCATTGGTGAGGTTCAGTGAGCAAATGCAGACCCTTTGATGTCATACTGCCTGGTACCCATTCCATGGTTCCCAACTCTCCAGGGTCAAGGGATTCTTCCTTCTGCTAAAATTTGCATGGGAAACCCAGAGTATGCTCCACCGTGTGACTGGGAAACCTTTTTACATGCATGTCTGTTTTCGTCCCCTGGTACTCAGGTTCACCATTCCAGACCCTTTTCTTACACTCTCCCCATTTGGAGAGTCAGTGCCTTTAACCTCCTGTTTGGCACTGTTTGCAATTTCTGCGCAAGATGAACAGGAATAAGGAGAACCAATGGGAGACTATCTGTAGGTGTGTGCACGGGCAAATATTTGTTTTAACATCTTTATTGGGGTATAATTGCTTTACAATGGTGTGTTAGTTTTTGCTTTATAACAAAGTGAATCACCTATACATATACATATGCTCCCTGTGTCTTCCCTCTTGTGTCTCCCTCCCTCCCTCTCTCCCCCTTCCACCCCTCCAGGCTGTCCCAACGCCCCGAGCTAATATCCCTGTGCCTTGCGGCTGCTTCCCCCTTGCTATCTACCTTACTACATTTGTTAGTGTGTATATGTCCATGACTCTCTCTCGCCCTGTCAAAACTCACCATTCCCCCTCCCCATATCCTCAATTCCGTTCTCCAGTAGGTCTGCGCCTCTATTCCTGTCTTATCCCTAGGTTCTTCATGACATTTTTTTCCTTTAAATTCCATATATATGTGTTAGCATACGCTATTTGTCTTTTTCTTTCTGACTTACTTCACTCTGTATGACAGACTCTAGGTCTATCCATCTCATTACAAATAACTCAGTTTCATTTCTTTTTAAGGCTGAGTAATATTCCATTGTGTATATGTGCCACATCTTCTTTATCCATTCGTCCGATGATGGGCGCTTAGGTTCTTTCCATCTCCGGGCTATTGTAAATAGAGCTGCAATGAACATTTTGGTACATGACTCTTTTTGAATTTTGGTTTTCTAAGGGTATATGCCCAGTATGCACGGGCAATTTTAACACTCATTTCCCAACAGGAAAAGGAATTAACCAAAGGCTCAGCATGCCGTGCTGGAACAAGATTAGGGCCTGAAGCAATCCTGCGGTTTTGTGCCCAGCTCACAAGAAAGCGAGTTGAGGAAAGGAGCTCAGGGGCACTGTCATTCACATACCTGCAGACTTATAAATGACAGAAATCGTACAAAAATATATTGAATTAAGGCTGTGAAGAGGACTTGAAAGTGGGGCAGAATTGCTGGAATCCGATTTCAGGAGGTAGACGTGAATTGCTCTGAAAGCATAAGAGAAGTGGCAGAACCTCGTCAATGAAGCACTTGGCCAAAAAGGGCATATGCATTTTTTCCAGGGCCATCATTCACGGGAGTAGGAGGCTCCCAGCATGCTCCAGTGGCCAACAGAGGGCCCACGTCGCCAAGGCGATGTGAGCTAGCCAGGCAGGAGTGACCTGACATCAGAGGGCCCACCTCACAGAATGGTAGGGAACCCAGCCAGGATCAGACTCTCCCCAGAGGGCCCACATCACCAAGGTGATGGGAACCAGGCAGGAGTGTCCTCACACCCGTGGGGCCACATCATCAAAAGTTGAGGTACCCAGCACATGTGGCCTCAAACCAGAGGACCCACATCACCATGGGTTTCGGAGTGAGGCAGGCAGGATTAACCTCACAACACATGTCCCATTGTATACAAAAGGTGTGGAAACCAGCAGTTGGATCTTCCTAGCAGGCGGCCCAGAGCACTGAGGCTATGAGATCCAGGCCGGCATGAACTCACAACAGAGGGCCCTCATTGTGATTCTGTAAGCAACCCAGCCGTTGTGACCTCAGAGCAGAAGGCCCACATCCCCATGGGGAAGGGAAACAAGCAGGAGTGTCATCGCAAGTGTGGGCACACATGAAAAAATGTGGGGAGCCCAGCAATTAGTGCCTGATGCCAGAGCGCCCTCATCACCGAGGGGCGGTGGCTCCCAGCCAGCTCCGACTGCTACCAGAGGGGCGACGTCGCCAATGCGGAGTGCGACAACCAGGCAGGAGTGACCTCAGAGCAGAGGGTCAACCTCACAGAAGTGTGAAGAACTAAAGAGGATCAGATTCTCACCAGAGGGCCCACATCACCAAGGGAATGGGAACCAGGCAGGAGTGTCCTCACACTAGTGGGGCCACATCACCGAAAAGTGAGGGACCCAGCACACGTGGCCTCAAACCAGAGGACACACATCACAAGGGAGCTGGGATTGAGGCAGGCAGGAGGAGCCTCAAAACAGAGGGACCATAGAATTAAAGAGGTGAAGAATCCCGCAGTTGGAACCTCCCAGCAGGCGGCCAGGAGCAGCGAGACTATGGGATCCAGGCCGGAGTGATCTCACACCAGAGGGCCGTCATCATGAAACTGTGAGCAACCTAGGCGTTGGGATCTCAGAGCAGAAGGCCCACATTCCCATGGGGTTGGGAACCTGTCAGAAGTGTACTCGCACCACAGGGCACACATCAGAGAATTTAGGGAACCCAGGAGTTAGGGCCTGACGCCAGAGGGCCCTCATTACCAAGGGGAGGAGACTCCAATCAGGCACCAACACCCAACTGAGGTCCCACGTCGCCAAGGTGACGTGTGACAGCCAGGTAGGAGTGACCTCACCGCAGAGGGCCTACCTCACAGAAGGGTGAGGAACACAGCCAGGATAAGACTCTCACCAGAGGGCCCACATCACCAAGGTGATCAGAACCAGGCAGGAGAGTCTTCACACCAGTGTGGCCACATCATAGAAAGGTGAGGAACCCAGCACATGTGGCCTAAACCAGAAGACCCACATCTCCAAGGGGCTCAGAATGAGGCAGGCAGGAGTAGCCTCACAACACAGGGCCCATAGAATAAAAAAGCTGAGGAATCCAGCAATGGGAACCTCCCAGCAGGCGGCCAAGAGCACCAAGTCTATGCGATTCAGGCCGCAGTAAACTCACAGCAGAGGGTCCACATCATGAAACTGCGAGCAACCCAGCCATTTGGACCTCAGAGCAGAAGGTCCACATCCCCAAGGTGTTGGGAGCATGGCAGGAGTGTCCTCGCACCACTTAGCACATATCAGAAAATGTGGGTACCCAGCAGTTAGGGCCTGACGCCAGAGGGCCCTCATCACTGAGGGGAGGAGGCTCCCAGCATGTTCCAACTACCACAAGAGGGCCCACGTCGCCAAGGCGGGGTGTGCCAGCCAGGCAGGAGTGACCTCACAGCAGACGGCCCACCTCAAAGAAGTGTGAGGAACCCAACCAGGATCAGACTCTCACCAGAGGGCCCATATCACCAAGGGGACGGGAACCAGGCACGAGTGTCCTCACACCAGTGGGGCCACATCACTAAAAGATGAGGAAACTGGCACATGTGGCCACAAACCAGAGGACCTACATCACCAAGGGGCTGGGAGTGACACAGGCAGGAGGAGCCTCCCAACACAGGGCCCAAAGAATAAAAAAGGTGAGGAACCCAGCAGTTGGAACTTCCCAGCAGGCGGCCCAGAGTACAGAGGCTATGGGATCTAGGAATGAGTGAACTAACACCAGAGAGCTAACATCAGGAAACTGTGAGCAACCCAGTCGTTGGAACCTCAGAGCAGAAGGCCCATATCGCCATGGGGATGGGAACATTTCACGAGTGTCCTGGCATCACTGGGCTCACATCAGAAAACCTGGGGAGCCCAGCAGTTAGAGCCTGACGCCAGAGGGACCTCATCACCGAGGACAGAAGTCTCAAAAAGGATCCAACTGCCACCAGAGGGCCGACGTCACCAAGGCAATGGGAGCAAGCCAGGCAGGAGTTACCTCAGAGCACAGGGCCCACCTCACAGAACGGTAAGGAACCCAGCCAGGATCAGACTCTCACCAGAGGGGCCACATCACCAAGGGGCTGGGAAACAGGCACGAGTGTCCTGGCATCACTGGGCTCACATCAGAAAACCTGGGGAGCCCAGCAGTTAGAGCCTGACGCCAGAGGGACCTCATCACCGAGGACAGAAGTCTCAAAAAGGATCCAACTGCCACCAGAGGGCCGACGTCACCAAGGCAATGGGAGCAAGCCAGGCAGGAGTTACCTCAGAGCACAGGGCCCACCTCACAGAACGGTAAGGAACCCAGCCAGGATCAGACTCTCACCAGAGGGGCCACATCACCAAGGGGCTGGGAAACAGGCACGAGTGTCCTCACACCATTGGGGCCACATCATCGAAAGGTGAGGGACCCAGCACACGTGGCCTCACACCAGAGGACACACATCACAACGGGGCTGGGATTGAGGCAGGCAGGAGGAGCCTCAAAACAGAGGGCCCATAGAATAAAAAAGGTGAGGAATCCCACAGTTGGAACCTCCCAGCAGGCGCCCAGGAGCAGCAAGCCTATGGGATCTAGGCCGGAATGAACGCACATCAGAGGGCCCTCATCATGAAACTGTGAGCACCCCAGCCGTTGGGACCTCAGAGAAGAAGGCCCAAATTCCCATGTGGTTGGGAACCTGACAGGAGTGTACTCGCACCACAGGTCACACATCTGCAAATTTTGGGAGCCCAGGAGTTAGGGTCTGACGCAAGAGGGCCCTCATTACCGAGGGACGGAGACTCGCAGCAGACACCAACTCCCAACTGAGGGCCCACGTCACCAAGGTGATGTGTGCCAGCCAGGCAGGAGTGACCTCACCGCAGAGGGCCTACCTCACAGAAGGGTGAGGAAACCAGCCAGGATAAGACTCTCACCAGAGGGCCCACATCACCAAGGGGATCGGAACCAGGCAGGAGGGTCCTCACACCAGTGTGGCCACATTATAGAAAGGTGAGGAACCCAGAACATGTGGCCTAAAACAGGGGACCCACATCTCCAAGGGGCTAGGAGTGAGGCAAGCAGGAGTATCCTCACAAAACAGAGCCCACAGAATAAAAGTTGTGAGGAATCCAGCAGTTGGAACCGGCCAGTAGGCCGCCCAGAGCACAGAGTCTATGGGATCCAGGCCACAGCAAACTCACAGCAGAGGTCCCACATCATGAAACTGTGAGCAACCCAGCGGATGGGACCTCAGAGCAGAAGGCCCACATCCCTATGGGGATGGGAACCTGACAGGAGTGTCCTCGGCCCACTTCCACGAATCAGAAAATGTGGGAACCCAGCAGTTAGGACCTGAGGCCAGAGGACCCTCATCACCGAGGGGAGGAGGCTCCCAGCAGGCTCTAACTGCCACCATAAGGCCGATGTCACCAAGGCGGGGTGTGCCAACCAGGCAGGAGTGACCTCAGAGCAGAAAGCCCACCTCACAGAAGTGTGAGGAACCCAACAAGGATCAGACTGTCACCAGAGGGCCAACATCACCAAGGGAATGGGAACCAGGCAGGAGTGTCCTCACACCAGTGGGGCTACATCACCATAATTTGAGGGACCCAGCACACGTGGCCTCAAACCTGAGGACACACATCACCAAGGGGCTGGGAGTGAGGCAGGCCAGAGGATCCTCAAAACAGAGGGACCATAGAATAAAAAAGGTGAGGAATCCCACAGTTGGAACCTCTGGCAGGCAGCCAGGAGCAGCGAGGCTATGGGATCTAGGCAGGAGTGAACTCACACCAGAGGGCCCTCATCATGAAACTGTGAGCAACACAGCCGTTGGGACCTCAGAGCAGAAGGCTCACATCCCCATGGGGATGGGAACCTGGCAGGAGTGTCCTTGCACCACTTAGCACGAATCAGAAAATGTGGGAACCCAGCAGTTAGGGCCTGAGGCCAGAGGGCCCTCATCACTGAGGGGAGGAGGCTCCCAGCAGGCTCCAACTGCCACCATATGGCCGACGTTGCCAAGGCGGGGTGTGCCAGCCAGGCAGGAGTGAGCTCAGAGCAGAGGGCCCACCTCACAGAAGGGTGAGGAACCTAACCAGGATCAGACTCTCACCAGAGGGCCAACATCACCAAGGTGATGGGAACCAGGCAAGACTGTCCTAACAGCAGTGGGGCCAACATCACCAAGGGAATGGGAACCAGGCAAGAGTGTCCTCACACCAGTGTGGCCACATTATAGAAAGGTGAGGAACACAGCACATGTGGCCTCAAACAAGGGGACACACATCACGAAGGGGCTGGGAGTGAGGCATGCAGGAGGAGACGCACAACCGAGGGCCCATAGAATAAAAAAGGTGAGGAATCGAGAAGTTGGAAACTCCAAGCTGGAGGCCCAGAGCACTGACACTATGGGATACAGGCCAGAGTGAACACACAGCAAAGGGCCCACATCATGAAACTGTGAGCAACCCAGCAGTTGGGACCACAGAACAGAAGTCCCACATGCCCATGGGGATGGGAACCTGGCAGGAGTGACTCGCACCACTGGGCACACATCAGAAAATGTGTGGAGCCCAGCACTTAGGGCCTGACACCAGAAGGCCCTCATCACTGAGGGGAGGAGGCCCCAGCACACTCCAACTGCCACCAGAGGGTCCACATCGCCAAGGCGACGTGCGCCAGCCAGGCAGGATTGACCTCACAGCAGAGGGCCCACATCATGAAAGTGTGAGCAACCCAGCCGTTAGGACCTCAGAACAGAAGGCCCACACGCTCATGAGGATGGGAACCTGGCAGGAGTGCCCTCGTACCACTTAGCACGTATCAGAAAATGTGGGAACCCCGCCATTAGGGTCTGACGCCAGAGGGCCTCATCACCGCGGGAAGGAGGCTCCCAGCAGGCTCCAACTGCCACCAGGGTGCCGAAGTCAACAAGGCGGGTTGTGCCAGCCAGGCAGGAGTGACCTCAGAGAAGAGGGCTCACCTCACGGATGTGTGAGGAACCCAACCAGGATCAGAGTCTCACCAGAGGGCCCACATCACCAAGGGGATGGGAACCAGGCAGGAGTGTCCACACACCAGTGGGGCCACATCATCAAAAGATGAGGAACCCATCACATATGGCCTCAAACCTGAGGACATACATCACCATGTGGCTGGGAGTGAGGCAGGTATCTGGAGGGGCACATTTAACTCTAATTTCCCACCAGGAAGAGGAATTAACCAAAGGCTCAGAGTGCCGTGCTGGACCCTGATTATGGCCTGAAGCAAACCTGCAGTTTTGTGGCCAGCTTACAAGGAAGCGAGTTAAGAAAGGAGCTCAGGGGCACTGTAATTCACAAACCTGCAGAGATAAATGACAGCTATTGGCAAAAATATATCGAAGTAAGTCTGCAAAGAGGACTTGAAAACGAGGCAGAATTGCAGGAATCATATTTCAAGAGGTAGATTGGAATTGCATTTAAAGCATATGAAAAGCGGCAGATCTTTGACAGTGATGCACATGGACAAAAAGTGCGTATACATTTTTCCTGAATATATTCAGGAAAAAACACATATGAACATTTTGGCCAACCAAGCACTCCAGCAATGGAAATCCACACTACAATGAAGTCACATTTCCCATTCGTCAAAAAGGCCATCTGAATAAAGTGTAAAAACCAGAAACACAGGACAGGCCATGGAGAACAGGGAGCCGTGTTATGCTGATGGGCGGGATGTAAATTGCCAACAGACACTCTGGAGATGTTCATGGTGTATCCTGAAACATCTAAAAAACAAAGCTACAGAGCCTAGGGCACTTCCACTTTTGGCCCTATAGCTTAGGAAAATTAAAATCAACAAGACACAGCCAACACAAAATTTAGGGCTGCTGTGTTTACAAGAACCTCGAGTCCAGTACAAATTAAATATCCCAGAAAGAAAAAAATGGATAAAGAAGTTGTGCTACTTACGTACAACGGAATATCACTCAGCAGTGAAATCAATGTCATCAGGCCTGTAGCAGCAAATTGAGTGGATTTAATTATGATGATTCTAAGAGAAATATATCACACAAAGAAAGATAATTATCATAAGATATCACTAATAGAGGGAGTGTAAACTTGGCTACACATAAACTGAATTACAAAACCGAACAGAGTCTCACATTTAGATAAAAACCTTATGCTTGCTTAAGGGGAAAGTTGAGTTGGGCTGCTGTATAAAAACAGATTGAAATTAGCACACATACCATTCCATAAGCCAAATACGTAATAAACAAGACCTACTCTTTGCTCAACGAAATAGACTCATCCATGGTGTATCACCTCACACCTATTAGAATGGGCATCATCAGAAAATCTACAAACAACAAATGCTGGAAACGGTGTGGAGATAAGGAATCCTCTTCCACTATTGTTGGGAACGTAAATTGATACAGTCACTGTGGAGAACATTATGGAGTTTCTTATAAAACTAAGAATAGAATTACCATATGATACAGCAATCCCTCTACTGGGCATATACCCAGACAAAACCATAAATCAAAAAGAGACATTCACCACAATGTTCATTGCATCACTATTTACACTATCCAGGAAATGGAAGCAACCTAAATGCCCACAGACAGACGAATGCATAAAGATGTGGTACATATATAAAATGGAATATTACTAAGCCATAAAAAGGAATGAAATTGGGACATTTGTAGAGACGTTGATGGATCTAGAGACTGTCATACAGAGTGAAGTAAGTCAGAAAGAGAAAAACAAATCTTGTATATTAATGCATATATGTGGAACCTAGAAAAATTGTACAGATGAACCGTTTTGCAAGGCAGAAATAGAGCAATACATGTATACAACAAACGTATGGACAACAAGGGGGGAAAGCTGTTGGGGATGGTGGTGGGAGGAGTTGAGATATTGGGATTGGTATGTATACATTTATATGTATAAAGTAGATAACCAAAAACAACCTGCTGTATAAAAATATAAAATTAAATTCAAAATAAAAAATAAAATTAAAAAAAGTAAAACAGAAAAATATTCTTCCCTTCACATACATGTATTTATATGAATAAATTATTTCCATGCTTATATCTGTAAATACACAAAAGAGGAATAAAATCTACCTTGAACCAAAAACGAAAAAAAGATAAAAAAGAACAGAACCCACCAGTTACACAGAGGAAAACCGTTTCAGGGCACTTGCTCCAATTGCAAACAATTCTGAAGTTGGTCAGTGGTGGGGAATCATCTCCCATTCAGCCAGCATGCTCCTCGCAACAAGCGTCCTCACTGCAAAGCTGGGGGACCGTGCCGAGGTATCTGTGAGTAAACGTGGGCCGAGCCCCAGGCCAGCTGCTGCTGAAATGTTCCCACCCTTCCAAGGCTAAACACCTGAATATGTACAAGGACTTGAAAACCTAGAGGAAGGGCCATGGAGCCACATGAGGGACAGCATGCCAGCCGACTTGGTGCCTGCAGGCCAGCCAGGATGGTCCTGGCCCTGGGTGCTCTTCTGGAAGCTCTCCATTTCCCTGCCTGAGATACCCCTGCTGTCCCGGCCCCCACTGCTTTCTTCCTTCCTCACCTGTGCCCAGGGAGAAATTCCAGCGGCAGGTGTGGGTGACACATCCTCTTCTTTAGCAGGTAGCATCTTGGCAACTGCTGCAGAAAGTCCAGCAGAGCCCCACTCACACTGGGACACCCACAAAGCCGTGGCCTCTCACTCCCTCCCACCAGCCCAGCCCCGAGACTGCTGACAGGGCAGAGAAAATGGCGTCAGGCACAGCTGCAGGGGCTCTTGCTGCCTGGAGCGGTGTTTATATTGATCTCAACCCAGGCACACCTGGGGAGGGCTGGCCGGCACGGTCAGGCTTCCCAAGCCAGCCAATAATCACCCCTCAGGGGCTCACAGTTGCTGAAAATGGAACTTGCTGAATTGGCCAGGTCCAAGGAACAGGTGTGGGCTCCTGAGAGTCAGGATAGACAAGGGGCTGCAGCTCTGGCTTGTTTTCTAATTATATTATCTGGCCCATGAGTGGGAGACAACTTCAAGAAAACCCTCTCCTAATGAGAGGAACCCAGGAGTCAGGGAGAGGAGGGGTGGGTGGTGGTTGGAGACAGAGGCCTGGTGCCCCGGGTGCAGTGGAAGTCTCTGGAAGACCAGGTGGAGGAGGCCGCACAGAGTGATGCCCAGGGTCACAGACCTGTCAGAGCTGCTGTTTGTTAGTTCAAGTCCTGCTCTGAGGTGCTCTGTGTCAGATCTGAGCGACAGGTGAGCTGGGAGTGCTCTGCAATGAGGGCTATGTGCACGGTTCCTGTGTGCCCAGCCCTGCCAAGGTACCTGCAAGGGTAGCTCTGTATCCTGGGAGGGGCCTGACCACGGGAGCCCCATGGACTGCAGAGGACCTGCCCAGGGAATCCCATATCCTGGGAGGGGCCTGAACACGAGAGCCCCGTGGGCTGGGGTGGGGGTAGGGTACCTGCCCAGGTGAGCTCCATATCCTGGGATTGGCCTGACCTCGAGAGCCCCATGGGCTGCTGGAGTCCTGGTAAAGGATGTCAGGACAGTCAGTGAAGCCACTGAGGATATACCTCCAGTAGTTCCTAAATCCTACACCCTGCTGGTCATTCTACCAACCACCAGGACTTGGTATTCTGTATTAGTCTTCACTGATGCCTTCTTTTGTATTCCATTAGTCCCAGAGTCACAAGAAATTTTGGCTTGTGAGTGACAGGACTCAACATACAACTAAAACAATACTTCCAGGCTGTCTTGCCCCAAGGGTTCAAAAATTCCCACACCATCTTTGGGGAAAGCTCAGCTAAAGACCTAAAAGTTCTACCTCTGGAAAAGGAAACACTCCTTCAATATTCAGACGACATTCTGATCGCCAGCCCTACTAAGGAGGCCTCAGAACTACCAAGCCAATAAAGGATAGAAGTTGTCCACGAAAAAGCTCAAGTATCACAGACTACGGTGACCTGCCTGGGCTTCATTCTCACAGAAGGTCGGAGAAGCCCATCCCAGGAAAGGGAAGAAACAATTTACAGCCTTACCCCTTTCTGAAACTAGAAGACAGCTTAGGGGTTCCTGGGGAAGCCAGGGTTTCCTGCCTCTGGATCCCTAACTACAGTCTACTAGCTGGGCCTCTATATGAAACACTGAAAGGAAAAGATGATGATCCTTTTGAATAGAATCCAGAAGTGGCCTTTCAAGAATGGAAAGAGCAGTCAATTCAGACCCTTGCCCTGGAACTCCCTAATTTAGCTAAACCCTTTGACCTTTACATTCCTGGTGAAAGGTGAATCGCCATTGGAGTATTAGTGCAAAAACTGGGACCACTTGAAATGGAACAATGCAAGAATGCCATCCAGGTAGGATAAACTATGGTCACCAAGGGGCTTGGCCCACCGCCACATCTGGCCAAGATACTGGTGGTATCTGAAAACCTGGAAATCAGCAGCCCAAAAGGCCACCTCCCTTCTAAGGGAAACGGACCCCACGTGGTGATCCTAACCCCCAACCATGCCCTGAAGTTGCAGGGTTTGCTCCGTGGGCACACTGACCTCGATTGAGGAGGCCCTCCAACTCCAACCTCCAGAGAGATAACCGGGGGCAACGGGGCACCATGACGACCCGTGTGACCATCACTTGACCTGGAGTTTCTCTCATAAAACAACAAGAGTGTGTCCCAAAAGAGTAGACTACTGCTTGCAGTACTTACTGTACCCAGAGGGGAGCTAATAATCTTGGCGGGGGAACCGTATATCATGCTGTCACCATAGAAAAGCCTACAGACACCCTGATGATGGTGGCCAATAAGACCGGCTGGACTCCTGTTTACTTCCAAAGGCTCTTGACTCAGTGACCATCATGATCCTTCATCACCACTGACCCTGGACTGTCTGGGAGCTGAGCGGGCAGGATCCTGACACCTGGTGCTGTTTTTACGTTAATTCAGGGGCCTAATGGAAGAAAGCGCAGACTGTTGGTCAGAGCATCTAGGCTGGCAGAAACGGTCAGTCAGAGCATCTAGGCTGGCAGAAACGGTCAGCCTAAGGTGGCCGAACAAATGTGGGGCGGAGTGAAACTGGACCTCACAGCGCCACTGCACATCTCCTTTCTGGACCCTTAAAGGTCATTAGAATCTATAACACTTCCAATACTGGTGCTCAGGTGGACGAGCAGGGAGGCAGGAGGCCTGGGGACAATCAACGTCACCTGGAGGCTGCTGGGGAGAAGTTCTGACCCTCGCCCACGGGTATGAAGCCTCCTAACTCAGCACTCAGCAGTTACAGAAGAAGGGTCTGCACCCGCAGCACTCCAAGAATGAGGAAAGGGACAAAAGGCAGAAGAGAAGTTTGTCCCAGGCAAAGCCCCTTAAAAATGCCTGGGAGATAAAAATAGAATCTGGGCAATAAAATAAAGTCTAACCATTTTTATCCTTTGTGCTTTGTCTAATTTCAGGTGCTCCTAGTGTCCCGCATACAGAGGTTCCACACCCGGCACTTCAGACCAGATTTCCTAGAGCAGAATGGCTCGATGACACTTCAGCTCCTGGGGCCCAGTTCAGACTCCGTGACATAGAGCCTGAGCTGCAGCCAACCAGGTCCTCGAGAGCTCAGCCCCCTCCCTCCCAGTGACTCTGACAGGATCTCTACACAGCAGCCCAGCCCACAGCCCACAGGGTAGCACCTCTCCATTCTCTGATCAAAATATAAAGTTTCCTTTGCTTTTGAACCAAACTCAGTCTCGATCTATTGGCTCCAATGACACTGGGCAGGGGGACACTTGTTGGCGTCCACTCTGGAGGATCAGTAACAGAAATTGAGAACATTGTAACTTCAATGAACAGATGTGTGAGCCAAACTGTAATTAACATAGAACAGTGTATAAGGCTCGGGTAAAATAAGATGTTTCTAACACTTCCATTTGATATTTCCATCACTTTCTTATAAGCAAGTTCAGTGAAAAGGTTTGTCTTCTTTGTCAGGTCAATATTAGAGAAACAAAGTGATTTCTTTCCAAGGATGTACATCTAATAATCTTGGTTAAAGCTTCAATCTTGTTTTAAATGCTTTTGCATTGAAAATGATACCTGTCTTTCAGCTCCCCCATTTCTGAGAAGCATAAAATCTTATAATTTATTATTACCAAAGGGAAATGGTAGGAGGAGGGATAAATTAACAGTTTGGGATTAACACATACACACTGCTATGTATGAAATCATCAGCAAGGAACTACTGTATAGCACAGGGAACTACACTCAATATTTTGCAATAACCTATAAGGGGAAATGATCTGAAAAAGAATAGATATTTTTATTGACATCATCCATCAATGACAGTAAAAATGGAATCTAAGGGAAGACAGTGGTGAGTGCTTCTGACCCTGAAGACTTCAATCATCTAAAGTTTGGATTCTGCCTACTTCCCAAGGCCCTTAATGAACATATGTGTAGCCGTAGCTTAAAAAATTCCCCAGTTTGGGTTGCGGAGAGACACTGATATTGAAAATCCCCTGGTGTTCTCCTCACATGAATGGGACCCTTCCTACACCTAAAACATGCCTGTCACACCCAGAGGATGGTATACCGTCTGATCGGGAAAAGTTTGGAAAAGGCATCTCATCTCCTCATCTCTTGGTGCTAGGGTTCACCACTCCAGCGTCTTTACTAACAGTCTCCCCACTTGGAGATGTCAGCACTGTCAACATCCTGTTGCATACAGTTTGGAATTTGTCCAGAGGATGAAGCAGAAGGAGGAGGAACAATGAGAGACAAGTCCTAGGTGTTCGGACAGGCACATGCCACTCTAATTTCCAATCAGGAAGACGAATTGACCAAAGGCTAGGGTTGCCCATGGAAACAGAATAGGGCTTGAGGAATCCTGATGCTTTGTGGCCAGTTCCCATAAACACAAGTTGGAAAATGGAACTCAGGGGCACTAAAATTCACGAAACTGCAGAATTGAAAATATCTATCACTGAAAAATGTCTTGAGGAAAGTCAGAGAAAAGGACTTGTAAGCAACGGAGAATGGCAGGAAAGGGATTGGAAGAGGTAGAAAGGACTCGCCATTAAGCACAAGAAAAGGGGCTGAACATTGCCAACATTGCAGTTGGCCAAAAAGGGTGTATGCGTCTTTTTCTGTATATATTCAAGAAAAGGGCATACACTTTTTTAGCCAACCAAACAGGTGGGCACTGGAAATCAATACTACAAAACATATCACTTTGCATCAGTCAGAAGAGCCGTCCTCATAAAGTGTAAACACCAGAAATGCAGGACAGGGCAAGGAGAAAAGGGAGCCCTGTGAGTCTTATAGTGGAAATGTATATTGCCAACGGTCACTCTGGATAAGTCTATTGTGTTTACTAAAGCATCTAAAAAATGAGCTACCGAGCACAGGGCACTTGCACTCATGGACGTATATCTTGGGAAAAACAAAAATCGAGAGGACACAGGCACCCCAATGTTTACCACCTCTCTGTTTAAAAGATACTCGACTAGGATATAACTTAAAGTATCTGCAGAGAAAAAACGGACAGAGATGTGGTGCTTATGTAGAGTGGAATATTACTCAGCCTGGAAATCAATGAAATACGGCCAGTTATAACAACTCAAGAGGAGTTACGTGTGATCATTCGAAGTCACATAATTCAAAAGGAAAAAGACATAAGATATCACTAATACATGGAATGTTAACATGGCTACACATGAACTGAATTACAAAAGAGAAGAGGGTTTCAAATTAAGGAAACCAACTTATGCTTCCTTAAGGGGAAAGGTGAGTTGGGGTGCTGCATAAAACCAGAGATTGAAATAAGCACAGATACCATTCCATAAGCCAAATATGTAATAGTCAAGACCTACTCCTTGCTCAACGAAATGGACTCCACACGCCATATTCAATGCCTAAGAATATACCGGATTAGTAAGAATCTTAAAACCCATGGACTTATATGTCTCCGTAACAGAATCAAGCGCGTGTACAGCGGCATAAACGAAGCAGTGAAAATCCGATAAATCCCATTATTAAAATAAATTTCAAAAACAAAACAGAATGACAGTGAAATAGGAAGCAATTCTTAAATAATTCACTCAGGGCATGTGATGCAACCTGGATTTACCACATCTAAACCCAGAGCTGGTTGAGACATAAGGCTGGACACTTCAGGCTGATAGCATTGGTGAGTTTCGGTGAACAAATGCAGATCCTTTGAAGTCATACTGCATGGTACACATTCCAAGGGTCCCAACTCTCCAGGTTCAAGGGATTCTTTCTTCAGCTAAAACATGCGTGGGAAATGGCGAGTATGGTCCACCGTGTGATTAGGAAACGATTTAAAATGCATCTCAGTTTTCGTATCCTGGTCCTTGGGTTCACCATTCCAGACGGTTTACTAACACTCTCCCCGCTTGGAGACTCAGTGCCTTTAACCTCCTGTTTGGCACAGCTTGCAATTTCTGCACAAGATGAACAGGAATAGGGAGAACCAATGAGAGACTAGCTATAGGTGTCTGCACGGGCAAATGTAAGGCTCATTTCCCACCAGGAAGAGGAATTAACCAAAGGCTCAGCATGCCCTGCCGGAAACAGATTAGGGCCTGAAGCAATCCTGCGGTTTTGTGCCCAGCTCACAAGAAAGCGAGTTGAAGAAAGGAGCTCAGGGGCACTGTAATTCACAAACCTGCAGAGTTATAAATGACAGCTATCCTCCAAAAATATATTGAAGTAAGCCTGCGAAGGGGACCTGAAAGCGGGACAGAATTTCAGGTAAACGATTGCAGAGGGTAGACTGGAATTGCCCAGAAAGCATAGGAAAAGAGGCAGAACGTCGACAATGGTGCACTTGGCCAAAAAGTACGTATGAATTTTTTCCTGAATATATTCAGGAAAAAACGCATACGCACTTTTTCGCAAACCAAGCAAGCCTGTAAAGGAAATCTGCACTACAATGAAGTCTAACTGCCCCCTGGGCAAAAGGGCCATCTGAAAAAAGTGTAAAATCCAGAAAGGTAGGACAGGATATGGAGAACAGGGAGCCTTGTTATGCTGATTGGCAGGATGTAAATTGCCAACAGCCACCCTGGAGAAGTGTATGGTGTTTCCTGAAACACGTAAGAAACAAAGCAACACAGCCTATGGCACTTCCACTTATGGTCCCAAAGATTACGGAAATTAAAATCAAAAACAGACAGCCACCCCAATGTTTGGGACGGCTGTGTTCACAAGAAGCTCGTCTACAGTACCAGGTAAATATCCCAGAAAGCAAAAAATGGATAAAGAAGTTGTGGCACGTACGTGCAATGCAATATCACTCAGCAATGAAATCTGTGTCATCAGGCCCGTAGCGGCATAGTGAGTGGATGCAGGTATGGTGATTCTACGTGAACTACGTCACACAGAAAAAGAAACATCATAAGATATCACTAATACACGGAATGTAAACTTGACTACACATGAACTGAATTACAAAACAGAACAGGGTCTCAAATTTAGAAAACCAACTAGTGCTTGCTTATGGGGAAAGGTGCCTTGGGGTGCTGCATAAAACCAGAGACTGAAATTAGCACAGATAACATTCCATAAGCCAAATATGTAATAGACAAGATCTACTCCTTGCTCAACGAAATGGACCCAACACCACATATTCAACGCCTAGAAATATACCTGACTAGGAAGAACCTTAAAACCCATGGATATATATGTCTCCGTAAGAGAATCAAGCGTGTGTACAGCGGCCGAAACGCAGCAGTGAAAATCCGATAAATCCCATTATCAAAATAAATTTCGAAAACAAAACACAAAGACAGTGAAATAGAGAGCAATTCTTAAATAATTCACTCAGGGCATGTGATGCAACCGGGATTGACCACATCTACACCCAGAGCTGGTTGAGACATAAGGCTGGACACTTCAGGCTGATAGCATTGGTGAGTTTCGGTGAGCATATGCAGACCCTTTGAAGTCATACTGCATGGTTCCCATTCCATGGGTCCCAACTCTCCAGGTTCAAGGGATTCTTCATCGAGCTAAAACATGCATGGGAAACCCAGAGTATCATCCACCGTGTGATTGGGAAACGATTTAAAATGCATCTCAGTTTTCGTATCCTGGTCCTCGGGTTCACCATTCCAGATGCTTTACTAACACTCTCCCCGCTTGGAGAGTCAGTGCCTTTAACCTCCTCTTTGGCACAGCTTGCAATTTCTGTGCAAGATGAACAGGAATAGGGAGAACCAATGAGAGACTAGCTATAGGTGTCTGCACGGGCAAATGTAATGCTCATTTCCCACCAGGAAGAGGAATTAACCAAAGGCTCAGCGTGCCCTGCCGGAAACAGATTACGGCCTGAAGCAATCCTGCGGTTTTGTGCCCAGCTCACAAGAAAGCGAGTTGAAGAAAGGAGCTCAGGGGCACTGTAATTCACAAACCTGCAGAGTTATAAATGACAGCTATCCTCCAAAAATATATTGAAGTAAGCCTGCGAAGGGGACTTGAAAGCGGGGCAGAGTTTCAGGAAAACCATTGCAGGGGGTAGACTGGAATTGCCCTGAAAGCATAGGAAAAGAGGCACAACGTCGACAATGATGCACTTGGCCAAAAAGGGCGTATGCGTTTTTTCCTGAATATATTCAGGAAAAAACGCATACGCCCTTTTTGGCCAACCAAGCAAGCCTGTAAAGGAAATCTGCACTACAATGAAGTCTCACTGCCCTCCCAGCAAAAGGGCCATCTGTAAAAAGTGTAAAATCCAGAAAGGTAGGACAGGATATGGAGAACAGGGAGCCTTGTTATGCTGATTGGCAGGATGTAAATTGCCAGCAGCCACCCTGGAGAAGTGTATGGTGTTTCCTGAAACACGTAAGAAACTAAGCAACACAGCCTATGGCACTTCCACTTATGGTCCTATAGCTTACGGAAATTAAAATCAAAAACAGACAGCCACCCCAATATTTGGGACGACTGTGTTCACAAGAAGCTCGTCTACAGTATCAGGTAAATATCCCAGAAAGCAAAAAATGGATAAAGAAGTTGTGGCACGTACGTGCAATGCAATATCACTCAGCAATGAAATCTGTGTCATCATGCCCGTAGCGGCATAGTGAGTGGATGCAGGTACGGTGATTCTACGTGAACTACATCACACAGAAAAAGAAACATCATAAGATATCACTAATACACGGAATGTAAACTTGACTACACATGAACTGAATTACAAAACAGAACAGGGTCTCAAATTTAGAAAACCAACTAGTGCTTGCTTATGGGGAAAGGTGCTTTGGGGTGCTGCATAAAACCAGAGACTGAAATTAGCACAGATAACTTTCCATAAGCCAAATATGTAAAAGACAAGACCTACTCCTTGCTCAACGAAATGGACCCAACACCACATATTCAACGCCTAGGAATATACCTGACTAGGAAGAATCTTAAAACCCATGGATATATATGTCTCCGTAAGAGAATCAAGCGTGTGTACAGCGGCCGAAACGCAGCAGTGAAAATCCGATAAATCCCATTATCAAAATAAATTTCGAAAACAAAACACAAAGACAGTGAAATAGAGAGCAATTCTTAAATAATTCACTCAGGGCATGTGATGCAACCGGGATTGACCACATCTACACCCAGAGCTGGTTGAGACATAAGGCTGGACACTTCAGGCTGATAGCATTGGTGAGTTTCGGTGAGCAAATGCAGACCCTTTGAAGTCATACTGCATGGTACCCATTCCATGGGTCCCAACTCTCCAGGTTCAAGGGATTTTTCCTTCAGCAAAAATATGCATGGGAATCACAGATTACAGTACACCGTGAGATTGGGAAACGATTTCAATTGGATCTCAGTTTTCGTTTCCTTGTCCTCGGGTTCACCATTCCAGACGCATTATTAACACTCTCCCCGCTTGGAGAGTCAGTGCCTTTAAACTCCTGTTTGGCACAGTTTGCATTTTCTGTGCAAGATGAACAGGAATAGGGAGAACCAATGAGAGACTAGCTGTAGGTGTCTGCACGGGCAAATATAACACTCTTTGCCCACCAGGAAGAGGAATTAAACAAAGGCTCAGTGTGCCCTGCTGGAAACAGATTAGGGCCTGAAGCAATCCTGCGGTTTTGTGCCCAGCTCACAAGAAAGCGAGTTGAAGAAAGGAGCTCAGGGGCACTGTAATTCACAAACCTGCAGAGTTATAAATGACAGCTATCTTCCAAAAGTATATTGAAGTAAGCCTGCGAAGGGGACTTGAAAGCGGGGCAGAATTTCAGTAAAACGATTGCAGGGGGTAGACTGGAATTGCCCTGAAAGCATAGGAAAAGAGGCACAACGTCGACAATGATGCACTTGGCCAAAAAGGGCGTATGCGTTTTTTCCTGAATATATTCAGGAAGAAACGCATATGCACTTTTTCGCCAACGAAGCAAGCCTGTAAAGGAAATCTGCACTACAATGAAGTCTCACTGCCCCCTGGCAAAAGGGCCATCTGAAAAAAGTGTAAAATCCAGAAAGGTAGGACAGGATATGCAGAACAGGGAGACTTGTTATGCTGATTGGGAGGATGTAAATTGCCAAGAGCCACCCTGGAGAAGTGTATGGTGTTTCCTGAAACACATAAGAAATAAAGGAACACAGCCTATGGCAATTGCACTTATGGTCCTCTTGCTTTGGGAAATTAAAATCAAAAACAGAGATCCACCCCAAAGTTTGGGACAGCTGTGTTCCCAAGAAGCTCGTCTACAGTACCAGGTAAATATCCCAGAAATCAAAAAATGGATAAAGAAGTTGTGGCACGTACGTGCAATGCAATATCACTCAGCAATGAAATCTGTGTCATCAGGCCCGTAGCGGCATAGTGAGTGGATGCAGGTACGGTGATTCTACGTGAACTACGTCACACAGAAAAAGAAACATCATAAGATATCACTAATAAACGGAATGTAAATTTAACTACACATGAACTGAATTACAAAACAGAACAGGGTCTCAAATATTTAAAACCAACTAGTGCTTGCTTATGGGGAAATGTGCATTGGGATGCTGCATAAAACCAGAGACTGAAATTAGCACAGATAACTTTCCATCAGCCAAATATGTAATAGACAAGACCTACTCCTTGCTCAACGAAATGGACTCAACACCACATATTCAAGGCCTAGGAATATACCTGACTAGGAAGAATCTTAAAACCCATGGATTTATATGTCTCCGTAAGAGAATCAAGCGTGTGTACAGCGGCATAAACACAGCAGTGAAAATCCGATAAATCCCATTATCAAAATAAATTTCAAAAACAAAACACAAAGACAGTGAAATAGAGAGCAATTCTTAAATAATTCACTCAGGGCATGTGATGCAACCGGGATTGACCACATCTACACCCAGAGCTGGTTGAGACATAAGGCTGGACACTTCAGGCTGATAGCATTGGTGAGTTTCGGTGAGCAAATGCAGACCCTTTGAAGTCATACTGCATGGTACCCATTCCATGGGTCCCAACTCTCCAGGTTCAAGGGATTCTTCCTCCAGCTAAAACATGCATGGGAAACCCAGAGTATCTTCCACCGTGTGATTGGGAAACGATTTAAAATGCATCTCAGTTTTCGTATCCTGGTCCTCGGGTTCACCATTCCAGATGCTTTACTAACACTCTCCCCGCTTGGAGAGTCAGTGCCTTTAACCTCCTCTTTGGCACTGCTTGCAATTTCTGTGCAAGATGAACAAGAATAGGGAGAACCAATGAGAGACTAGCTGTAGGTGTCTGCACGGGCAAATGTAACGCTCATTGCCCACCAGGAAGAGGAATTAAACAAAGACTCAGCGTGCCCTGCTGGAAACAGATTAGGGCCTGAAGCAATCCTGCGGTTTTGTACCCAGCTCACAAGAAAGCGAGTTGAAGAAAGGAGCTCAGGGACACTGTAATTCACAAACCTGCAGAGTTATAAATGACAGCTATCCTCCAAAAATATATTGAAGTAAGCCTGTGAAGGGGACTTGAAAGCGGGACAGAATTTCAGGAAAACGATTGCAGGGGGTAGACTGGAATTGCCCTGAAAGCATAGGAAAAGAGGCACAACGTCGACAATGATGCACTTGGCCAAAAAGGGCGTATGCGTTTTCTCCTGAATATATTCAGGAAAAAACGCATACGCCCTTTTTGGCCAACCAAGCAAGCCTGTAAAGGAAATCTGCACTACAATGAAATCTCACTGCCCCCCCGGGCAAAAGGGCCATCTGAAAAAAGTGTAAAATCCAGAAAGGTAGGACAGGATATGGAGAACAGGGAGCCTTGTTATGCTGATTGGCAGGATGTAAATTGTGAACCGCCACCCTGGAGAAGTGTATGGTGTTTCCTGAAACACGTAAGAAATAAAGCAACACAGCCTATGGCAATTGCACTTATGGTCCTATAGCTTACGGAAATTAAAATCAAAAACAGACAGCCACCCCAATATTTGGGACGGCTGTGTTCCCAGGAAGCTCGTCTACAGTACCAGGTAAATATCCCAGAAAGCAACAAATGGATAAAGAAGTTGTGGCACGTACGTGCAATGCAATATCACTCAGCAATGAAATCTGTGTCATCAGGCCCGTAGCGGCATAGTGAGTGGATGCAGGTACGGTGATTCTACGTGAACTACGTCACACAGAAAAAGAAACATCATAAGATATCACTAATGCACGGAATGTAAACTTGACTACACATGAACTGAATTAAAAAACAGAACAGGGTCTCAAATTTAGAAAACCAACTAGTGCTTGCTTATGGGGAAAGGTGCGTTGGGGTGCTGCATAAAATCAGAGACTGTAATTAGCACAGATAACTTTCCATAAGCCAAATATGTAATAGACAAGACCTACTCCTTGCTCAACGAAATGGACCCAACACCACATATTCAACGCCTAGGAATATACCTGACTAGGAAGAATCTTAAAACCCATGGATATATATGTCTCCGTAAGAGAATCAAGCATGTGTACAGTGAGCGAAACGCAGTAGTGAAAATCCGATAAATCCCATTATCAAAATAAATTTCGAAAGCAAAACACAAAGACAGTGAAATAGAGAGCAATTCTTAAATAATTCACTGAGGGCATGTGATGCAACCGGGATTGACCACATCTACACCCAGAGCTGGTTGAGACATAAGGCTGGACACTTCAGGCTGATAGCATTGGTGAGTTTCGGTGAGCAAATGCAAACCCTTTGAAGTCATACTGCATGGTACCCATTCCATGGGTCCCAACTCTCCAGGTTCAAGGGATTCTTCCTCCAGCTAAAACATGCATGAGAAACCTAGAGTATCGTCCACCATATGATTGGGAAACAATTTAAAATGCATCTCAGTTTTTGTATCCTGGTCCTCGGGTTCACCATTCCAGATGCTTTACTAACACTCTCCCCGCTTGGAGAGTCAGTGCCTTTAACCTCCTCTTTGGCACAGCTTGCAATTTCTGTGCAAGATGAACAGGAATGGGGAGAACCAATGAGAGACTAGCTGTAGGTGTCTGCATGGGCAAATGTAATGCTCATTGCCCACCAGGAAGAGGAATTAAACAAAGGCTCAGTGTGCCCTGCTGGAAACAGATTAGGGCCTGAAGCAATCCTGCGGTTTTGTGTCCAGCTCACAAGAAAGCGAGTTGAAGAAAGGAGCTCAGGGGCACTGTAATTCACAAACCTGCAGAGTTATAAATGACAGCTATCCTCCAAAAATATATTGAAGTAAGACTGCGAAGGGGACTTGATAGCGGGGCAGAATTTCAGGAAAACGATTGCAGGGGGTAGACTGGAATTACCCTGAAAGTATAGGAAAAGAGGCAGAACGTCGACAATGATGCACTTGGCCAAAAAGGGCGTATGCGTTTTTTCCTGAATATATTCAGGAAAAAACGCATACGCCCTTTTTGGCCAACCAAGCAAGCCTGTAAAGGAAATCTGCACTACAATGAAGTCTCACTGCCCTCCCCCCCCCCGGGCAAAAGGGCCATCTGAAAAAAGTGTAAAATCCAGAAATGTAGGACAGGATATGGAGAACAGGGAGCCTTGTTATGCTGATTGGCAGGATGTAAATTGCCGGCAGCCACCCTGGAGAAGTGTATGGTGTTTCCTGAAACACGTAAGAAACAAAGCAACACAGCCTATGGCACTTCCACTTATGGTCCTATAGCTTACGGAAATTAAAATCAAAAACAGACAGCCACCCCAATATTTGGGACGGCTGTGTTCACAAGAAGCTCGTCTACAGTATCAGGTAAATATCCCAGAAAGCAAAAAATGGATAAAGAAGTTGTGGCACGTACGTACAATGCAATATCACTCAGCAATGAAATCTGTGTCATCAGGCCCGTAGCGGCATAGTTAGTGGATGCAGGTACGGTGATTCTACGTGAACTACGTCACACAGAAAAAGAAACATCATAAGATATCACTAATACAAGGAATGTAAACTTGACTACACATGAACTGAATTACAAAACAGAACAGGGTCTCAAATTTAGAAAACCAACTAGTGCTTGCTTATGGGGAAAGGAGCCTTGGGGTGCTGCATAAAACCAGAGACTGAAATTAGCACAGATAACTTTCCATAAGCCAAATATGTAATAGACAAGACCTACTCCTTGCTCAACGAAATGGACCCAACACCACATATTCAATGCCTAGGAATATACCTGACTAGGAAGAATCTTAAAACCCATGGATATATAGGTCTCCGTAAGAGAATCAAGCGTGTGTACAGCGGCCGAAACGCAGCAGTGAAAATCCGATAAATCCCATTATCAAAATAAATTTCGAAAGCAAAACACAAAGACAGTGAAATAGAGAGCAATTCTTAAATAATTCACTCAGGGCATGTGATGCAACCGGGATTTACCACATCTGCACCCAGAGCTGGTTGAGACATAAGGCTGGACACTTCAGGCTGATAGCATTGGTGAGTTTCGGTGAGCAAATGCAGACCCTTTGAAGTCATACTGCATGGTACCCATTCCATGGGTCCCAACTCTCCAGGATCAAGGGATTCGTCCTCCAGCTAAAACATGCATGGGAAACCCAGAGTATCGTCCACCGTGTGATTGGGAAACGATTTAAAATGCATCTCAGTTTTCGTATCCTGGTCCTCGGGTTCACCATTCCAGATGCTTTACTAACACTCTCCCCGCTTGGAGAGTCAGTGCCTTTAACCTCCTGTTTGGCACAGCTTGCAATTTCTGTGCAAGATGAACAGGAATAGGGAGAACCAATGAGAGACTAGCTGTAGGTGTCTGCACGAGCAAATGTAACGCTCATTTCCCACCAGGAAGAGGAATTAAACAAAGGCTCAGCGTGCCCTGCTGAAAACAGATTAGGGCCTGAAGCAATCCTGCGGTTTTGTGCCCAGCTCACAAG
Organism: Phocoena phocoena; assembly: GCF_963924675.1. Taxonomy (NCBI): domain Eukaryota; kingdom Metazoa; phylum Chordata; class Mammalia; order Artiodactyla; family Phocoenidae; genus Phocoena; species Phocoena phocoena. The sequence goes on along the minus strand of NW_027077566.1, from coordinate 731,729 downwards.
AAAGTGAGTTGAAGAAAGGAGCTCAGGGGCACTGTAATTCACAAACCTGCAGAGTTATAAATGACAGCTATCCTCCAAAAATATATTGAAGTAAGCCTGCGAAAGGGACTTGAAAGCGGGGCAGAATTTCAGGAAAACGATTCCAGGGGTAGACTGGAATTGCCCTGAAAGCATAGGAAAAGAGGTAGAACGTCGACAATGATGCACTTGGCCAAAAAGGGCGTATGCGTTTTTTCCTGAATATATTCAGGAAAAAACGCATACGCCCTTTTTGGCCAACCAAGCAAGCCTGTAAAGGAAATCTGCACCACAACGAAGTCTCACTGCCCCCCGGGCAAAAGGGCCATCGGAAAAAAGTGTAAAATCCAGAAAGGTAGGACAGGATATGGAGAACAGGGAGCCTTGTTATGCTGATTGGCAGGATGTAAATTGCCAGCAGCCACCCTGGAGAAGTGTATGGTGTTTCCTGAAACACGTAAGAAACGAAGCAACACAGCCTATGGCACTTCCACTTATGGTCCTATAGCTTACGGAAATTAAAATCAAAAACAGACAGCCACCCCAATATTTGGGACGGCTGTGTTCACAAGAAGCTCGTCTACAGTATCAGGTAAATATCCCAGAAAGCAAACAATGGATAAAGAAGTTGTGGCACGTACGTACAATGCAATATCACTCAGCAATGAAATCTGTGTCATCAGGCCCGTAGCGGCATAGTGAGTGGATGCAGGTACGGTGTTTCTACGTGAACTACGTCACACAGAAAAAGAAACATCATAAGATATCACTAATACACGGAATGTAAACTTGACTACAGATGAACTGAATTACAAAACAGAACAAGGTCTCAAATTTAGAAAACCAACTAGTGCTTGCTTATTGGGAAAGGTGCCTTGGGGTGCTGCATAAAACCAGAGACTGAAATTAGCACAGATAACTTTCCATAAGCCAAATATGTAATAGACAAGACCTACTCCTTGTTCAACGAAATGGACCCAACACCACATATTCAACGCCTAGGAATATACCTGACTAGGAAGAATCTTAAAACCCATGGATATATATGTCTCCGTAAGAGAATCAAGCGTGTGTACAGCGGCCGAAACGCAGCACTGAAAATCCGATAAATCCCATTATCAAAATAAATTTCGAAAACAAAACACAAAGACAGTGAAATAGAGAGCAATTCTTAAATAATTCACTCAGGGCATGTGATGCAACCGGGATTGACCACATCTACACCCAGAGCTGGTTGAGACATAAGGCTGGACACTTCAGGCTGACAGCATTGGTGAGTTTCGGTGAGCAAATGCAGACCCTTTGAAGTCATAATGCATGGTACCCATTTCATGTGTCCCAACTCTGCAGGTTCAAGGGATTCTTCTTCCAGCTAAAACATGCATGGGAAACCCAGAGTATCGTCCACCGTGTGATTGGGAAACGATTTAAAATGCATCTCAGTTTTCGTATCCTGGTCCTCAGTTTCACCATTCCAGATGCTTTACTAACACTCTCCCCGCTTGGAGAGTCAGTGCCTTTAACCTCCTGTTTGGCACAGCTTGCAATTTCTGTGCAAGATGAACAGGAATAGGGAGAACCAATGAGAGACTAGCTGTAGGTGTCTGCACGGGCAAATGTAACGCTCAGTGCCCACCAGGAAGAGGAATTAAACAAAGGCTCAGTGTGCCCTGCTGGAAACAGATTAGGGCCTGAAGCAATCCTGCGGTTTTGTGCCCAGCTCACAAGAAAGCGAGTTGAAGAAAGGAGCTCAGGGGCACTGTAATTCACAAACCTGCAGAGTTATAAATGACAGCTATCCTCCAAAAATATATTGAAGTAAGCCTGCGAAGGGGACTTGAAAGCGGGGCAGAATTTCAGGAAAACGATTGCAGGGGGTAGACAGGAATTGCCCTGAAAGCATATGAAAAGAGGCAGAACTTCGACAATGATGCAATTGGCCAAAAAGGGCGTATGAGTTTTTTCCTGAATATATTCAGGAAAAAAAGCATACGCCCTTTTTGGCCAACCAAGCAAGCCTGTAAAGGAAATCTGCACTACAATGAAGTCTCAATGTCCCCCGGGCAAAAGGGCCATCTGAAAAAAGTGTAAAATCCAGAAATGTAGGACAGGATATGGAGAACAGGGAGCCTTGTTATGCTGATTGGCAGGATGTAAATTGCCAGCAGCCACCCTGGAGAAGTGTATGGTGTTTCCTGAAACACGTAAGAAACAAAGCAACACAGCCTATGGCACTTCCACTTATGGTCCTATAGCTTACGGAAATTAAAATCAAAAACAGACAGCCACCCCAATATTTGGGACGGCTGTGTTCACAAGAAGCTCGTCTACAGTATCAGGTTAATATCCCAGAAAGCAAAAAATGGATAAAGAGGTTGTGGCACGTACGTACAATGCAATATCACTCAGCAATGAAATCTGTGTCATCAGGCCCATAGCGGCATAGTGAGTGGATGCAGGTACGGTGATTCTACGTGAACTACTTCACACAGAAAAAGAAACATCATAAGATATCACTAATACACGGAATGTAAACTTGACTACACATGAACTGAATTACAAAACAGAACAGGGTCTCAAATTTAGAAAACCAACTAGTGCTTGCTTATGGGAAAAGGTGCGTTGGGGTGCTGCATAAAACCAGAGACTGAAATTAGTACAGATAACGTTCCATAAGGCAAATATGTAATAGAAAAGACCTACTCCTTGCTCAACTAAATGGACCCAACACCACATATTCAACGCCTAGGAATATACCTGACTAGGAAGAATCTTAAAACCCATGGATATATGTGCCTCCTTAAGAGAATCAAGCATGTGTACAGCGGCCGAAACGCAGTAGTGAAAATCCGATAAATCCCATTATCAAAATAAATTTCGAAAACAAAACACAAATACAGTGAAATAGAGAACAATTCTTAAATAATTCACTCAGGGCATGTGATGCAACCGGGATTGACCACATCTACACCCAGAGCTGGTTGAGACATAAGGCTGGACACTTCAGGCTGATAGCATTGGTGAGTTTCGGTGAGCAAATGCAGACCCTTTGAAGTCATACTGCATGGTACCCATTCCTTGGGTCCCAACTCTCCAGGTTCAAGGGATTCTTCCTCCAGCTAAAACATGCATGGGAAACCCAGAGTATCGTCCACCGTGTGATTGGGAAACGATTTAAAATGCATCTCAGTTTTCGTATCCTGGTCCTCGGGTTCACCATTCCAGATGCTTTACTAACACTCTCCCCGCTTGGAGAGTCAGTGCCTTTAACCTCCTCTTTGGCACAGCTTGCAATTTCTGTGCAAGATGAACAGGAATAGGGAGAACCAATGAGAGACTAGCTGTAGGTGTCTGCACGGGCAAATGTAATGCTCATTCCCCACCATGAAGAGGAATTAAACAAAGGCTCAGCGTGCCCTGCCGGAAACAGATTACTGCCTGAAGCAATCCTGCAGGTTTGTGCCCAGCTCACAAGAAAGCGAGTTGAAGAAAGGAGCTCAGGGGCACTGTAATTCACAAACCTGCAGAGTTATAAATGACAGCTATCCTCCAAAAATATATTGAAGTAAGCCTGCGAAGGGGACTTGAAAGCGGGGCAGAATTTCAGGAAAACGATTGCAGGGGGTAGACTGGAATTGCCCTGAAAGCATAGGAAAAGAGGCAGAACGTCGACAATGATGCACTTGGCCAAAAAGGGCGTATGCGTTTTTTCCTGAATATATTCAGGAAAAAAAGCATACGCCCTTTTTGGCCAACCAAGCAAGCCTGTAAAGGAAATCTGCACTACAATGAAGTCTCACTGCCCCCCGGGCAAAAGGGCCATCTGAAAAAAGTGTAAAATCCAGAAAGGTAGGACAGGATATGGAGAACAGGGAGCCTTGTTATGCTGATTGGCAGGATGTAAATTGCCAGCAGCCACCCTGGAGAAGTGGATGGTGTTTCCTGAAACACGTAAGAAACAAAGCAACACAGCCTATGGCACTTCCACTTATGGTCCTATAGCTTACGGAAATTAAAATCAAAAACAGACAGCCACCCCAATATTTGGGACGGCTGTGTTCACAAGAAGCTCGTCTACAATATCAGGTAAATATCCCAGAAAGCAAAAAATGGATAAAGAAGTTGTGGCACGTACGTACAATGCAATATCACTCAGCAATGAAATCTGTGTCATCAGGCCCGTAGCGGCATAGTGAGTGGATGCAGGTACGGTGATTCAACGTGAACTACGTCACACAGAAAAAGAAACATCATAAGATATCACTAATACACGGAATGTAAACTTGACTACACATGAACTGAATTACAAAACAGAACAGGGTCTCAAATTGAGAAAACCAACTAGTGCTTGCTTATGGGGAAAGGTGCCGTGGGGTGCTGCATAAAACCAGAGACTGAAATTAGCACAGATAACATTCCTTAAGCCAAATATGTAATAGACAAGACCTACTCCTTGCTCAACGAAATGGACCCAACACCACATATTCAACGCCTAGGAATATACCTGACTAGGAAGAATCTTAAAACCCATGGATATATATGTCTCCGTAAGAGAATCAAACATGTGTACAGCGGCCGAAACGCAGCAGTGAAAATCCGATAAATCCCATTATCAAAATAAATTTCGAAAACAAAACACAAAGACAGTGAAATAGAGAGCAATTCTTAAATAATTCACTCAGGGCATGTGATGCAACCGGGATTGATCACATCTACACCCAGAGCTGGTTGAGACATAAGGCTGGACACTTCAGGCTGATAGCATTGGGGAGTTTCGGTGAGCAAATGCAGACCCTTTGAAGTCATACTGCATGGTACTCATTCCATGGGTCCCAACTCTCCAAGTTCAAGGGATTCTTCCTCCAGCTAAAACATGCATGGGAAACCCAGAGTATCATCCAGCGTGTGATTGGGAAACGATTTAAAATGCATCTCAGTTTTCGTATCCTGGTCCTCGGGTTCACCATTCCAGATGCTTTACTAACACTCTCCCCGCTTGGAGAGTCAGTGCCTTTAACCTCCTGTTTGGCACAGCTTGCAATTTCTGTGCAAGATGAACAGGAATAGGGAGAACCAATGAGAGACTAGCTGTAGGTGTCTGCACGGGCAAATGTAACGCTCATTGCCCACCAGGAAGAGGAATTAAACAAAGGCTCAGTGTGCCCTGCTGGAAACAGATTAGGGCCTGAAGCAATCCTGCGATTTTGTGCCCAGCTCACAAGAAAGCGAGTTGAAGAAAGGAGCTCAGGGGCACTGTAATTCACAAACCTGCAGAGTTATAAATGACAGCTATCCTCCAAAAATATATTGAAGTAAGCCTGCGAAGGGGACTTGAAAGCGGGGCAGAATTTCAGGAAAACGATTGCAGGGGGTAGACAGGAATTGCCCTGAAAGCATATGAAAAGAGGCAGAACTTCGACAATGATGCACTTGGCCAAAAAGGGCGTATGAGTTTTTTCCTGAATATATTCAGGAAAAAACGCATACGCCCTTTTTGGCCAACCAAGCAAGCCTGTAAAGGAAATCTGCACTACAATGAAGTCTCAATGCCCCCCGGGCAAAAGGGCCATCTGAAAAAAGTGTAAAATCAAGAAAGGTAGGACAGGATATGGAGAACAGGGAGCCTTGTTATGCTGATTGGCAGGATGTAAATTGCCAGCAGCCACCCTGGAGAAGTGTATGGTGTTTCCTGAAACACGTAAGAAACAAAGCAACACAGCCTATGGCACTTCCACTTATGGTCCTATAGCTTACGGAAATTAAAATCAAAAACAGACAGCCACCCCAATATTTGGGACGGCTGTGTTCACAAGAAGCTCGTCTACAGTATCAGGTAAATATCCCAGAAAGCAAAAAATGGATAAAGAAGTTGTGGCACGTACGTACAATGCAATATCACTCAGCAATGAAATCTGTGTCATCAGGCCCGTAGCGGCATAGTGAGTGGATGCAGGTACGGTGATTCTACGTGAACTACGTCACACAGAAAAAGAAACATCATAAGATATCACTAATACACGGAATGTAAACTTGACTACACATGAACTGAATTACAAAACAGAACAGGGTCTCAAATTTAGAAAACCAACTAGTGCTTGCTTATGGGAAAAGGTGCGTTGGGGTGCTGCATAAAACCAGAGACTGAAATTAGTACAGATAACGTTCCATAAGGCAAATATATAATAGAAAAGACCTACTCCTTGCTCAACTAAATGGACCCAACACCACATATTCAACGCCTAGGAATATACCTGACTAGGAAGAATCTTAAAACCCATGGATATATATGTCTCCTTAAGAGAATCAAGCGTGTGTACAGCGGCCGAAACGCAGTAGTGAAAATCCGATAAATCCCATTATCAAAATAAATTTCGAAAACAAAACACAAAGACAGTGAAATAGAGAAAAATTCTTAAATAATTCACTCAGGGCATGTGATGCAACCGGGATTGACCACATCTACACCCAGAGCTGGTTGAGACATAAGGCTGGACACTTCAGGCTGATAGCATTGGTGAGTTTCGGTGAGCAAATGCAGACCCTTTGAAGTCATACTGCATGGTACCCATTCCTTGGGTCCCAACTCTCCAGGTTCAAGGGATTCTTCCTCCAGGTAAAACATGCATGGGAAACCCAGAGTATCGTCCACCGTGTGATTGGGAAACGATTTAAAATGCATCTCAGTTTTCGTATCCTGGTCCTCGGGTTCACCATTCCAGATGCTTTACTAACACTCTCCCCGCTTGGAGAGTCAGTGCCTTTAACCTCCTCTTTGGCACAGCTTGCAATTTCTGTGCAAGATGAACAGGAATAGGGAGAACCAATGAGAGACTAGCTGTAGGTGTCTGCACGGGCAAATGTAATGCTCATTCCCCACCATGAAGAGGAATTAAACAAAGGCTCAGCGTGCCCTGCCGGAAACAGATTACGGCCTGAAGCAATCCTGCAGGTTTGTGCCCAGCTCACAAGAAAGCGAGTTGAAGAAAGGAGCTCAGGGGCACTGTAATTCACAAACCTGCAGAGTTATAAATGACAGCTATCCTCCAAAAATATATTGAAGTAAGCCTGCGAAGGGGACTTGAAAGCGGGGCAGAATTTCAGGAAAACAATTGCAGGGGGTAGACTGGAATTGCCTTGAAAGCATAGGAAAAGAGGCACAACGTCGACAATGATGCACTTGGCCAAATAGGGCGTATGCATTTTTTCCTGAATATATTCAGGAAAAAACGCATACGCCCTTTTTGGCCAACCAAGCAAGCCTGTAAAGGAAATCTACACTACAATAAAGTCTCACTGCCCCCCGGGCAAAAGGGCCATCTGAAAAAAGTGTAAAATCCAGAAAGGTAGGACAGGATATGGAGAACAGGGAGCCTTGTTATGCTGATTGGCAGGATGTAAATTGCCAGCAGCCACCCTGGAGAAGTGTATGGTGTTTCCTGAAACACGTAAGAAACAAAGCAACACAGCCTATGGCACTTCCACTTATGGTCCTATAGCTTACGGAAATTAAAATCAAAAACAGACAGCCACCCCAATATTTGGGACGGCTGTGTTCACAAGAAGCTCGTCTACAATATCAGGTAAATATCCCAGAAAGCAAAAAATGGATAAAGAAGTTGTGGCACGTACGTACAATGCAATACCACTCAGCAATGAAATCTGTGTCATCAGGCCCGTAGCGGCATAGTGAGTGGATGCAGGTACGGTGATTCAACGTGAACTACGTCACACAGAAAAAGAAACATCATAAGATATCACTAATACACGGAATGTAAACTTGACTACACATGAACTGAATTACAAAACACAACAGGGTCTCAAATTGAGAAAACCAACTAGTGCTTGCTTATCGGGAAAGGTGCCTTGGGGTGCTGCATAAAACCAGAGACTGAAATTAGCACAGATAACTTTCCATAAGCCAAATATGTAATAGACAAGACCTACTCCTTGCTCAACGAAATGGACCCAACACCACATATTCAACGCCTAGGAATATACCTGACTAGGAAGAATCTTAAAACCCATGGATATATATGTCTCCGTAAGAGAATCAAACATGTGTACAGCGGCCGAAACGCAGCAGTGAAAATCCGATAAATCCCATTATCAAAATAAATTTCGAAAACAAAACACAAAGACAGTGAAATAGAGAGCAATTCTTAAATAATTCACTCAGGGCATGTGATGCAACCGGGATTGACCACATCTACACCCAGAGCTGGTTGAGACATAAGGCTGGACACTTCAGGCTGATAGCATTGGTGAGTTTCGGTGAGCAAATGCAGACCCTTTGAAGTCATACTGCATGGTACTCATTCCATGGGTCCCAACTCTCCAAGTTCAAGGGATTCTTCCTCCAGCTAAAACATGCATGGGAAACCCAGAGTATCGTCCAGCGTGTGATTGGGAAACGATTTAAAATGCATCTCAGTTTTCGTATCCTGGTCCTCGGGTTCACCATTCCAGATGCTTTACTAACACTCTCCCCGCTTGTAGAGTCAGTGCCTTTAACCTCCACTTTGGCACAGCTTGCAATTTCTGTGCAAGATGAACAGGAATAGGGAGAACCAATGAGAGACTAGCTGTAGGTGTCTACACGGGCATATATAACGCTCATTTCCCACCAGGAAGAGGAATTAACCAAAGGCTCAGCATGCCCTGCCGGAAACAGATTAGGGCCTGAAGCAATCCTGCGGTTTTGTGCCCAGCTCACAAGAAAGCGAGTTGAAGAATGGAGCTCAGGGGCACTGTAATACAAAAACCTGCAGAGTTATAAATGACAGCTATCCTCCAAAAATATATTGAAGTAAGCCTGCGAAGGGGACTTGAAAGCGGGGCAGAATTTCAGGAAAACGATTGCAGGGGGTAGACTGGAATTGCCCTGAAAGCATAGGAAAAGAGGCAGAACGTCGACAATGATGCACTTGGCCAATAAGGGCGTATGCATTTTTTCCTGAATATATTCAGGAAAAAACGCATACGCACTTTTTGGCCAACCAAGCAAGCCTGAAAAGGAAATCTGCACTACAATGAAGTCTCACTGCCCCCCGGGAAAAAGGGCCATCTGAAAAAAGTGTAAAATCCAGAAAGGTAGGACAGTTTTGGAGAACAGGGAGCCTTGTTATGCTGATTGGCAGGATATAAATTGCCAGCTGCCACCCTGGAGAAGTGTATGGTGTTTCCTGAAACACGTAAGAAACAAAGCAACACAGCCTATGGCACTTCCACTTATGGTCCTATAGCTTACGGAAATTAAAATCAAAAACAGACAGCCACCCCAATATTTGGGACGGCTGTGTTCACAAAAATCTCGTCTACAATATCAGGTAAATATCCCAGAAAGCAAAAAATGGATAAAGAAGTTGTGGCACGTACGTACAATGCAATATCACTCAGCAATGAAATCTGTGTCATCAGGCCCGTAGCGGCATAGTGAGTGGATGCGGATACGATGAATCTACGTGAACTACGTCACACAGAAAAAGAAACATCATAAGATCACTAATACACGGAATGTAAACTTGACTACACATGAACTGAATTACAAAACAGAACAGGGTCTCAAATTTAGAAAACCAACTAGTGCTTGCTTATGGGGAAAGGTGTGTTGGGGTGCTGCATAAAACCAGAGACTGAAATTAGCACAGATAACTTTCCATAAGCCAAATATGTAATAGACAAGACCTACTCCTTGCTCAACGAAATGGACCCAACACCACATATTCAACGCCTAGGAATATACCTGACTAGGAAGAATCTTAAAACCCAAGGATATATATGTCTCCGTAAGAGAATCAAGTGTGTGTACAGCGGCCGAAACGCAGCAGTGAAAATCCGATAAATCCCATTATCAAAATAAATTTCGAAAACAAAACACAAAGACAGTGAAATAGAGAGCAATTCTTAAATAATTCACTCAGGGCATGTGATGAAACCGGGATTGACCACATATACACTCACAGCTGTTTGAGACATAAGGCTGGACACTTCAGGCTGATAGCATTGGTGAGTTTCGGTGAGCAAATGCAGACCCTTTGAAGTCATACTGCATGGTACCCATTCCATGGGTCCCAACTCTCCAGGTTCAAGGGATTCTTCCTCCAGCTAAAACGTGCATGGGAAACCCAGAGTATCGTCCACCGTGTGATTGAGAAACGATTTAAAATGCATCTCAATTTTCGTATCCTGGTCCTCGGGTACACCATTCCAGATGCTTTACTAACACTCTCCCCGCTTGGAGAGTCAGTGCCTTTAACCTCCTCTTTGGCACAGCTTGCAATTTCTCTGCAAGATGAACAGGAATAGGGAGAACCAATGAGAGACTAGCTATAGGTGTCTGCAAGGGCAAATATAATGCTCATTTCCCACCAGGAAGAGGAATTAACCAAAGGTTCAGCGTGCCCTGCTGGAAACAGATTAGGGCCTGAAGCAATCCTGTGGTTTTGTGCCCCGCTCACAAGAAAGCGAGTGGAAGAAAGGAGCTCAGGGGCACTGTATTTCACAAACCTGCAGAGTTATAAATGACAGCTATCCTCCAAAAATATATTGAAGTAAGCCTGCGAAGGGGACTTGAAAGCGGGGCTGAATTTCAGGAAAACGATTGCAGGGGGTAGACTGGAATTGCCCTGAAAGCATAGGAAAAGAGGCAGAACGTCGACAATGATGCACTTGGCCAAAAAGGGCGTATGCGTTTTTTCCTGAATATATTCAGGAAAAAACGCATACGCCCTTTTTGGCCAACCAAGCAAGCCTGTAAAGGAAATCTGCACTACAATGAAATCTCACTGCCCCCCCCTGGGCAAAAGGGCCATCTGAGAAAAGTGTAAAACCCAGAAAGGTAGGACAGGATATGGAGAACAGGGAGCCTTTTTATGCTGATTGGCAGGATGTAAATTGTGAACTGCCACCCTGGAGAAGTGTATGGTGTTTCCTGAAACACGTAAGAAATAAAGCAACACAGCCTATGGCAATTGCACTTATGGTCCTATTGCTTAGGGAAATTAAAATCAAAAACAGAGAGCCACCCCAAAGTTTGGGACGGCTGTGTTCCCAAGAAGCTCGTGTACAGTACCAGGTAAATATCCCAGATAGCAAAAAATGGATAAAGAAGTTGTGGCACGTACGTGCAATGCAATATCACTCAGCAATGAAATCTGTGTCATCAGGCCCGTAGCGGCATAGTGAGTGGATGCAGGTATGGTGATTCTACGTGAACTACGTCACACAGAAAAAGAAACATCATAAGATATCACTAATACACGGAATGTAAACTTGACTACACATGAACTGAATTACAAAACAGAACAGGGTCTCAAATTTAGAAAACCAACTAGTGCTTGCTTATGGGGAAAGGTGCCTTGGGGTGCTGCATAAAACCAGAGACTGAAATTAGCACAGAAAACTTTCCATAAGCCAAATATGTAATAGACAAGACCTACTCCTTGCTCAACGAAATGGACCCAACACCACATATTCAACGCCTAGGAATATACCTGACAAGGAAGAATCTTAAAACCCATGGATATATATGTCTCCGTAAGAGAATCAAGCGTGTGTACAGTGGCCGAAACGCAGCAGTGAAAGTCCGATAAATCCCATTATCAAAATAAATTTCGAAAACAAAACACAAAGACAGTGAAATAGAGAGCAATTCTTAAATAATTCACTCAGGGCATGTGATGCAACCGGGATTGACCACATCTACTCCCAGAGCTGGTGGAGACATAAGGCTGGACACTTCAGGCTGATAGCATTGGTGAGTTTCGGTGAGCAAATGCAGACCCTTTGAAGTCATACAGCATGGTACCCATTCCATGGGTCCCAACTCTCCAGGTTCAAGGGATTCTTCCTCCAGCTAAAACATGCATGGGAAACCCAGAGTATCGTCCACCGTGTGATTGGGAAACGATTTAAAATGCATCTCAGTTTTCGTATCCTGGTCCTCGGGTTCACCATTCCAGAGGCTTTACTAACACTCTCCCCGCTTGGAGAGTCAGTGCCATTAACCTCCTCTTTGGCACAGCTTGCAAATTCTGTGCAAGATGAACAGGAATAGGGAGAACCAATGAGAGACTAGCTATAGGTGTCTGCACGGGCAAATGTAACGCTCATTTCCCACCAGGAAGAGGAATTAACCAATGGCTCAGCGTGCCCTGCCGGAAACAGATTATGGCCTGATGCGATCCTGCGGTTTTGTGCCCAGCTCACAAGAAAGCGAGTTGAAGAAAGGAGCTCAGGGGCACTGTAATTGACAAAACTGCAGAGTTATAAATGACAGCTATCCTCAAAACATATATTGAAGTAAGCCTGCGAAGGGGACTTGAAAGCGGGGCAGAGTTTCATGAAAACCATTGCAGGGGGTAGACTGGAATTGCCCTGAAATTATAGGAAAAGAGGCAGAACGTCGACAATGATGCACTTGGCCAAAAAGGGCGTATGCATTTTTTCCTGAATATATTCAGGAAAAAAAGCATACGCACTTTTTGGCCAACCAAGCAAGCCTGAAAAGGAAATCTGCACTACAATGAAGTCTCACTGCCCCCCGGGCAAAAGGGCCATCTGAAAAAAGTGTAAAATCCAGAAAGGTAGGACAGGATGTGGAGAACAGGGAGCCTTGTTATGCTGATTGGCAGGATGTAAATTGCCAGCAGCCACCCTGGAGAAGTGTATGGTGTTTCCTGAAACACGTAAGAAACAAAGCAACACAGCCTATGGCACTTCCACTTATGGTCCTATAGCTTATGGAAATTAAAATCAAAAACAGACAGCCACCCCAATATTTGGGACGGCTGTGTTCACAAGAAGCTCGTCTACAGTATCAGGTAAATATCCCAGAAAGCAAAAAATGGATAAAGAAGTTGTGGCACGTACGTACAATGCAATATCACTCAGCAATGAAATCTGTGTCATCAGGCCCGTAGCGGCATAGTGAGTGGATGCAGGTACGGATATTCTACGTGAACTACGTCACACAGAAAAAGAAACATCATAAGATATCGCTAATACACGGAATGTAAACTTGACTACACATGAACTGAATTACAAAACAGAACAGGGTCTCAAATTTAGAAAACCAACTAGTGCTTGCTTATGGGGAAAGGCGCGTTGGGGTGCTGCATAAAACCAGAGACTGAAATTAGCACAGATAACTTTCCATAAGCCAAATATGTAATAGACAAGACCTACTCCTTGCTCAACGAAATGGACCCAACACCACCTATTCAACGCATAGGAATATACCTGACTAGGAAGAATCTTAAAACCCATGGATATATATGTCTCCGTAAGAGAATCAAGCGTGTGTACAGCGGCCGAAACGCAGCAGTGAAAATCCGATAAATCCCATTATCAAAATAAATTTCGAAAACAAAACACAAAGACAGTGAAATAGAGAGCAATTCTTAAATAATTCACTCAGGGCATGTGATGCAACCGGGATTGACCACATCTACACCCAGAGCTGGTTGAGACATAAGGCTGGACACTTCAGGCTGCTAGCATTGGTGAGTTTCGGTGAGCAAATGCAGACCCTTTGAAGTCATACTGCATGGTACCCATTCCATGGGTCCCAACTCTCCAGGTTCAAGGGATTCTTCCTCCAGCTAAAACATGCATGGGAAACCCAGAGTATCGTCCACCGTGTGATTGGGAAACGATTTAAAATGCATCTCAGTTTTCGTATCCTGGTCCTCGGGTTCACCATTCCAGATGCTTTACTAACACTCTTCCCGCTTGGAGAGTCAGTGCCTTTAACCTCCTCTTTGGCACAGCTTGCAATTTCTGTGCAAGATGAACAGGAATAGGGAGAACCAATGAGAGACTAGCTGTAGGTGTCTGCACGGGCAAATGTAATGCTCATTTCCCACCAGGAAGAGGAATTAACCAAAGGCTCAGCATGCCCTGCTGGAAACAGATTAGTGCCTGAAGCAATCCTGCGGTTTTGTGCACAGCTCACAAGAAAGCGAGTTGAAGAAAGGAGCTCAGGGGCACTGTAATTCACAAACCTGCAGAGTTATAAATGACAGCTATCTTCCAAAAGTATATTGAAGTAAGCCTGCGAAGGGGACTTGAAAGCGGGGCAGAATTTCAGGAAAACGATTGCAGGGGGTAGACTGGAATTGCCCTGAAAGCATAGGAAAAAGAGGCACAACGTCGACAATGATGCACTTGGCCAAAAATGGCGTAGGCGTTTTTTCCTGAATATATTCAAGAAAAAACGCATATGCACTTTTTGGCCAACCAAGCAAGCTTGTAAAGGAAATCTGAACTACAATGAAGTCTCACTGCCCCCCTGGCAAAAGGGCCATCTGAAAAAGTGTAAAATCCCGAAAGGTAGGACAGGATATTGAGAACAGGGAGCCTTGTTATGCTGATTGGGAGGATATAAATTGCCACAGCAACCCTGGAGAAGTGTATGGTGTTTCCTGAAACACGTAAGAAGTAAAGGAACACAGCCTATGGCAATTGCACTTATGGTTCTCTTGCTTAGGGAAATTAAAATCAAAAACAGAGATCCACCCCAAAGTTTGGGACGGCTGTGTTCCCAAGAAGCTCGTCTACAGTACCAGGTAAATATCCCAGAAAGCAAAAAATGGATAAAGAAATTGTGGCACGTACGTACAATGCAATATCACTCAGCAATGAAATCTGTGTCATCAGGCCCGTAGCGGCATAGTGAGTGGATGCAGGTACGGTGATTCTACGTGAACGACGTCACACAGAAAAAGAAACATCATAAGATATCACTAATACACGGAATGTAAACTTGACTACACATGAACTGAATTACAAAACAGAACAGGGTCTCAAATTTAGAAAATCAACTAGTGCTTGCTTATGGGGAAAGGTGCCTTGGGGTGCTGCATAAAACCAGAGACTGAAATTAGCACAGATAACTTTCCATAAGCCAAATATGTAATAGACAAGACCTACTCCTTGCTCAACGAAATGGACCCAACACCACATCTTCAACGCCTAGGAATATACCTGACTAGGAAGAATCTTAAAACCCATGGATATATATGTTTCTGTAAGAGAATCAAGCGTGTGTACAGCGGCCAAAACACAGCAGTGAAAATCCGATAAATCCCATTATCAAAATAAATTTCGAAAACAAAACACAAAGACAGTGAAATAGAGAGCAATTCTTAAATAATTCACTCAGGGCATGTGATGCAACCGGGATTGACCACATCTACACCCAGAGCTGGTTGAGACATAAGGCTGGACACTTCAGGCTGATAGCATTGGTGAGTT
This sequence comes from Phocoena phocoena, assembly GCF_963924675.1. NCBI lineage: Eukaryota > Metazoa > Chordata > Mammalia > Artiodactyla > Phocoenidae > Phocoena > Phocoena phocoena. The sequence goes on along the minus strand of NW_027077566.1, from coordinate 716,456 downwards.
TCGGTGAGCAAATGCAGACCCTTTGAAGTCATACTGCATGGTACCCATTCCATGGGTCCCAACTCTCCAGGTTCAAGGGATTCTTCCTCCAGCTAATACATGCATGGGAAACCCAGAGTATCGTCCACCGTGTGATTGGGAAACGATTTAAAATGCATCTCAGTTTTCGTATCCTGGTCCTCGGGTTCACCATTCCAGATGCTTTACTAACACTCTCCCCGCTTGGAGAGTCAATGCCTTTAATCTCCTCTTTGGCACAGCTTGCAATTTCTGTGCAAGATGAACAGGAATAGGGAGAACCAATGAGAGACTAGCTATAGGTGTCTGCACGGGCAAATGTAACGCTCATTGCCGACCAGGAAGAGGAATTAAACAAAGGCTCAGCGTGCCCTGCCGGAAACAGATTAGTGCCTGAAGCAATCCTGCGGTTTTGTTCCCAGCTCACAAGAAAGCGAGTTTAAGAAAGGAGCTCAGGGGCACTGTAATTCACAAACCTGCAGAGTTATAAATGACAGCTATCTTCCAAAAGTATATTGAAGTAAGCCTGCGAAGGGGACTTGAAAGCGGGGCAGAATTTCAGGAAAACGATTGCAGGGGGTAGATTGGAATTGCCCTGAAAGCATAGGAAAAGAGGCACAACGTCGACAATGATGCACTTGGCCAAAAAGGGCGTATGCGTTTTTTCCTGAATATATTCAGGAAAAAACGCATACGCACTTTGTGGCCAACCAAGCAAGCCTGTAAAGGAAATCTGCACTACAATGAAATCTCACTGCCCCCCCGGGCAAAAGGGCCATCTGCAAAAAGTGTAAAATCCAGAAACGTAGGACAGGATATGGAGAACAGGGAGCCTTGTTATGCTGATTGGGAGGATATAAATTGCCACAGCCACCCTGGAGAAGTGTATGGTGTTTCCTGAAACACGTAAGAAATAAAGCAACACAGCCTATGGCAATTGCACTTATGGTCCTATTGCTTAGGGAAATTAAAATCAAAAACAGAGAGCCACCCCAAAGTTTGGGACGGCTGTATTCACAAAAAGCTCGTCTACAGTATCAGGTAAATATCCCAGAAAGCAAAAAATGGATAAAGAAGATGTGGCACGTACGTTCAATGAAATATCACTCAGCAATGAAATCTGTGTCATCAGGCCCGTAGCGGCATAGTGAGTGGATGCAGGTACGGTGATTCTACGTGAACTACGTCACACAGAAAAAGAAACATCATAAGATATCACTAATACACGGAATGTAAACTTGACTACACATGAACTGAATTACAAAACAGAACAGGGTCTCAAATTTAGAAAACCAACTAGTGCTTGCTTATGGGGAAAGGTGCGTTGGGGTGCTGCATAAAACCAGAGACTGAAATTAGCACAGATAACTTTCCATAAGCCAAATATGTAATAGACAAGACCTACTCCTTGCTCAACGAAATGGACCCAACACCACATATTCAACCCCTAGGAATATACCTGACTAGGAAGAATCTTAAAACCCATGGATATATATGTCTCCGTAAGAGAATCAAGCGTGTGTACAGCGGCCGAAACGCAGCAGTGAAAATCCGATAAATCCCATTATCAAAATAAATTTCGAAAACAAAACACAAAGACAGTGAAATAGAGAGCAATTCTTAAATAATTCACTCAGGGCATGTGATGCAACCGGGATTGACCACATCTACACCCAGAGCTGGTTGAGACATAAGGCTGGACACTTCAGGCTGCTAGCATTGGTGAGTTTTGGTGAGCAAATGCAGACCCTTTGAAGTCATACTGCATGGTACCCATTCCATGGGTCCCAACTCTCCAGGTTCAAGGGATTCTTCCTCCAGCTAAAACATGCATGGGAAACCCAGAGTATCGTCCACCGTGTGATTGGGAAACGATTTAAAATGCATCTCAGTTTTCGTATCCTGGTCCTCGGGTTCACCATTCCAGATGCTTTACTAACACTCTTCCCGCTTGGAGAGTCAGTGCCTTTAACCTCCTGTTTCGCACAGCTTGCAATTTCTGTGCAAGATGAACAGGAATAGGGAGAACCAATGAGAGACTAGCTGTAGGTGTCTGCACGGGCAAATGTAATGCTCATTGCCCACTAGGAAGAGGAATTAAACAAAGGCTCAGTGTGCCTTGCTGGAAACAGATTAGGGCCTGAAGCAATCCTGCGGTTTTGTGCCCAGCTCACAAGAAAGCGAGTTGAAGAAAGGAGCTCAGGGGCACTGTAATTAACAAACCTGCAGAGTTAAAAATGACAGCTATCCTCCAAAAATATATTCAAGTAAGCCTGCGATGGGGACTTGAAAGCGGGGCTGAATTTCAGGAAAACGATTGCAGTGGGTAGACTGGAATTGCCCTGAAAGCATAGGATAAGAGGCACAACGTCGACAATGATGCACTTGGCCAAAAAGGGCATATGCGTTTTTTCCTGAATATATTCAGGAAAAAACGCATATGCCCTTTTTGGACAACCAAGCAAGCCTGTAAAGGAAATCTGCACTACAATGAAATCTCACTGCCCCCATGGGCAAAAGGGCCATCTGAAAAAAGTGTAAAATCCAGAAAGGTAGGACAGGATATGGAGAACAGGGAGCCTTGTTATGCTGATTGGCAGGATGTAAATTGCCAGCAGCCACCCTGGAGAAGTGTATGGTGTTTCCTGAAACACGTAAGAAACAAAGCAACACAGCCTATGGCACTTCCACTTATGGTCCTATAGCTTACGGAAATTATAATCAAAAACAGACAGCCACCCCAATATTTGGGACGGCTGTGTTCACAAGAAGCTCGTCTACAGTATCAGGTAAATATCCCAGAAAGCAAAAAATGGATAAAGAAGTTGTGGCACGTACGTGCAATGCAATATCACTCAGCAATGAAATCTGTGTCATCAGGCCCGTAGCGGCATAGTAAGTGGATGCAGGTACGGTGATTCTACGTGAACTACGTCACACAGAAAAAGAAACATCATAAGATATCACTAATACACGGAATGTAAACTTGACTACACATGAACTGAATTACAAAACAGAACAGGGTCTCAAATTTAGAAAACCAACTAGTGCTTGCTTATGGGGAAAGGTGCGTTGGGGTGCTGCATAAAACCAGAGACTGAAATTAGCACAGATAACATTCCATAAGCCAAATATGTAATAGACAAGACCTACTCCTTGCTCAACGAAATGGACTCAACACCACATATTCAACGCCTAGGAATATACCTGACTAGGAAGAATCTTAAAACCCATGGATATATATGTCTCCGTAAGAGAATCAAGCGTGTGTACAGCGGCGGAAATGCAGCAGTGAAAATCCGATAAATCCCATTATCAAAATAAATTTCGAAAACAAAACACAAAGACAGTGAAATAGAGAGCAATTCTTAAATAATTCACTCAGGGCATGTGATGCAACCGGGATTGACCACATCTACACCCAGAGCTGGTTGAGACATAAGGCTGGACTCTTCTGGCTGAGAGCACTGGTGAGTTTCGGTGAGCAAATGCAGACCCTTTGAAGTCATACTGCATGGTACCCATTCCATGGGTCCCAACTCTCCAGGTTCAAGGCATTCTTCCTCCAGCTAAAACATGCATGGGAAACCCAGAGTATTGTCCACAGTGTGATTGGGAAACGATTTAAAATGCATCTCATTTTTCGTATCCTGGTCCTCGGGTTCACCATTCCAGATGCTTTACTGAAACTCTCCCCGCTTGGAGAGTCAGTGCCTTTAACCTCCTGTTTGGCACAGCTTGCAATTTCTGTGCAAGATGAACAGGAATAGGGAGAACCAATGAGAGACTAGCTGTAGTTGTCTGCACGGGCAAATGTAACGCTCATTGCCCACCAGGAAGAGGAATTAAACAAAGGCTCAGTGTGCCCTGCTGGAAACAGATTAGGGCCTGAAGCAATCCTGCGGTTTTATGCCCAGCTCACAAGAAAGCGAGTTGAAGAAAGGAGCTCAGGGGCAATGTAATTCACAAACCTGCAGAGTTAAAAATGACAGCTATCTTCCAAAAGTATATTGAAGTAAACCTGCGAAGGGGACTTGAAAGCGGGGCAGAATTTCAGGCAAACGATTGCAGGGGGTAGACTGGAATTGCCCTGAAAGCATAGGAAAAGAGGCACAACGTCAACAATGATGCAATTGGCCAAAAAGGGCATATACGTTTTTTCCTGAATATATTCAGGAAAAAACGCATACGCCCTTTTTAGCCAACCAAGCAAGCCTGTAAAGAAAATCTGCACTACAATGAAGTCTCACTGCCCCCCGGGCAAGAGGGCCATCTGAAAAAAGTGTAAAATCCAGAAAGGTAGGACAGGATATGGAGAACAGGGAGCATTGTTATGCTGATTGTAACGATGTAAATTGCCAGCAGCCACACTGGAGAAGTGTATGGTGTTTCCTGAAACACATAAGAAATAAAGCAACACAGCCTATGGCAATTGCACTTATGGTCCTATTGCTTAGGGAAATTAAAATCAAAAACAGAGATCCACCGCAAAGTTTGGGACGGCTGTGTTCCCAAGAAGCTCGTCTACAGTACCAGGTAAATATCCCAGAAAGCAAAAAATGGATAAAGAAGTTGTGGCACGTACGTGCAATGCAGTATCACTCAGCAATGAAATCTGTGTCATCAGGCCCGTAGCGGCATAGTGAGTGGATGCAGATACGGTGAATCTACGTGAACTACGTCACACAGGAAAAGAAACATCATAAGATATCACTAATACACGGAATGTAAACTTGACTACACATGAACTGAATTACAAAACAGAACAGGGTCTCAAATTTAGAAAACCAACAAGTGCTTGCTTATGGGGAAAGGTGCGTTGGGGTGCTGCATAAAACCAGAGACTGAAATTAGCACAGATAACTTTCCATAAGCCAAATATGTAATAGACAAGACCTACTCCTTGCTCAACGAAATGGACCCAACACCACATATTCAATGCCTAGGAATATACCTGACTAGGAAGAATCTTAAAACCCATGGATATATATGTCTCCGTAAGAGAAATAAGCGTGTGTACAGCGGCCGAAACACAGCAGTGAAAATCCGAAAAATCCCATTATCAAAATAAATTTCGAAAACAAAACACAAAGACAGTTAAATAGAGAGAAATTCTTAAATAATTCACTCAGCGCATGTGAGGCAACCGGGATTGACCACATCTACACCCAGAGCTGGTTGAGACATAATGCTGGACACTTCAGGCTGATAGCATTGGTGAGTTTCGGTGAGCAAATGCAGACCCTTTGAAGTCATACTGCATGGTACCCATTCCATGGGTCCCAACTCTCCAGGTTCAAGGCATTCTTCCTCCAGTTAAAACATGCATGGGAAACCCAGAGTATCGTCCACCGTGTGATTGGGAAACGATTTAAAATGCATCTCAGTTTTCGTATCCTGGTCCTCGGGTTCACCATTCCAGATGCTTTACTAACACTCTACCCGCTTGGAGAGTCAGTGCCTTTAACCTCCTCTTTGGCACAGCTTGCAATTTCTGTGCAAGATGAACAGGAATAGGGAGAACCAATGAGAGACTAGCTGTAGGTGTCTGCACGGGCAAATGTAACGCTCATTGCCGACCAGGAAGAGGAATTAAACAAAGGCTCAGCGTGCCCTGCTGAAAACAGATTAGGGCCAGAAGCAATCCTTTGGTTTTGTGTCCAGCTCACAAGAAAGCGAGTTGAAGAAAGGAGCTCAGGGGCACTGTACTTCACAAACCTGCAGAGTTATAAATGACAGCTATCCTCCAAAAATATATTGAAGTAAGCCTGCGAAGGGGACTTGAAAGCGGGGCAGAATTTCAGGAAAACGATTGCAGGGGGTAGACTGGAATTGCCCTGAAAGCATAGGAAAAGAGGCAGAAGGTCGACAATGATGCACTTGGCCAAAAAGGGCGTATGCGTTTTTTCCTGAATTTATTCAGGAAAAAACGCATACGCCCTTTTTGGCCAACCAAGCAAGCCTGTAAAGGAAATCTGTACTACAATGAAGTCTCACTGCCCCACGGGCAAAAGGGCCATCTGAAAAAAGTGTAAAATCCAGAAAGGTAGGACCGGATATGGAGAACAGGGAGCCTTGTTATGCTGATTGGCAGGATGTAAATTGCCAGCAGCCACACTGGAGAAGTGTATGGTGTTTCCTGAAACACGTAAGAAACAAAGCAACACGGCCTATGGCATTTCCACTTATGGTCCTATAGCTTACGGAAATTAAAATCAAAAACAGACAGCCACCCCAATATTTGGGACGGCTGTGTTCAGAAGAAGCTCGTCTACAGTATCAGGTAAATATCCCAGAAAGCAAAAAATGGATAAAGAAGTTGTGGCACGTACGTACAATGCAATATCACTCAGCAATGGAATCTGTGTCATCAGGCCCGTAGCGGCATAGTGAGTGGATGCAGGTACGGTGATTCTACGTGAACTACGTCACACAGAAAAAGAAACATCATAAGATATCACTAATACACGGAATGTAAACTTGACTACACATGAACTGAATTACAAAACAGAACAGGGTCTCAAATTTAGAAAACCAACTAGTGCTTGCCTATGGGGAAAGGTGGCTTGGGGTGCTGCATAAAACCAGAGGCTGAAATTAGCACAGATAACTTTCCATAAGCCAAATATGTAATAGACAAGACCTACTCCTTGCTCAACGAAATGGACCCAACACCACATAATCAACGCCTAGGAATATACCTGACTAGGAAGAATCTTAAAACCCATGGATATATATGTCTCCATAAGAGAACCAAGCTTGTGTACAGCGGCCGAAACGCAGAAGTGAAAATCCGATAAATCCCATTATCAAAATAAATTTCGAAAACAAAACACAAAGACAGTGAAATAGAGAGCAATTCTTAAATAATTCACTCAGGGCATGTGATGCAACCGGGATTGACCACATCTACACCCACAGCTGGTTGAGACATAAGGCTGGACACTTCAGGCTGATAGCATTGGTGAGTTTCAGTGAGCAAATGCAGACCCTTTGAAGTCATACTGCATGGTACCCATTCCATGGGTCCCAACTCTCAAGGTTCAAGGGATTCTTCCTCCAGCTAAAACATGCATGGGAAACCCAGAGTATCGTCCACCGTGTGATTGGGAAACGATTTAAAATGCATCTCAGTTTTCGTATCCTGGTCCTCGGGTTCACCATTCCAGATGCTTTACTAACACTCTCCCCACTTGGAGAGTCAGTGCCTTTAACCTCCTCTTTGGCACAGCTTGCAATTTCTGTGCAAGATGAACAGGAATAGGGAGAACCAATGAGAGACTAGCTATAGGTGTCTGCACGGGCAAATGTAACGCTCATTGCCCACCAGGAAGAGGAATTAAACAAAGGCTCAGTGTGCCCTGCTGGAAACAGATTAGTGCTTGAAGCAATCCTGCGGTTTTGTGCCCAGCTCACAAGAAAGCGAGTTGAAGAAAGGAGCTCAGGGGCACTGTACTTCACAAACCTGCAGAGTTATAAATGACAGCTATCTTCCAAAAGTATACTGAAGTAAGCCTGCGTAGGGGACTTCCAAGCAGGGCAGAATTTCAGGAAAACGATTGCAGGGGGTAGACAGGAATTGCCCTGAAAGCATATGAAAAGAGGCACAACGTCGACAATGATGCACTTGGCCAAAAAGGGCGTATGCGTGTTTTCCTGAATATATTCAGGAAAACACGCATATGCCCTTTTTGGCCAACCAAGCAAGCCTGTAAAGGAAATCTGCACTACAATGAAGTCTCACTGCCCCCCGGGCAAGAGGGCCATCTGAAAAAAGTGTAAAATCCAGAAAGGTAGGACAGGATATGGAGAAGAGGGAGCCTTGTTATGCTAATTGGCAGGATGTAAATTGCCAGCAGCCACCCTGGAGAAGTGTATGGTGTTTCCTGAAACACGTAAGAAACAAAGCAACACAGCCTATGGCACTTCCACTTATGGTCCTATAGCTTACGGAAATTAAAATCAAAAACAGACAGCCACCCCAATATTTGGGACGGCTGTGTTCACAAGAAGCTCGTCTACAGTATCAGGTAAATATCCCAGAAAGCAAAAAATGGATAAAGAAGTTGTGGCACGTACGTACAATGCAATATCACTCAGCAATGAAATCTGTGTCATCAGGCCCGTAGCGGCATAGTGAGTGGATGCAGGTACGGTGATTCTACGTGAACTACGTCACACAGAAAAAGAAACATCATAAGATATCAGTAATACACGGAATGCAAACTTGACTACACATGAACTGAATTACAAAACAGAACAGGGTCTCAAATTTAGAAAACCAACTAGTGCTTGCTTATGGGGAAAGGTGCCTTGGGGTGCTGCATAAAACCAGAGACTGAAATTAGCACAGATAACTTTCCATAAGCCAAATATGTAATAGACAAGACCTACTCCTTGCTCAACGAAATGGACCCAACACCACATATTCAACGCCTAGGAATATACCTGACTAGGAAGAATCTTAAAACCCATGGATATATATGTCTCCGTAAGAGAATCAAGCATGTGTACAGCGGCCGAAATGCAGCAGTGAAAATCCGATAAATCCCATTATCAAAATAAATTTCGAAAACAAAACACAAAGACAGTGAAATAGAGAGTAATTCTTAAATAATTCACTCAGGGCATGTGATGCAACCGGGATTGACCACATCTATACCCAGAGCTGGTTGAGACATAAGGCTGGACACTTCAGGCTGATAGCATTGCGGAGTTTCGGTGAGCAAATGCAGACCCTTTGAAGTCATACTGCATGGTACCCATTCCATGGGTCCCAACTCTCCAGGTTCAAGGCATTCTTCCTCCATCTAAAACATACATGGGAAACCCAGAGTATCATCCACCGTGTGATTGGGAAACGATTTAAAATGCATCTCAGTTTTCGTATCCTGGTCCTCGGGTTCACCATTCCAGATGCTTTACTAACACTCTCCCCGCTTGGAGAGTCAGTGCCTTTAACCTCCTGTTTCGCAGAGCTTGCCATTTCTGTGCAAGATGAACAGGAATAGGGAGAACCAATGAGAGAGTAGCTGTAGGTGTCTGAACGGGCAAATGTAACGCTCATTGCCCACCAGGAAGGGGAATTAAACAAAGGATCAGTGTGCCCTGCTGGAAACAGATTAGGGCCTGAAGCAATCCTGCGGTTTTGTGCCCAGCTCACAAGAAAGCGAGTTGAAGAAAGGAGCTCAGGGGCACTGTATTTCACAAACCTGCAGAGTTATAAATGACAGCTATCCTCCAAAAATATATTCAAGTAAGCCTGCGAAGGGGACTTGAAAGCGGGGCTGAATTTCAGGAAAACGATTGCAGGGGGTAGACTGGAATTGCCCTGAAAGCATAGGAAAAGAGGCACAACGTCGACAATGATGCACTTGGCCAAAAAGGACGTATGCGTTTTTTCCTGAATATATTCAGGAAAAAACGCATACGCCCTTTTTGGCCAACCAAGCAAGCCTGTAAATTTAATCTGCACTACAATGAAATCTCACTGCCCCCCCGGGCAAGAGGGCCATCTGAAAAAAGTGTAAAATCCAGAAAGGTAGGACAGGATATGGAGAACAGGGAGCCTTGTTATGCTGATTGGCAGGATGTAAATTGCCAGCAGCCTCCCTGGAGAAGTGTATGGTGTTTCCTGAAACACGTAAGAAACCAAGCAACACAGCCTATGGCACTTCCACTTATGGTCCTATAGCTTACGGAAATTAAAATCAAAAACAGACAGCCACCCCAATATTTGGGACGGCTGTGTTCACAAGAAGCTCATCTACAGTATCAGGTAAATATCCCAGAAAGCAAAAAATGGATAAAGAAATTGTGGCACGTACGTGCAATGCAATATCACTCAGCAATGAAATCTGTGTCATCAGGCCCGTAGCGGCATAGTGAGTGGATGCAGGTACGGTGATTCTACGTTAACTACGTCACACAGAAAAAGAAACATCATAAGATATCACTAATACACGGAATGCAAACTTGACTACACATGAACTGAATAACAAAAAAGAACAGGGTCTCAAATTTAGAAAACCAACTAGTGCTTGCTTATGGGGAAAGGTGCGTTGGGGTGCTGCATAAAACCAGAGACTGAAATTAGCACAGATAACTTTCCATAAGCCAAATATGTAATAGACAAGACCTACTCCTTGCTCAACGTAATGGATCCAACACCACATATTCAACGCCTAGGAATATACCTGACTAGGAAGAATCTTAAAACCCATGGATATATATGTCTCTGTAAGAGAATCAAGCGTGTGTACAGCGGCCGAAACGCAGCAGTGAAAATCCGATAAATCCCATTATCAAAATAAATTTCGAAAACAAAACACAAAGACAGTGAAATAGAGAGCAATTCTTAAATAATTCACTCAGGGCATGTGATGCAACCGGGATTGACCACATCTACACCCAGAGCTGGTTGAGACATAAGGCTGGACACTTCAGGCTGATAGCATTGGTGAGTTTCGGTGAGCAAATGCAGACCCTTTGAAGTCATACTGCATGGTACCCATTCCATGGGTCCCAACTCTCCAGGTTCAAGTGATTCTTCGTCCAGCTAAAACATGCATGGGAAACCCAGAGTATCGTCCACCGTGTGATTGGGAAACGATTTAAAATGCATCTCAGTTTTCGTATCCTGGTCCTCGGGTTCACCATTCCAGATGCTTTACTATCACTCTCCCCGCTTGGAGAGTCAGTGCCTTTAACCTCCTGTTTCGCACAGCTTGCCATTTCTTTGCAAGATGAACAGGAATAGGGAGAACCAATGAGAGACTAGCTGTAGGTGTCTGCACGGGCAAATGTAACGCTCATTGCCCACCAGGAAGAGGAATTAAACAAAGGCTCAGTGTGCCCTGCTGGAAACAGATTAGGGCCTGAAGCAATCCTGCGGTTTTGTGCCCAGCTCACAAGAAAGCGAGTTGAAGAAAGGAGCTCAGGGGCACTGTACTTCACAAACCTGCAGAGTTATAAATGACAGCTATCCTCCAAAAATATATTGAAGTAAGCCTGCGAAGGGGACTTGAAAGCGGGGCTGAATTTCAGGAAAACGATTGCAGGGGGTAGACTGGAATTGCCCTGAAAGCATAGGAAAAGAGGCACAACGTCGACAATGATGCACTTGGCCAAAAAGGGCGTATGCGTTTTTTCCTGAATATATTCAGGAAAAAACGCATACGCCCTTTTTGGCCAACCAAGCAAGCCTGTAAAGGAAATCTGCACTACAATGAAATCTCACTGCCCCCCCGGGCAAAAGGGCCATCTGAAAAAAGTGTAAAATCCAGAAAGGTAGGACAGGATATGGAGAACAGGGAGCCTTGTTATGCTGATTGGCAGGATGTAAATTGCCAGCAGCCACCCTGTAGAAGTGTATGGTGTTTCCTGAAACACGTAAGAAACAAAGCAACACAGCCTATGGCACTTCCACTTATGGTCCTATAGCTTACGGAAATTAAAATCAAAAACAGACAGCCACCCCAATATTTGGGACGGCTGTGTTCACAAGAAGCTCGTCTACAGTATCAGGTAAATATCCCAGAAAGCAAAAAATGGATAAAGAAGTTGTGGCACGTACGTACAATGCAATATCACTCAGCAATGAAATGTGTGTCATCAGGCCCGTAGCGGCATAGTGAGTGGATGCAGGTACGGTGATTCTACGTGAACTACGTCACACAGAAAAAGAAACATCATAAGATATCACTAATACACAGAATGTAAACTTGACTACACATGAACTGAATTACAAAACAGAACAGGGTCTCAAATTTAGAAAACCAACTAGTGCTTGCTTATGGGGAAAGGTGCCTTGGGGTGCTGCATAAAACCAGAGACTGAAATTAGCACAGATAACTTTCCATAAGCCAAATATGTAATAGACAAGACCTACTCCTTGCTCAACGAAATGGACCCAACACCACATATTCAACGCCTAGGAATATACCTGACTAGGAAGAATCTTAAAACCCATGGATATATATGTCTCCGTAAGAGAATCAAGCGTGTGTACAGCGGCCGAAACGCAGCAGTGAAAATCCAATAAATCCCATTATCAAAATAAATTTCGAAAACAAAACACAAAGACAGTGAAATAGAGAGCAATTCTTAAATAATTCACTCAGGGCATGTGATGCAACCGGGATTGACCACATCTACACCCAGAGCTGGTTGAGACATAAGGCTGGACACTTCAGGCTGATAGCATTTGTGAGTTTCGGTGAGCAAATGCAGACCCTTTGAAGTCATACTGCATGGTACCCATTCCATGGGTCCCAACTCTCCAGGTTCAAGGGATTCTTCCTCCAGCTAAAACATGCATGGGAAACCCAGAGTATCGTCCACTGTGTGATTGGGAAACGATTTAAAATGCATCTCAGTTGTCGTTTCCTGGTCCTCGGGTTCACCATTCCAGATGCTCTACTAACACTCTCCCCGCTTGGAGAGTCAGTGCCTTTAACCTCCTGTTTCGCACAGCTTGCAATTTCTGTGCAAGATGAACAGGAATAGGGAGAACCAATGAGAGACTAGCTGTAGGTGTCTGCACGGGCAAATTTAATGCTCATTGCCCACCAGGAAGAGGAATTAAACAAAGGCTCAGTGTGCCCTGCTGGGAACAGATTAGGGCCTGAAGCAATCCTGCAGTTTTGTGCCCAGCTCACAAGAAAGCGAGTTGAAGAAAGGAGCTCAGGGGCACTGTACTTCACAAACCTGCAGAGTTATAAATGTCAGCTATCCTCCAAAAATATATTGAAGTACGTCTGCGAAGGGGATTTGAAAGCGGGGCTGAATTTCAGGAAAACGATTGCAGGGGGTAGACTGGAATTGCCCTGAAAGCATAGGAAAAGAGGCACAACGTCGACAATGATGCACTTGGCCAAAAAGGGCGTATGCGTTTTTTCCTGAATATATTCAGGAAAAAACGCATACGCCCTTTTTGGCCAACCAAGCAAGCCTGTAAAGGAAATCTGCACTACAATGAAATCTCACTGCCCCCCAGGGCAAAAGGGCCATCTGAAAAAAGTGTAAAATCCAGAAAGGTAGGACAGGATATGGAGAACAGGGAGCCTTGTTATGCTGATTGGCAGGATGTAAATTGCCAGCAGCCACCCTGGAGAAGTGTATGGTGTTTCCTGAAACACGTAAGAAACAAAGCAACACAGCCTATGGCACTTCCACTTATGGTCCTATAGCTTACGGAAATTAAAATCAAAAACAGACAGCCACCCCAATATTTGGGACGGCTGTGTTCACAAGAAGCTCATCTACAGTATCAGGTAAATATCCCAGAAAGCAAAAAATGGATAAAGAAGTTGTGGCACGTACGTGCAATGCAATATCACTCAGCAATGAAATCTGTGTCATCAGGCCCGTAGCGGCATAGTGAGTGGATGCAGGTACGGTGATTCTACGTGAACTACGTCACACAGAAAAAGAAACATCATAAGATATCACTAATACACGGAATGCAAACTTGACTACACATGAACTGAATAACAAAAAAGAACAGGGTCTCAAATTTAGAAAACCAACTAGTGCTTGCTTATGGGGAAAGGTGCCTTGGGGTGCTGCATAAAACCAGAGACTGAAATTAGCACAGATAACTTTCCATAAGCCAAATATGTAATAGACAAGACCTACTCCTTGCTCAACGAAATGGACCCAACACCACATATTCAACGCCTAGGAATATACCTGACTAGGAAGAATCTTAAAACCCATGGATATATATGTCTCCGTAAGAGAATCAAGCGTGTGTACAGCGGCCGAAACGCAGCAGTGAAAATCCGATAAATCCCATTATCAAAATAAATTTCGAAAACAAAACACAAAGACAGTGAAATAGAGAGCAATTCTTAAATAATTCACTCAGGGCATGTGATGCAACCGGGATTGACCACATCTACACCCAGAGCTGGTTGAGACATAAGGCTGGACACTTCAGGCTGATAGCATTGGTGAGTTTCGGTGAGCAAATGCAGACCTTTTGAAGTCATACTGCATGGTACCCATTCCATGGGTCCCAACTCTCCAGGTTCAAGGGATTCTTCCTCCAGCTAAAACATGCATGGGAAACCCAGAGTATCGTCCACTGTGTGATTGGGAAACGATTTAAAATGCATCTCAGTTGTCGTTTCCTGGTCCTCGGGTTCACCATTCCAGATGCTTTACTAACACTCTCCCCGCTTGGAGAGTCAGTGCCTTTAACCTCCTGTTTCGCACAGCTTGCAATTTCTGTGCAAGATGAACAGGAATAGGGAGAACCAATGAGAGACTAGCTGTAGGTGTCTGCACGGGCAAATGTAATGCTCATTGCCCACCAGGAAGAGGAATTAAACAAAGGCTCAGTGTGCCCTGCTGGGAACAGATTAGGGCCTGAAGCAATCCTGCAGTTTTGTGCCCAGCTCACAAGAAAGCGAGTTGAAGAAAGGAGCTCAGGGGCACTGTACTTCACAAACCTGCAGAGTTATAAATGACAGGTATCCTCCAAAAATATATTGAAGTAAGTCTGCAAAGGGGATTTGAAAGCGGGGCTGAATTTCAGGAAAACGATTGCAGGGGGTAGACTGGAATTGCCCTGAAAGCATAGGAAAAGAGGCACAACGTCGACAATGATGCACTTGGCCAAAAAGGGCGTATGCGTTTTTTCCTGAATATATTCAGGAAAAAACGCATACGCCCTTTTTGGCCAACCAAGCAAGCCTGTAAAGGAAATCTGCACTACAATGAAATCTCACTGCCCCCCAGGGCAAAAGGGCCATCTGAAAAAAGTGTAAAATCCAGAAAGGTAGGACAGGATATGGAGAACAGGGAGCCTTGTTATGCTGATTGGCAGGATGTAAATTGCCAGCAGCCACCCTGGAGAAGTGTATGGTGTTTCCTGAAACACGTAAGAAACAAAGCAACACAGCCTATGGCACTTCCACTTATGGTCCTATAGCTTACGGAAATTAAAATCAAAAACAGACAGCCACCCCAATATTTGGGACGGCTGTGTTCACAAGAAGCTCATCTACAGTATCAGGTAAATATCCCAGAAAGCAAAAAATGCATAAAGAAGTTGTGGCACGTACGTGCAATGCAATATCACTCAGCAATGAAATCTGTGTCATCAGGCCCGTAGCGGCATAGTGAGTGGATGCAGGTACGGTGATTCTACGTGAACTACGTCACACAGAAAAAGAAACATCATAAGATATCACTAATACACGGAATGCAAACTTGACTACACATGAACTGAATAACAAAAAAGAACAGGGTCTCAAATTTAGAAAACCAACTATTGCTTGCTTATGGGGAAAGGTGCCTTGGGGGGCTGCATAAAACCAGAGACTGAAATTAGCACAGATAACTTTCCATAAGCCAAATATGTAATAGACAAGACCTACTCCTTGCTCAACGTAATGGACCCAACACCACATATTCAACGCCTAGGAATATACCTGACTAGGAAGAATCTTAAAACCCATGGATATATATGTCTCTGTAAGAGAATCAATCGTGTGTACAGCGGCCGAAACGCAGCAGTGAAAATCCGATAAATCCCATTATCAAAATAAATTTCGAAAACAAAACACAAAGACAGTGAAATAGAGAGCAATTCTTAAATAATTCACTCAGGGCATGTGATGCAACCGGGATTGACCACATCTACACCCAGAGCTGGTTGAGACATAAGGCTGGACACTTCAGGCTGATAGCATTGGTGAGTTTCGGTGAGCAAATGCAGACCCTTTGAAGTCATACTGCATGGTACCCATTCCATGGGTCCCAACTCTCCAGGTTCAAGTGATTCTTCCTCCAGCTAAAACATGCATGGGAAACCCAGAGTATCGTCCACCGTGTGATTGGGAAACGATTTAAAATGCATCTCAGTTTTCGTATCCTGGTCCTCGGGTTCACCATTCCAGATGCTTTACTATCACTCTTCCCGCTTGGAGAGTCAGTGCCTTTAACCTCCTGTTTCGCACAGCTTGCCATTTCTGTGCAAGATGAACAGGAATAGGGAGAACCAATGAGAGACTAGCTGTAGGTGTCTGCACGGGCAAATGTAACGCTCATTGCCCACCAGGAAGAGGAATTAAACAAAGGCTCAGTGTGCCCTGCTGGAAACAGATTAGGGCCTGAAGCAATCCTGCGGTTTTGTGCCCAGCTCACAAGAAAGCGAGTTGAAGAAAGGAGCTCAGGGGCACTGTACTTCACAAACCTGCAGAGTTATAAATGACAGCTATCCTCCAAAAATATATTGAAGTAAGCCGGCGAAGGGGACTTGAAAGCGGGGCTGAATTTCAGGAAAACGATTGCAGGGGGTAGACTGGAATTGCCCTGAAAGCATAGGAAAAGAGGCACAACGTCGACAATGATGCACTTGGCCAAAAAGGGCGTATGCGTTTTTTCCTGAATATATTCAGGAAAAAACGCATACGCCCTTTTTGGCCAACCAAGCAAGCCTGTAAAGGAAATCTGCACTACAATGAAATCTCACTGCCCCCCCGGGCAAAAGGGCCATCTGAAAAAAGTGTAAAATCCAGAAAGGTAGGACAGGATATGGAGAACAGGGAGCCTTGTTATGCTGATTGGCAGGATGTAAATTGCCAGCAGCCACCCTGGAGAAGTGTATGGTGTTTCCTGAAACACATAAGAAACAAAGCAACACAGCCTATGGCACTTCCACTTATGGTCCTATAGCTTACGGAAATTAAAATCAAAAACAGACAGCCACCCCAATATTTGGGACGGCTGTGTTCACAAGAAGCTCGTCTACAATATCAGGTAAATATCCCAGAAAGCAAAAAATGGATAAAGAAGTTGTGGCACGTACGTACAATGCAATATCACTCAGCAATGAAATCTGTGTCATCAGGCCCATAGCGGCATAGTGAGTGGATGCAGGTACGGTGATTCTACGTGAACTACGTCACACAGAAAAAGAAACATCATAAGATATCACTAATACACGGAATGTAAACTTGACTACACATGAACTGAATTACAAAACAGAACAGGGTCTCAAATTTAGAAAACCAACTAGTGCTTGCTTATGGGGAAAGGTGCCTTGGGGTGCTGCATAAAACCAGAGACTGAAATTAGCACAGATAACTTTCCATAAGCCAAATATGTAATAGACAAGACCTACTCCTTGCTCAACGAAATGGACCCAACACCACATATTCAACGCCTAGGAATATACCTGACTAGGAAGAATCTTAAAACCCATGGATATATATGTCTCCGTAAGAGAATCAAGCGTGTGTACAGCGGCCGAAACGCAGCAGTGAAAATCCGATAAATCCCATTATCAAAATAAATTTCGAAAACAAAACACAAAGACAGTGAAATAGAGAGCAATTCTTAAATAATTCACTCAGGGCATGTGATGCAACAGGGATTGACCACATCTACACCCAGAGCTGGTTGAGACATAAGGCTGGACACTTCAGGCTGATAGCATTGGTGAGTTTCGGTGAGCAAATGCAGACCCTTTGAAGTCATACTGCATGGTACCCATTCCATGGGTCCCAACTCTCCAGGTTCAAGGGATTCTTCCTCCAGCTAAAACATGCATGGGAAACCCAGAGTATCGTCCACTGTGTGATTGGGAAACGATTTAAAATGCATCTCAGTTGTCGTTTCCTGGTCCTCGGGTTCACCATTCCAGATGCTTTACTAACACTCTCCCCGCTTGGAGAGTCAGTGCCTTTAACCTCCTGTTTCGCACAGCTTGCAATTTCTGTGCAAGATGAACAGGAATAGGGAGAACCAATGAGAGACTAGCTGTAGGTGTCTGCACGGGCAAATGTAATGCTCATTGCCCACCAGGAAGAGGAATTAAACAAAGGCTCAGTGTGCCCTGCTGGGAACAGATTAGGGCCTGAAGCAATCCTGCAGTTTTGTGCCCAGCTCACAAGAAAGCGAGTTGAAGAAAGGAGCTCAGGGGCACTGTACTTCACAAACCTGCAGAGTTATAAATGACAGCTATCTTCCAAAAATATATTGAAGTAAGCGTGCGAAGGGGACTTGAAAGCGGGGCAGAATTTCAGGAAAACGATTGCAGGGGGTAGACTGGAATTGCCCTGAAAGCATAGGAAAAGAGGCACAACGTCGACAATGATGCACTTGGCCAAAAAGGGCGTATGCGTTTTTTCCTGAATATATTCAGGAAAAAAGGCATACGCCCTTTTTGGCCAACCAAGCAAGCCTGTAAAGGAAATCCTCACTACAATGAAATCTCACTGCCCCCCCGGGCAAAAGGGCCATCTGAAAAAAGTGTAAAATCCAGAAAGGTAGGACAGGATATGGAGAACAGGGAGCCTTGTTATGCTGATTGGCAGGATGTAAATTGCCAGCAGCCACCCTGGAGAAGTGTATGGTGTTTCCTGAAACACGTAAGAAACAAAGCAACACAGCCTATGGCACTTCCACTTATGGTCCTATAGCTTACGGAAATTAAAATCAAAAACAGACAGCCACCCCAAAATTTGGACGGCTGTGTTCACAAGAAACTCGTCTACAGTATCAGGTAAATATCCCAGAAAGCAAAAAATGGATAAAGAAGTTGTGGCACGTACGTGCAATGCAATATCACTCAGCAATGAAATCTGTGTCATCAGGCCCGTAGCGGCATAGTAAGTGGATGCAGGTACGGTGATTCTACGTGAACTACGTCACACAGAAATAGAAACATCATAAGATATCACTAATACACGGAATGTAAACTTGACTACACATGAACTGAATTACAAAACAGAACAGGGTCTCAAATTTAGAAAACCAACTAGTGCTTGCTTATGGGGAAATGTGCCTTGGGGTGCTGCATAAAACCAGAGACTGAAATTAGCACAGATAACTTTCCATAAGCCAAATATGTAATAGACAAGACCTACTCCTTGCTCAACGAAATGGACCCAACACCACATATTAAACGCCTAGGAATATACCTGACTAGGAAGAATCTTAAAACCCATCGATATATATGTCTCCGTAAGAGAATCAAGCGTGTGTACAGCGGCCAAAACGCAGCCGTGAAAATCCGATAAATCCCATTATCAAAATAAATTTCGAAAACAAAACACAAAGACAGTGAAATAGAGAGCAATTCTTAAATAATTCACTCAGGTCATGTGATGCAACCGGGATTGACCACATCTACACACAGAGCTGGTTGAGACATAAGGCTGGACACTTCAGGCTGATAGCATTGGGGAGTTTCGGTGAGCAAATGCAGACCCTTTGAAGTCATACTGCATGGTACCCATTCCATGGGTCCCAACTCTCCAGGTTCAAGGCATTCTTCCTCCATCTAAAACATACATGGGAAACCCAGAGTATCGTCCACCGTGTGATTGGGAAACGATTTAAAATGCATCTCAGTTTTCGTATCCTGGTCCTCGGGTTCACCATTCCAGATGCTTTACTAACACTCTCCCCGCTTGGAGAGTCAGTGCCTTTAACATCCTGTTTGGCACAGCTTGCAATTTCTGTGCAAGATGAACAGGAATAGGGAGAACCAATGAGAGACTAGCTATAGGTGTCTGCACGGGCAAATGTAACGCTCATTGCCCACCAGGAAGAGGAATTAAACAAAGGCTCAGTGTGCCCTGCTGGAAACAGATTAGGGCCTGAAGCAATCCTGCGGTTTTGTGCCCAGCTCACAAGAAGGCGAGTTGAAGAAAGGAGCTCAGGGGCAATGTACTTCACAAACCTGCAGAGTTATAAATGACAGCTATCCTCCAAAAATATATTGAAGTAAGCCTGCGAAGGGGACTTGAAAGCGGGGCTGAATTTCAGGAAAACGATTGCAGGGGGTAGACTGGAATTGCCCTGAAAGCATAGGAAAAGAGGCACAACGTCGACAATGATGCACTTGGCCAAAAAGGGCGTATGCGTTTTTTCCTGAATATATTCAGGAAAAAACGCATACGCCCTTTTTGGCCAACCAAGCAAGCCTGTAAAGGAAATGTGCACTACAATGAAATCTCACTGCCCTCCCGGGCAAAAGGGCCATCTGAAAAAAGTGTAAAATCCAGAAAGGTAGGACAGGATATGGAGAACAGGGAGCCTTGTTATGCTGATTGGCAGGATGTAAATTGCCAGCAGCCACCCTGGAGAAGTGTATGGTGTTTCCTGAAACACGTAAGAAACAAAGCAACACAGCCTATGGCACTTCCACTTATGGTCCTATAGCTTACGGAAATTAAAATCAAAAACAGACAGCCACCCCAATATTTGGGACGGCTGTGTTCACAAGAAGCTCGTCTACAGTATCAGGTAAATATCCCAGAAAGCAAAAAATGGATAAAGAAGTTGTGGCACGTACGTACAATGCAATATAACTCAGCAATGAAATCTGTGTCATCAGGCCCGTAGCGGCATAGTGAGTGGATGCAGGTACGGCGATTCTACGTGAACTACGTCACACAGAAAAAGAAACATCATAATATATCACTAATACACGGAATGTAAACTTGACTACACATGAACTGAATTACAAAACAGAACAGTGTCTCAAATTTAGAAAACCATCTAGTGCTTGCTTATGGGGAAAGGTGCCTTGGGGTGCTGCATAAAACCAGAGACTGAAATTAGCACAGATAACTTTCCATAAGCCAAATATGTAATAGACAAGACCTACTCCTTGCTCAACGAAATGGACCCAACACCACATATTCAACGCCTAGGAATATACCTGACTAGGAAGAATCTTAAAACCCATGGATATATATGTCTCCGTAAGAGAATCAAGCGTGTGTACAGCGGCCGAAACGCAGCAGTGAAAATCCGATAAATCCCATTATCAAAATAAATTTCGAAAACAAAACACAAAGACAGTGAAATAGAGAGCAATTCTTAAATAATTCACTCAGGGCATGTGATGCAACAGGGATTGACCACATCTACACCCAGAGCTGGTTGAGACATAAGGCTGGACACTTCAGGCTGATAGCATTGGTGAGTTTCGGTGAGCAAATGCAGACCCTTTGAAGTCATACTGCATGGTACCCATTCCATGGGTCCCAACTCTCCAGGTTCAAGGGATTCTTCCTCCAGCTAAAACATGCATGGGAAACCCAGAGTATCGTCCACTGTGTGATTGGGAAACGATTTAAAATGCATCTCAGTTGTCGTTTCCTGGTCCTCGGGTTCACCATTCCAGATGCTTTACTAACACTCTCCCCGCTTGGAGAGTCAGTGCCTTTAACCTCCTGTTTCGCACAGCTTGCAATTTCTGTGCAAGATGAACAGGAATAGGGAGAACCAATGAGAGACTAGCTGTAGGTGTCTGCACGGGCAAATGTAATGCTCATTGCCCACCAGGAAGAGGAATTAAACAAAGGCTCAGTGTGCCCTGCTGGGAACAGATTAGGGCCTGAAGCAATCCTGCAGTTTTGTGCCCAGCTCACAAGAAAGCGAGTTGAAGAAAGGAGCTCAGGGGCACTGTACTTCACAAACCTGCAGAGTTATAAATGACAGCTATCTTCCAAAAATATATTGAAGTAAGCGTGCGAAGGGGACTTGAAAGCGGGGCAGAATTTCAGGAAAACGATTGCAGGGGGTAGACTGGAATTGCCCTGAAAGCATAGGAAAAGAGGCACAACGTCGACAATGATGCACTTGGCCAAAAAGGGCGTATGCGTTTTTTCCTGAATATATT
Organism: Phocoena phocoena; assembly: GCF_963924675.1. Lineage (NCBI taxonomy): Eukaryota > Metazoa > Chordata > Mammalia > Artiodactyla > Phocoenidae > Phocoena > Phocoena phocoena. The sequence continues at coordinate 694,789 of NW_027077566.1, read as the reverse complement.
CAGGAAAAAAGGCATACGCCCTTTTTGGCCAACCAAGCAAGCCTGTAAAGGAAATCCTCACTACAATGAAATCTCACTGCCCCCCCGGGCAAAAGGGCCATCTGAAAAAAGTGTAAAATCCAGAAAGGTAGGACAGGATATGGAGAACAGGGAGCCTTGTTATGCTGATTGGCAGGATGTAAATTGCCAGCAGCCACCCTGGAGAAGTGTATGGTGTTTCCTGAAACACGTAAGAAACAAAGCAACACAGCCTATGGCACTTCCACTTATGGTCCTATAGCTTACGGAAATTAAAATCAAAAACAGACAGCCACCCCAAAATTTGGACGGCTGTGTTCACAAGAAACTCGTCTACAGTATCAGGTAAATATCCCAGAAAGCAAAAAATGGATAAAGAAGTTGTGGCACGTACGTGCAATGCAATATCACTCAGCAATGAAATCTGTGTCATCAGGCCCGTAGCGGCATAGTAAGTGGATGCAGGTACGGTGATTCTACGTGAACTACGTCACACAGAAATAGAAACATCATAAGATATCACTAATACACGGAATGTAAACTTGACTACACATGAACTGAATTACAAAACAGAACAGGGTCTCAAATTTAGAAAACCAACTAGTGCTTGCTTATGGGGAAATGTGCCTTGGGGTGCTGCATAAAACCAGAGACTGAAATTAGCACAGATAACTTTCCATAAGCCAAATATGTAATAGACAAGACCTACTCCTTGCTCAACGAAATGGACCCAACACCACATATTAAACGCCTAGGAATATACCTGACTAGGAAGAATCTTAAAACCCATCGATATATATGTCTCCGTAAGAGAATCAAGCGTGTGTACAGCGGCCAAAACGCAGCCGTGAAAATCCGATAAATCCCATTATCAAAATAAATTTCGAAAACAAAACACAAAGACAGTGAAATAGAGAGCAATTCTTAAATAATTCACTCAGGTCATGTGATGCAACCGGGATTGACCACATCTACACACAGAGCTGGTTGAGACATAAGGCTGGACACTTCAGGCTGATAGCATTGGGGAGTTTCGGTGAGCAAATGCAGACCCTTTGAAGTCATACTGCATGGTACCCATTCCATGGGTCCCAACTCTCCAGGTTCAAGGCATTCTTCCTCCATCTAAAACATACATGGGAAACCCAGAGTATCGTCCACCGTGTGATTGGGAAACGATTTAAAATGCATCTCAGTTTTCGTATCCTGGTCCTCGGGTTCACCATTCCAGATGCTTTACTAACACTCTCCCCGCTTGGAGAGTCAGTGCCTTTAACATCCTGTTTGGCACAGCTTGCAATTTCTGTGCAAGATGAACAGGAATAGGGAGAACCAATGAGAGACTAGCTATAGGTGTCTGCACGGGCAAATGTAACGCTCATTGCCCACCAGGAAGAGGAATTAAACAAAGGCTCAGTGTGCCCTGCTGGAAACAGATTAGGGCCTGAAGCAATCCTGCGGTTTTGTGCCCAGCTCACAAGAAGGCGAGTTGAAGAAAGGAGCTCAGGGGCAATGTACTTCACAAACCTGCAGAGTTATAAATGACAGCTATCCTCCAAAAATATATTGAAGTAAGCCTGCGAAGGGGACTTGAAAGCGGGGCTGAATTTCAGGAAAACGATTGCAGGGGGTAGACTGGAATTGCCCTGAAAGCATAGGAAAAGAGGCACAACGTCGACAATGATGCACTTGGCCAAAAAGGGCGTATGCGTTTTTTCCTGAATATATTCAGGAAAAAACGCATACGCCCTTTTTGGCCAACCAAGCAAGCCTGTAAAGGAAATGTGCACTACAATGAAATCTCACTGCCCTCCCGGGCAAAAGGGCCATCTGAAAAAAGTGTAAAATCCAGAAAGGTAGGACAGGATATGGAGAACAGGGAGCCTTGTTATGCTGATTGGCAGGATGTAAATTGCCAGCAGCCACCCTGGAGAAGTGTATGGTGTTTCCTGAAACACGTAAGAAACAAAGCAACACAGCCTATGGCACTTCCACTTATGGTCCTATAGCTTACGGAAATTAAAATCAAAAACAGACAGCCACCCCAATATTTGGGACGGCTGTGTTCACAAGAAGCTCGTCTACAGTATCAGGTAAATATCCCAGAAAGCAAAAAATGGATAAAGAAGTTGTGGCACGTACGTACAATGCAATATAACTCAGCAATGAAATCTGTGTCATCAGGCCCGTAGCGGCATAGTGAGTGGATGCAGGTACGGCGATTCTACGTGAACTACGTCACACAGAAAAAGAAACATCATAATATATCACTAATACACGGAATGTAAACTTGACTACACATGAACTGAATTACAAAACAGAACAGTGTCTCAAATTTAGAAAACCATCTAGTGCTTGCTTATGGGGAAAGGTGCCTTGGGGTGCTGCATAAAACCAGAGACTGAAATTAGCACAGATAACTTTCCATAAGCCAAATATGTAATAGACAAGACCTACTCCTTGCTCAACGAAATGGACCCAACACCACATATTCAACGCCTAGGAATATACCTGACTAGGAAGAATCTTAAAACCCATGGATATATATGTCTCCGTAAGAGAATCAAGCGTGTGTACAGCGGCCGAAACGCAGCAGTGAAAATCCGATAAATCCCATTATCAAAATAAATTTCGAAAACAAAACACAAAGACAGTGAAATAGAGAGCAATTCTTAAATAATTCACTCAGGGCATGTGATGCAACCGGGATTGACCACATCTACACCCAGAGCTGGTTGAGACATAAGGCTGGACACTTCAGGCTGATAGCACTGGTGAGTTTCGGTGAGCAAATGCAGACCCTTTGAAGTCATACTGCATGGTACCCATTCCATGGGTCCCAACTCTCCAGGTTCAAGGGATTCTTCCTCCAGCTAAAACATGCATGGGAAACCCAGAGTATCGTCCACTGTGTGATTGGGAAACGATTTAAAATGCATCTCAGTTGTCGTTTCCTGGTCCTCGGGTTCACCATTCCAGATGCTTTACTAACACTCTCCCCGCTTGGAGAGTCAGTGCCTTTAACCTCCTGTTTCGCACAGCTTGCAATTTCTGTGCAAGATGAACAGGAATAGGGAGAACCAATGAGAGACTAGCTGTAGGTGTCTGCACGGGCAAATGTAATGCTCATTGCCCACCAGGAAGAGGAATTAAACAAAGGCTCAGTGTGCCCTGCTGGGAACAGATTAGGGCCTGAAGCAATCCTGCAGTTTTGTGCCCAGCTCACAAGAAAGCGAGTTGAAGAAAGGAGCTCAGGGGCACTGTACTTCACAAACCTGCAGAGTTATAAATGACAGCTATCCTCCAAAAATATATTGAAGTAAGTCTGCGAAGGGGATTTGAAAGCGGGGCTGAATTTCAGGAAAACGATTGCAGGGGGTAGACTGGAATTGCCCTGAAAGCATAGGAAAAGAGGCACAAGGTCGACAATGATGCACTTGGCCAAAAAGGGCGTATGCGTTTTTTCCTGAATGTATTCAGGAAAAAACGCATACGCCCTTTTTGGCCAACCAAGCAAGCCTGTAAAGGAAATCTGCACTACAATGAAATCTCACTGCCCCCCAGGGCAAAAGGGCCATCTGAAAAAAGTGTAAAATCCAGAAAGGTAGGACAGGATATGGAGAACAGGGAGCCTTGTTATGCTGATTGGCAGGATGTAAATTGCCAGCAGCCACCCTGGAGAAGTGTATGGTGTTTCCTGAAACACGTAAGAAACAAAGCAACACAGCCTATGGCACTTCCACTTATGGTCCTATAGCTTACGGAAATTAAAATCAAAAACAGACAGCCACCCCAATATTTGGGACGGCTGTGTTCACAAGAAGCTCATCTACAGTATCAGGTAAATATCCCAGAAAGCAAAAAATGCATAAAGAAGTTGTGGCACGTACGTGCAATGCAATATCACTCAGCAATGAAATCTGTGTCATCAGGCCCGTAGCGGCATAGTGAGTGGATGCAGGTACGGTGATTCTACGTGAACTACGTCACACAGAAAAAGAAACATCATAAGATATCACTAATACACGGAATGCAAACTTGACTACACATGAACTGAATAACAAAAAAGAACAGGGTCTCAAATTTAGAAAACCAACTAGTGCTTGCTTATGGGGAAAGGTGCGTTGGGGTGCTGCATAAAACCAGAGACTGAAATTAGCACAGATAACTTTCCATAAGCCAAATATGTAATAGACAAGACCTACTCCTTGCTCAACGTAATGGACCCAACACCACATATTCAACGCCTAGGAATATACCTGACTAGGAAGAATCTTAAAACCCATGGATATATATGTCTCTGTAAGAGAATCAATCATGTGTACAGCGGCCGAAACGCAGCAGTGAAAATCCGATAAATCCCATTATCAAAATAAATTTCGAAAACAAAACACAAAGACAGTGAAATAGAGAGCAATTCTTAAATAATTCACTCAGGGCATGTGATGCAACTGGGATTGAGCACATCTACACCCAGAGCTGGTTGAGACATAAGGCTGGACACTTCAGGCTGATAGCATTGGTGAGTTTCGGTGAGCAAATGCAGACCCTTTGAAGTCATACTGCATGGTACCCATTCCATGGGTCCCAACTCTCCAGGTTCAAGTGATTCTTCCTCCAGCTAAAACATGCATGGGAAACCCAGAGTATCGTCCACCGTGTGATTGGGAAACGATTTAAAATGCATCTCAGTTTTCGTATCCTGGTCCTCGGGTTCACCATTCCAGATGCTTTACTATCACTCTTCCCGCTTGGAGAGTCAGTGCCTTTAACCTCCTGTTTCGCACAGCTTGCCATTTCTGTGCAAGATGAACAGGAATAGGGAGAACCAATGAGAGACTAGCTGTAGGTGTCTGCACGGGCAAATGTAACGCTCATTGCCCACCAGGAAGAGGAATTAAACAAAGGCTCAGTGTGCCCTGCTGGAAACAGATTAGGGCCTGAAGCAATCCTGCGGTTTTGTGCCCAGCTCACAAGAAAGCGAGTTGAAGAAAGGAGCTCAGGGGCACTGTACTTCACAAACCTGCAGAGTTATAAATGACAGCTATCCTCCAAAAATATATTGAAGTAAGCCTGCGAAGGGGACTTGAAAGCGGGGCTGAATTTCAGGAAAACGATTGCAGGGGGTAGACTGGAATTGCCCTGAAAGCATAGGAAAAGAGGCACAACGTCGACAATGATGCACTTGGCCAAAAAGGGCGTATGCGTTTTTTCCTGAATATATTCAGGAAAAAACGCATACGCCCTTTTTGGCCAACCAAGCAAGCCTGTAAAGGAAATCTGCACTACAATGAAATCTCACTGCCCCCCCGGGCAAAAGGGCCATCTGAAAAAAGTGTAAAATCCAGAAAGGTAGGACAGGATATGGAGAACAGGGAGCCTTGTTATGCTGATTGGCAGGATGTAAATTGCCAGCAGCCACCCTGGAGAAGTGTATGGTGTTTCCTGAAACACGTAAGAAACAAAGCAACACAGCCTATGGCACTTCCACTTATGGTCCTATAGCTTACGGAAATTAAAATCAAAAACAGACAGCCACCCCAATATTTGGGACGGCTGTGTTCACAAGAAGCTCGTCTACAATATCAGGTAAATATCCCAGAAAGCAAAAAATGGATAAAGAAGTTGTGGCACGTACGTACAATGCAATATCACTCATCAATTAAATCTGTGTCATCAGGCCCATAGCGGCATAGTGAGTGGATGCAGGTACGGTGATTCTACGTGAACTACGTCACACAGAAAAAGAAACATCATAAGATATCACTAATACACGGAATGTAAACTTGACTACACATGAACTGAATTACAAAACAGAACAGGGTCTCAAATTTAGAAAACCAACTAGTGCTTGCTTATGGGGAAAGGTGCCTTGGGGTGCTGCATAAAACCAGAGACTGAAATTAGCACAGATAACTTTCCATAAGCCAAATATGTAATAGACAAGACCTACTCCTTGCTCAACGAAATGGACCCAACACCACATATTCAACGCCTAGGAATATACCTGACTAGGAAGAATCTTAAAACCCATGGATATATATGTCTCCGTAAGAGAATCAAGCGTGTGTACAGCGGCTGAAACGCAGCAGTGAAAATCCGATAAATCCCATTATCAAAATAAATTTCGAAAACAAAACACAAAGACAGTGAAATAGAGAGCAATTCTTAAATAATTCACTCAAGGCATGTGATGCAACCGGGATTGACCACATCTACACCCAGAGCTGGTTGAGACATAAGGCTGGACACTTCAGGCTGATAGCATTGGTGAGTTTCGGTGAGCAAATGCAGACCCTTTGAAGTCATACTGCATGGTACCCATTCCATGGGTCCCAACTCTCCAGGTTCAAGGGATTCTTCCTCCAGCTAAAACATGCATGGGAAACCCAGAGTATCGTCCACTGTGTGATTGGGAAACGATTTAAAATGCATCTCAGTTGTCGTTTCCTGGTCCTCGGGTTCACCATTCCAGATGCTTTACTAACACTCTCCCCGCTTGGAGAGTCAGTGCCTTTAACCTCCTGTTTGGCACAGCTTGCAATTTCTGTGCAAGATGAACAGGAATAGGGAGAACCAATGAGAGACTAGCTATAGGTGTCTGCACGGGCAAATGTAACGCTCATTGCCCACCAGGAAGAGGAATTAAACAAAGGCTCAGTGTGCCCTGCTGGAAACAGATTAGGGCCTGAAGCAATCCTGCGGTTTTGTGCCCAGCTCACAAGAAGGCGAGTTGAAGAAAGGAGCTCAGGGTCAATGTACTTCACAAACCTGCAGAGTTATAAATGACAGCTATCCTCCAAAAATATATTGAAGTAAGCCTGCGAAGGGGACTTGAAAGCGGGGCTGAATTTCAGGAAAACGATTGCAGGGGGTAGACTGGAATTGCCCTGAAAGCATAGGAAAAGAGGCACAACGTCGACAATGATGCACTTGGCCAAAAAGGGCGTATGCGTTTTTTCCTGAATATATTCAGGAAAAAACGCATACGCCCTTTTTGGCCAACCAAGCAAGCCTGTAAAGGAAATCTGCACTACAATGAAATCTCACTGCCCCCCCGGGCAAAAGGGCCATCTGAAAAAAGTGTAAAATCCAGAAAGGTAGGACAGGATATGGAGAACAGGGAGCCTTGTTATGCTGATTGGCAGGATGTAAATTGCCAGCAGCCACCCTGGAGAAGTGTATGGTGTTTCCTGAAACACGTAAGAAACAAAGCAACACAGCCTATGGCACTTCCACTTATGGTCCTATAGCTTACGGAAATTAAAATCAAAAACAGACAGCCACCCCAATATTTGGGACGGCTGTGTTCACAAGAAGCTCGTCTACAGTATCAGGTAAATATCCCAGAAAACAAAAAATGGATAAAGAAGTTGTGGCACGTACGTACAATGCAATATCACTCAGCAATGAAATCTGTGTCATCAGGCCCGTAGCGGCATAGTGAGTGGATGCAGGTACGGTGATTCTACGTGAACTACGTCACACAGAAAAAGAAACATCATAAGATATCACTAATACACGGAATGCAAACTTGACTACACATGAACTGAATAACAAAAAAGAACAGGGTCTCAAATTTAGAAAACCAACTAGTGCTTGCTTATGGGGAAAGGTGCGTTGGGGTGCTGCATAAAACCAGAGACTGAAATTAGCACAGATAACTTTCCATAAGACAAATATGTAATAGACAAGACCTACTCCTTACTCAACGAAATGGACCCAACACCACATATTCAACGCCTAGGAATATACCTGACTAGGAAGAATCTTAAAACCCATGGATATATATGTCTCCGTAAGAGAATCAAGCGTGTGTACAGCGGCCGAAACGCAGCAGTGAAAATCCGATAAATCCCATTATCAAAATAAATTTCGAAAACAAAACACAAAGACAGTGAAATAGAGAGCAATTCTTAAATAATTCACTCAGGGCATGTGATGCAACCGGGATTGACCACATCTACACCCAGAGCTGGTTGAGACATAAGGCTGGACACTTCAGGCTGATAGCATTGGGGAGTTTCGGTGAGCAAATGCAGACCCTTTGAAGTCATACTGCATGGTACCCATTCCATGGGTCCCAACTCTCCAGGTTCAAGGCATTCTTCCTCCATCTAAAACATACATGGGAAACCCAGAGTATCGTCCACCGTGTGATTGGGAAACGATTTAAAATGCATCTCAGTTTTCGTATCCTGGTCCTCGGGTTCACCATTCCAGATGCTTTACTAACACTCTCCCCGCTTGGAGAGTCAGTGCCTTTAACCTCCTGTTTGGCACAGCTTGCCATTTCTGTGCAAGATGAACAGGAATAGGGAGAACCAATGAGAGACTAGCTGTAGGTGTCTGCACGGGCAAATGTAACGCTCATTGACCACCAGGAAGAGGAATTAAACAAAGGCTCAGTGTGCCCTGCTGGAAACAGATTAGGGCCTGAAGCAATCCTGCGGTTTTGGGCCCAGCTCACAGGAAAGCGAGTTGAAGAAAGGAGCTCAGGGGCACTGTACTTCACAAACCTGCAGAGTTATAAATGACAGCTATCCTCCAAAAATATATTGAAGTAAGCCTGCGAAGGGGACTTGAAAGCGGGGCTGAATTTCAGGAAAACGATTGCAGGGGGTAGACTGGAATTGCCCTGAAAGCATAGGAAAAGAGGCACAACGTCGACAATGATGCACTTGGCCAAAAAGGGCGTATGCGTTTTTTCCTGAATATATTCAGGAAAAAACGCATACGCCCTTTTTGGCCAACCAAGCAAGCCTGTAAAGGAAATCTGCACTACAATGAAATCTCACTGCCCCCCCGGGCAAAAGGGCCATCTGAAAAAAGTGTAAAATCCAGAAAGGTAGGACAGGATATGGAGAACAGGGAGCCTTGTTATGCTGATTGGCAGGATGTAAATTGCCAGCAGCCACCCTGGAGAAGTGTATGGTGTTTCCTGAAACACGTAAGAAACAAAGCAACACAGCCTATGGCACTTCCACTTATGGTCCTATAGCTTACGGAAATTAAAATCAAAAACAGAGAGCCACCCCAATATTTGGGACGGCTGTGTTCACAAGAAGCTCGTCTACAGTATCAGGTAAATATCCCAGAAAGCAAAAAATGGATAAAGAAGTTGTGGCACGTACGTACAATGCAATATCACTCAGCAATGAAATGTGTGTCATCAGGCCCGTAGCGGCATAGTGAGTGGATGCAGGTACGGTGATTCTACGTGAACTACGTCACACAGAAAAAGAAACATCATAAGATATCACTAATACACGGAATGCAAACTTGACTACACATGAACTGAATAACAAAAAAGAACAGGGTCTCAAATTTAGACAACCAACTAGTGCTTGCTTATGGGGAAAGGTGCGTTGGGGTGCTGCATAAAACCAGAGACTGAAATTAGCACAGATAACTTTCCATAAGCCAAATATGTAATAGACAAGACCTACTCCTTGCTCAACGAAATGGACCCAACACCACATATTCAACGCCTAGGAATATACCTGACTAGGAAGAATCTTAAAACCCATGGATATATATGTCTCCGTAAGAGAATCAAGCGTGTGTACAGCGGCCGAAACGCAGCAGTGAAAATCCGATAAATCCCATTATCAAAATAAATTTCGAAAACAAAACACAAAGACAGTGAAATAGAGAGCAATTCTTAAATAATTCACTCAGGGCATGTGATGCAACCGGGATTGACCACATCTACACCCAGAGCTGGTTGAGACATAAGGCTGGACACTTCAGGCTGATAGCATTGGGGAGTTTCGGTGAGCAAATGCAGACCCTTTGAAGTCATACTGCATGGTACCCATTCCATGGGTCCCAACTCTCCAGGTTCAAGGCATTCTTCCTCCATCTAAAACATACATGGGAAACCCAGAGTATCGTCCACCGTGTGATTGGGAAACGATTTAAAATGCATCTCAGTTTTCGTATCCTGGTCCTCGGGTTCACCATTCCAGATGCTTTACTAACACTCTCCCCGCTTGGAGAGTCAGTGCCTTTAACCTCCTGTTTGGCACAGCTTGCCATTTCTGTGCAAGATGAACAGGAATAGGGAGAACCAATGAGAGACTAGCTGTAGGTGTCTGCACGGGCAAATGTAACGCTCATTGCCCACCAGGAAGAGGAATTAAACAAAGGCTCAGTGTGCCCTGCTGGAAACAGATTAGGGCTTGAAGCAATCCTGCGGTTTTGGGCCCAGCTCACAAGAAAGCGAGTTGAAGAAAGGAGCTCAGGGGCACTGTACTTCACAAACCTGCAGAGTTATAAATGACAGCTATCCTCCAAAAATATATTGAAGTAAGCCTGCGAAGGGGACTTGAAAGCGGGGCTGAATTTCAGGAAAACGATTGCAGGGGGTAGACTGGAATTGCCCTGAAAGCATAGGAAAAGAGGCACAACGTCGACAATGATGCACTTGGCCAAAAAGGGCGTATGCGTTTTTTCCTGAATATATTCAGGAAAAAACGCATACGCCCTTTTTGGCCAACCAAGCAAGCCTGTAAAGGAAATCTGCACTACAATGAAATCTCACTGCCCCCCCGGGCAAAAGGGCCATCTGAAAAAAGTGTAAAATCCAGAAAGGTAGGACAGGATATGGAGAACAGGGAGCCTTGTTATGCTGATTGGCAGGATGTAAATTGCCAGCAGCCACCCTGGAGAAGTGTATGGTGTTTCCTGAAACACGTAAGAAACAAAGCAACACAGCCTATGGCACTTCCACTTATGGTCCTATAGCTTACGGAAATTAAAATCAAAAACAGACAGCCACCCCAATATTTGGGACGGCTGTGTTCACAAGAAGCTCGTCTACAGTATCAGGTAAATATCCCAGAAAGCAAAAAATGGATAAAGAAGTTGTGGCACGTACGTACAATGCAATATCACTCAGCAATGAAATCTGTGTCATCAGGCCCGTAGCGGCATAGTGAGTGGATGCAGGTACGGTGATTCTACGTGAACTACGTCACACAGAAAAAGAAACATCATAAGATATCACTAATACACGGAATGCAAACTTGACTACACATGAACTGAATAACAAAAAAGAACAGGGTCTCAAATTTAGAAAACCAACTAGTGCTTGCTTATGGGGAAAGGTGCGTTGGGGTGCTGCATAAAACCAGAGACTTAAATTAGCACAGATAAGTTTCCATAAGCCAAATATGTAATAGACAAGACCTACTCCTTGCTCAACGTAATGGACCCAACACCACATATTCAACGCCTAGGAATATACCTGACTAGGAAGAATCTTAAAACCCATGGATATATATGTCTCTGTAAGAGAATCAAGCGTGTGTACAGCGGCCGAAACGCAGCAGTGAAAATCCGATAAATCCCATTATCAAAATAAATTTCGAAAACAAAACACAAAGACAGTGAAATAGAGAGCAATTCTTAAATAATTCACTCAGGGCATGTGATGCAACCGGGATTGACCACATCTACACCCAGAGCTGGTTGACACATAAGGCTGGACACTTCAGGCTGATAGCATTGGTGAGTTTCGGTGAGCAAATGCAGACCCTTTGAAGTCATACTGCATGGTACCCATTCCATGGGTCCCAACTCTCCAGGTTCAAGTGATTCTTCCTCCAGCTAAAACATGCATGGGAAACCCAGAGTATCGTCCACCGTGTGATTGGGAAACGATTTAATATGCATCTCAGTTTTCGTATCCTGGTCCTCGGGTTCACCATTCCAGATGCTTTACTATCACTCTCCCCGCTTGGAGAGTCAGTGCCTTTAACCTCCTGTTTCGCACAGCTTGCCATTTCTGTGCAAGATGAACAGGAATAGGGAGAACAAATGAGAGACTAGCTGTAGGTGTCTGCACGGGCAAATGTAACGCTCATTGCCCACCAGGAAGAGGAATTAAACAAAGGCTCAGTGTGCCCTGCTGGAAACAGATTAGGGCCTGAAGCAATCCTGCGGTTTTGTGCCCAGCTCACAAGAAAGCGAGTTGAAGAAAGGAGCTCAGGGGCACTGTACTTCACAAACCTGCAGAGTTATAAATGACAGCTATCCTCCAAAAATATATTGAAGTAAGCCTGCGAAGGGGACTTGAAAGCGGGGCTGAATTTCAGGAAAACGATTGCAGGGGGTAGACTGGAATTGCCCTGAAAGCATAGGAAAAGAGGCACAACGTCGACAATGATGCACTTGGCCAAAAAGGGCGTATGCGTTTTTTCCTGAATATATTCAGGAAAAAACGCATACGCCCTTTTTGGCCAACCAAGCAAGCCTGTAAAGGAAATCTGCACTACATTGAAATCTCACTGCCCCCCCGGGCAAAAGGGCCATCTGAAAAAGTGTAAAATCCAGAAAGGTAGGACAGGATATGGAGAACAGGGAGCCTTGTTATGCTGATTGGCAGGATGTAAATTGCCAGCAGCCAACCTGGAGAAGTGTATGGTGTTTCCTGAAACACGTAAGAAACAAAGCAACACAGCCTATGGCACTTCCACTTATGGTCCTATAGCTTACGGAAATTAAAATCAAAAACAGACAGCCACCCCAATATTTGGGATGGCTGTGTTCACAAGAAGCTCGTCTACAGTATCAGGTAAATATCCCAGAAAGCAAAAAATGGATAAAGAAGTTGTGGCACGTACGTACAATGCAATATCACTCAGCAATGAAATCTGTGTCATCAGGCCCGTAGCGGCATAGTGAGTGGATGCAGGTACGGTGATTCTACGTGAACTACGTCACACAGAAAAAGAAACATCATAAGATATCACTAATACACGGAATGTAAACTTGACTACACATGAACTGAATAACAAAAAAGAACAGGGTCTCAAATTTAGAAAACCAACTAGTGCTTGCTTATCGGGAAAGGTGCCTTGGGGTGCTGCATAAAACCAGAGACTGAAATTAGCACAGATAACTTTCCATAAGCCAAATATGTAATAGACAAGACCTACTCCTTGCTCAACGAAATGGACCCAACACCACATATTCAACGCCTAGGAATATACCTGACTAGGAAGAATCTTAAAACCCATGGATATATATGTCTCCGTAAGAGAATCAAGCGTGTGTACAGCGGCCGAAACGCAGCAGTGAAAATCCGATAAATCCCATTATCAAAATAAATTTCGGAAACAAAACACAAAGACAGTGAAATAGAGAGCAATTCTTAAATAATTCACTCAGGGCATGTGATGCAACCGGGATTGACCACATCTACACCCAGAGCTGGTTGAGACATAAGGCTGGACACTTCAGGCTGATAGCATTGGTGAGTTTCGGTGAGCAAATGCAGACCCTTTGAAGTCATACTGCATGGTACCCATTCCATGGGTCCCAACTCTCCAGGTTCAAGGGATTCTTCCTCCAGCTAAAACATGCATGGGAAACCCAGAGTATCGTCCGCTGTGTGATTGGGAAACGATTTAAAATGCATCTCAGTTGTCGTTTCCAGGTCCTCGGGTTCACCATTCCAGATGCTTTACTAACACTCTCCCCGCTTGGAGAGTCAGTGCCTTTAACCTCCTGTTTCGCACAGCTTGCAATTTCTGTGCAAGATGAACAGGAATAGGGAGAACCAATGAGAGACTAGCTGTAGGTGTCTGCACGGGCAAATGTAATGCTCATTGCCCACCAGGAAGAGGAATTAAACAAAGGCTCAGTGTGCCCTGCTGGGAACAGATTAGGGCCTGAAGCAATCCTGCAATTTTGTTCCCAGCTCACAAGAAAGCGAGTTGAAGAAAGGAGCTCAGGGGCACTGTACTTCACAAACCTGCAGAGTTATAAATGACAGCTATCCTCCAAAAATATATTGAAGTAAGTCTGCGAAGGGGATTTGAAAGCGGGGCTGAATTTCAGGAAAACGATTGCAGGGGGTAGACTGGAATTGCCCTGAAAGCATAGGAAAAGAGGCACAACGTCGACAATGATGCACTTGGCCAAAAAGGGCGTATGCGTTTTTTCTTGAATATATTCAGGAAAAAACGCATACGCCCTTTTTGGCCAACCAAGCAAGCCTGTAAAGGAAATCTGCACTACAATGAAATCTCACTGCCCCCCAGGGCAAAAGGGCCATCTGAAAAAAGTGTAAAATCCAGAAAGGTAGGACAGGATATGGAGAACAGGGAGCCTTGTTATGCTGATTGGCAGGATGTAAATTGCCAGCAGCCAACCTGGAGAAGTGTATGGTGTTTCCTGAAACACGTAAGAAACAAAGCAACACAGCCTATGGCACTTCCACTTATGGTCCTATAGCTTACGGAAATTAAAATCAAAAACAGACAGGCACCCCAATATTTGGGACGGCTGTGTTCACAAGAAGCTCATCTACAGTATCAGGTAAATATCCCAGAAAGCAAAAAATGGATAAAGAAGTTGTGGCACGTACGTGCAATGCAATATCACTCAGCAAAGAAATCTGTGTCATCAGGCCCGTAGCGGCATAGTAAGTGGATGCAGGTACGGTGATTCTACGTGAACTACGTCACACAGAAAAAGAAACATCATAAGATATCACTAATACACGGAATGTAAACTTGACTACACATGAACTGAATTACAAAACAGAACAGGGTCTCAAATTTAGAAAACCAACTAGTGCTTGCTTATGGGGAAAGGTGCCTTGGGGTGCTGCATAAAACCAGAGACTGAAATTAGCACAGATAACTTTCCATAAGCCAAATATGTAATAGACAAGACCTACTCCTTGCTCAACGAAATGGACTCAACACCACATATTCAACGCCTAGGAATATACCTGACTAGGAAGAATCTTAGAACCCCTGGATATATATATCTCCGTAAGAGAATCAAGCGTGTGTACAGCGGCGGAAATGCAGCAGTGAAAATCCGATAAATCCCATTATCAAAATAAATTTTGAAAACAAAACACAAAGACAGTGAAATAGAGAGGAATTCTTAAATAATTCACTCAGGGCATGTTATGCACCCGGGATTGACCACATCTACACCCAGAGCTGGTTGAGACATAAGGCTGGACACTTCTGGCTGATAGCACTTGTGAGTTTCGGTGAGCAAATGCAGACCCTTTGAAGTCATACTGCCTGGTACCCATTCCATGGGTCCCAACTCTCCAGGTTCAAGGCATTCTTCCTCCATCTAAAACATACATGGGAAACCCAGAGTATCGTCCACCGTGTGATTGGGAAACGATTTAAAATGCATCTCAGTTTTCGTATCCTGGTCCTCGGGTTCACCATTCCAGATGCTTTACTAACACTCTCCCCGCTTGGAGAGTCAGTGCCTTTAACCTCCTGTTTGGCACAGCTTGCCATTTCTGTGCAAGATGAACAGGAATAGGGAGAACCAATGAGAGACTAGCTGTAGGTGTCTGCACGGGCAAATGTAACGCTCATTGCCCACCAGGAAGAGGAATTAAACAAAGGCTCAGTGTGCCCTGCTGGAAACAGATTAGGGCCTGAAGCAATCCTGCGGTTTTGGGCCCAGCTCACAAGAAAGCGAGTTGAAGAAAGGAGCTCAGGGGCACTGTACTTCACAAACCTGCAGAGTTATAAATGACAGCTATCCTCCAAAAATATATTGAAGTAAGCCTGCGAAGGGGACTTGAAAGCGGGGCTGAATTTCAGGAAAACGATTGCAGGGGGTAGACTGGAATTGCCCTGAAAGCATAGGAAAAGAGGCACAACGTCGACAATGATGCACTTGGCCAAAAAGGGCGTATGCGTTTTTTCCTGAATATATTCAGGAAAAAACGCATACGCCCTTTTTGGCCAACCAAGCAAGCCTGTAAAGGAAATCTGCACTACAATGAAATCTCACTGCCCCCCCGGGCAAAAGGGCCATCTGAAAAAAGTGTAAAATCCAGAAAGTTAGGACAGGATATGGAGAACAGGGAGCCTTGTTATGCTGATTGGCAGGATGTAAATTGCCAGCAGCCACCCTGGAGAAGTGTATGGTGTTTCCTGAAACACGTAAGAAACAAAGCAACACAGCCTATGGCACTTCCACTTATGGTCCTATAGCTTACGGAAATTAAAATCAAAAACAGAGAGCCACCCCAATATTTGGGACGGCTGTGTTCACAAGAAGCTCGTCTACAGTATCAGGTAAATATCCCAGAAAGCAAAAAATGGATAAAGAAGTTGTGGCACATACGTACAATGCAATATCACTCAGCAATGAAATCTGTGTCATCAGGCCCGTAGCGGCATAGTGAGTGGATGCAGGTACGGTGATTCTACGTGAACTACGTCACACAGAAAAAGAAACATCATAAGATATCACTAATACACGGAATGCAAACTTGACTACACATGAACTGAATAACAAAAAAGAACAGGGTCTCAAATTTAGAAAACCAACTAGTGCTTGCTTATGGGGAAAGGTGCGTTGGGGTGCTGCATAAAACCAGAGACTGAAATTAGCACAGATAACTTTCCATAAGCCAAATATGTAATAGACAAGACCTACTCCTTGCTCAACGAAATGGACCCAACACCACATATTCAACGCCTAGGAATATACCTGACTAGGAAGAATCTTAAAACCCATGGATATATATGTCTCCGTAAGAGAATCAAGCGTGTGTACAGCGGCCGAAACGCAGCAGTGAAAATCCGATAAATCCCATTATCAAAATAAATTTCGAAAACAAAACACAAAGACAGTGAAATAGAGAGCAATTCTTAAATAATTCACTCAGGGCATGTGATGCAACCGGGATTTAACACATCTACACACAGAGCTGGTTGAGACATAAGGCTGGACACTTCAGGCTGATAGCATTGGGGAGTTTCGGTGAGCAAATGCAGACCCTTTGAAGTCATACTGCCTGGTACCCATTCCATGGGTCCCAACTCTCCAGGTTCAAGGCATTCTTCCTCCATCTAAAACATACATGGGAAACCCAGAGTATCGTCCACCGTGTGATTGGGAAACGATTTAAAATGCATCTCAGTTTTCGTATCCTGGTCCTCGGGTTCACCATTCCAGATGCTTTACTAACACTCTCCCCGCTTGGAGAGTCAGTGCCTTTAACCTCCTGTTTGGCACAGCTTGCCATTTCTGTGCAAGATGAACAGGAATAGGGAGAACCAATGAGAGACTAGCTGTAGGTGTCTGCACGGGCAAATGTAACGCTCATTGCCCACCAGGAAGAGGAATTAAACAAAGGCTCAGTGTGCCCTGCTGGAAACAGATTAGGGCCTGAAGCAATCCTGCGGTTTTGGGCCCAGCTCACAAGAAAGCGAGTTGAAGAAAGGAGCTCAGGGGCACTGTACTTCACAAACCTGCAGAGTTATAAATGACAGCTATCCTCCAAAAATATATTGAAGTAAGCCTGCGAAGGGGACTTGAAAGCGGGGCTGAATTTCAGGAAAACGATTGCAGGGGGTAGACTGGAATTGCCCTGAAAGCATAGGAAAAGAGGCACAACGTCGACAATGATGCACTTGGCCAAAAAGGGCGTATGCGTTTTTTCCTGAATATATTCAGGAAAAAACGCATACGCCCTTTTTGGCCAACCAAGCAAGCCTGTAAAGGAAATCTGCACTACAATGAAATCTCACTGCCCCCCCGGGCAAAAGGGCCATCTGAAAAAAGTGTAAAATCCAGAAAGGTAGGACAGGATATGGAGAACAGGGAGCCTTGTTATGCTGATTGGCAGGATGTAAACTGCCAGCAGCCACCCTGGAGAAGTGTATGGTGTTTCCTGAAACACGTAAGAAACAAAGCAACACAGCCTATGGCACTTCCACTTATGGTCCTATAGCTTACGGAAATTAAAATCAAAAACAGAGAGCCACCCCAATATTTGGGACGGCTGTGTTCACAAGAAGCTCGTCTACAGTATCAGGTAAATATCCCAGAAAGCAAAAAATGGATAAAGAAGTTGTGGCACGTACGTACAATGCAATATCACTCAGCAATGAAATCTGTGTCATCAGGCCCGTAGCGGCATAGTGAGTGGATGCATGTACGGTGATTCTACGTGAACTACGTCACACAGAAAAAGAAACATCATAAGATATCACTAATACACGGAATGTAAACTTGACTACACATGAACTGAATAACAAAAAAGAACAGGGTCTCAAATTTAGAAAACCAACTAGTGCTTGCTTATCGGGAAAGGTGCCTTGGGGTGCTGCATAAAACCAGAGACTGAAATTAGCACAGATAACTTTCCATAAGCCAAATATGTAATAGACAAGACCTACTCCTTGCTCAACGAAATGGACCCAACACCACATATTCAACGCCTAGGAATATACCTGACTAGGAAGAATCTTAAAACCCATGGATATATATGTCTCCGTAAGAGAATCAAGCGTGTGTACAGCGGCCGAAACGCAGCAGTGAAAATCCGATAAATCCCATTATCAAAATAAATTTCGGAAACAAAACACAAAGACAGTGAAATAGAGAGCAATTCTTAAATAATTCACTCAGGGCATGTGATGCAACCGGGATTGACCACATCTACACCCAGAGCTGGTTGAGACATAAGGCTGGACACTTCAGGCTGATAGCATTGGTGAGTTTCGGTGAGCAAATGCAGACCCTTTGAAGTCATACTGCATGGTACCCATTCCATGAGTCCCAAATCTCCAGGTTCAAGGGATTCTTCCTCCAGCTAAAACATGCATGGGAAACCCAGAGTATCGTCCACTGTGTGATTGGGAAACGATTTAAAATGCATCTCAGTTGTCGTTTCCAGGTCCTCGGGTTCACCATTCCAGATGCTTTACTAACACTCTCCCCGCTTGGAGAGTCAGTGCCTTTAACCTCCTGTTTCGCACAGCTTGCAATTTCTGTGCAAGATGAACAGGAATAGGGAGAACCAATGAGAGACTAGCTGTAGGTGTCTGCACGGGCAAATGTAATGCTCATTGCCCACCAGGAAGAGGAATTAAACAAAGGCTCAGTGTGCCCTGCTGGGAACAGATTAGGGCCTGAAGCAATCCTGCAATTTTGTGCCCAGCTCACAAGAAAGCGAGTTGAAGAAAGGAGCTCAGGGGCACTGTACTTCACAAACCTGCAGAGTTATAAATGACAGCTATCCTCCAAAAATATATTGAAGTAAGTCTGCGAAGGGGATTTGAAAGCGGGGCTGAATTTCAGGAAAACGATTGCAGGGGGTAGACTGGAATTGCCCTGAAAGCATAGGAAAAGAGGCACAACGTCGACAATGATGCACTTGGCCAAAAAGGGCGTATGCGTTTTTTCCTGAATATATTCAGGAAAAAACGCATACGCCCTTTTTGGCCAACCAAGCAAGCCTGTAAAGGAAATCTGCACTACAATGAAATCTCACTGCCCCCCAGGGCAAAAGGGCCATCTGAAAAAAGTGTAAAATCCAGAAAGGTAGGACAGGATATGGAGAACAGGGAGCCTTGTTATGCTGATTGGCAGGATGTAAATTGCCAGCAGCCACCCTGGAGAAGTGTATGGTGTTTCCTGAAACACGTAAGAAACAAAGCAACACAGCCTATGGCACTTCCACTTATGGTCCTATAGCTTACGGAAATTAAAATCAAAAACAGACAGGCACCCCAATATTTGGGACGGCTGTGTTCACAAGAAGCTCATCTACAGTATCAGGTAAATATCCCAGAAAGCAAAAAATGGATAAAGAAGTTGTGGCACGTACGTGCAATGCAATATCACTCAGCAAAGAAATCTGTGTCATCAGGCCCGTAGCGGCATAGTAAGTGGATGCAGGTACGGTGATTCTACGTGAACTACGTCACACAGAAAAAGAAACATCATAAGATATCACTAATACACGGAATGTAAACTTGACTACACATGAACTGAATTACAAAACAGAACAGGGTCTCAAATTTAGAAAACCAACTAGTGCTTGCTTATGGGGAAAGGTGCCTTGGGGTGCTGCATAAAACCAGAGACTGAAATTAGCACAGATAACTTTCCATAAGCCAAATATGTAATAGACAAGACCTACTCCTTGCTCAACGAAATGGACTCAACACCACATATTCAACGCCTAGGAATATACCTGACTAGGAAGAATCTTAGAACCCCTGGATATATATATCTCCGTAAGAGAATCAAGCGTGTGTACAGCGGCGGAAATGCAGCAGTGAAAATCCGATAAATCCCATTATCAAAATAAATTTCGAAAACAAAACACAAAGACAGTGAAATAGAGAGCAATTCTTAAATAATTCACTCAGGGCATGTTATGCACCCGGGATTGACCACATCTACACCCAGAGCTGGTTGAGACATAAGGCTGGACACTTCTGGCTGATAGCACTTGTGAGTTTCGGTGAGCAAATGCAGACCCTTTGGTAGTCATACTGCATGGTACCCATTCCATGGGTCCCAACTCTCCAGGTTCAAGGCATTCTTCCTCCAGCTAAAACATGCATGGGAAACCCAGAGTATCGTCCACCGTGTGATTGGGAAACGATTTAAAATGCATCTCAGTTTTCGTATCCTGGTCCTCGGGTTCACCATTCCAGATGCTTTACTAACACTCTCCCCGCTTGGAGAGTCAGTGCCTTTAACCTCCTGTTTGGCACAGCTTGCAATTTCTGTGCAAGATGAACAGGAATAGGGAGAACCAATGAGAGACTAGCTGTAGGTGTCTGCACGGGCAAATGTAACGCTCATTGCCGACCAGGAAGAGGAATTAAACAAAGGCTCAGCGTGCCCTGCTGAAAACAGATTAGGGCCTGAAGCAATCCTGTGGTTTTGTGCCCAGCTCACAAGAAAGCGAGTTGAAGAAAGGAGCTCAGGGGCACTGTACTTCACAAACCTGCAGAGTTATAAATGACAGCTATCCTCCAAAAATATATTGAAGTAAGCCTGCGAAGGGGACTTGAAAGCGGGGCAGAATTTCAGGAAAACGATTGCAGGGGGTAGACTGGAATTGCCCTGAAAGCATACGAAAAGAGGCACAACGTCGACAATGATGCACTTGACCAAAAAGGGCGTATGCGTTTTTTCCTGAATATATTCAGGAAAAAACGCATACGCCCTTTTCGGCCAACCAAGCAAGCCTGTAAAGGAAATCCTCACTACAATGAAATCTCACTGCCCCCCCGGGCGAAAGGGCCATCTGAAAAAAGTGTAAAATCCAGAAAGTTAGGACAGGATATGGAGAACAGGGAGCCTTGTTATGCTGATTGGCAGGATGTACATTGCCAGCAGCCACCCTGGAGAAGTGTATGGTGTTTCCTGAAACACCTAAGAAACAAAGCAACACAGCCTATGGCACTTCCACTTATGGTCCTATAGCTTACGGAAATTAAAATCCAAAACAGACAGCCACCCCAATATTTGGGACGGCTGTGTTCACAAGAAGCTCGTCTACAGTATCAGGTAAATATCCCAGAAAGCAAAAATGGATAAAGAAGTTGTGGCACGTACGTACAATGCAATATCACTCAGCAATGAAATCTGTGTCATCAGGCCCGTAGCGGCAGAGTGAGTGGATGCAGGTATGGTGATTCTACGTTAACTACGTCACACAGAAAAAGAAACATCATAAGATATCACTAATACACGGAATGTAAACTTGACTACACATGAACTGAATTACAAAACAGAACAGGGTCTCAAATTTAGAAAACCAACTAGTGCTTGCTTATGGGGAAAGGTGCCTTGGGGTGCTGCATAAAACCAGAGACTGAAATTAGCACAGATAACTTTCCATAAGCCAAATATGTAATAGACAAGACCTACTCCTTGCTCAACGAAATGGACCCAACACCACATATTCAACGCCTAGGAATATACCTGACTAGGAAGAATCTTAAAACCCATGGATATATATGTCTCCGTAAGAGAATCAAGCGTGTGTACAGCGGCCGAAACGCAGCAGTGAAAATCCGATAAATCCCATTATCAAAATAAATTTCGAAAACAAAACACAAAGACAGTGAAATAGAGAGCAATTCTTAAATAATTCACTCAGGGCATGTGATGCAACCGGGATTGACCACATCTACACCCAGAGCTGGTTGAGACATAAGGCTGGACACTTCAGGCTGATAGCATTGGTGAATTTCGGTGAGCAAATGCAGACCCTTTGAAGTCATACTGCATGGTACCCATTCCATGGGTCCCAACTCTCCAGGTTCAAGGGATTCTTCCTCCAGCTAAAACATGCATGGGAAACCCAGAGTATCGTCCACCGTGTGATTGGGAAATGATTTAAAATGCATCTCAGTTTTCGTATCCTGGTCCTCGGGTTCACCATTCCAGATGCTTTACTATCACTCTCCCCGCTTGGAGAGTCACTGCCTTTAACCTCCTGTTTCGCACAGCTTGCCATTTCTGTGCAAGATGAACAGGAATAGGGAGAACCAATGAGAGACTAGCTGTAGGTGTCTGCACGGGCAAATGTAACGCTCATTGCCCACCAGGAAGAGGAATTAAACAAAGGCTCAGTGTGCCCTGCTGGAAACATATTAGGGCCTGAAGCAATCCTGCGGTTTTGTGCCCAGCTCACAAGAAAGCGAGTTGAAGAAAGGAGCTCAGGGGCACTGTACTTCACAAACCTGCAGAGTTATAAATGACAGCTATCCTCCAAAAATATATTGAAGTAAGCCTGCGAAGGGGACTTGAAAGCGGGGCTGAATTTCAGGAAAACGATTGCAGGGGGTAGACTGGAATTGCCCTGAAAGCATAGGAAAAGAGGCAGAACGTCGACAATGATGCACTTGGCCAAAAAGGGCGTATGCGTTTTTTCCTGAATATATTCAGGAAAAAACGCATACGCCCTTTTTGGCCATCCAAGCAAGCCTGTAAAGGAAATCTGCACTACAATGAAGTCTCACTGCCCCCGGGCAAAAGAGCCATCTGAAAAAAGTGTAAAATCCAGAAAGGTAGGACAGGATATGGAGAACAGGGAGCCTTGTTATGCTGCTTGGCAGGATGTAAATTGCCAGCAGCCACCCTGGAGAAGTGTATGGTGTTTCCTGAAACACCTAAGAAACAAAGCAACACAGCCTATGGCACTTCCACTTATGGTCCTATAGCTTACGGAAATTAAAATCAAAAACAGACAGCCACCCCAATATTTGGGACGGCTGTGTTCACAAGAAGCTCGTCTACAGTATCAGGTAAATATCCCAGAAAGCAAAAAATGGATAAAGAAGTTGTGGCACGTACGTACAATGCAATATCACTCAGCAATGAAATCTGTGTCATCAGGCCCGTAGCAGCATAGTGAGTGGATGCAGGTACGGTGATTCTACGTGAACTACGTCACACAGAAAAAGAAACATCATAAGATATCACTAATACACGGAATGTAAACTTGACTACACATGAACTGAATTACAAAACAGAACAGGGTGTCAAATTTAGAAAACCAACTAGTGCTTGATTATGGGGAAAGGTGGCTTGGGGTGCTGCATAAAACCAGAGGCTGAAATTAGCACAGATAACTTTCCATAAGCCAAATATGTAATAGACAAGATCTACTCCTTGCTCAACGAAATGGACCCAACACCACATATTCAACGCCTAGGAATATACCTGACTAGGAAGAATCTTAAAACCCATGGATATATATGTCTCCGTAAGAGAATCAAGTGTGTGTACAGCGGCCGAAACGCAGCAGTGAAAATCCGATAAATCCCATTATCAAAATAAATTTCAAAAACAAAACACAAAGACAGTGAAATAGAGAGCAATTCTTAAATAATTCACTCAGGGCATGTGATGCAACCGGGATTGGCCACATCTACACCCAGAGCTGGTTGAGACATAAGGCTGGACACTTCAGCCTGATAGCATTGGTGAATTTCGGTGAGCAAATGCAGACCCTTTGAAGCCATACTGCATGGTACCCATTCCATGGGTCCCAACTCTCCAGGTTCAAGGGATTCTTCCTCCAGCTAAAACATGCATGGGAAACCCAGAGTATCGTCCACCGTGTGATTGGGAAACGATTTAAAATGCATCTCAGTTTTCGTATCCTGGTCCTCGGGTTCACCATTCCAGATGCTTTACTAACACTCTCCCCGCTTGGAGAGTCAGTGCCTTTAACCTCCTGTTTGGCACAGCTAGCAATTTCTGTGCAAGATGAACAGAATTGGGAGAACCAATGAGAGACTAGCTGTAGGTGTCTGCACGGGCAAATGTAACGCTCATTGCCCACCAGGAAGAGGAATTAAACAAAGGCTCAGCGTGCCCTGCTGAAAACAGATTAGGGCCTGAAGCAATCCTTTGGTTTTGTGTCCAGCTCACAAGAAAGCGAGTTGAAGAAAGGAACTCAGGGGCACTGTAATTCACAAACATGCAGAGTTATAAATGACAGCTCTCCTCCAAAAATATATTGAAGTAAGCCTGCAAAGGGGACTTGAAAGCGGGGCAGAATTTCAGGAAAACGATTGCAGGGGGTAGACTGGAATTGCCCTGAAAGCATAGGAAAAGAGGCACAACGTCGACAATGATGCACTTTGCCAAAAAGTGCGTATGCGTTTTTTCCTGAATATATTCAGGAAAAAACGCATACGCCCTTTTTGGCCAACCAAGCAAGCCTGTAAAGGAAATCTGCACTACAATGAAGTCTCACTGCCCCCCGGGCAAAAGGGCCATCTGAAAAAAGTGTAAAATCCAGAAAGGTAGGACAGGATATGGAGAACAGGGAGCCTTGTTATGCTGCTTGGCAGGATGTAAATTGCCAGCAGCCACCCTGGAGAAGTGTATGGTGTTTCCTGAAACACCTAAGAAACAAAGCAACACAGCCTATGGCACTTCCACTTATGGTCCTATAGCTTACGGAAATTAAAATCAAAAACAGACAGCCACCCCAATATTTGGGACGGCTGTGTTCACAAGAAGCTCGTCTACAGTATCAGGTAAATATCCCAGAAAGCAAAAAATGGATAAAGAAGTTGTGGCACGTACGTACAATGCAATATCACTCAGCAATGAAATCTGTGTCATCAGGCCCGTAGCAGCATAGTGAGTGGATGCAGGTACGGTGATTCTACGTGAACTACGTCACACAGAAAAAGAAACATCATAAGATATCACTAATACACGGAATGTAAACTTGACTACACATGAACTGAATTACAAAACAGAACAGGGTGTCAAATTTAGAAAACCAACTAGTGCTTGATTATGGGGAAAGGTGGCTTGGGGTGCTGCATAAAACCAGAGGCTGAAATTAGCACAGATAACTTTCCATAAGCCAAATATGTAATAGACAAGATCTACTCCTTGCTCAACGAAATGGACCCAACACCACATATTCAACGCCTAGGAATATACCTGACTAGGAAGAATCTTAAAACCCATGGATATATATGTCTCCGTAAGAGAATCAAGTGTGTGTACAGCGGCCGAAACGCAGCAGTGAAAATCCGATAAATCCCATTATCAAAATAAATTTCAAAAACAAAACACAAAGACAGTGAAATAGAGAGCAATTCTTAAATAATTCACTCAGGGCATGTGATGCAACCGGGATTGGCCACATCTACACCCAGAGCTGGTTGAGACATAAGGCTGGACACTTCAGCCTGATAGCATTGGTGAATTTCGGTGAGCAAATGCAGACCCTTTGAAGCCATACTGCATGGTACCCATTCCATGGGTCCCAACTCTCCAGGTTCAAGGGATTCTTCCTCCAGCTAAAACATGCATGGGAAACCCAGAGTATCGTCCACCGTGTGATTGGGAAACGATTTAAAATGCATCTCAGTTTTCGTATCCTGGTCCTCGGGTTCACCATTCCAGATGCTTTACTAACACTCTCCCCGCTTGGAGAGTCAGTGCCTTTAACCTCCTGTTTGGCACAGCTAGCAATTTCTGTGCAAGATGAACAGAATTGGGAGAACCAATGAGAGACTAGCTGTAGGTGTCTGCACGGGCAAATGTAACGCTCATTGCCCACCAGGAAGAGGAATTAAACAAAGGCTCAGCGTGCCCTGCTGAAAACAGATTAGGGCCTGAAGCAATCCTTTGGTTTTGTGTCCAGCTCACAAGAAAGCGAGTTGAAGAAAGGAACTCAGGGGCACTGTAATTCACAAACATGCAGAGTTATAAATGACAGCTCTCCTCCAAAAATATATTGAAGTAAGCCTGCAAAGGGGACTTGAAAGCGGGGCAGAATTTCAGGAAAACGATTGCAGGGGGTAGACTGGAATTGCCCTGAAAGCATAGGAAAAGAGGCACAACGTCGACAATGATGCACTTTGCCAAAAAGTGCGTATGCGTTTTTTCCTGAATATATTCAGGAAAAAACGCATACGCCCTGTTTGGCCAACCAAGCAAGCCTGTAAAGGAAATCTGCACTACAATGAAGTCTCACTGCCCCCCCCCCGGGCAAAAGGGCCATCTGAAAAAAGTGTAAAATCCAGAAAGGTAGGACAGGATATGGAGAACAGGGATCCTTGCTATGCTGATTGGCAGGATGTAAATTGCCAGCAGCCACCCTGGAGAAGTGTATGGTGTTTCCTGAAACACGTAAGAAACAAAGCAACACAGCCTATGGCACTTCCAATTATGGTCCTATAGCTTACGGAAATTAAAATCAAAAACAGACAGCCACCCCAATATTTGGGACGGCTGTGTTCACAAGAAGCTCGTCTACAGTATCAGGTAAATATCCCAGAAAGCAAAAAATGGATAAAGAAGTTGTGGCACGTACGTACAATGCAATATCACTCAGCAATGAAATCTGTGTCATCAGGCCCGTAGCGGCATAGTGAGTGGATGCAGGTACGGTGATTCTACCTGAACTACGTCACACAGAAAAAGAAACATCATAAGATATCACTAATACACGGAATGTAAACTTGACTACACATGAACTGAATTACAAAACAGAACAGGGTCTCAAATTTAGAAAACCAACTAGTGCTTGCTTATGGGGAAAGGTGCCTTGGGGTGCTGCATAAAACCAGAGACTGAAATTAGCACAGATAACTTTCCATAAGCCAAATATGTAATAGACAAGACCTACTCCTTGCTCAACGAAATGGACCCAACACCACATATTCAACGCCTAGGAATATACCT
Organism: Phocoena phocoena; assembly: GCF_963924675.1. Classification (NCBI taxonomy): domain Eukaryota; kingdom Metazoa; phylum Chordata; class Mammalia; order Artiodactyla; family Phocoenidae; genus Phocoena; species Phocoena phocoena. The sequence continues at coordinate 667,789 of NW_027077566.1, read as the reverse complement.
GACTAGGAAGAATCTTAAAACCCATGGATATATATGTCTCCGTAAGAGAATCAAGCGTGTGTACAGCGGCCGAAACGCAGCAGTGAAAATCCGATAAATCCCATTATCAAAATAAATTTCGAAAACAAAACACAAAGACAGTGAAATAGAGAGCAATTCTTAAATAATTCACTCAGGGCATGTGATGCAACCGGGATTGACCACATCTACACCCAGAGCTGGTTGAGACATAAGGCTGGACACTTCAGCCTGATAGCATTGGTGAGTTTCGGTGAGCAAATGCAGACCCTTTGAAGTCATACTGCATGGTACCCATTCCATGGGTCCCAACTCTCCAGGTTCAAGGGATTCTTCCTCCAGCTAAAACATGCATGGGAAACCAAGAGTATCGTCCACCGTGTGATTGGGAAATGATTTAAAATGCATCTCAGTTTTCGTATCCTGGTCCTGGCGTTCACCATTCCAGATGCTTTACTAACACTCTCCCCGCTTGGAGAGTGAGTGCCTTTAACCTCCTGTTTCGCACAGCTTGCAATTTCTGTGCAAGATGAACAGGAATAGGGAGAACCAATGAGAGACTAGCTGTAGGTGTCTGCACGGGCAAATGTAACGCTCATTGCCCACCAGGAAGAGGAATTAAACAAAGGCTCAGTGTGCCCTGCTGGAAACAGATTAGGGCCTGAAGCACTCATGCGGTTTTGTGCCCAGCTCACAAGAAAGCGAGTTGAAGAAAGGAGCTCAGGGGCACTGTAATTCACAAACCTGCAGAGTTATAAATAACAGCTATCCTCCAAAAATATATTGAAGTAAGCCTGCGAAGGGGACTTGAAAGCGGGGCAGAGTTTCAGGAAAACCACTGCATGGGGTAGACTGGAATTGCCCTGAAAGCTTAGGAAAAGAGGCACAACGTCGACAATGATGCACTTGGCCAAAAAGGGCGTATGCGTTTTTTCCTGAATATATTCAGGAAAAAACGCATACGCCCTTTTTGGCCAACCAAGCAAGCCTGTAAAGGAAATCTGCACTACAATGAAGTCTCACTGCCCCCCGGGCAAAAGGGCCATCTGAAAAAAGTGTAAAATCCAGAAAGGTAGGACAGGATATGGAGAACAGGGAGCCTTGTTATGCTGATTGGCAGGATGTAAATTGCCAGCAGCCACCCTGGAGAAGTGTATGGTGTTTCCTGAAACACGTCAGAAACAGAGCAACACAGCCTATGGCACTTCCACTTATGGTCCTATAGCTTACGGAAATTAAAATCAAAAACAGACAGCCACCCCAATATTTGGGACGGCTGTGTTCCCAAGAAGCTCGTCTACAGTACCAGGTAAATATCCCAGAAAGCAAAAATGGATAAAGAAGTTGTGGCACGTACGTGCAATGCAATATCACTCAGCAATGAAATCTGTGTCATCAGGCCCATAACGGCACAGTGAGTGGATGCAGGTACGGTGATTCTACGTGAACTACGTCACACAGAAAAAGAAACATCATAAGATATCACTAATACACGGACTGTAAACTTGACTACACATTAACTGAATTACAAAACAGAACAGGGTCTCAAATTTAGAAAACCAACTTGTGCTTGCTTATGGGGAAAGGTGCCTTGGGGTGCTGCATAAAACCAGAGACTGAAATTAGCACAGATAACTTTCCATAAGCCAAATATGTAATAGACAAGACCTACTCCTTGCTTAACGAAATGGACCCAACACCACATATTCAACGCCTAGGAATATACCTGACTAGGAAGAATCTTAAAACCCATGGATATATATGTCTCCGTAAGAGAATCAAGCGTGTGTACAGCGGCCGAAACGCAGCAGTGAAAATCCGATAAATCCCATTATCAAAATAAATTTAGAAACAAAACACAAAGACAGTGAAATAGAAAGCAATTCTTAAATAATTCACTCAGGATATGTGATGCAACCAGGATTGACCACATCTACACACAGAGCTGGTTGAGACATAATGCTGGACACTTCAGGCTGATAGCATTGGTGAGTTTCGGTGAGCAAATGCAGACCCTTTGAAGTCATACTGCATGGTACCCATTCCATGGGTCACAACTCTCCAGGTTCAAGGCATTCTTCCTCCAGCTAAAACATACATGGGAAACCCAAAGTATCGTCCACCGTGTGATTGGGAAACGATTTAAAATGCATCTCAGTTTTCGTATCCTGGTCCTCGGGTTCACCATTCCAGATGCTTTACTAACACTCTCCGCGCTTGGAGAGTCAGTGCCTTTAACCTCCTGTTTGGCACAGCTTGCAATTTCTGTGCAAGATGAACAGGAATAGGGAGAACCAATGAGAGACTAGCTGTAGTTGTCTGCACGGGCAAATGTAACGCTCATTGCCCACCAGGAAGAGGAATTAAACAAAGGCTCAGTGTGCCCTGCTGGAAACAGATTAGGGCCTGAAGCAATCCTTCGGTTTTGTGCCCAGCTCACAAGAAAGCGAGTTGAAGAAAGGAGCTCAGGGGCACTGTAATTCACAAACCTGCAGAGTTATAAATGACAGCTATCCTCCAAAAATATATTGAAGTAAGCCTGCGAAGGGGACTGGAAAGCGGGGCAGAATTTCAGGAAAACGATTGCAGGGGGTAGACTGGAATTGCCCTGAAAGCATAGGAAAAGAGGCACAACGTCGACAATGATGCACTTGGCCAAAAAGGGTGTATGCGTTTTTTCCTGAATATATTCAGGAAAAAACGCATACGCACTTTTTGGCCAACCAAGCAAGCCTGTAAAGGAAATCTGCACTACAATGAAGTCTCACTGCCCCCCTGGCAAAAGGGCCATCTGAAAAAAGTGTAAAACCTAGAAAGGTAGGACAGGATATGGAGAAGAGGGAGCCTTGTTATGCTGATTGGCAGGATGTAAATTGCCAACAGCCACCCTGGAAAAGTGTATGGTGTTTCCTGAAACACTTAAGAAACAAAGCAACACAGCCTATGGCACTTGCACTTATGGTCCTATAGCTTAGGGAAATTAAAATCAAAAACAGACAGCCACACCAATGTTTTGGACGGCTGTGTTCACAAGAAGCTCGTCTACAGTACCAGGTAAATAACCCAGAAAGCAAAAAATGGATAAAGAAGTTGTGGCACGTACGTGCAATGCAATATCACTCAGCAATGAAATGTGTGTCATCAGGCCCGTAGCGGCATAGTGAGTGGATGCAGGTACGGTGATTCTACGTGAACTACATCACACAGAAAAAGAAACATCATAAGATATCACTAATACACGGAATGTAAATTTAACTACACATGAACTGAATTACAAAACAGAACAGGGTCTCAAATTTTGAAAACCAACTAGTGCTTGCTTATGGGGAAATGTGCGTTGGGATGCTGCATAAAACCAGAGACTTAAATTAGCACAGATAACTTTCCATAAGCCAAATATGTAATAGACAAGACCTACTCCTTGCTCAACGAAATGGACTCAACACCACGTATTCAACGCCTAGGAATATACCTGACTAGGAAGAATCTTAAAACCCATGGATTTATATGTCTCCGTAAGAGAATCAAGCATGTGTACAGCGGCATAAACGCAGCAGTGAAAATCCGATAAATCCCATTATCAAAATAAATTTCAAAAACAAAACACAAAGACAGTGAAATAGAGAGCAATTCTTAAACAATTCACTCAGGGCATGTGATGCAACCGGGATTGACCACATCTACACCCACAGCTGGTTGAGACATAAGGCTGGACACTTCAGGCTGATAGCATTGGTGAGTTTTGGTGAGCAAATGCAGACCCTTTGAAGTCATACTGCATGGTACCCATTCCAAGGGTCCCAACTCTCCAGGTTCAAGGGATTCTTCCTCCAGCTAAAACATGCATGGGAAACCCAGAGTATCGTCCACCGTGTGATTGGGAAACGATTTAAAATGCATCTCAGTTTTCGTATCCTGGTCCTCGGGTTCACCATTCCAGATGCTTTACTAACACTCTCCCCGCTTGGAGAGTCAGTGCCTTTAACCTCCTCTTTGGCACAGCTTGCAATTTCTGTGCAAGATGAACAGGAATAGGGAGAACCAATGAGAGACTAGCTGTAGGTTTCTGCACGGGCAAATGTAATGCTCATTTCCCACCAGGAAGAGGAATTAACCAAACGCTCAGCGTGCCCTGCTGGAAAGAGATTAGTGCCTGAAGCAATCCTGTGGTTTTGTGCCCAGCTCACAAGATAGCGAGTTGAAGAAAGGAGCTCAGGGGCACTGTAATTCACAAACCTGCAGAGTTATAAATGACAGCTATCCTCCAAAAATATATTGAAGTAAGCCTGCAAAGGGGACTTGAAAGTGGGGCAGAAATTCAGGAAAACGATTGAAGGGTTAAACTGGAATTGCACTTAAAGAATAGGAAAAGAGGCAGAACGTCGATAATGATGCACTTGTCCAAAAAGTGCGGATGGTTTTTTCCCTTAATATATTCAGGAAAAAACGCATACGCACTTTTTGGCCAACCAAGAAGCTTGTAAATAAACCTGCACTACAATGAAATCTCAGTGCCCCCCAGGGCAAAAGGGCCATTTAAAAAAATTGTAAAATCCAGAAACGGAGGACAGGCAATGGAAAACAGGGATCCTTATTATGCTGATGCATATGATGTAAATTGCCGACAGCCATTCTGGAGAAGTGTTATGTGTTTCCTGAAACACGTAAGAAACAAAGCAACACAGCCTATGGCACTTCCACTTATGGTCCTACAGCTTAGGGAAATTAAAATCAAAAACACCCAGCCACCTCAAAGTTTGGGACCTCTCTGTTCACAAGAACCTCGTTTACAGTACCAGGTAAATATCTCAGAGAGCAAACAATGGATAAAGAAGTTGTGGTACGTACGTACAATGGAATATCACTCAGCAATGAAATCTGTGTCATCAGGCCCGTAGTGGCATAGTGAGTGGATACAGGTATGGTGATTCTACGTGAAATAAGTCACACATAAAAAGAAACATCATAAAATATCACTAATACACAGTATGTAAACTTGACTACACATGAACTGAATTACAAAACAGAACAGTCTCAAATTTAGAAAACCAACTTGTGCTTTCTTATGGAGAAAGGTGCGTTGGAGTGCTGCATAAAACCAGAGACTGAAATTAGCACAGATACCGTTCCATAAGCCAAATATGTAATAGACAAGACCTACTCCTTGCTCAACGAAATGGACTCAACACCACATATTCAACGCCTAGGAATATACCTGACTAGGAAGAATCTTAAAACCCGTGGATATTTCTGTCTCCGTAAGAGAATCAAGAGTGTGTACAGCGGCATTAACGCAGCAGTGAAAATCCGATAAATCCCAGTGTCAAAAAAAAATTTCAAAAACAAAACACAATGACAGTGAAATAGAGAGCAATTCTTAAATAACTCACACAGGGCATGTGATGCAACCTGGTTTACCACATCTACACCCAGAGCTGGGTGAGAGATAAGGCTTGACCCTTTGGGCTGATAGCATTGGTGAGGTTCAGTGAGCAAATGCAGACCCTTTGATGTCATACTGCCTGGTACCCATTCCATGGTTCCCAACTCTCCAGGTTCAAGGGATTCTTCCTTCTGCTAAAATTTGCATGGGAAACCCAGAGTATGCTCCACCGTGTGACTGGGAAACCTTTTTACATGCATGTCTGTTTTCGTCCCCTGGTACTCAGGTTCACCATTCCAGACCCTTTTCTTACACTCTCCCCATTTGGAGAGTCAGTGCCTTTAACCTCCTGTTTGGCACTGTTTGCAATTTCTGCGCAAGATGAACAGGAATAAGGAGAACCAATGGGAGACTATCTGTAGGTGTGTGCACGGGCAAATATTTTTTTTAACATCTTTATTGGGGTATAATTGCTTTACAATGGTGTGTTAGTTTTTGCTTTATAACAAAGTGAATCAGCTATACATATACATATGCTCCCTGTGTCTTCCCTCTTGTGTCTCCTTCCCTCCCTCTCTCCCCCTTCCACCCCTCCAGGCTGTCCCAACGCCCCGAGCTAATATCCCTGTGCCTTGCGGCTGCTTCCCCCTTGCTATCTACCTTACTACATTTGTTAGTGTGTATATGTCCATGACTCTCTCTCGCCCTGTCAAAACTCACCATTCCCCCTCCCCATATCCTCAATTCCGTTCTCCAGTAGGTCTGCGCCTCTATTCCTGTCTTATCCCTAGGTTCTTCATGACATTTTTTTCCTTTAAATTCCATATATATGTGTTAGCATACGCTATTTGTCTTTTTCTTTCTGACTTACTTCATTCTGTATGACAGACTCTAGGTCTATCCATCTCATTACAAATAACTCAGTTTCATTTCTTTTTAAGGCTGAGTAATATTCCATTGTGTATATGTGCCACATCTTCTTTATCCATTCGTCCGATGATGGGCGCTTAGGTTCTTTCCATCTCCGGGCTATTGTAAATAGAGCTGCAATGAACATTTTGGTACATGCCTCTTTTTGAATTTTGGTTTTCTCAGGGTATATGCCCAGTATGCACGGGCAATTTTAACACTCATTTCCCAACAGGAAAAGGAATTAACCAAAGGCTCAGCATGCCGTGCTGGAACAAGATTAGGGCCTGAAGCAATCCTGCGGTTTTGTGGCCAGCTCACAAGAAAACGAGTTGAGGAAAGGAGCTCAGGGGCACTGTCATTCACATACCTGCAGACTTATAAATGACAGAAATCGTACAAAAATATATTGAATTAAGGCTGCGAAGAGGACTTGAAAGTGGGGCAGAATTGCTGGAATCCGATTTCAGGAGGTAGACGTGAATTGCTCTGAAAGCATAAGAGAAGTGGCAGAACCTCGTCAATGAAGCACTTGGCCAAAAAGGGCATATGCATTTTTTCCAGGGCCATCATTCACGGGAGTAGGAGGCTCCCAGCATGCTCCAGTGGCCAACAGAGGGCCCACGTTGCCAAGGCGATGTGAGCTAGCCAGGCAGGAGTGACCTGACATCAGAGGGCCCACCTCAAAGAATGGTAGGGAACCCAGCCAGGATCAGACTCTCCCCAGAGGGCCCACATCACCAAGGTGATGGGAACCAGGCAGGAGTGTCCTCACACCCGTGGGGCCACATCATCAAAAGTTGAGGTACCCAGCACATGTGGCCTCAAACCAGAGGACCCACATCACCATGGGTTTCGGAGTGAGGCAGGCAGGATTAACCTCACAACACATGTCCCATTGTATACAAAAGGTGTGGAAACCAGCAGTTGGATCTTCCTAGCAGGCGGCCCAGAGCACTGAGGCTATGAGATCCAGGCCGGCATGAACTCACAACAGAGGGCCCTCATTGTGATTCTGTAAGCAACCCAGCCGTTGTGACCTCAGAGCAGAAGGCCCACATCCCCATGGGGAAGGGAAACAAGCAGGAGTGTCATCGCAAGAGTGGGCACACATGAAAAAATGTGGGGAGCCCAACAATTAGTGCCTGATGCCAGAGGGCCCTCATCACCGAGGGGCAGTGGCTCCCAGCCAGCTCCGACTGCTACCAGAGGGGCGACGTCGCCAATGCGGAGTGCGACAACCAGGCAGGAGTGACCTCAGAGCAGAGGGTCAACCTCACAGAAGTGTGAAGAACTAAAGAGGATCAGATTCTCACCAGAGGGCCCACATCACCAAGGGAATGGGAACCAGGCAGGAGTGTCCTCACACTAGTGTGGCCACATCACCGAAAAGTGAGGGACCCAGCACACGTGGCCTCAAACCAGAGGACACACATCACAAGGGAGCTGGGATTGAGGCAGGCAGGAGGAGCCTCAAAACAGAGGGACCATAGAATTAAAGAGGTGAAGAATCCCGCAGTTGGAACCTCCCAGCAGGCGGCCAGGAGCAGCGAGACTATGGGATCCAGGCCGGAGTGATCTCACACCAGAGGGCCGTCATCATGAAACTGTGAGCAACCTAGGCGTTGGGATCTCAGAGCAGAAGGCCCACATTCCCATGGGGTTGGGAACCTGTCAGAAGTGTACTCGCACCACAGGGCACACAGCAGAGAATTTAGGGAACCCAGGAGTTAGGGCCTGACGCCAGAGGGCCCTCATTACCAAGGGGAGGAGACTCCAATCAGGCACCAACACCCAACTGAGGTCCCACGTCGCCAAGGTGACGTGTGACAGCCAGGTAGGAGTGACCTCACCGCAGAGGGCCTACCTCACAGAAGGGTGAGGAACACAGCCAGGATAAGACTCTCACCAGAGGGCCCACATCACCAAGGTGATCAGAACCAGGCAGGAGAGTCTTCACACCAGTGTGGCCACATCATAGAAAGGTGAGGAACCCAGCACATGTGGCCTAAACCAGAAGACCCACATCTCCAAGGGGCTCAGAATGAGGCAGGCAGGAGTAGCCTCACAACACAGGGCCCATAGAATAAAAAAGCTGAGGAATCCAGCAATGGGAACCTCCCAGCAGGCGGCCAAGAGCACCAAGTCTATGCGATTCAGGCCGCAGTAAACTCACAGCAGAGGGTCCACATCATGAAACTGCGAGCAACCCAGCCATTTGGACCTCAGAGCAGAAGGTCCACATCCCCAAGGTGTTGGGAGCATGGCAGGAGTGTCCTCGCACCACTTAGCACATATCAGAAAATGTGGGTACCCAGCAGTTAGGGCCTGACGCCAGAGGGCCCTCATCACTGAGGGGAGGAGGCTCCCAGCATGTTCCAACTACCACAAGAGGGCCCACGTCGCCAAGGCGGGGTGTGCCAGCCAGGCAGGAGTGACCTCACAGCAGACGGCCCACCTCAAAGAAGTGTGAGGAACCCAACCAGGATCAGACTCTCACCAGAGGGCCCATATCACCAAGGGGACGGGAACCAGGCACGAGTGTCCTCACACCAGTGGGGCCACATCACTAAAAGATGAGGAAACTGGCACATGTGGCCACAAACCAGAGGACCTACATCACCAAGGGGCTGGGAGTGACACAGGCAGGAGGAGCCTCCCAACACAGGGCCCAAAGAATAAAAAAGGTGAGGAACCCAGCAGTTGGAACTTCCCAGCAGGCGGCCCAGAGTACAGAGGCTATGGGATCTAGGAATGAGTGAACTAACACCAGAGAGCTAACATCAGGAAACTGTGAGCAACCCAGTCGTTGGAACCTCAGAGCAGAAGGCCCATATCGCCATGGGGATGGGAACATTTCACGAGTGTCCTGGCATCACTGGGCTCACATCAGAAAACCTGGGGAGCCCAGCAGTTAGAGCCTGACGCCAGAGGGACCTCATCACCGAGGACAGGAGTCTCCAAAAGGATCCAACTGCCACCAGAGGGCCGACGTCACCAAGGCAATGGGAGCAAGCCAGGCAGGAGTTACCTCAGAGCACAGGGCCCACCTCACAGAACGGTAAGGAACCCAGCCAGGATCAGACTCTCACCAGAGGGGCCACATCACCAAGGGGCTGAGAAACAGGCACGAGTGTCCTCACACCATTGGGGCCACATCATCGAAAGGTGAGGGACCCAGCACACGTGGCCTCACACCACAGGACACACATCACAACGGGGCTGGGATTGAGGCAGGCAGGAGGAGCCTCAAAACAGAGGGCCCATAGAATAAAAAAGGTGAGGAATCCCGCAGTTGGAACCTCCCAGCAGGCGCCCAGGAGCAGCAAGCCTATGGGATCTAGGCCGGAATGAACGCACATCAGAGGGCCCTCATCATGAAACTGTGAGCACCCCAGCCGTTGGGACCTCAGAGCAGAAGGCCCACATTCCCATGGGGTTGGGAACCTGTCAGAAGTGTACTCGCACCACAGGGCACACAGCAGAGAATTTAGGGAACCCAGGAGTTAGGGCCTGACGCCAGAGGGCCCTCATTACCAAGGGGAGGAGACTCCAATCAGGCACCAACACCCAACTGAGGTCCCACGTCGCCAAGGTGACGTGTGACAGCCAGGTAGGAGTGACCTCACCGCAGAGGGCCTACCTCACAGAAGGGTGAGGAACACAGCCAGGATAAGACTCTCACCAGAGGGCCCACATCACCAAGGTGATCAGAACCAGGCAGGAGAGTCTTCACACCAGTGTGGCCACATCATAGAAAGGTGAGGAACCCAGCACATGTGGCCTAAACCAGAAGACCCACATCTCCAAGGGGCTCAGAATGAGGCAGGCAGGAGTAGCCTCACAACACAGGGCCCATAGAATAAAAAAGCTGAGGAATCCAGCAATGGGAACCTCCCAGCAGGCGGCCAAGAGCACCAAGTCTATGCGATTCAGGCCGCAGTAAACTCACAGCAGAGGGTCCACATCATGAAACTGCGAGCAACCCAGCCATTTGGACCTCAGAGCAGAAGGTCCACATCCCCAAGGTGTTGGGAGCATGGCAGGAGTGTCCTCGCACCACTTAGCACATATCAGAAAATGTGGGTACCCAGCAGTTAGGGCCTGACGCCAGAGGGCCCTCATCACTGAGGGGAGGAGGCTCCCAGCATGTTCCAACTACCACAAGAGGGCCCACGTCGCCAAGGCGGGGTGTGCCAGCCAGGCAGGAGTGACCTCACAGCAGACGGCCCACCTCAAAGAAGTGTGAGGAACCCAACCAGGATCAGACTCTCACCAGAGGGCCCATATCACCAAGGGGACGGGAACCAGGCACGAGTGTCCTCACACCAGTGGGGCCACATCACTAAAAGATGAGGAAACTGGCACATGTGGCCACAAACCAGAGGACCTACATCACCAAGGGGCTGGGAGTGACACAGGCAGGAGGAGCCTCCCAACACAGGGCCCAAAGAATAAAAAAGGTGAGGAACCCAGCAGTTGGAACTTCCCAGCAGGCGGCCCAGAGTACAGAGGCTATGGGATCTAGGAATGAGTGAACTAACACCAGAGAGCTAACATCAGGAAACTGTGAGCAACCCAGTCGTTGGAACCTCAGAGCAGAAGGCCCATATCGCCATGGGGATGGGAACATTTCACGAGTGTCCTGGCATCACTGGGCTCACATCAGAAAACCTGGGGAGCCCAGCAGTTAGAGCCTGACGCCAGAGGGACCTCATCACCGAGGACAGGAGTCTCCAAAAGGATCCAACTGCCACCAGAGGGCCGACGTCACCAAGGCAATGGGAGCAAGCCAGGCAGGAGTTACCTCAGAGCACAGGGCCCACCTCACAGAACGGTAAGGAACCCAGCCAGGATCAGACTCTCACCAGAGGGGCCACATCACCAAGGGGCTGAGAAACAGGCACGAGTGTCCTCACACCATTGGGGCCACATCATCGAAAGGTGAGGGACCCAGCACACGTGGCCTCACACCACAGGACACACATCACAACGGGGCTGGGATTGAGGCAGGCAGGAGGAGCCTCAAAACAGAGGGCCCATAGAATAAAAAAGGTGAGGAATCCCGCAGTTGGAACCTCCCAGCAGGCGCCCAGGAGCAGCAAGCCTATGGGATCTAGGCCGGAATGAACGCACATCAGAGGGCCCTCATCATGAAACTGTGAGCACCCCAGCCGTTGGGACCTCAGAGCAGAAGGCCCAAATTCCCATGGGGTTGGGAACCTGACAGGAGTGTACTCGCACCACAGGTCGCACATCTGCAAATTTTGGGAGCCCAGGAGTTAGGGTCTGACGCAAGAGGGCCCTCATTACCGAGGGACGGAGACTCGCAGCAGACACCAACTCCCAACTGAGGGCCCACGTCACCAAGGTGATGTGTGCCAGCCAGGCAGAAGTGACCTCACCGCAGAGGGCCTACCTCACAGAAGGGTGAGGAAACCAGCCAGGATAAGACTCTCACCAGAGGGCCCACATCACCAAGGGGATCGGAACCAGGCAGGAGGGTCCTCACACCAGTGTGGCCACATTATAGAAAGGTGAGGAACCCAGAACATGTGGCCTAAAACAGGGGACCCACATCTCCAAGGGGCTAGGAGTGAGGCAAGCAGGAGTATCCTCACAAAACAGAGCCCACAGAATAAAAGTTGTGAGGAATCCAGCAGTTGGAACCGGCCAGTAGGCCGCCCAGAGCACAGAGTCTATGGGATCCAGGCCACAGCAAACTCACAGCAGAGGTCCCACATCATGAAACTGTGAGCAACCCAGCGGATGGGACCTCAGAGCAGAAGGCCCACATCCCTATGGGGATGGGAACCTGACAGGAGTGTCCTCGGCCCACTTCCACGAATCAGAAAATGTGGGAACCCAGCAGTTAGGACCTGAGGCCAGAGGACCCTCATCACCGAGGGGAGGAGGCTCCCAGCAGGCTCTAACTGCCACCATAAGGCCGATGTCACCAAGGCGGGGTGTGCCAACCAGGCAGGAGTGACCTCAGAGCAGAAAGCCCACCTCACAGAAGTGTGAGGAACCCAACAAGGATCAGACTGTCACCAGAGGGCCAACATCACCAAGGGAATGAGAACCAGGCAGGAGTGTCCTCACACCAGTGGGGCTACATCACCATAATTTGAGGGACCCAGCACACGTGGCCTCAAACCTGAGGACACACATCACCAAGGGGCTGGGAGTGAGGCAGGCCAGAGGATCCTCAAAACAGAGGGACCATAGAATAAAAAAGGTGAGGAATCCCACAGTTGGAACCTCCGGCAGGCAGCCAGGAGCAGCGAGGCTATGGGATCTAGGCAGGAGTGAACTCACACCAGAGGGCCCTCATCATGAAACTGTGAGCAACACAGCCGTTGGGACCTCAGAGCAGAAGGCTCACATCCCCATGGGGATGGGAACCTGGCAGGAGTGTCCTTGCACCACTTAGCACGAATCAGAAAATGTGGGAACCCAGCAGTTAGGGCCTGAGGCCAGAGGGCCCTCATCACTGAGGGGAGGAGGCTCCCAGCAGGCTCCAACTGCCACCATATGGCCGACGTTGCCAAGGCGGGGTGTGCCAGCCAGGCAGGAGTGAGCTCAGAGCAGAGGGCCCACCTCACAGAAGGGTGAGGAACCTAACCAGGATCAGACTCTCACCAGAGGGCCAACATCACCAAGGTGATGGGAACCAGGCAAGACTGTCCTAACAGCAGTGGGGCCAACATCACCAAGGGAATGGGAACCAGGCAAGAGTGTCCTCACACCAGTGTGGCCACATTATAGAAAGGTGAGGAACACAGCACATGTGGCCTCAAACAAGGGGACACACATCACGAAGGGGCTGGGAGTGAGGCATGCAGGAGGAGACGCACAACCGAGGGCCCATAGAATAAAAAAGGTGAGGAATCGAGAAGTTGGAAACTCCAAGCTGGAGGCCCAGAGCACTGACACTATGGGATACAGGCCAGAGTGAACACACAGCAAAGGGCCCACATCATGAAACTGTGAGCAACCCAGCAGTTGGGACCACAGAACAGAAGTCCCACATGCCCATGGGGATGGGAACCTGGCAGGAGTGACTCGCACCACTGGGCACACATCAGAAAATGTGTGGAGCCCAGCACTTAGGGCCTGACACCAGAAGGCCCTCATCACTGAGGGGAGGAGGCCCCAGCACACTCCAACTGCCACCAGAGGGTCCACATCGCCAAGGCGACGTGCGCCAGCCAGGCAGGATTGACCTCACAGCAGAGGGCCCACATCATGAAAGTGTGAGCAACCCAGCCGTTAGGACCTCAGAACAGAAGGCCCACACGCTCATGAGGATGGGAACCTGGCAGGAGTGCCCTCGTACCACTTAGCACGTATCAGAAAATGTGGGAACCCCGCCATTAGGGTCTGACGCCAGAGGGCCTCATCACCGCGGGAAGGAGGCTCCCAGCAGGCTCCAACTGCCACCAGGGTGCCGAAGTCAACAAGGCGGGTTGTGCCAGCCAGGCAGGAGTGACCTCAGAGAAGAGGGCTCACCTCACGGATGTGTGAGGAACCCAACCAGGATCAGAGTCTCACCAGAGGGCCCACATCACCGAGGGGATGGGAACCAGGCAGGAGTGTCCACACACCAGTGGGGCCACATCATCAAAAGATGAGGAACCCATCACATATGGCCTCAAACCTGAGGACATACATCACCATGTGGCTGGGAGTGAGGCAGGTATCTGGAGGGGCACATTTAACTCTAATTTCCCACCAGGAAGAGGAATTAACCAAAGGCTCAGAGTGCCGTGCTGGACCCTGATTATGGCCTGAAGCAAACCTGCAGTTTTGTGGCCAGCTTACAAGGAAGCGAGTTAAGAAAGGAGCTCAGGGGCACTGTAATTCACAAACCTGCAGAGATAAATGACAGCTATTGGCAAAAATATATCGAAGTAAGTCTGCAAAGAGGACTTGAAAACGAGGCAGAATTGCAGGAATCATATTTCAAGAGGTAGATTGGAATTGCATTTAAAGCATATGAAAAGCGGCAGATCTTTGACAGTGATGCACATGGACAAAAAGTGCGTATACATTTTTCCTGAATATATTCAGGAAAAAACGCATATGAACATTTTGGCCAACCAAGCACTCCAGCAATGGAAATCCACACTACAATGAAGTCACATTTCCCATTCGTCAAAAAGGCCATCTGAATAAAGTGTAAAAACCAGAAACACAGGACAGGCCATGGAGAACAGGGAGCCATGTTATGCTGATGGGCGGGATGTAAATTGCCAACAGACACTCTGGAGATGTTCATGGTGTATCCTGAAACATCTAAAAAACAAAGCTACAGAGCCTAGGGCACTTCCACTTTTGGCCCTATAGCTTAGGAAAATTAAAATCAACAAGACACAGCCAACACAAAATTTAGGGCTGCTGTGTTTACAAGAACCTCGAGTCCAGTACAAATTAAATATCCCAGAAAGAAAAAAATGGATAAAGAAGTTGTGCTACTTACGTACAACGGAATATCACTCAGCAGTGAAATCAATGTCATCAGGCCTGTAGCAGCAAATTGAGTGGATTTAATTATGATGATTCTAAGAGAAATATATCACACAAAGAAAGATAATTATCATAAGATATCACTAATAGAGGGAGTGTAAACTTGGCTACACATAAACTGAATTACAAAACCGAACAGAGTCTCACATTTAGATAAAAACCTTATGCTTGCTTAAGGGGAAAGTTGAGTTGGGCTGCTGTATAAAAACAGATTGAAATTAGCACACATACCATTCCATAAGCCAAATACGTAATAAACAAGACCTACTCTTTGCTCAAAGAAATAGACTCATCCATGGTGTATCACCTCACACCTATTAGAATGGACATCATCAGAAAATCTACAAACAACAAATGCTGGAAACGGTGTGGAGATAAGGAATCCTCTTCCACTATTGTTGGGAACGTAAATTGATACAGTCACTGTGGAGAACATTATGGAATTTCTTATAAAACTAAGAATAGAATTACCATATGATACAGCAATCCCTCTACTGGGCATATACCCAGACAAAACCATAAATCAAAAAGAGACATTCACCACAATGTTCATTGCATCACTATTTACACTATCCAGGAAATGGAAGCAACCTAAATGCCCACAGACAGACGAATGCATAAAGATGTGGTACATATATAAAATGGAATATTACTAAGCCATAAAAAGGAATGAAATTGGGACATTTGTAGAGACGTTGATGGATCTAGAGACTGTCATACAGAGTGAAGTAAGTCAGAAAGAGAAAAACAAATCTTGTATATTAATGCATATATGTGGAACCTAGAAAAATTGTACAGATGAACCGTTTTGCAAGGCAGAAATAGAGCAATACATGTATACAACAAACGTATGGACAACAAGGGGGGAAAGCTGTTGGGGATGGTGGTGGGAGGAGTTGAGATATTGGGATTGGTATGTATACATTTATATGTATAAAGTAGATAACCAAAAACAACCTGCTGTATAAAAATATAAAATTAAATTCAAAATAAAAAAATAAAATTAAAAAAAGTAAAAGAGAAAAATATTCTTCCCTTCACATACATGTATTTATATGAATAAATTATTTCCATGCTTATATCTGTAAATACACAAAAGAGGAATAAAATCTACCTTGAACCAAAAACGAAAAAAAGATAAAAAAGAACAGAACCCACCAGTTACACAGAGGAAAACCGTTTCAGGGCACTTGCTCCAATTGCAAACAATTCTGAAGTTGGTCAGTGGTGGGGAATCATCTCCCATTCAGCCAGCATGCTCCTCGCAACAAGCGTCCTCACTGCAAAGCTGGGGGACCGTGCCGAGGTATCTGTGAGTAAACGTGGGCCGAGCCCCAGGCCAGCTGCTGCTGAAATGTTCCCACCCTTCCAAGGCTAAACACCTGAATATGTACAAGGATTTGAAAACCTAGAGGAAGGGCCATGGAGCCACATGAGGGACAGCATGCCAGCCGACTTGGTGCCTGCAGGCCAGCCAGGATGGTCCTGGCCCTGGGTGCTCTTCTGGAAGCTCTCCATTTCCCTGCCTGAGATACCCCTGCTGTCCCGGCCCCCACTGCTTTCTTCCTTCCTCACCTGTGCCCAGGGAGAAATTCCAGCGGCAGGTGTGGGTGACACATCCTCTTCTTTAGCAGGTAGCATCTTGGCAACTGCTGCAGAAAGTCCAGCAGAGCTCCACTCACACTGGGACACCCACAAACCCGTGGCCTCTCACTCCCTCCCACCAGCCCAGCCCCGAGACTGCTGACAGGGCAGAGAAAATGGCGTCAGGCACAGCTGCAGGGGCTCTTGCTGCCTGGAGCGGTGTTTATATTGATCTCAACCCAGGCACACCTGGGGAGGGCTGGCCGGCACGGTCAGGCTTCCCAAGCCAGCCAATAATCACCCCTCAGGGGCTCACAGTTGCTGAAAATGGAACTTGCTGAATTGGCCAGGTCCAAGGAACAGGTGTGGGCTCCTGAGAGTCAGGATAGACAAGGGGCTGCAGCTCTGGCTTGTTTTCTAATTATATTATCTGGCCCATGAGTGGGAGACAACTTCAAGAAAACCCTCTCCTAATGAGAGGAACCCAGGAGTCAGGGAGAGGAGGGGTGGGTGGTGGTTGGAGACAGAGGCCTGGTGCCCCGGGTGCAGTGGAAGTCTCTGGAAGACCAGGTGGAGGAGGCCGCACAGAGTGATGCCCAGGGTCACAGACCTGTCAGAGCTGCTGTTTGTTAGTTCAAGTCCTGCTCTGAGGTGCTCTGTGTCAGATCTGAGCGACAGGTGAGCTGGGAGTGCTCTGCAATGAGGGCTATGTGCACGGTTCCTGTGTGCCCAGCCCTGCCAAGGTACCTGCAAGGGTAGCTCTGTATCCTGGGAGGGGCCTGACCACGGGAGCCCCATGGACTGCAGAGGACCTGCCCAGGGAATCCCATATCCTGGGAGGGGCCTGAACACGAGAGCCCCGTGGGCTGGGGTGGGGGTAGGATACCTGCCCAGGTGAGCTCCATATCCTGGGATTGGCCTGACCTCGAGAGCCCCATGGGCTGCTGGAGTCCTGGTAAAGGATGTCAGGACAGTCAGTGAAGCCACTGAGGATATACCTCCAGTAGTTCCTAAATCCTACACCCTGCTGGTCATTCTACCAACCACCAGGACTTGGTATTCTGTATTAGTCTTCACTGATGCCTTCTTTTGTATTCCATTAGTCCCAGAGTCACAAGAAATTTTGGCTTGTGAGTGACAGGACTCAACATACAACTAAAACAATACTTCCAGGCTGTCTTGCCCCAAGGGTTCAAAAATTCCCACACCATCTTTGGGGAAAGCTCAGCTAAAGACCTAAAAGTTCTACCTCTGGAAAAGGAAACACTCCTTCAATATTCAGACGACATTCTGATCGCCAGCCCTACTAAGGAGGCCTCAGAACTACCAAGCCAATAAAGGATAGAAGTTGTCCACGAAAAAGCTCAAGTATCACAGACTACGGTGACCTGCCTGGGCTTCATTCTCACAGAAGGTCGGAGAAGCCCATCCCAGGAAAGGGAAGAAACAATTTACAGCCTTACCCCTTTCTGAAACTAGAAGACAGCTTAGGGGTTCCTGGGGAAGCCAGGGTTTCCTGCCTCTGGATCCCTAACTACAGTCTACTAGCTGGGCCTCTATATGAAACACTGAAAGGAAAAGATGATGATCCTTTTGAATAGAATCCAGAAGTGGCCTTTCAAGAATGGAAAGAGCAGTCAATTCAGACCCTTGCCCTGGAACTCCCTAATTTAGCTAAACCCTTTGACCTTTACATTCCTGGTGAAAGGTGAATCGCCATTGGAGTATTAGTGCAAAAACTGGGACCACTTGAAATGGAACAATGCAAGAATGCCATCCAGGTAGGATAAACTATGGTCACCAAGGGGCTTGGCCCACCGCCACATCTGGCCAAGATACTGGTGGTATCTGAAAACCTGGAAATCAGCAGCCCAAAAGGCCACCTCCCTTCTAAGGGAAACGGACCCCACGTGGTGATCCTAACCCCCAACCATGCCCTGAAGTTGCAGGGTTTGCTCCGTGGGCACACTGACCTCGATTGAGGAGGCCCTCCAACTCCAACCTCCAGAGAGATAACCGGGGGCAACGGGGCACCATGACGACCCGTGTGACCATCACTTGACCTGGAGTTTCTCTCATAAAACAACAAGAGTGTGTCCCAAAAGAGTAGACTACTGCTTGCAGTACTTACTGTACCCAGAGGGGAGCTAATAATCTTGGCGGGGGAACCGTATATCATGCTGTCACCATAGAAAAGCCTACAGACACCCTGATGATGGTGGCCAATAAGACCGGCTGGACTCCTGTTTACTTCCAAAGGCTCTTGACTCAGTGACCATCATGATCCTTCATCACCACTGACCCTGGACTGTCTGGGAGCTGAGCGGGCAGGACCCTGACACCTGGTGCTGTTTTTACGTTAATTCAGGGGCCTAATGGAAGAAAGCGCAGACTGTTGGTCAGAGCATCTAGGCTGGCAGAAACGGTCAGTCAGAGCATCTAGGCTGGCAGAAACGGTCAGCCTAAGGTGGCCGAACAAATGTGGGGCGGAGTGAAACTGGACCTCACAGCGCCACTGCACATCTCCTTTCTGGACCCTTAAAGGTCATTAGAATCTATAACACTTCCAATACTGGTGCTCAGGTGGACGAGCAGGGAGGCAGGAGGCCTGGGGACAATCAACGTCACCTGGAGGCTGCTGGGGAGAAGTTCTGACCCTCGCCCACGGGTATGAAGCCTCCTAACTCAGCACTCAGCAGTTACAGAAGAAGGGTCTGCACCCGCAGCACTCCAAGAATGAGGAAAGGGACAAAAGCAGAAGAGAAGTTTGTCCCAGGCAAGGCCCCTTAAAAATGCCTGGGAGATAAAAATAGAATCTGGGCAATAAAATAAAGTCTAACCATTTTTATCCTTTGTGCTTTGTCTAATTTCAGGTGCTCCTAGTGTCCCGCATACAGAGGTTCCACACCCGGCACTTCAGACCAGATTTCCTAGAGCAGAATGGCTCGATGACACTTCAGCTCCTGGGGCCCAGTTCAGACTCCGTGACATAGAGCCTGAGCTGCAGCCAACCAGGTCCTCGAGAACTCAGCCCCCTCCCTCCCAGTGACTCTGACAGGATCTCTACACAGCAGCCCAGCACACAGCCCACAGGGTAGCACCTCTTCATTCTCTGATCAAAATATAAAGTTTCCTTTGCTTTTGAACCAAACTCAGTCTCGATCTATTGGCTCCAATGACACTGGGCAGGGGGACACTTGTTGGCGTCCACTCTGGAGGATCAGTAACAGAAATTGAGAACATTGTAACTTCAATGAACAGATGTGTGAGCCAAACTGTAATTAACATAGAACAGTGTATAAGGCTCGGGTAAAATAAGATGTTTCTAACACTTCCATTTGATATTTCCATCACTTTCTTATAAGCAAGTTCAGTGAAAAGGTTTGTCTTCTTTGTCAGGTCAATATTAGATAAACAAAGTGATTTCTTTCCAAGGATGTACATCTAATAATCTTGGTTAAAGCTTCAATCTTGTTTTAAATGCTTTTACATTGAA
The DNA here is from genome assembly GCF_963924675.1 of Phocoena phocoena. Lineage (NCBI taxonomy): Eukaryota > Metazoa > Chordata > Mammalia > Artiodactyla > Phocoenidae > Phocoena > Phocoena phocoena. The sequence goes on along the minus strand of NW_027077566.1, from coordinate 647,870 downwards.
AATGATACCTCTCTTTCAGCTCCCCCATTTCTGAGAAGCATAAAATCTTATAATTTATTATTACCAAAGGGAAATGGTAGGAGGAGGGATAAATTAACAGTTTGGGATTAACACATACACACTGCTATGTATGAAATCATCAGCAAGGAACTACTGTATAGCACAGGGAACTACACTCAATATTTTGCAATAACCTATAAGGGGAAATGATCTGAAAATGAATAGATATTTTTATTGACATCATCCATCAATGACAGTAAAAATGGAATCTAAGGGAAGACAGTGGTGAGTGCTTCTGACCCTGAAGACTTCAATCATCTAAAGTTTGGACTCTGCCTACTTCCCAAGGCCCTTAATGAACATATGTGTAGCCGTAGCTTAAAAAATTCCCCAGTTTGGGTTGCGGAGAGACACTGATATTGAAAATCCCCTGGTGTTCTCCTCACATGAATGGGACCCTTCCTACACCTAAAACATGCCTGTCACACCCAGAGGATGGTATACCATCTGATCGGGAAAAGTTTGGAAAAGGCATCTCATCTCCTCATCTCTTGGTGCTAGGGTTCACCACTCCAGCGTCTTTACTAACAGTCTCCCCACTTGGAGATGTCAGCACTGTCAACATCCTGTTGCATACAGTTTGGAATTTGTCCAGAGGATGAAGCAGAAGGAGGAGGAACAATGAGAGACAAGTCCTAGGTGTTCGGACAGGCACATGCCACTCTAATTTCCAATCAGGAAGACGAATTGACCAAAGGCTAGGGTTGCCCATGGAAACAGAATAGGGCTTGAGGAATCCTGATGCTTTGTGGCCAGTTCCCATAAACACAAGTTGGAAAATGGAACTCAGGGGCACTAAAATTCACGAAACTGCAGAATTGAAAATATCTATCACTGAAAAATGTCTTGAGGAAAGTCAGAGAAAAGGACTTGTAAGCAACGGAGAATGGCAGGAAAGGGATTGGAAGAGGTAGAAAGGACTCGCCATTAAGCACAAGAAAAGGGGCTGAACATTGCCAACATTGCAGTTGGCCAAAAAGGGTGTATGCGTCTTTTTCTGTATATATTCAAGAAAAGGGCATACACTTTTTTAGCCAACCAAACAGGTGGGCACTGGAAATCAATACTACAAAACATATCACTTTGCATCAGTCAGAAGAGCCGTCCTCATAAAGTGTAAACACCAGAAATGCAGGACAGGGCAAGGAGAAAAGGGAGCCCTGTGAGTCTTATAGTGGAAATGTATATTGCCAACGGTCACTCTGGATAAGTCTATTGTGTTTACTAAAGCATCTAAAAAATGAGCTACCGAGCACAGGGCACTTGCACTCATGGACGTATATCTTGGGAAAAACAAAAATCGAGAGGACACAGGCACCCCAATGTTTACCACCTCTCTGTTTAAAAGATCCTCGACTAGGATATAACTTAAAGAATCTGCAGAGAAAAAACGGACAGAGATGTGGTACTTATGTAGAGTGGAATATTACTCAGCCTGGAAATCAATGAAATACGGCCAGTTATAACAACTCAAGAGGAGTTACGTGTGATCATTCGAAGTCACATAATTCAAAAAGAAAAAGACATAAGATATCACTAATACATGGAATGTTAACATGGCTACACATGAACTGAATTACAAAAGAGAAGAGGGTTTCAAATTAAGAAAACCAACCTATGCTTCCTTAAGGGGAAAGGTGAGTTGGGGTGCTGCATAAAACCAGAGATTGAAATTAGCACAGATACCATTCCATAAGCCAAATATGTAATAGTCAAGACCTACTCCTTGCTCAACGAAATGGACTCCACACGCCATATTCAATGCCTAAGAATATACCGGATTAGTAAGAATCTTAAAACCCATGGACTTATATGTCTCCGTAACAGAATCAAGCGCGTGTACAGCGGCGAAAACGAAGCAGTGAGAATCCGATAAATCCCATTATTAAAATAAATTTCAAAAACAAAACACAATGACAGTGAAATACGAAGCAATTCTTAAATAATTCACTCAGGGCATGTGATGCAACCGGGATTTAACACATCTACACCCAGAGCTGGTTGAGACATAAGGCTGGACACTTCAGGCTGATAGCATTGGTGAGTTTCGGTGAGCAAATGCAGACCCTTTGAAGTCATACTGCATGGTACCCATTCCATGGGTCCCAACTCTCCAGGTTCAAGGGATTCTTCCTCCAGCTAAAACATGCATGGGAAACCCAGAGTATCGTCCACCGTGTGATTGGGAAACGATTTCAAATGCATCTCAGTTTTCGTATCCTGGTCCTCGGGTTCACCATTCCAGATGCTTTACTAACACTCTCCCCGCTTGGAGAGTCAGTGCCTTTAACCTCCTCTTTGGCACAGCTTGCAATTTCTGTGCAAGATGAACAGGAATAGGGAGAACCAATGAGAGACTAGCTGTAGGTGTCTGCACGGGCAAATGTAACGCTCATTGCCCACCAGGAAGAGGAATTAAACAAAGGCTCAGTGTGGCCTGCTGGAAACAGATTAGGGCCTGAAGCAATCCTGCGGTTTTGTGCCCAGCTCACAAGAAAGCGAGTTGAAGAAAGGAGCTCAGGGGCACTGTAATTCACAAACCTGCAGAGTTATAAATGACAGCTATCCTCCAAAAATATATTGAAGTAAGCCTGCGAAGGGGACTTGAAAGCGGGGCAGAATTTCAGGAAAACGATTGCAGGGGGTAGACTGGAATTGCCCTGAAAGCATAGGAAAAGAGGCAGAACGTCGACAATGATGCACTTGGCCAAAAAGGGCGTATGCGTTTTTTCCTGAATATATTCAGGAAAAAACGCATACGCCCTTTTTGGCCAACCAAGCAAGCCTGTAAAGGAAATCTGCCCTACAATGAAATCTCACTGCCCCCCCCCCGGGCAAAAGGGCCATCTGAAAAAAGTGTAAAATCCAGAAAGGTAGGACAGGATATGGAGAACAGGGAGCCTTGTTATGCTGATTGGCAGGATGTAAATTGCCAGCAGCCACCCTGGAGAAGTGTATGGTGTTTCCTGAAACACGTAAGAAACAAAGCAACACAGCCTATGGCACTTCCACTTATGGTCCTATAGCTTACGGAAATTAAAATCAAAAACAGACAGCCACCCCAATATTTGGGATGGCTGTGTTCACAAGAAGCTCGTCTACAGTACCAGGTAAATATCCCAGAATGCAAAAAATGGATAAAGAAGTTGTGGCACGTACGTACAATGCAATATCACTCAGCAATGAAATCTGTGTCATCAGGCCCGTAGCGGCATAGTGAGTGGATGCAGGTATGCTGATTCTACGTGAACTACGTCACACAGAAAAAGAAACATCATAAGATATCACTAATACACGGAATGTAAACTTGACTACACATGAACTGAATTACAAAACAGAACAGGGTCTCAAATTTAGAAAACCAACTAGTGCTTGCTTATGGGGAAAGGTGCCTTGGGGTGCTGCATAAAACCAGAGACTGAAATTAGCACAGATAACTTTCCATAAGCCAAATATGTAAAAGACAAGACCTACTCCTTGCTCAACGAAATGGACCCAACACCACATATTCAACGCCTAGGAATATACCTGACTAGGAAGAATCTTAAAACCCATGGATATATATGTCTCCGTAAGAGAATCAAGCGTGTGTACAGCAGCCGAAACGCAGCAGTGAAAATCCGATAAATCCCATTATCAAAATAAATTTCGAAAACAAAACACAAAGACAGTGAAATAGAGAGCAATTCTTAAATAATTCACTCAGGGCATGTGATGCAACCGGGATTGACCACATCTACACCCAGAGCTGGTTGAGACATAAGGCTGGACACTTCAGGCTGATAGCATTGGTGAGTTTCGGTGAGCAAATGCAGACCCTTTGAAGTCATACTGCATGGTACCTATTCCATGGGTCCCAACTCTCCAGGTTCAAGGCATTCTTCCTCCAGCTAAAACATGCATGGGAAATCCAGAGTATCGTCCACCGTGTGATTAGGAAACGATTAAAAATGCATCTCAGTTTTCGTATCCTGGTCCTCGGGTTCCCCATTCCAGATGCTTTATTAACACTCTCCCCGCTTGGAGAGTCAGTGCCTTTAACCTCCTCTTTGGCACAGCTTGCCATTTCTGTCCAAGATGAACAGGAATAGGGAGAACCAATGAGAGACTAGCTGTAGGTATCTCCACGGGCAAATGTAACGCTCATTGCGCACCAGGAAGAGGAATTAAACAAAGGCTCAGCGTGCCCTGCTGAAAACAGATTAGGGCCTGAAGCAATCCTGCGGTTTTGTGCCCAGCTCACAAGGAACCGAGTTGAAGAAACGAGCTCAGGGGCACTGTAATTAACAAACCTGCAGAGTTATAAATGACAGCTATCCTCCAAAAATATATTGAAGTAAGCCTGCGAAGGGGACTTGAAAGCGGGGCAGAATTTCAGGAAAACGATTGCAGGGGATAGACTGGAATTGCCCTGAAAGCATAGGAAAAGAGGCAGAACGTCGACAATGATGCACTTGGCCAAAAAGGGCGTATGCGTTTTTTCCTGAATATATTCAGGAAAAAACGCATACGCCCTTTTTGGCCAACCAAGCAAGCCTGTAAAGGAAATCTGCCCTACAATGAAATCTCACTGCCCCCCCCCCCGGGCAAAAGGGCCATCTGAAAAAAGTGTAAAATCCAGAAAGGTAGGACAGGATATGGAGAACAGGGAGCCTTGTTATGCTGATTGGCAGGATGTAAATTGCCTGCAGCCACCCTGGAGAAGTGTATGGTGTTTCCTGAAACACGTAAGAAACAAAGCAACACAGCCTATGGCACTTCCACTTATGGTCCTATAGCTTACGGAAATTAAAATCAAAAACAGACAGCCACCCCAATATTTGGGACGGCTGTGTTCACAAGAAACTCGTCTACAGTACCAGGTAAATATCCCAGAATGCAAAAAATGCATAAAGTAGTTGTGGCACGTACGTACAATGCAATATCACTCAGCATTGAAATCTGTGTCATCAGGCCCGTAGCGGCATAGTGAGTGGATGCAGGTACGATGATTCTACGTGAACTACGTCACACAGAAAAAGAAACATCATAAGATATCACTAATACACGGAATGTAAACTTGACTACACATGAACTGAATTACAAAACAGAACAGGGTCTCAAATTTACAAAACCAACTCGTGCTTGCTTATGGGGAAAGGTGCTTTGGGGTGCTGCATAAAACCAGAGACTGAAATTAGCACAGATAACTTTCCATAAGCCAAATATGTAAAAGACAAGACCTACTCCTTGCTCAACGAAATGGACCCAACACCACATATTCAACGCCTAGGAATATACCTAACTAGGAAGAATCTTAAAACCCATGGATATATATGTCTCCGTAAGAGAATCAAGCGTGTGTTCAGCGGCCGAAACGCAGCAGTGAAAATCCGATAAATCCCATTATCAAAATAAATTTCGAAAACAAAACACAAAGACAGTGAAATAGAGAGCAATTCTTAAATAATTCACTCAGGGCATGTGATGCAACCGGGATTGACCACATCTACACCCAGATCTGGTTGAGACATAAGGCTGGACACTTCAGGCTGATAGCATTGGTGAGTTTCGGTGAGCAAATGCAGACCCTTTGAAGTCATACTGCATGGTACCCATTCCATGGGTCCCAACTCTCCAGGTTCAAGGCATTCTTCCTCCAGCTAAAACATGCATGGGAAATCCAGAGTATCGTCCACCATGTGATTGGGAAACGATTTAAAATGCATCTCAGTTTTCGTATCCTGGTCCTCGGGTTCACCATTCCAGATGCTTTACTAACACTCTCCCCGCTTGGAGAGTCAGTGCCTTTAACCTCCTGTTTGGCACAGCTTGCAATTTCTGTGCAAGATGAACAGGAATAGGGAGAACCAATGAGAGACTAGCTGTAGGTGTCTGCACGGGCAAATGTAACGCTCATTGCCGACCAGGAAGAGGAATTAAACAAAGGCTCAGTGTGCCCTGCTGAAAACAGATTAGGGCCTGAAGCAATCCTGCCGTTTTGTGCCCAGCTCACAAGAAAGTGAGTTGAAGAAACGAGCTCAGGGGCACTGTAATTCACAAACCTGCAGAGTTATAAATGACAGCTATCCTCCAAAAATATATTGAAGTAAGCCTGTGAAGGGGACTTGAAAGCGGGGCAGAATTTCAGGAAAACGATTGCAGGAGGTAGACTGGAATTGCCCTGAAAGCATAGGAAAAGAGGCACAACGTCGTCAATGATGCACTTGGCCAAAAAGGGCGTATGCGTTTTTTCCTGAATATATTCAGCAAAAAAAGCATACGCCCTTTTTGGCCAACCAAGCAAGCCTGTAAAGGAAATCTGCACTACAATGAAATCTCACTGCCTCCCCGGGCAAAAGGGCCATCTGAAAAAACGTGTAAAATCCAGAAAGGTAGGACAGGATATGGAGAACAGGGAGCCTTGTTATGCTAATTGGCAGGATGTAAATTGTGAACAGCCACCCTGGAGAAGTGTATGGTGTTTCCTGAAACACGTAAGAAATAAAGCAACACAGCCTATGGCAATTGCACTTATGTTCCTATTGCTTAGGGAAATTAAAATCAAAAACAGAGAGCCACCCCAAAGTTTGGGAAGGCTGTGTTCCCAAGAAGCTCGTCTACAGGACCAGGTAAATATCCCAGAAAGCACAAAATGGATAAAGAAGTTGTGGCACGTACGTGCAATGCAATATCACTCAGCAATGAAATCTGTGTCATCAGGCCCGTAGCGGCATAGTGAGTGGATGCAGGTACGGTGATTCTACGTGAACTACGTCACACAGAAAAAGAAACATCATAAGATATCACTAATACACGGAATGTAAACTTGACTACACATGAACTGAATTACAAAACAGAACAGGGCCTCAAATTTACAAAACCAACTAGTGCTTGCTTATGGGGAAAGGTGCGTTGGGGTGCTGCATAAAACCAGAGACTGAAATTAGCACAGATAACTTTCCATAAGCCAAATATGTAAAAGACAAGACCTACTCCTTGCTCAACGAAATGGACCCAACACCACATATTCAACGCCTAGGAATATACCTGACTAGGAAGAATCTTAAAACCCATGGATATATATGTCACCGTAAGAGAATCAAGCGTGTGTACAGCGGCCGAAACGCAGCAGTGAAAATCCAATAAATCCCATTATCAAAATAAATTTCGAAAACAAAACACAAAGACAGTGAAATAGAGAGCAATTCTTAAATAATTCACTCAGGGCATGTGATGCAACCGGGATTGACCACATCTACACCCAGAGCTGGTTGAGACATAAGGTTGGACACTTCAGGCTGATAGCATTGGTGAGTTTCGGTGAACAAATGCAGACCCTTTGAAGTCATACTGCATGGTACCTATTCCATGGGTCCCAACTCTCCAGGTTCAAGGCATTCTTCCTCCAGCTAAAACATGCATGGGAAATCCAGAGTATCGTCCACCGTGTGATTAGGAAACGATTAAAAATGCATCTCAGTTTTCGTATCCTGGTCCTCGGGTTCCCCATTCCAGATGCTTTATTAACACTCTCCCCGCTTGGAGAGTCAGTGCCTTTAACCTCCTGTTTGGCACAGCTTGCCATTTCTGTCCAAGATGAACAGGAATAGGGAGAACCAATGAGAGACTAGCTGTAGGTATCTGCACGGGCAAATGTAATGCTCATTGCGCACCAGGAAGAGGAATTAAACAAAGGCTCAGCGTGCCCTGCTGAAAACAGATTAGGGCCTGAAGCAATCCTGCGGTTTTGTGCCCAGCTCACAAGAAACCGAGTTGAAGAAACGAGCTCAGGGGCACTGTAATTCACAAACCTACAGTTATAAATGACAGCTATCCTCCAAAAATATATTGAAGTAAGCCTGCGAAGGGGACTTGAAAGCGGGGCAGAATTTCAGGAAAACGATTGCAGGGGATAGACTGGAATTGCCCTGAAAGCATAGGAAAAGAGGCAGAACGTCGACAATGATGCACTTGGCCAAAAAGGGCGTATGCGTTTTTTCCTGAATATATTCAGGAAAAAACGCATACGCCCTTTTTGGCCAACCAAGCAAGCCTGTAAAGGAAATCTGCCCTACAATGAAATCTCACTGCCCCCCCCCCCCGGGCAAAAGGGCCATCTGAAAAAAGTGTAAAATCCAGAAAGGTAGGACAGGATATGGAGAACAGGGAGCCTTGTTATGCTGATTGGCAGGATGTAAATTGCCTGCAGCCACCCTGGAGAAGTGTATGGTGTTTCCTGAAACACGTAAGAAACAAAGCAACACAGCCTATGGCACTTCCACTTATGGTCCTATAGCTTACGGAAATTAAAATCAAAAACAGACAGCCACCCCAATATTTGGGACGGCTGTGTTCACAAGAAACTCGTCTACAGTACCAGGTAAATATCCCAGAATGCAAAAAATGCATAAAGTAGTTGTGGCACGTACGTACAATGCAATATCACTCAGCATTGAAATCTGTGTCATCAGGCCCGTAGCGGCATAGTGAGTGGATGCAGGTACGGTGATTCTACGTGAACTACGTCACACAGAAAAAGAAACATCATAAGATATCACTAATACACGGAATGTAAACTTGACTACACATGAACTGAATTACAAAACAGAACAGGGTCTCAAATTTACAAAACTAACTCGTGCTTGCTTATGGGGAAAGGTGCTTTGGGGTGCTGCATAAAACCAGAGACTGAAATTAGCACAGATAACTTTCCATAAGCCAAATATGTAAAAGACAAGACCTACTCCTTGCTCAACGAAATGGACCCAACACCACATATTCAACGCCTAGGAATATACCTGACTAGGAAGAATCTTAAAACCCATGGATATATATGTCTCCGTAAGAGAATCAAGCGTGTGTTCAGCGGCTGAAACGCAGCAGTGAAAATCCGATAAATCCCATTATCAAAATAAATTTCGAAAACAAAACACAAAGACAGTGAAATAGAGAGCAATTCTTAAATAATTCACTCAGGGCATGTGATGCAACCGGGATTGACCACATCTACACCCAGATCTGGTTGAGACATAAGGCTGGACACTTCAGGCTGATAGCATTGGTGAGTTTCGGTGAGCAAATGCAGACCCTTTGAAGTCATACTGCATGGTACCCATTCCATGGGTCCCAACTCTCCAGGTTCAAGGCATTCTTCCTCCAGCTAAAACATGCATGGGAAATCCAGAGTATCGTCCACCATGTGATTGGGAAACGATTTAAAATGCATCTCAGTTTTCGTATCCTGGTCCTCGGGTTCACCATTCCAGATGCTTTACTAACACTCTCCCCGCTTGGAGAGTCAGTGCCTTTAACCTCCTGTTTGGCACAGCTTGCAATTTCTGTGCAAGATGAACAGGAATAGGGAGAACCAATGAGAGACTAGCTGTAGGTGTCTGCACGGGCAAATGTAACGCTCACTGCCGACCAGGAAGAGGAATTAAACAAAGGCTCAGCGTGCCCTGCTGAAAACAGATTAGGGCCTGAAGCAATCCTGCCGTCTTGTGCCCAGCTCACAAGAAAGTGAGTTGAAGAAACGAGCTCAGGGGCACTGTAATTCACAAACCTGCAGAGTTATAAATGACAGCTATCCTCCAAAAATATATTGAAGTAAGCCTGTGAAGGGGACTTGAAAGCGGGGCAGAATTTCAGGAAAACGATTGCAGGAGGTAGACTGGAATTGCCCTGAAAGCATAGGAAAAGAGGCACAACGTCGTCAATGATGCACTTGGCCAAAAAGGGCGTATGCGTTTTTTCCTGAATATATTCAGGAAAAAACGCATACGCCCTTTTTGGCCAACCAAGCAAGCCTGTAAAGGAAATCTGCACTACAATGAAATCTCACTGCCCCCCCGGGCAAAAGGGCCATCTGAAAAAACGTGTAAAATCCAGAAAGGTAGGACAGGATATGGAGAACAGGGAGCCTTGTTATGCTAATTGGCAGGATGTAAATTGTGAACAGCCACCCTGGAGAAGTGTATGGTGTTTCCTGAAACACGTAAGAAATAAAGCAACACAGCCTATGGCAATTGCACTTATGTTCCTATTGCTTAGGGAAATTAAAATCAAAAACAGAGAGCCACCCCAAAGTTTGGGAAGGCTGTGTTCCCAAGAAGCTCGTCTACAGGACCAGGTAAATATCCCAGAAAGCACAAAATGGATAAAGAAGTTGTGGCACGTACGTGCAATGCAATATCACTCAGCAATGAAATCTGTGTCATCAGGCCCGTAGCGGCATAGTGAGTGGATGCAGGTACGGTGATTCTACGTGAACTACGTCACACAGAAAAACAAACATCATAAGATATCACTAATACAAGGAATGTAAACTTGACTACACATGAACTGAATTACAAAACAGAACAGGGTCTCAAATTTAGAAAACCAACTAGTGCTTGCTTATGGGGAAAGGTGCCTTGGGGTGCTGCATAAAACAAGAGACTGAAATTAGCACAGATAACATTCCATAAGCCAAATACGTAATAGACAAGACCTGCTCCTTGCTCAACGAAATGGACTCAACACCACATATTCAACGCCTAGGAATATACCTGACTAGGAAGAATCTTAAAACCCATGGATTTATATGTCTCCGTAAGAGAATCAAGCGTGTGTACAGCGGCATAAACGCAGCAGTGAAAATCCGATAAATCCCATTATCAAAATAAATTTCAAAAACAAAACACAAAGACAGTGAAATAGAGAGCAATTCTTAAATAATTCACTCAGGGCATGTGATGCAACCGGGATTGACCACATCTACACCCAGAGCTGGTTGAGACATAAGGCTGGACACTTCAGGCTGATAGAATTGGTGAGTTTCGGTGAGCAAATGCAGACCCTTTGAAGTCATACTGCCTGGTACCCATTCCATGGGTCCCAACTCTCCAGGTTCAAGGGATTCTTCCTCCAGCTAAAACATGCATGGGAAACCCAGAGTATTGTCCACCATGTGATTGGGAAACGATTTAAAATGCATCTCAGTTTTCGTATCCTGGTCCTCGGGTTCACCATTCCAGATGCTTTACTAACACTCTCCCCGCTTGGAGAGTCAGTGCCTTTAACCTCCTCTTTGGCACAGCTTGCAATTTCTGTGCAAGATGAACAGGAATAGGGAGAACCAATGAGAGACTAGCTGTAGGTGTCTGCACGGGCAAATGTAACGCTCATTGCCCACCAGGAAGAGGAATTAAACAAAGGCTCAGTGTGCCCTGCTGGAGATAGATTAGGGCCTGAAGCCATCCTCCGGTTTTGTGCCCAGCTCACAAGAAAGCGAGTTGAAGAAAGGAGCTCAGGGGCACTGTACTTCACAAACCTGCAGAGTTATAATTGACAGCTATCCTCCAAAAATATATTGAAGTAAGCCTGCGAAGGGGACTTGAAAGCGGGGCAGAGTTTCAGGAAAACGATTGCAGGGGGTAGACTGGAATTGCCCTGAAAGCATAGGAAAAGAGGCACAACGTCGACAATGATGCACTTGGCCAAAAAGGGCGTATGCGTTTTTTCCTGAATATATTCAGGAAAAAACGCATACGCCCTTTTTGGCCAACCAAGCAAGCCTGTAAAGGAAATCTGCACTACAATGAAGTCTCCCTGCCCCCCCCCCCCCCGGGCAAGAGGGCCATCTGAAAAAAGTGTAAAATCCAGAGAGGTAGGACAGGATATGGAGAACAGGGAGCCTTGTTATGCTGATTGGCGGGATGTAAATTGCCAGCAGCCACCCTGGAGAAGTGTATGGTGTTTCCTGAAACACGTAAGAAACAAAGCAACACAGCCTATGGCACTTCCACTTATGGTCCTATTCCTTAGGGATATTAAAATCAAAAACAGAGAGCCACCCCAACGTTTGGGACGGCTGTGTTCCCAGGAAGCTCGTCTACAGTACCAGGTAAATATCCCAGAAAGCAAAAAATGGATAAAGAAGTTGTGGCACGTACGTGCAATGCAATATCACTCAGCAATGAAATCTGTGTCATCAGGCCCGTAGCGGCATAGTGAGAGGATGCAGGTACGGTGATTCTACGTGAACTACGTCACACAGAAAAAGAAACATCATAAGATATCACTAATACACGGAATGTAAACTTGATTACACATGAACTGAATTACAAAACAGAACAGGGTCTCAAATTTAGAAAACCAACTAGTGCTTGCTTATGGGAAAAGGTGCGTTGGGGTGCTGCATAAAACCAGAGACTGAAATTAGCACAGATAACTTTCCATAAGCCAAATATGTAATAGACAAGACCTACTCTTGCTCAACGAAATGGACCCAACACCACATATTCAACGCCTAGGAATATACCTGACTAGGAAGAATCTTAAAACCCATGGATATATATGTCTCCATAAGAGAATCGAGCGTGTGTACAGCGGCCGAAACGCAGTAGTGAAAATCCGATAAATCCCATTATCAAAATAAATTTCGACAACACAAAGACAGTGAAATAGAGAGCAATTCTTAAATAATTCACTCAGGGCATGTGATGCAACCGGGATTTAACACATCTACACCCAGAGCTGGTTGAGACATAAGGCTGGACACTTCAGGCTGATAGCATTGGTGAGTTTCGGTGAGCAAATGCAGACCCTTTGAAGTCATACTGCCTGGTACCCATTCCATGGGTCCCAACTCTCCAGGTTCAAGGGATTCTTCCTCCAGCTAAAACATGCATGGGAAACCCAGAGTATTGTCCACCATGTGATTGGGAAACGATTTAAAATGCATCTCAGTTTTCGTATCCTGGTCCTCGGGTTCACCATTCCAGATGCTTTACTAACACTCTCCCCGCTTGGAGAGTCAGTGCCTTTAACCTCCTCTTTGGCACAGCTTGCAATTTCTGTGCAAAATGAACAGGAATAGGGAGAACCAATGAGAGACTAGCTGTAGGTGTCTGCACGGGCAAATGTAACGCTCATTGCCCACCAGGAAGAGGAATTAAACAAAGGCTCAGTGTGCCCTGCTGGAGACAGATTAGGGCCTGAAGCCATCCTGCGGTTTTGTGCCCAGCTCACAAGAAAGCGAGTTGAAGAAAGGAGCTCAGGGGCACTGTACTTCACAAACCTGCAGAGTTATAATTGACAGCTATCCTCCAAAAATATATTGAAGTAAGCCTGCGAAGGGGACTTGAAAGCGGGGCAGAGTTTCAGGAAAACGATTGCAGGGGGTAGACTGGAATTGCCCTGAAAGCATAGGAAAAGAGGCACAACCTCGACAATGATGCACTTGGCCAAAAAGGGCGTATGCGTTTTTTCCTGAATATATTCAGGAAAAAACGCATACGCCCTTTTTGGCCAACCAAGCAAGCCTGTAAAGGAAATCTGCACTACAATGAAGTCTCCCTGCCCCCCCCCCCCCCGGGCAAGAGGGCCATCTGAAAAAAGTGTAAAATCCAGAGAGGTAGGACAGGATATGGAGAACAGGGAGCCTTGTTATGCTGATTGGCGGGATGTAAATTGCCAGCAGCCACCCTGGAGAAGTGTATGGTGTTTCCTGAAACACGTAAGAAACAAAGCAACACAGCCTATGGCACTTCCACTTATGGTCCTATTCCTTAGGGATATTAAAATCAAAAACAGAGAGCCACCCCAACGTTTGGGACGGCTGTGTTCCCAGGAAGCTCGTCTACAGTACCAGGTAAATATCCCAGAAAGCAAAAAATGGATAAAGAAGTTGTGGCACGTACGTGCAATGCAATATCACTCAGCAATGAAATCTGTGTCATCAGGCCCGTAGCGGCATAGTGAGAGGATGCAGGTACGGTGATTCTACGTGAACTACGTCACACAGAAAAAGAAACATCATAAGATATCACTAATACACGGAATGTAAACTTGACTACACATGAACTGAATTACAAAACAGAACAGGGTCTCAAATTTAGAAAACCAACTAGTGCTTGCTTATGGGAAAAGGTGCGTTGGGGTGCTGCATAAAACCAGAGACTGAAATTAGCACAGATAACTTTCCATAAGCCAAATATGTAATAGACAAGACCTACTCCTTGCTCAGCGAAATGGACCCAACACCACATATTCAACGCCTAGGAATATACCTGACTAGGAAGAATCTTAAAACCCATGGATATATATGTCTCCATAAGAGAATCGAGCGTGTGTACAGCGGCCGAAACGCAGTAGTGAAAATCCGATAAATCCCATTATCAAAATAAATTTCGACAACACAAAGACAGTGAAATAGAGAGCAATTCTTAAATAATTCACTCAGGGCATGTGATGCAACCGGGATTTAACACATGTACACCCAGAGCTGGTTGAGACATAAGGCTGGACACTTCAGGCTGATAGCATTGGTGAGTTTCGGTGAGCAAATGCAGACCCTTTGAAGTCATACTGCATGGTACCCATTCCATGGGTCCCAACTCTCCAGGTTCAAGGGATTCTTCCTCCAGCTAAAACATGCATGGGAAACCCAGAATATCGTCCACCGTGTGATTGGGAAACGATTTAAAATGCATCTCAGTTTTTGTATCCTGGTCCTCGGGTTCACCATTCCAGATGCTTTACTAACACTCTCCCCGCTTGGAGAGTCAGTGCCTTTAACCTCCTCTTTGGCACAGCTTGCAATTTCTGTGCAAGATGAACAGGAATAGGGAGAAACAATGAGAGACTAGCTGTAGGTGTCTGCACGGGCAAATGTAACGCTCATTGCCCACCAGGAAGAGGAATTAAACAAAGGCTCAGTGTGCCCTGCTGGAAACAGATTAGGGCCTGAAGCAATCCTGCGGTTTTGTGCCCAGCTCACAAGAAACCGAGTTGAAGAAAGGAGCTCAGGGGCACTGTAATTCACAAACCTGCAGAGTTATAAATGACAGCTATCTTCCAAAAGTATATTGAAGTAAGCCTGCGAAGGGGACTTGAAAGCGGGGCAGAATTTCAGGAAAACGATTGCAGGGGGTAGACAGGAATTTCCCTGAAAGCATAGGAAAAGAGGCAGAACGTCGACAATGATGCACTTGGCCAAAAAGTGCGTATGCGTTTTTTCCTGAATATATTCAGGAAAAAACGCATACGCCCTTTTTGGCCAACCAAGCAAGCCTGTAAAGGAAATCTGCACTACAATGAAGTCTCACTGCCCCCCGGGCAAAAGGGCCATCTGAAAAAAGTGTAAAATCCAGAAAGATAGGACAGGATATGGAGAACAGGGAGCCTTGTTATGCTGATTGGCAGGATGTAAATTGCCGGCAGCCACCCTGGAGAAGTGTATGGTGTTTCCTGAAACACGTAAGAAACAAAGCAACACAGCCTATGGCACTTCCACTTATGGTCCTATAGCTTACGGAAATTAAAATCAAAACCAGACAGCCACCCCAATATTTGGGACGGCTGTGTTCACAAGAAGCTCGTCTACAGTATCAGGTAAATATCCCAGAAAGCAAAAAATGGATAAAGAAGTTGTGGCACGTACGTACAATGCAATATCACTCAGCAATGAAATCTGTGTCATCAGGCCCGTAGCGGCATAGTGAGTGGATGCAGGTACGGTGATTCTACGTGAACTACGTCACACAGAAAAAGAAACATCATAAGATATCACTAATACACGGAATGTAAACTTGACTACACATGAACTGAATTACAAAACAGAACAGGGTGTCAAATTTAGAAAACCAACTAGTGCTTGCTTATGGGGAAAGGTGCCTTGGGGTGCTGCATAAAACCAGAGACTGAAATTAGCACAGATAACTTTCCATAAGCCAAATATGTAATAGACAAGACCTACTCCTTGCTCAACGAAATGGACCCAACACCACATATTCAACGCCTAGGAATATACCTGACTAGGAAGAATCTTAAAACCCATGGATATATATGTCTCCGTAAGAGAATCAAGCGTGTGTACAGCGGCCGAAACGCAGCAGTGAAAATCCAATAAATCCTATTATCAAAATAAATTTCGAAAACAAAACACAAAGACAGTGAAATAGAGAGCAATTCTTAAATAATTCACTCAGGGCATGTGATGCAACCGGGATTTACCACATCTACACCCAGAGCTGGTTGAGACATAAGGCTGGACACTTCAGGCTGATAGCATTGGTGAGTTTCGGTGAGCAAATGCAGACCCTTTGAAGTCATACTGCATGGTACCCATTCCATGGGTCCCAACTCTCCAGGTTCAAGGGATTCTTCCTCCAGCTAAACATGCATGGGAAACCCAGAGTATCGTCCACCGTGTGATTGGGAAACGATTTAAAATGCATCTCAGTTTTCGTATCCTGGTTCTCGGGTTCACCATTCCAGATGCTTTACTAACACTCTCCCCGCTTGGAGAGTCAGTGCCTTTAACCTCCTGTTGGGCACAGCTTGCAATTTCTGTGCAAGTTGAACAGGAATAGGGAGAACCAATGAGAGACTAGCTGTAGGTGTCTGCACGGGCAAATGTAACGCTCATTGCCGACCAGGCAGAGGAAATAAACAAAGGCTCAGCATGCCCTGATGAAAACAGATTGGGGCCTGAAGCAATCCTGCGGTTTTGTGCCCAGCTCACAAGAAAGCGAGTTGAAGAAAGGTGCTCAGGGGCACTGTAATTCACAAACCTGCAGAGTTATAAATGACAGCTATCCTCCAAAAATATATTGAAGTAAGCCTGCGAAGGGGACTTGAAAGCGGGGCAGAATTTCAGGTAAACGATTGCAGGGGGTAGACTGGAATTGCCCTGAAAGCATAGGAAAAGAGGCAGAACGTCGACAATGATGCACTTGGCCAAAAAGGGCGTATGCGTTTTTTCCTGAATATATTCAGGAAAAAACGCATACGCCCTTTTTGGCCAACCAAGCAAGCCTGTAAAGGAAATCTGCACTACAATGAAGTCTCACTGCCCCCCGGGCAAAAGGGCCATCTGAAAAAAGTGTAAAATCCAGAAATGTAGGACAGGATATGGAGAACAGGGAGCCTTGTTATGCTGATTGGCAGGATGTAAATTGCCGGCAGCCACCCTGGAGAAGTGTATGGTGTTTCCTGAAACACGTAAGAAACAAAGCAACACAGCCTATGGCACTTCCACTTATGGTCCTATAGCTTACGGAAATTAAAATCAAAACCAGACAGCCACCCCAATATTTGGGACGGCTGTGTTCACAAGAAGCTCGTCTACAGTATCAGGTAAATATCCCAGAAAGCAAAAAATGGATAAAGAAGTTGTGGCACGTACGTACAATGCAATATCACTCAGCAATGAAATCTGTGTCATCAGGCCCATAGCGGCATAGTGAGTGGATGCAGGTACGGTGATTCTATGTGAACTACGTCACACAGAAAAAGAAACATCATAAGATATCACTAATACACGGAATGTAAACTTGACTACACATGAACTGAATTACAAAACAGAACAGGGTCTCAAATTTAGAAAACCAACTAGTGCTTGCTTATGGGGAAAGGTGCCTTGGGGTGCTGCATAAAACCAGAGACTGAAATTAGCACAGATAACTTTCCATAAGCCAAATATGTAATAGACAAGACCTACTCCTTGCTCAACGAAATGGACCCAACACCACATATTCAACGCCTAGGAATATACCTGACTAGGAAGAATCTTAAAACCCATGGATATATATGTCTCCATAAGAGAATCAAGCGTGTGTACAGCGGCCGAAACGCAGCAGTGAAAATCCGATAAATCCCATTATCAAAATAAATTTCGAAAACAAAACACAAAGACAGTGAAATAGAGAGCAATTCTTAAATAATTCACTCAGGGCATGTGATGCAACCGGGATTGACCACATCTACACCCAGAGCTGGTTGAGACATAAGGCTGGACACTTCAGCCTGATAGCATTGGTGAGTTTTGGTGAGCAAATGCAGACCCTTTGAAGTCATACTGCATGGTACCCATTCCATGGGTCCCAACTCTCAAGGTTCAAGGGATTCTTCCTCCAGCTAAAACATGCATGGGAAACCCAGAGTATCGTCCATCGTGTGATTGGGAAACGATTTAAAATGTATCTCAGTTTTCTTATCCTGGTCCTCGGGTTCACCATTCCAGATGCTTTACTAACACTCTCCCCGCTTGGAGAGTCAGTGACTTTAACCTCCTGTTTGGCACAGCTTGCAATTTCTGTGCAAGATGAACAGGAATAGGGAGAACCAATGAGAGATTAGCTGTAGGTGTCTGCACGGGCAAATGTAACGCTCATTGCCCACCAGGAAGAGGAATTAAACAAAGGCTCAGCGTGCCCTGCTGAAAACAGATTAGGGCCTGAAGCAATCCTGCGGTTTTGTGCCCAGCTCACAAGAAAGCGAGTTGAAGAACGGAGCTCAGGGGCACTGTAATTCACAAACATGCAGAGTTATAAATGACAGCTCTCCTCCAAAAATATATTGAAGTAAGCCTGCAAAGGGGACTTGAAAGCGGGGCAGAATTTCAGGAAAACGATTGCAGGGGGTAGACTGGAATTGCCCTGAAAGCATAGGAAAAGAGGCAGAACGTCAACAATGATGCACTTGGCCAAAAAGGGCGTATGCGTTTTTTCCTGAATATATTCAGGAAAAAACGCATACGCCCTTTTTGGCCATGCAAGGAAGCCTGTAAAGGAAATCTGCACTACAATGAAGTCTCACTGCCCCCCGGGCAAAAGGGCCATCTGAAAAAGTGCAAAATCCAGAAAGGTAGGACAGGATATGGAGAACAGGGAGCCTTGTTATTCTGATTGGCAGGATGTAAATTGCCAGCAGCCACCCTGGAGAAGTGTATGGTGTTTCCTGAAACACGTAAGAAACAAAGCAACACAGCCTATGGCATTTCCACTTATGATCCTATAGCTTACGGAAATTAAAATCAAAAACAGACAGCCACCCCAATATTTGGGACGGCTGTGTTCACAAGAAGCTCGTCTACAGTATCAGGTAAATATCCCAGAAAGCAAAAAATGGATAAAGAAGTTGTGGCACGTACGTACAATGCAATATCACTCAGCAATGAAATCTGTGTCATCAGGCCCGTAGCGGCATAGTGAGTGGATGCAGGTACGGTGATTCTACGTGAACTACGTCACACAGAAAAAGAAACATCATAAGATATCACTAATACACGGAATTTAAAGTTGACTACACATGAACTGCATTACAAAACAGAACAGGGTGTCAAATTTAGAAAACCAAATAGTGCTTGCTTATGGGGAAAGGTGCCTTGGGGTGCTGCATAAAACCAGAGACTGAAATTAGCACAGATAACTTTCCATAAGCCAAATATGTAATAGACAAGACCTACTCCTTGCTCAACGAAATGGACCCAACACCACATATTCAACGCCTAGGAATATACCTGACTAGGAAGAATCTTAAAACCCATGGATATATATGTCTCCGTAAGAGAATCAAGCGTGTGTACAGCGGCCGAAACGCAGCAGTGAAAATCCGATAAATCCCATTATCAAAATAAATTTCGAAAACAAAACACAAAGACAGTGAAATAGAGAGCAATTCTTAAATAATTCACTCAGGGCATGTGATGCAACCGGGATTGACCACATCTACACCCAGAGCTGGTTGAGACATAAGGCTGGACACTTCAGCCTGATAGCATTGGTGAGTTTTGGTGAGCAAATGCAGACCCTTTGAAGTCATACTGCATGGTACCCATTCCATGGGTCCCAACTCTCAAGATTCAAGGGATTCTTCCTCCAGCTAAAACATGCATGGGAAACCCAGAGTATCGTCCACCGTGTGATTGGGAAACGATTTAAAATGCATCTCAGTTTTCGTATCCTGGCCCTCGGGTTCACCATTCCAGATGCTTTACTAACACTCTCCCCGCTTGGAGAGTCAGTGCCTTTAACCTCCTGTTTGGCACAGCTTGCAATTTCTGTGCAAGATGAACAGGAATAGGGAGAACCAATGAGAGATTAGCTGTAGGTGTCTGCACGGGCAAATGTAACGCTCATTGCCCACCAGGAAGAGGAATTAAACAAAGGCTCAGCGTGCCCTGCTGAAAACAGATTAGGGCCTGAAGCAATCCTGCGGTTTTGTGCCCAGCTCACAAGAAAGCGAGTTGAAGAACGGAGCTCAGGGGCACTGTAATTCACAAACATGCAGAGTTATAAATGACAGCTCTCCTCCAAAAATATATTGAAGTAAGCCTGCAAAGGGGACTTGAAAGCGGGGCAGAATTTCAGGAAAACGATTGCAGGGGGTAGACTGGAATTGCCCTGAAAGCATAGGAAAAGAGGCAGAACGTCAACAATGATGCACTTGGCCAAAAAGGGCGTATGCGTTTTTTCCTGAATATATTCAGGAAAAAACGCATACGCCCTTTTTGGCCATGCAAGGAAGCCTGTTAAGGAAATCTGCACTACAATGAAGTCTCACTGCCCCCCGGGCAAAAGGGCCATCTGAAAAAGTGTAAAATCCAGAAAGATAGGACAGGATATGGAGAACAGGGAGCCTTGTTATTCTGATTGGCAGGATGTAAATTGCCAGCAGCCACCCTGGAGAAGTGTATGGTGTTTCCTGAAACACGTAAGAAACAAAGCAACACAGCCTATGGCATTTCCACTTATGGTCCTATAGCTTACGGAAATTAAAATCAAAAACAGACAGCCACCCCAATATTTGGGACGGCTGTGTTCACAAGAAGCTCGTCTACAGTATCAGGTAAATATCCCAGAAAGCAAAAAATGGATAAAGAAGTTGTGGCACGTACGTACAATGCAATATCACTCAGCAATGAAATCTGTGTCATCAGGCCCGTAGCGGCATAGTGAGTGGATGCAGGTACGGTGATTCTACGTGAACTACGTCACACAGAAAAAGAAACATCATAAGTTATCACTAATACACGGAATGTAAACTTGACTACACATGAACTAAATTACAAAACAGAACAGGGTGTCAAATTTAGAAAACCAACTAGTGCTTGCTTATGGGGAAAGGTGCCTTGGGGTGCTGCATAATACCAGAGACTGAAATTAGCACAGATAACTTTCCATAAGCCAAATATGTAATAGACAAGACCTACTCCTTGCTCAACGAAATGGACCCAACACCACATATTCAACGCCTAGGAATATACCTGACTAGGAAGAATCTTAAAACCCATGGATATATATGTCTCCGTAAGAGAATCAAGTGTGTGTAAAGTGGCCGAAAAGCAGCAGTGAAAATCCGATAAATCCCATTATCAAAATAAATTTCGAAAACAAAACACAAAGACAGTGAAATAGAGAGCAATTCTTAAATAATTCACTCAGGGCATGTGATGCAACCGGGATTGACCACATCTACACCCAGAGCTGGTTGAGACATAAGGCTGGACACTTCAGCCTGATAGCATTGGTGAGTTTCGGTGAGCAAATGCAGACCCTTTGAAGTCATACTGCATGGTACCCATTCCATGGGTCCCAACTCTCCAGGTTCAAGGGATTCTTCCTCCAGCTAAAACATGCATGGGAAACCCAGAGTATCGTCCACCGTGTGATTGGGAAACGATTTAAAATGCATCTCAGTTTTCGTATCCTGGTCCTCGGGTTCACCATTCCAGATGCTTTACTAACACTCTCCCCGCTTGGAAAGTGAGTGCCTTTAACCTCCTGTTTGGCACAGCTTGCAATTTCTGTGGAAGATGAACAGGAATAGGGAGAACCAATGAGAGACTAGCTGTAGGTGTCTGCACGGGCAAATGTAATGCTCATTGCCCACCATGAAGAGGAATTAAACAAAGGCTCAGCGTGTCCTGCGGAAAACAGATTAGGGCCTGAAGCAATCCTTTGGTTTTGTGTCCAGCTCACAAGAAAGCGAGTTGAAGAAAGGAGCTCAGGGGCACTGTAATTCACAAACATGCAGAGTTATAAATGACAGCTCTCCTCCAAAAATATATTGAAGTAAGCCTGCAAAGGGGACTTGAAAGCGGGGCAGAATTTCAGGAAAACGATTGCAGGGGGTAGACTGGAATTGCCCTGAAAGCATAGGAAAAGAGGCAGAACGTCAACAATGATGCACTTGGCCAAAAAGGGCGTATGCGTTTTTTCCTGAATATATTCAGGAAAAAACGCATACGCCCTTTTTGGCCAACCAAGCAAGCCTGTAAAGGAAATCTGCACTACAATGAAGTCTCACTGCCCCCCGGGCAAAAGGGCCATCTGAAAAAAGTGTAAAATCCAGAAAGGTAGGACAGGATATGGAGAACAGGGAGCCTTGTTATGCTGATTGGCAGGATGTAAATTGCCAGCAGCCACCCTGGAGAAGTGTATGGTGTTTCCTGAAACACGTAAGAAACAAAGCAACACAGCCTATGGCACTTCCACTTATGGTCCTATAGCTTACGGAAATTAAAATCAAAAACAGACAGCCACCCCAATATTTGGGACGGCTGTGTTCACAAGAAGCTCGTCTACAGTATCAGGTAAATATCCCAGAATGCAAAAATGGATAAAGAAGTTGTGGCACGTACGTACAATGCAATATCACTCAGCAATGAAATCTGTGTCATCAGGCCCGTAGCGGCATAGTGAGTGGATGCAGGTACGGTGATTCTACCTGAACTACGTCACACAGAAAAAGAAACTTCATAAGATATCACTAATACACGGAATGTAAACTTGACTACACATGAACTGAATTACAAAACAGAACAGGGTCTCAAATTTAGAAAACCAACTAGTGCTTGCTTATGGGGAAAGGTGGCTTGGGGTGCTGCATAAAACCAGAGGCTGAAATTAGCACAGATAACTTTCCATAAGCCAAATATGTAATAGACAAGACCTACTCCTTGCTCAACGAAATGGACCCAACACCACATATTCAACGCCTAGGAATATACCTGACTAGGAAGAATCTTAAAACCCATGGATATATATGTCTCCGTAAGAGAATCAAGCGTGTGTACAGCGGCCGAAACGCAGGAGTGAAAATCCGATAAATCCCATTATCAAAATAAATTTCGAAAACAAAACACAAAGACAGTGAAATAGAGAGCAATTCTTAAATAATTCACTCAGGGCATGTGATGCAACCGGGATTTAACACATCTACACCCAGAGCTGGTTGAGACATAAGGCTGGACACTTCAGGCTGATAGCATTGGTGAGTCTCGGTGAGCAAATGCAGACCCTTTGAAGTCATACTGCATGGTACCCATTCCATGGGTCCCAACTCTCCAGGTTCAAGGGATTCTTCCTCCAGCTAAAACATGCATGGGAAACCCAGAGTATCGTCCACCGTGTGATTGGGAAACGATTTAAAATGCATCTCAGTTTTCGTATCCTGGCCCTCGGGTTCACCATTCCAGATGCTTTACTAACACTCTCCCCGCTTGGAGAGTCAGTGCCTTTAACCTCCTCTTTGGCACAGCTTGCAATTTCTGTGCAAGATGAACAGGAATAGGGAGAACCAATGAGAGACTAGCTGTAGGTGTCTGCACGGGCAAATGTAACGCTCATTGCCCACCAGGAAGAGGAATTAAATAAAGGCTCAGTGTGCCCTGCTGGAAACAGATTAGGGCCTGAAGCAATCCTTCGGTTTTGTGCCCAGCTCACAAGAAAGCGAGTTGAAGAAAGGAGCTCAGGGGCACTCTAATTCACAAACCTGCAGAGTTATAAATGACAGCTATCCTCCAAAAATATATTGAAGTAAGCCTGCGAAGGGGACTGGAAAGCGGGGCAGAATTTCAGGAAAACGATTGCAGGGGGTAGACTGGAATTGCCCTGAAAGCATAGGAAAAGAGGCACAACGTCGACAATGATGCACTTGGCCAAAAAGGGTGTATGCGTTTTTTCCTGAATATATTCAGGAAAAAACGCATACGCACTTTTTGGCCAACCAAGCAAGCCTGTAAAGGAAATCTGCACTACAATGAAGTCTCACTGCCCCCCTGGCAAAAGGGCCATCTGAAAAAAGTGTAAAATCTAGAAATGTAGGACAGGATATGGAAAAGAGGGAGCCTTGTTATGCTGATTGGCAGGATGTAAATTGCCAACAGCCACCCTGGAGAAGTGTATGGTGTTTCCTGAAACACGTAAGAAACAAAGCAACACAGCCTATGGCACTTGCACTTATGGTACTATAGCTTAGGGAAATTAAAATCAAAAACAGACAGCCACACCAATGTTTTGGACGGCTGTGTTCACAAGAAGCTCGTCTACAGTACCAGGTAAATAACCCAGAAAGCAAAAAATGGATAAAGAAGTTGTGGCACGTACGTGCAATGCAATATCACTCAGCAATGAAATGTGTGTCATCAGGCCCGTAGCGGCATAGTGAGTGGATGCAGGTATGGTGATTCTACGTGAACTACATCACACAGAAAAAGAAACATCATAAGATATCACTAATACACGGAATGTAAATTTAACTACACATGAACTGAATTACAAAACAGAACAGGGTCTCAAATTTTGAAAACCAACTAGTGCTTGCTTATGGGGAAATGTGCGTTGGGATGCTGCATAAAACCAGAGACTTAAATTAGCACAGATAACTTTCCATAAGCCAAATATGTAATAGACAAGACCTACTCCTTGCTCAACGAAATGGACTCAACACCACGTATTCAACGCCTAGGAATATACCTGACTAGGAAGAATCTTAAAACCCATGGATTTATATGTCTCCGTAAGAGAATCAAGCGTGTGTACAGCGGCATAAACGCAGCAGTGAAAATCCGATAAATCCCATTATCAAAATAAATTTCAAAAACAAAACACAAAGACAGTGAAATAGAGAGCAATTCTTAAACAATTCACTCAGGGCATGTGATGCAACCGGGATTGACCACATCTACACCCACAGCTGGTTGAGACATAAGGCTGGACACTTCAGGCTGATAGCATTGGTGAGTTTTGGTGAGCAAATGCAGACCCTTTGAAGTCATACTGCATGGTACCCATTCCATGGGTCCCAACTCTCCAGGTTCAAGGGATTCTTCCTGCAGCTAAAACATGCATGGGAAACCCAGAGTATCGTCCACCGTGTGATTGGGAAACAATTTAAAATGCATCTCAGTTTTCGTATCCTGGTCCTCGGGTTCACCATTCCAGATGCTTTACTAACACTCTCTCCGCTTGGAGAGTCAGTGCCTTTAACCTCCTCTTTGGCACAGCTTGCAATTTCTGTGCAAGATGAACAGGAATAGGGAGAACCAATGAGAGACTAGCTGTAGGTTTCTGCACGGGCAAATGTAATGCTCATTTCCCACCAGGAAGAGGAATTAACCAAACGCTCAGCGTGCCCTGCTGGAAAGAGATTAGTGCCTGAAGCAATCCTGTGGTTTTGTGCCCAGCTCACAAGATAGCGAGTTGAAGAAAGGAGCTCAGGGGCACTGTAATTCACAAACCTGCAGAGTTATAAATGACAGCTATCCTCCAAAAATATATTGAAGTAAGCCTGCAAAGGGGACTTGAAAGCGGGGCAGAAATTCAGGAAAACGATTGAAGGGTTAAACTGGAATTGCACATAAAGAATAGGAAAAGAGGCAGAACGTCGATAATGATGCACTTGTCCAAAAAGTGCGGATGCTTTTTTCCCTTAATATATTCAGGAAAAAACGCATACGCACTTTTTGGCCAACCAAGAAGCTTGTAAATAAACCTGCACTACAATGAAATCTCAGTGCCCCCCAGGGCAAAAGGGCCATTTAAAAAAATTGTAAAATCCAGAAACGGAGGACAGGCAATGGAAAACAGGGATCCTTATTATGCTGATGCATATGATGTAAATTGCCGACAGCCATTCTGGAGAAGTGTTATGTGTTTCCTGAAACACGTAAGAAACAAAGCAACACAGCCTATGGCACTTCCACTTATGGTCCTACAGCTTAGGGAAATTAAAATCAAAAACACCCAGCCACCTCAAAGTTTGGGACCTCTCTGTTCACAAGAACCTCGTTTACAGTACCAGGTAAATATCTCAGAGAGCAAACAATGGATAAAGAAGTTGTGGTACGTACGTACAATGGAATATCACTCAGCAATGAAATCTGTGTCATCAGGCCCGTAGTGGCATAGTGAGTGGATACAGGTATGGTGATTCTACGTGAAATAAGTCACACATAAAAAGAAACATCATAAAATATCACTAATACACAGTATGTAAACTTGACTACACATGAACTGAATTACAAAACAGAACAGTCTCAAATTTAGAAAACCAACTTGTGCTTTCTTATGGAGAAAGGTGCGTTGGAGTGCTGCATAAAACCAGAGACTGAAATTAGCACAGATACCGTTCCATAAGCCAAATATGTAATAGACAAGACCTACTCCTTGCTCAACGAAATGGACTCAACACCACATATTCAACGCCTAGGAATATACCTGACTAGGAAGAATCTTAAAACCCGTGGATATTTATGTCTCCGTAAGAGAATCAAGAGTGTGTACAGCGGCATTAACGCAGCAGTGAAAATCCGATAAATCCCAGTGTCAAAAAAAAATTTCAAAAACAAAACACAATGACAGTGAAATAGAGAGCAATTCTTAAATAACTCACACAGGGCATGTGATGCAACCTGGTTTACCACATCTACACCCAGAGCTGGGTGAGAGATAAGGCTTGACCCTTTGGGCTGATAGCATTGGTGAGGTTCAGTGAGCAAATGCAGACCCTTTGATGTCATACTGCCTGGTACCCATTCCATGGTTCCCAACTCTCCAGGTTCAAGGGATTCTTCCTTCTGCTAAAATTTGCATGGGAAACCCAGAGTATGCTCCACCGTGTGACTGGGAAACCTTTTTACATGCATGTCTGTTTTCGTCCCCTGGTACTCAGGTTCACCATTCCAGACCCTTTTCTTACACTCTCCCCATTTGGAGAGTCAGTGCCTTTAACCTCCTGTTTGGCACTGTTTGCAATTTCTGCGCAAGATGAACAGGAATAAGGAGAACCAATGGGAGACTATCTGTAGGTGTGTGCACGGGCAAATATTTTTTTTAACATCTTTATTGGGGTATAATTGCTTTACAATGGTGTGTTAGTTTTTGCTTTATAACAAAGTGAATCAGCTATACATATACATATGCTCCCTGTGTCTTCCCTCTTGTGTCTCCTTCCCTCCCTCTCTCCCCCTTCCACCCCTCCAGGCTGTCCCAACGCCCCGAGCTAATATCCCTGTGCCTTGCGGCTGCTTCCCCCTTGCTATCTACCTTACTACATTTGTTAGTGTGTATATGTCCATGACTCTCTCTCGCCCTGTCAAAACTCACCATTCCCCCTCCCCATATCCTCAATTCCGTTCTCCAGTAGGTCTGCGCCTCTATTCCTGTCTTATCCCTAGGTTCTTCATGACATTTTTTTCCTTTAAATTCCATATATATGTGTTAGCATACGCTATTTGTCTTTTTCTTTCTGACTTACTTCATTCTGTATGACAGACTCTAGGTCTATCCATCTCATTACAAATAACTCAGTTTCATTTCTTTTTAAGGCTGAGTAATATTCCATTGTGTATATGTGCCACATCTTCTTTATCCATTCGTCCGATGATGGGCGCTTAGGTTCTTTCCATCTCCGGGCTATTGTAAATAGAGCTGCAATGAACATTTTGGTACATGCCTCTTTTTGAATTTTGGTTTTCTCAGGGTATATGCCCAGTATGCACGGGCAATTTTAACACTCATTTCCCAACAGGAAAAGGAATTAACCAAAGGCTCAGCATGCCGTGCTGGAACAAGATTAGGGCCTGAAGCAATCCTGCGGTTTTGTGGCCAGCTCACAAGAAAACGAGTTGAGGAAAGGAGCTCAGGGGCACTGTCATTCACATACCTGCAGACTTATAAATGACAGAAATCGTACAAAAATATATTGAATTAAGGCTGCGAAGAGGACTTGAAAGTGGGGCAGAATTGCTGGAATCCGATTTCAGGAGGTAGACGTGAATTGCTCTGAAAGCATAAGAGAAGTGGCAGAACCTCGTCAATGAAGCACTTGGCCAAAAAGGGCATATGCATTTTTTCCAGGGCCATCATTCACGGGAGTAGGAGGCTCCCAGCATGCTCCAGTGGCCAACAGAGGGCCCACGTTGCCAAGGCGATGTGAGCTAGCCAGGCAGGAGTGACCTGACATCAGAGGGCCCACCTCAAAGAATGGTAGGGAATCCAGCCAGGATCAGACTCTCCCCAGAGGGCCCACATCACCAAGGTGATGGGAACCAGGCAGGAGTGTCCTCACACCCGTGGGGCCACATCATCAAAAGTTGAGGTACCCAGCACATGTGGCCTCAAACCAGAGGACCCACATCACCATGGGTTTCGGAGTGAGGCAGGCAGGATTAACCTCACAACACATGTCCCATTGTATACAAAAGGTGTGGAAACCAGCAGTTGGATCTTCCTAGCAGGCGGCCCAGAGCACTGAGGCTATGAGATCCAGGCCGGCATGAACTCACAACAGAGGGCCCTCATTGTGATTCTGTAAGCAACCCAGCCGTTGTGACCTCAGAGCAGAAGGCCCACATCCCCATGGGGAAGGGAAACAAGCAGGAGTGTCATCGCAAGAGTGGGCACACATGAGAAAATGTGGGGAGCCCAACAATTAGTGCCTGATGCCAGAGGGCCCTCATCACCGAGGGGCGGTGGCTCCCAGCCAGCTCCGACTGCTACCAGAGGGGCGACGTCACCAATGCGGAGTGCGACAACCAGGCAGGAGTGACCTCAGAGCAGAGGGTCAACCTCACAGAAGTGTGAAGAACTAAAGAGGATCAGATTCTCACCAGAGGGCCCACATCACCAAGGGAATGGGAACCAGGCAGGAGTGTCCTCACACTAGTGTGGCCACATCACCGAAAAGTGAGGGACCCAGCACACGTGGCCTCAAACCAGAGGACACACATCACAAGGGAGCTGGGATTGAGGCAGGCAGGAGGAGCCTCCAAACAGAGGGACCATAGAATTAAAGAGGTGAAGAATCCCGCAGTTGGAACCTCCCAGCAGGCGGCCAGGAGCAGCGAGACTATGGGATCCAGGCCGGAGTGATCTCACACCAGAGGGCCGTCATCATGAAACTGTGAGCAACCTAGGCGTTGGGATCTCAGAGCAGAAGGCCCACATTCAAATGGGGTTGGGAACCTGTCAGAAGTGTACTCGCACCACAGGGCACACATCAGAGAATTTAGGGAACCCAGGAGTTAGGGCCTGACGCCAGAGGGCCCTCATTACCAAGGGGAGGAGACTCCAATCAGGCACCAACACCCAACTGAGGTCCCACGTCGCCAAGGTGACGTGTGACAGCCAGGTAGGAGTGACCTCACCGCAGAGGGCCTACCTCACAGAAGGGTGAGGAACAGAGCCAGGATAAGACTCTCACCAGAGGGCCCACATCACCAAGGTGATCAGAACCAGGCAGGAGAGTCTTCACACCAGTGTGGCCACATCATAGAAAGGTGAGGAACCCAGCACATGTGGCCTAAACCAGAAGACCCACATCTCCAAGGGGCTCAGAATGAGGCAGGCAGGAGTAGCCTCACAACACAGGGCCCATAGAATAAAAAAGCTGAGGAATCCAGCAATGGGAACCTCCCAGCAGGCGGCCAAGAGCACCAAGTCTATGCGATTCAGGCCGCAGTAAACTCACAGCAGAGGGTCCACATCATGAAACTGCGAGCAACCCAGCCATTTGGACCTCAGAGCAGAAGGTCCACATCCCCAAGGTGTTGGGAGCATGGCAGGAGTGTCCTCGCACCACTTAGCACATATCAGAAAATGTGGGTACCCAGCAGTTAGGGCCTGACGCCAGAGGGCCCTCATCACTGAGGGGAGGAGGCTCCCAGCATGTTCCAACTACCACAAGAGGGCCCACGTCGCCAAGGCGGGGTGTACCAGCCAGGCAGGAGTGACCTCACAGCAGACGGCCCACCTCAAAGAAGTGTGAGGAACCCAACCAGGATCAGACTCTCACCAGAGGGCCCATATCACCAAGGGGACGGGAACCAGGCACGAGTGTCCTCACACCAGTGGGGCCACATCACTAAAAGATGAGGAAACTGGCACATGTGGCCACAAACCAGAGGACCTACATCACCAAGGGGCTGGGAGTGACACAGGCAGGAGGAGCCTCCCAACACAGGGCCCAAAGAATAAAAAAGGTGAGGAACCCAGCAGTTGGAACTTCCCAGCAGGCGGCCCAGAGTACAGAGGCTATGGGATCTAGGAATGAGTGAACTAACACCAGAGAGCTAACATCAGGAAACTGTGAGCAACCCAGTCGTTGGAACCTCAGAGCAGAAGGCCCATATCGCCATGGGGATGGGAACATTTCACGAGTGTCCTGGCATCACTGGGCTCACATCAGAAAACCTGGGGAGCCCAGCAGTTAGAGCCTGACGCCAGAGGGACCTCATCACCGAGGACAGGAGTCTCCAAAAGGATCCAACTGCCACCAGAGGGCCGACGTCACCAAGGCAATGGGAGCAAGCCAGGCAGGAGTTACCTCAGAGCACAGGGCCCACCTCACAGAACGGTAAGGAACCCAGCCAGGATCAGACTCTCACCAGAGGGGCCACATCACCAAGGGGCTGGGAAACAGGCACGAGTGTCCTCACACCATTGGGGCCACATCATCGAAAGGTGAGGGACCCAGCACACGTGGCCTCACACCAGAGGACACACATCACAACGGGGCTGGGATTGAGGCAGGCAGGAGGAGCCTCAAAACAGAGGGCCCATAGAATAAAAAAGGTGAGGAATCCCGCAGTTGGAACCTCCCAGCAGGCGCCCAGGAGCAGCAAGCCTATGGAATCTAGGCCGGAATGAACGCACATCAGAGGGCCCTCATCATGAAACTGTGAGCACCCCAGCCGTTGGGACCTCAGAGCAGAAGGCCCAAATTCCCATGGGGTTGGGAACCTGACAGGAGTGTACTCGCACCACAGGTCGCACATCTGCAAATTTTGGGAGCCCAGGAGTTAGGGTCTGACGCAAGAGGGCCCTCATTACCGAGGGACGGAGACTCGCAGCAGACACCAACTCCCAACTGAGGGCCCACGTCACCAAGGTGATGTGTGCCAGCCAGGCAGGAGTGACCTCACCGCAGAGGGCCTACCTCACAGAAGGGTGAGGAAACCAGCCAGGATAAGACTCTCACCAGAGGGCCCACATCACCAAGGGGATCGGAACCAGGCAGGAGGGTCCTCACACCAGTGTGGCCACATTATAGAAAGGTGAGGAACCCAGAACATGTGGCCTAAAACAGGGGACCCACATCTCCAAGGGGCTAGGAGTGAGGCAAGCAGGAGTATCCTCACAAAACAGAGCCCACAGAATAAAAGTTGTGAGGAATCCAGCAGTTGGAACCGGCCAGTAGGCCGCCCAGAGCACAGAGTCTATGGGATCCAGGCCACAGCAAACTCACAGCAGAGGTCCCACATCATGAAACTGTGAGCAACCCAGCGGATGGGACCTCAGAGCAGAAGGCCCACATCCCTATGGGGATGGGAACCTGACAGGAGTGTCCTCGGCCCACTTCCACGAATCAGAAAATGTGGGAACCCAGCAGTTAGGACCTGAGGCCAGAGGACCCTCATCACCGAGGGGAGGAGGCTCCCAGCAGGCTCTAACTGCCACCATAAGGCCGATGTCACCAAGGCGGGGTGTGCCAACCAGGCAGGAGTGACCTCAGAGCAGAAAGCCCACCTCACAGAAGTGTGAGGAACCCAACAAGGATCAGACTGTCACCAGAGGGCCAACATCACCAAGGGAATGAGAACCAGGCAGGAGTGTCCTCACACCAGTGGGGCTACATCACCATAATTTGAGGGACCCAGCACACGTGGCCTCAAACCTGAGGACACACATCACCAAGGGGCTGGGAGTGAGGCAGGCCAGAGGATCCTCAAAACAGAGGGACCATAGAATAAAAAAGGTGAGGAATCCCACAGTTGGAACCTCCGGCAGGCAGCCAGGAGCAGCGAGGCTATGGGATCTAGGCAGGAGTGAACTCACACCAGAGGGCCCTCATCATGAAACTGTGAGCAACACAGCCGTTGGGACCTCAGAGCAGAAGGCTCACATCCCCATGGGGATGGGAACCTGGCAGGAGTGTCCTTGCACCACTTAGCACGAATCAGAAAATGTGGGAACCCAGCAGTTAGGGCCTGAGGCCAGAGGGCCCTCATCACTGAGGGGAGGAGGCTCCCAGCAGGCTCCAACTGCCACCATATGGCCGACGTTGCCAAGGCGGGGTGTGCCAGCCAGGCAGGAGTGAGCTCAGAGCAGAGGGCCCACCTCACAGAAGGGTGAGGAACCTAACCAGGATCAGACTCTCACCAGAGGGCCAACATCACCAAGGTGATGGGAACCAGGCAAGACTGTCCTAACAGCAGTGGGGCCAACATCACCAAGGGAATGGGAACCAGGCAAGAGTGTCCTCACACCAGTGTGGCCACATTATAGAAAGGTGAGGAACACAGCACATGTGGCCTCAAACAAGGGGACACACATCACGAAGGGGCTGGGAGTGAGGCATGCAGGAGGAGACGCACAACCGAGGGCCCATAGAATAAAAAAGGTGAGGAATCGAGAAGTTGGAAACTCCAAGCTGGAGGCCCAGAGCACTGACACTATGGGATACAGGCCAGAGTGAACACACAGCAAAGGGCCCACATCATGAAACTGTGAGCAACCCAGCAGTTGGGACCACAGAACAGAAGTCCCACATGCCCATGGGGATGGGAACCTGGCAGGAGTGACTCGCACCACTGGGCACACATCAGAAAATGTGTGGAGCCCAGCACTTAGGGCCTGACACCAGAAGGCCCTCATCACTGAGGGGAGGAGGCCCCAGCACACTCCAACTGCCACCAGAGGGTCCACATCGCCAAGGCGACGTGCGCCAGCCAGGCAGGATTGACCTCACAGCAGAGGGCCCACATCATGAAAGTGTGAGCAACCCAGCCGTTAGGACCTCAGAACAGAAGGCCCACACGCTCATGAGGATGGGAACCTGGCAGGAGTGCCCTCGTACCACTTAGCACGTATCAGAAAATGTGGGAACCCCGCCATTAGGGTCTGACGCCAGAGGGCCTCATCACCGCGGGAAGGAGGCTCCCAGCAGGCTCCAACTGCCACCAGGGTGCCGAAGTCAACAAGGCGGGTTGTGCCAGCCAGGCAGGAGTGACCTCAGAGAAGAGGGCTCACCTCACGGATGTGTGAGGAACCCAACCAGGATCAGAGTCTCACCAGAGGGCCCACATCACCAAGGGGATGGGAACCAGGCAGGAGTGTCCACACACCAGTGGGGCCACATCATCAAAAGATGAGGAACCCATCACATATGGCCTCAAACCTGAGGACATACATCACCATGTGGCTGGGAGTGAGGCAGGTATCTGGAGGGGCACATTTAACTCTAATTTCCCACCAGGAAGAGGAATTAACCAAAGGCTCAGAGTGCCGTGCTGGACCCTGATTATGGCCTGAAGCAAACCTGCAGTTTTGTGGCCAGCTTACAAGGAAGCGAGTTAAGAAAGGAGCTCAGGGGCACTGTAATTCACAAACCTGCAGAGATAAATGACAGCTATTGGCAAAAATATATCGAAGTAAGTCTGCAAAGAGGACTTGAAAACGAGGCAGAATTGCAGGAATCATATTTCAAGAGGTAGATTGGAATTGCATTTAAAGCATATGAAAAGCGGCAGATCTTTGACAGTGATGCACATGGACAAAAAGTGCGTATACATTTTTCCTGAATATATTCAGGAAAAAACGCATATGAACATTTTGGCCAACCAAGCACTCCAGCAATGGAAATCCACACTAAAATGAAGTCACATTTCCCATTCGTCAAAAAGGCCATCTGAATAAAGTGTAAAAACCAGAAACACAGGACAGGCCACGGAGAACAGGGAGCCGTGTTATGCTGATGGGCGGGATGTAAATTGCCAACAGACACTCTGGAGATGTTCATGGTGTATCCTGAAACATCTAAAAAACAAAGCTACAGAGCCTAGGGCACTTCCACTTTTGGCCCTATAGCTTAGGAAAATTAAAATCAACAAGACACAGGCCAACACAAAATTTAGGGCTGCTGTGTTTACAAGAACCTCGAGTCCAGTACAAATTAAATATCCCAGAAAGAAAAAAGTGGATAAAGAAATTGTGCTACTTACGTACAACGGAATATCACTCAGCAGTGAAATCAATGTCATCAGGCCTGTAGCAGCAAATTGAGTGGATTTAATTATGATGATTCTAAGAGAAATATATCACACAAAGAAAGATAATTATCATAAGATATCACTAATAGAGGGAGTGTAAACTTGGCTACACATAAACTGAATTACAAAACCGAACAGAGTCTCACATTTAGATAAAAACCTTATGCTTGCTTAAGGGGAAAGTTGAGTTGGGCTGCTGTATAAAAACAGATTGAAATTAGCACACATACCATTCCATAAGCCAAATACGTAATAAACAAGACCTACTCTTTGCTCAAAGAAATAGACTCATCCATGGTGTATCACCTCACACCTATTAGAATGGACATCATCAGAAAATCTACAAACAACAAATGCTGGAAACGGTGTGGAGATAAGGAATCCTCTTCCACTATTGTTGGGAACGTAAATTGATACAGTCACTGTGGAGAACATTATGGAATTTCTTATAAAACTAAGAATAGAATTACCATATGATACAGCAATCCCTCTACTGGGCATATACCCAGACAAAACCATAAATCAAAAAGAGACATTCACCACAATGTTCATTGCATCACTATTTACACTATCCAGGAAATGGAAGCAACCTAAATGCCCACAGACAGACGAATGCATAAAGATGTGGTACATATATAAAATGGAATATTACTAAGCCATAAAAAGGAATGAAATTGGGACATTTGTAGAGACGTTGATGGATCTAGAGACTGTCATACAGAGTGAAGTAAGTCAGAAAGAGAAAAACAAATCTTGTATATTAATGCATATATGTGGAACCTAGAAAAATTGTACAGATGAACCGTTTTGCAAGGCAGAAATAGAGCAATACATGTATACAACAAACGTATGGACAACAAGGGGGGAAAGCTGTTGGGGATGGTGGTGGGAGGAGTTGAGATATTGGGATTGGTATGTATACATTTATATGTATAAAGTAGATAACCAAAAACAACCTGCTGTATAAAAATATAAAATTAAATTCAAAATAAAAAAATAAAATTAAAAAAAGTAAAACAGAAAAATATTCTTCCCTTCACATACATGTATTTATATGAATAAATTATTTCCATGCTTATATCTGTAAATACACAAAAGAGGAATAAAATCTACCTTGAACCAAAAACGAAAAAAAGATAAAAAAGAACAGAACCCACCAGTTACACAGAGGAAAACCGTTTCAGGGCACTTGCTCCAATTGCAAACAATTCTGAAGTTGGTCAGTGGTGGGGAATCATCTCCCATTCAGCCAGCATGCTCCTCGCAACAAGCGTCCTCACTGCAAAGCTGGGGGACCGTGCCGAGGTATCTGTGAGTAAACGTGGGCCGAGCCCCAGGCCAGCTGCTGCTGAAATGTTCCCACCCTTCCAAGGCTAAACACCTGAATATGTACAAGGACTTGAAAACCTAGAGGAAGGGCCATGGAGCCACATGAGGGACAGCATGCCAGCCGACTTGGTGCCTGCAGGCCAGCCAGGATGGTCCTGGCCCTGGGTGCTCTTCTGGAAGCTCTCCATTTCCCTGCCTGAGATACCCCTGCTGTCCCGGCCCCCACTGCTTTCTTCCTTCCTCACCTGTGCCCAGGGAGAAATTCCAGCGGCAGGTGTGGGTGACACATCCTCTTCTTTAGCAGGTAGCATCTTGGCAACTGCTGCAGAAAGTCCAGCAGAGCCCCACTCACACTGGGACACCCACAAACCCGTGGCCTCTCACTCCCTCCCACCAGCCCAGCCCCGAGACTGCTGACAGGGCAGAGAAAATGGCGTCAGGCACAGCTGCAGGGGCTCTTGCTGCCTGGAGCGGTGTTTATATTGATCTCAACCCAGGCACACCTGGGGAGGGCTGGCCGGCACGGTCAGGCTTCCCAAGCCAGCCAATAATCACCCCTCAGGGGCTCACAGTTGCTGAAAATGGAACTTGCTGAATTGGCCAGGTCCAAGGAACAGGTGTGGGCTCCTGAGAGTCAGGATAGACAAGGGGCTGCAGCTCTGGCTTGTTTTCTAATTATATTATCTGGCCCATGAGTGGGAGACAACTTCAAGAAAACCCTCTCCTAATGAGAGGAACCCAGGAGTCAGGGAGAGGAGGGGTGGGTGGTGGTTGGAGACAGAGGCCTGGTGCCCCGGGTGCAGTGGAAGTCTCTGGAAGACCAGGTGGAGGAGGCCGCACAGAGTGATGCCCAGGGTCACAGACCTGTCAGAGCTGCTGTTTGTTAGTTCAAGTCCTGCTCTGAGGTGCTCTGTGTCAGATCTGAGCGACAGGTGAGCTGGGAGTGCTCTGCAATGAGGGCTATGTGCACGGTTCCTGTGTGCCCAGCCCTGCCAAGGTACCTGCAAGGGTAGCTCTGTATCCTGGGAGGGGCCTGACCACGGGAGCCCCATGGACTGCAGAGGACCTGCCCAGGGAATCCCATATCCTGGGAGGGGCCTGAACACGAGAGCCCCGTGGGCTGGGGTGGGGGTAGGGTACCTGCCCAGGTGAGCTCCATATCCTGGGATTGGCCTGACCTCGAGAGCCCCATGGGCTGCTGGAGTCCTGGTAAAGGATGTCAGGACAGTCAGTGAAGCCACTGAGGATATACCTCCAGTAGTTCCTAAATCCTACACCCTGCTGGTCATTCTACCAACCACCAGGACTTGGTATTCTGTATTAGTCTTCACTGATGCCTTCTTTTGTATTCCATTAGTCCCAGAGTCACAAGAAATTTTGGCTTGTGAGTGACAGGACTCAACATACAACTAAAACAATACTTCCAGGCTGTCTTGCCCCAAGGGTTCAAAAATTCCCACACCATCTTTGGGGAAAGCTCAGCTAAAGACCTAAAAGTTCTACCTCTGGAAAAGGAAACACTCCTTCAATATTCAGACGACATTCTGATCGCCAGCCCTACTAAGGAGGCCTCAGAACTACCAAGCCAATAAAGGATAGAAGTTGTCCACGAAAAAGCTCAAGTATCACAGACTACGGTGACCTGCCTGGGCTTCATTCTCACAGAAGGTCGGAGAAGCCCATCCCAGGAAAGGGAAGAAACAATTTACAGCCTTACCCCTTTCTGAAACTAGAAGACAGCTTAGGGGTTCCTGGGGAAGCCAGGGTTTCCTGCCTCTGGATCCCTAACTACAGTCTACTAGCTGGGCCTCTATATGAAACACTGAAAGGAAAAGATGATGATCCTTTTGAATAGAATCCAGAAGTGGCCTTTCAAGAATGGAAAGAGCAGTCAATTCAGACCCTTGCCCTGGAACTCCCTAATTTAGCTAAACCCTTTGACCTTTACATTCCTGGTGAAAGGTGAATCGCCATTGGAGTATTAGTGCAAAAACTGGGACCGCTTGAAATGGAACAATGCAAGAATGCCATCCAGGTAGGATAAACTATGGTCACCAAGGGGCTTGGCCCACCGCCACATCTGGCCAAGATACTGGTGGTATCTGAAAACCTGGAAATCAGCAGCCCAAAAGGCCACCTCCCTTCTAAGGGAAACGGACCCCACGTGGTGATCCTAACCCCCAACCATGCCCTGAAGTTGCAGGGTTTGCTCCGTGGGCACACTGACCTCGATTGAGGAGGCCCTCCAACTCCAACCTCCAGAGAGATAACCGGGGGCAACGGGGCACCATGACGACCCGTGTGACCATCACTTGACCTGGAGTTTCTCTCATAAAACAACAAGAGTGTGTCCCAAAAGAGTAGACTACTGCTTGCAGTACTTACTGTACCCAGAGGGGAGCTAATAATCTTGGCGGGGGAACCGTATATCATGCTGTCACCATAGAAAAGCCTACAGACACCCTGATGATGGTGGCCAATAAGACCGGCTGGACTCCTGTTTACTTCCAAAGGCTCTTGACTCAGTGACCATCATGATCCTTCATCACCACTGACCCTGGACTGTCTGGGAGCTGAGCGGGCAGGATCCTGACACCTGGTGCTGTTTTTACGTTAATTCAGGGGCCTAATGGAAGAAAGCGCAGACTGTTGGTCAGAGCATCTAGGCTGGCAGAAACGGTCAGTCAGAGCATCTAGGCTGGCAGAAACGGTCAGCCTAAGGTGGCCGAACAAATGTGGGGCGGAGTGAAACTGGACCTCACAGCGCCACTGCACATCTCCTTTCTGGACCCTTAAAGGTCATTAGAATCTATAACACTTCCAATACTGGTGCTCAGGTGGACGAGCAGGGAGGCAGGAGGCCTGGGGACAATCAACGTCACCTGGAGGCTGCTGGGGAGAAGTTCTGACCCTCGCCCACGGGTATGAAGCCTCCTAACTCAGCACTCAGCAGTTACAGAAGAAGGGTCTGCACCCGCAGCACTCCAAGAATGAGGAAAGGGACAAAAGCAGAAGAGAAGTTTGTCCCAGGCAAGGCCCCTTAAAAATGCCTGGGAGATAAAAATAGAATCTGGGCAATAAAATAAAGTCTAACCATTTTTATCCTTTGTGCTTTGTCTAATTTCAGGTGCTCCTAGTGTCCCGCATACAGAGGTTCCACACCCGGCACTTCAGACCAGATTTCCTAGAGCAGAATGGCTCGATGACACTTCAGCTCCTGGGGCCCAGTTCAGACTCCGTGACATAGAGCCTGAGCTGCAGCCAACCAGGTCCTCGAGAACTCAGCCCCCTCCCTCCCAGTGACTCTGACAGGATCTCTACACAGCAGCCCAGCCCACAGCCCACAGGGTAGCACCTCTTCATTCTCTGATCAAAATATAAAGTTTCCTTTGCTTTTGAACCAAACTCAGTCTCGATCTATTGGCTCCAATGACACTGGGCAGGGGGACACTTGTTGGCGTCCACTCTGGAGGATCAGTAACAGAAATTGAGAACATTGTAACTTCAATGAACAGATGTGTGAGCCAAACTGTAATTAACATAGAACAGTGTATAAGGCTCGGGTAAAATAAGATGTTTCTAACACTTCCATTTGATATTTCCATCACTTTCTTATAAGCAAGTTCAGGGAAAAGGTTTGTCTTCTTTGTCAGGTCAATATTAGAGAAACAAAGTGATTTCTTTCCAAGGATGTACATCTAATAATCTTGGTTAAAGCTTCAATCTTGTTTTAAATGCTTTTACATTGAAAATGATACCTCTCTTTCAGCTCCCCCATTTCTGAGAAGCATAAAATCTTATAATTTATTATTACCAAAGGGAAATGGTAGGAGGAGGGATAAATTAACAGTTTGGGATTAACACATACACACTGCTATGTATGAAATCATCAGCAAGGAACTACTGTATAGCACAGGGAACTACACTCAATATTTTGCAATAACCTATAAGGGGAAATGATCTGAAAAAGAATAGATATTTTTATTGACATCATCCATCAATGACAGTAAAAATGGAATCTAAGGGAAGACAGTGGTGAGTGCTTCTGACCCTGAAGACTTCAATCATCTAAAGTTTGGACTCTGCCTACTTCCCAAGGCCCTTAATGAACATATGTGTAGCCGTAGCTTAAAAAATTCCCCAGTTTGGGTTGCGGAGAGACACTGATATTGAAAATCCCCTGGTGTTCTCCTCACATGAATGGGACCCTTCCTACACCTAAAACATGCCTGTCACACCCAGAGGATGGTATACCGTCTGATCGGGAAAAGTTTGGAAAAGGCATCTCATCTCCTCATCTCTTGGTGCTAGGGTTCACCACTCCAGCGTCTTTACTAACAGTCTCCCCACTTGGAGATGTCAGCACTGTCAACATCCTGTTGCATACAGTTTGGAATTTGTCCAGAGGATGAAGCAGAAGGAGGAGGAACAATGAGAGACAAGTCCTAGGTGTTCGGACAGGCACATGCCACTATAATTTCCAATCAGGAAGACGAATTGACCAAAGGCTAGGGTTGCCCATGGAAACAGAATAGGGCTTGAGGAATCCTGATGCTTTGTGGCCAGTTCCCATAAACACAAGTTGGAAAATGGAACTCAGGGGCACTAAAATTCACGAAACTGCAGAATTGAAAATATCTATCACTGAAAAATGTCTTGAGGAAAGTCAGAGAAAAGGACTTGTAAGCAACGGAGAATGGCAGGAAAGGGATTGGAAGAGGTAGAAAGGACTCGCCATTAAGCACAAGAAAAGGGGCTGAACATTGCCAACATTGCAGTTGGCCAAAAAGTGTGTATGCATCTTTTTCTGTATATATTCAAGAAAAGGGCATACACTTTTTTAGCCAACCAAACAGGTGGGCACTGGAAATCAATACTACAAAACATATCACTTTGCATCAGTCAGAAGAGCCGTCCTCATAAAGTGTAAACACCAGAAATGCAGGACAGGGCAAGGAGAAAAGGGAGCCCTGTGAGTCTTATAGTGGAAATGTATATTGCCAACGGTCACTCTGGATAAGTCTATTGTGTTTACTAAAGCATCTAAAAAATGAGCTACCGAGCACAGGGCACTTGCACTCATGGACGTATATCTTGGGAAAAACAAAAATCGAGAGGACACAGGCACCCCAATGTTTACCACCTCTCTGTTTAAAAGATCCTCGACTAGGATATAACTTAAAGAATCTGCAGAGAAAAAACGGACAGAGATGTGGTGCTTATGTAGAGTGGAATATTACTCAGCCTGGAAATCAATGAAATACGGCCAGTTATAACAACTCAAGAGGAGTTACGTGTGATCATTCGAAGTCACATAATTCAAAAAGAAAAAGACATAAGATATCACTAATACATGGAATGTTA
Source organism: Phocoena phocoena (assembly GCF_963924675.1). Lineage (NCBI taxonomy): Eukaryota > Metazoa > Chordata > Mammalia > Artiodactyla > Phocoenidae > Phocoena > Phocoena phocoena. The sequence continues at coordinate 607,036 of NW_027077566.1, read as the reverse complement.
ACATGGCTACACATGAACTGAATTACAAAAGAGAAGAGGGTTTCAAATTAAGAAAACCAACCTATGCTTCCTTAAGGGGAAAGGTGAGTTGGGGTGCTGTATAAAACCAGAGATTGAAATTAGCACAGATACCATTCCATAAGCCAAATATGTAATAGTCAAGACCTACTCCTTGCTCAACGAAATGGACTCCACACGCCATATTCAATGCCTAAGAATATACCGGATTAGTAAGAATCTTAAAACCCATGGACTTATATGTCTCCGTAACAGAATCAAGCGCGTGTACAGCGGCATAAACGAAGCAGTGAGAATCCGATAAATCCCATTATTAAAATAAATTTCAAAAACAAAACACAATGACAGTGAAATAGGAAGCAATTCTTAAATAATTCACTCAGGGCATGTGATGCAACCGGGATTTAACACATCTACACCCAGAGCTGGTTGAGACATAAGGCTGGACACTTCAGGCTGATAGCATTGGTGAGTTTCGGTGAGCAAATGCAGACCCTTTGAAGTCATACTGCATGGTACCCATTCCATGGGTCCCAACTCTCCAGGTTCAAGGGATTCTTCCTCCAGCTAAAACATGCATGGGAAACCCAGAGTATCGTCCACCGTGTGATTGGGAAACGATTTCAAATGCATCTCAGTTTTCGTATCCTGGTCCTCGGGTTCACCATTCCAGATGCTTTACTAACACTCTCCCCGCTTGGAGAGTCAGTGCCTTTAACCTCCTCTTTGGCACAGCTTGCAATTTCTGTGCAAGATGAACAGGAATAGGGAGAACCAATGAGAGACTAGCTGTAGGTGTCTGCACGGGCAAATGTAACGCTCATTGCCCACCAGGAAGAGGAATTAAGCAAAGGCTCAGTGTGGCCTGCTGGAAACAGATTAGGGCCTGAAGCAATCCTGCGGTTTTGTGCCCAGCTCACAAGAAAGCGAGTTGAAGAAAGGAGCTCAGGGGCACTGTAATTCACAAACCTGCAGAGTTATAAATGACAGCTATCCTCCAAAAATATATTGAAGTAAGCCTGCGAAGGGGACTTGAAAGCGGGGCAGAATTTCAGGAAAACGATTGCAGGGGGTAGACTGGAATTGCCCTGAAAGCATAGGAAAAGAGGCAGAACGTCGACAATGATGCACTTGGCCAAAAAGGGCGTATGCGTTTTTTCCTGAATATATTCAGGAAAAAACGCATACGCCCTTTTTGGCCAACCAAGCAAGCCTGTAAAGGAAATCTGCCCTACAATGAAATCTCACTGCCCCCCCCCACCCGGCAAAAGGGCCATCTGAAAAAAGTGTAAAATCCAGAAAGGTAGGACAGGATATGGAGAACAGGGAGCCTTGTTATGCTGATTGGCAGGATGTAAATTGCCAGCAGCCACCCTGGAGAAGTGTATGGAGTTTCCTGAAACACGTAAGAAACAAAGCAACACAGCCTATGGCACTTCCACTTATGGTCCTATAGCTTACGGAAATTAAAATCAAAAACAGACAGCCACCCCAATATTTGGGATGGCTGTGTTCCCAAGAAGCTCGTCTACAGTACCAGGTAAATATCCCAGAATGCAAAAAATGGATAAAGTAGTTGTGGCACGTACGTACAATGCAATATCACTCAGCAATGAAATCTGTGTCATCAGGCCCGTAGCGGCATAGTGAGTGGATGCAGGTACGGTGATTCTACGTGAACTACGTCACACAGAAAAAGAAACATCATAAGATATCACTAATACACGGAATGTAAACTTGACTACACATGAACTGAATTACAAAACAGAACAGGGTCTCAAATTTAGAAAACCAACTAGTGCTTGCTTATGGGGAAAGGTGCTTTGGGGTGCTGCATAAAACCAGAGACTGAAATTAGCACAGATAACTTTCCATAAGCCAAATATGTAAAAGACAAGACCTACTCCTTGCTCAACGAAATGGACCCAATACCACATATTCAACGCCTAGGAATATACCTGACTAGGAAGAAACTTAAAACCCATGGATATATATGTCTCCGTAAGAGAATCAAGCATGTGTACAGCGGCCGAAACGCAGCAGTGAAAATCCGATAAATCCCATTATCAAAATAAATTTCGAAAACAAAACACAAAGACAGTGAAATAGAGAGTAATTCTTAAATAATTCACTCAGGGCATGTGATGCAACCGGGATTTACCACATCTACACCCAGAGCTGTTTGATACATAAGGCTGGACACTTCAGGCTGATAGCATTGGTGAGTTTCGGTGAGCAAATGCAGACCCTTTGAAGTCATACTGCATGGTACCCATTCCATGGGTCCCAATTCTCCAGGTTCAAGGGATTCTTCCTCCAGCTAAACATGCATGGGAAACCCAGAGTATCGTCCACCGTGTGATTGGGAAACGATTTAAAATGCATCTCAGTTTTCGTATCCTGGTTCTCGGGTTCACCATTCCAGATGCTTTACTAACACTCTCCCCGCTTGGAGAGTCAGTGCCTTTAACCTCCTGTTGGGCACAGCTTGCTATTTCTGTTCAAGTTGAACAGGAATAGGGAGAACCAATGAGAGACTAGCTGTAGGTGTCTGCACGGGCAAATGTAACGCTCATTGCCGACCAGGAAGAGGAAAGAAACAAAGGCTCAGCGTGCCCTGATGAAAACAGAGTGGGGCCTGAAGCAATCCTGCGGTTTTGTGCCCAGCTCACAAGAAAGCGAGTTGAAGAAAGGTGGTCAGGGGCACTGTAATTCACAAACCTGCAGAGTTATAAATGACAGCTATCCTCCAAAAATATATTGAAGTAAGCCTGCGAAGGGGACTTAAAAGCGGGGCAGAATTTCAGGTAAACGATTGCAGGGGGTAGACTGGAATTGCCCTGAAAGCATAGGAAAAGAGGCAGAACGTCGACAATGATGCACTTGGCCAAAAAGGGCGTATGCGTTTTTTCCTGAATATATTCAGGAAAAAACGCATACGCCCTTTTTGGCCAACCAAGCAAGCCTGTAAAGGAAATCTGCACTACAATGAAGTCTCACTGCCCCCCGGGCAAAAGGGCCATCTGAAAAAAGTGTAAAATCCAGAAATGTAGGACAGGATATGGAGAACAGGGAGCCTTGTTATGCTGATTGGCAGGATGTAAATTGCCGGCAGCCACCCTGGAGAAGTGTATGGTGTTTCCTGAAACACGTAAGAAACAAAGCAACACAGCCTATGGCACATTCACTTATGGTCCTATAGCTTACGGAAATTAAAATCAAAAACAGACAGCCACCCCAATATTTGGGACGGCTGTGTTCACAAGAAGCTCGTCTACAGTATCAGGTAAATATCCCAGAAAGCAAAAAATGGATAAAGAAGTTAGGCACGTACGTACAATGCAATATCACTCAGCAATGAAATCTGTGTCATCAGGCCCGTAGCGGCATAGTGAGTGGATGCAGGTACGGTGATTCTACGTGAACTACGTCACACAGAAAAAGAAACATCATAAGATATCACGAATACACGGAATGTAAACTTGACTACACATGAACTGAATTACAAAACAGAACATGGTCTCAAATTTAGAAAACCAACTAGTGCTTACTTATGGGGAAAGGTGCCTTGGGGTGCTGCATAAAACCAGAGACTGAAATTAGCACAGATAACTTTCCATAAGCCAAATATGTAATAGACAAGACCTACTCCTTGCTCAACGAAATGGACCCAACAGCACATATTCAACGCCTAGGAATATACCTGACTAGGAAGAATCTTAAAACCCATGGATATATATGTCTCCGTAAGAGAATCAAGTGTGTGTACAGCGGCCGAAACGCAGCAGTGAAAATCCGATAAATCCCATTATCAAAATAAATTTCGAAAACAAAACACAAAGACAGTGAAATAGAGAGCAATTCTTAAATAATTCACTCAGGGCATGTGATGCAACCGGGATTGACCACATCTACACCCAGAGCTGGTTGAGACATAAGGCTGGACACTTCAGGCTGATAGCATTGGTGAGTTTCGGTGAGCAAATGCAGACCCTTTGAAGTCATACTGCATGGTACCTATTCCATGGGTCCCAACTCTCCAGGTTCAAGGCATTCTTCCTCCAGCTAAAACATGCATGGGAAATCCAGAGTATCGTCCACCGTGTGATTGGGAAACGATTAAAAATGCATCTCAGTTTTCGTATCCTGGTCCTCGGGTTCACCATTCCAGATGCTTTACTAACACTCTCCCCGCTTGGAGAGTCAGTGCCTTTAACCTCCTGTTTGGCACAGCTTGCAATTTCTGTGCAAGATGAACAGGAATAGGGAGAACCAATGAGAGACTAGCTGTAGGTGTCTGCACGGGCAAATGTAACGCACATTGCGCACCAGGAAGAGGAATTAAACAAAGGCTCAGCGTGCCCTGCTGAAAACAGATTAGGGCCTGAAGCAATCCTGCGGTTTTGTGCCCAGCTCACAAGAAACCGAGTTGAAGAAAGGAGCTCAGGGGCACTGTAATTCACAAACCTGCAGAGTTATAAATGACAGCTATCCTCCAAAAATATATTGAAGTAAGCCTGCGAAGGGGACTTGAAAGCGGGGCAGAATTTCAGGAAAATGATTGCAGGGGATAGACTGGAATTGCCCTGAAAGCATAGGAAAAGAGGCAGAACGTCGACAATGATGCACTTGGCCAAAAAGGGCGTATGCGTTTTTTCCTGAATATATTCAGGAAAAAACGCATACGCCCTTTTTGGCCAACCAAGCAAGCCTGTAAAGGAAATCTGCCCTACAATGAAATCTCACTGCCCCCCCCCACCCGGCAAAAGGGCCATCTGAAAAAAGTGTAAAATCCAGAAAGGTAGGACAGGATATGGAGAACAGGGAGCCTTGTTATGCTGATTGGCAGGATGTAAATTGCCAGCAGCCACCCTGGAGAAGTGTATGGAGTTTCCTGAAACACGTAAGAAACAAAGCAACACAGCCTATGGCACTTCCACTTATGGTCCTATAGCTTACGGAAATTAAAATCAAAAACAGACAGCCACCCCAATATTTGGGATGGCTGTGTTCCCAAGAAGCTCGTCTACAGTACCAGGTAAATATCCCAGAATGCAAAAAATGGATAAAGTAGTTGTGGCACGTACGTACAATGCAATATCACTCAGCAATGAAATCTGTGTCATCAGGCCCGTAGCGGCATAGTGAGTGGATGCAGGTACGGTGATTCTACGTGAACTACGTCACACAGAAAAAGAAACATCATAAGATATCACTAATACACGGAATGTAAACTTGACTACACATGAACTGAATTACAAAACAGAACAGGGTCTCAAATTTAGAAAACCAACTAGTGCTTGCTTATGGGGAAAGGTGCTTTGGGGTGCTGCATAAAACCAGAGACTGAAATTAGCACAGATAACTTTCCATAAGCCAAATATGTAAAAGACAAGACCTACTCCTTGCTCAACGAAATGGACCCAATACCACATATTCAACGCCTAGGAATATACCTGACTAGGAAGAAACTTAAAACCCATGGATATATATGTCTCCGTAAGAGAATCAAGCATGTGTACAGCGGCCGAAACGCAGCAGTGAAAATCCGATAAATCCCATTATCAAAATAAATTTCGAAAACAAAACACAAAGACAGTGAAATAGAGAGTAATTCTTAAATAATTCACTCAGGGCATGTGATGCAACCGGGATTTACCACATCTACACCCAGAGCTGTTTGATACATAAGGCTGGACACTTCAGGCTGATAGCATTGGTGAGTTTCGGTGAGCAAATGCAGACCCTTTGAAGTCATACTGCATGGTACCCATTCCATGGGTCCCAATTCTCCAGGTTCAAGGGATTCTTCCTCCAGCTAAACATGCATGGGAAACCCAGAGTATCGTCCACCGTGTGATTGGGAAACGATTTAAAATGCATCTCAGTTTTCGTATCCTGGTTCTCGGGTTCACCATTCCAGATGCTTTACTAACACTCTCCCCGCTTGGAGAGTCAGTGCCTTTAACCTCCTGTTGGGCACAGCTTGCTATTTCTGTTCAAGTTGAACAGGAATAGGGAGAACCAATGAGAGACTAGCTGTAGGTGTCTGCACGGGCAAATGTAACGCTCATTGCCGACCAGGAAGAGGAAAGAAACAAAGGCTCAGCGTGCCCTGATGAAAACAGAGTGGGGCCTGAAGCAATCCTGCGGTTTTGTGCCCAGCTCACAAGAAAGCGAGTTGAAGAAAGGTGGTCAGGGGCACTGTAATTCACAAACCTGCAGAGTTATAAATGACAGCTATCCTCCAAAAATATATTGAAGTAAGCCTGCGAAGGGGACTTAAAAGCGGGGCAGAATTTCAGGTAAACGATTGCAGGGGGTAGACTGGAATTGCCCTGAAAGCATAGGAAAAGAGGCAGAACGTCGACAATGATGCACTTGGCCAAAAAGGGCGTATGCGTTTTTTCCTGAATATATTCAGGAAAAAACGCATACGCCCTTTTTGGCCAACCAAGCAAGCCTGTAAAGGAAATCTGCACTACAATGAAGTCTCACTGCCCCCCGGGCAAAAGGGCCATCTGAAAAAAGTGTAAAATCCAGAAATGTAGGACAGGATATGGAGAACAGGGAGCCTTGTTATGCTGATTGGCAGGATGTAAATTGCCGGCAGCCACCCTGGAGAAGTGTATGGTGTTTCCTGAAACACGTAAGAAACAAAGCAACACAGCCTATGGCACATTCACTTATGGTCCTATAGCTTACGGAAATTAAAATCAAAAACAGACAGCCACCCCAATATTTGGGACGGCTGTGTTCACAAGAAGCTCGTCTACAGTATCAGGTAAATATCCCAGAAAGCAAAAAATGGATAAAGAAGTTAGGCACGTACGTACAATGCAATATCACTCAGCAATGAAATCTGTGTCATCAGGCCCGTAGCGGCATAGTGAGTGGATGCAGGTACGGTGATTCTACGTGAACTACGTCACACAGAAAAAGAAACATCATAAGATATCACGAATACACGGAATGTAAACTTGACTACACATGAACTGAATTACAAAACAGAACATGG